>NC_052149.1:20524324-21204943 GCF_902713615.1 Scyliorhinus canicula
ATAGGGCTCTGGTCAGACCCCATTTGGAGTATTGTGAGCAGTTTTGGGCCCGGTATCTAAGGAAGGATATGCTGGCCTTGGAAAGGGTCCAGAGGAGGTTCACAAGAATGATCGCTGGAATGAAGAGCTTGTCGTATGAGGAACGGTTGAGGACTCTGGGTCTGTACTTGTTGGAGTTTAGAAGGATGAGAGGGTGATCTTATTGAAACTTAGAGGATACTGCGAGGCTTGGATAGAGTGGACATGGAGAGGATCTTTCCACTTGTAGGAAAAACTAGAACCAGAGGACACCATCTCAGACTGAAGGGACGATCCTTTAAAACAGAGATGAGGAGGGATTTCTTCAGCCAGAGGGTGGTGAATCTGTGGGACTCTTTGCCACAGAAGGCTGTGGAGGCCAAATCACCGAGTGCCTTTAAGATAGAATAAGGGAATCGGGGTAATGGGGAGAAGGCAGGAGAATGGGGACGAGAAAAATATCAGCCATGAATGAATGGCAGAGCAGACTCCGATGTGTTATCTGTGTTGGTCTAACATCGATTGGATGCAGTAAAACGAGAAACAGGCTTCCGACACAGGAGATGGTCCAACACTGTTTTATTGAACCTGTTGATTGCTGTACATAATCTGCTGTGGGTTGACACTCTATTAACCTAATTGATAACCTCCTACTGGCTTGACCAGGCTAGCTCTCTATCACATGGTGATGATGTTCATTGGCCTGTGCACTGCGACTATCTCCCTAGCTGTGTCCTGTGAGAGAGGGAGAGCCTTAATGCCCTGTGGGCTTTATAGTGGTAGTGTCCTGTCTGGCGATTGGTTGTTCTGTGTCGTGTGTGTTCATTGGTTATCCTGTGTGTCAATCACTGCCTGTCTGCATCTCATGATATACATGAGTGGATATTATAACAGACTCGATGGGCCGAGTGGCCTAATTCTGCTCCTATGTCTTATTGTCCTGACAGGTAATTTGGACATTCTGAATTCTCCCTCGGTGCCGGAATGTGGCGAATAGGGGGTTTTCACAGTAACTTCATTGCAGTGTTAATGTAAGCGTGCTTGTGACATTAAAGATTATTATTATAAATGGTTTACCTTGAATCCTTAGATAGTGAGCCCTTCCTGCATCTGTTCTATCTAGTCTTGTTAGAATTTTATAGATTTCTAGGAGATCCCCCCCTGATTTTTCTGAACTCCAGCGAATACAATCCAACTCAATCTCTCCTCATACGTCAGTCCCACCATCCTATCAGTGCCACCCTCCCAGGAATCAGTCTGGTAAACCATCGCTGCACCCACTCCATAGCAAGAACATCCTTCCTCAGGTAAGGAGACCAAACTTCACACAATATTCCAGGAGTGGTCTCACCAAGACCCCGCACAACTGCAGCAAGCTATCCCTGCTCCTGTTCTTGACTCCTCTCACTATGAAGGCCAACATATCATTTGCCTTCTTCACCACCTACTGGACCTGCATGCTTAAAGGAAGAAACAAAACACCACAACAACCTAGCCACCTTTGTGTCTTCAAAACTTCTTTATCTTTCTTCTTCTATTGCTATGTCTAGGTGCAGCCCCAACATCCACAGCTGAGGTGGAGGTAGCTTACTGACTGCTATGCCCCTTTGCCTGTGATGATTTTGTTAGACGTCCTCTCATGGCCCAAGGCCTAGAGTTCTTGGTCTGTTGAGGGTCTCCTGCTCAGATGCATGTGTACCCTTATTGGCCTGAACCGCAATGGGATCACTGGCAGAGGAGAGGTGGAGTGGCAGACCACCCTTGGAGTGTCCTGGACTGATGACCACAGGGTGTCTAACTGGCACTCCTACCTATGGGTGCCCGATGGCAACTCCTTGAGCAGAAAGGGCACCTGAAGGGGAGCTCAAGGAGCCCCATCCCCATCTTACCGAGCCACTGTTTCATTGCATTCATGGTTAGAACAATGGAGAGCAGGCCCAAGTTCATATCCTGGGTCTCCGAGTGCCAGATATCTTGGCTGTCACTCCCTCCGTCAGCTGTGGACCCTCGTCAGTGATGTGTTGACCAGACTGTGACCCTAGCACTACCAGAACATGTACCCACTGAGGTGAAGGTCTGTGTGCTGGTGGAGGGTGCAGATGATGGTGCATCGCCTGAGGATTCTGACCATCCTCAGAGATGATGTTGGGTCTGGTTCGGTGGCTGCTCTCCCTCTTTTGTCACTCCCTTTTCATTCTGCTGCCTGGAATGGAGAAAAGTGATTGCCTACACAGGCTCCTTAATTAAAGAAATGTAGAAGGATGTAGGTGCATTGACAGCTGCAGACTGGAGCCACCCTAACGCACCTCCTGGGGGAGTCCGATCTTGTCTTCAGCACAGGCACGGTCCTGGCTCCTGTCCAGCTAGTTTGGTGGCCTCCTCCTCGAAAAGGGTGCCAACTCGAATGTCCAGAAATCCACCTATGGTCTTGGCTGGCCCCCTCCTGTTGCGTGTGCTCTTGTCCTGCAAAAAGACAGGGATTGAGTGTCATCCCAAGGGTTGCATGACTCGTTTAGTGGCATGCATGTCTAAATCGGCTATGGAGCTCTCGCAACTGATAGAAGAGTGACAGCGGGAAGTGGCTGGCACACATTCAGTGTACTTGTCCCATCAGCTGGTCAGTCCTGTCAGACATCCTTATGCATTCACATATTTACACTGCCTGATGCCCTTTTTAGTGACACTTTACAGTGAGTATACTTACCCTGACGGAACGCAGAAAATTGTTTGTCCATTTCCTGCATGCTGGGTTGTTCTCCTGTGGGTCCCACAGGCGCGAACTTCCACTGTGATCTCTACCTAGACTATGGTAGCCAGGTGCGAAACCTCCTGCTGCCATTGCTGGAAAACAGCACCTGCTGCCTTTCCTGGAAAGCCAAGAGCAGAGTCTGCAGGGAGGCTTTGCTGGATCATGGGGCCACACGTTGACTGCTCTGTGACATTCTGGTTGATGTAGAATCCAGAGTTCCCGGCCTGCAGTCAGTGAATGCCTGTCCGGGTGCTCTTTAAAAATGCGCCCAGTCCATTGAGCCCATGAGGTAATGGTGAGGATGGCTACTTCCTGCCTGCCCTCTCCACGGGAATTAGAACAAAGAACAAAGAACAAAGAAAAGTACAGCACAGGAACAGGCCGATCGGCACTACAAACCTGTTCCGACCATGCTCCCATCTGAACTAAAATCTTCTACACTTCCTGGGTCCATATCCCTCTATTCCCATCCTATTCATATATTTGTCAAGATGCCCCTTAAATGTCACTATCGTCCCTGCTTCCACCACCTCCTCCGGCAGCGAGTTCCAGGCACCCACTACCGTCTGTGTAAAAAACTTGCCTCATACATCTCCTCTAAACCTTGCCCCTCGCACCTTAAACCTATGCCCCCCAGTAATTGACCCCTCTACCCTGGGGAAAAGCCTCTGACTATCCACTCTGTCTATGCCTCTTATAATTTGTAGATCTCTATCAGGTCGCCCCTCAACCTCCGTTGTTCCAGTGAGAACAAACCGAGTTTATTCAACCGCTCCTCATAGCTAATGCCCTCCATACCAGGCAACATCCTGGTAAATCTCTTCTGCACCCTCTCTAAAGCCTCCACATCCTTCTGGTAGTGTGGCGACCGGAATTGAACACTATACTCCAAATGTGGCCCAACTAAGGTTCTATACAGCTGCAACATGACTTGCCAATTTTTATACTCAGTACCCTGGCCTATGAAGGCAAGCATGCCGTATGACTTCTTGACTACCTTCTCCACCTGTGTTGCCCCTTTCAGTGACCTGTGGACCAGTACACCTAGATCTCTATAACTGTCAATACTCTTGAGGGTGCTACCATTTTACTCCAAATCATTTGTATATACTACGAACAGCAAAGGTCCAGTACTGATCCCTGCGGAACACCACTAGTCACAGCCCTCCAATTAGAAAAGCACCCTTCCATTGCTACTCTCTGCCTTCTATGACATAGCCAGTTCTGTATCCATCTTGCTAGCTCACTCCTGATCCTGTCTGACTTCATCTTTTGTGCCAGTCTACCATGAGGGACCTTGTCAAAGGGCTTACTGAAGTCCATATAGACAACATTCACTGCCCTACCTTCATCAATCATCTTTGTGACCTCTTCGAAAAACTCTATCAAGTTAGTGAGACACGATCTCCCCTTCACAAAACCATGCTGCCTCTTGCTAATACGTCCATTTGCTTCCAAATGGGAGTAGATCCTGTCTCGAAGAATTCTCTCCAGTAATTTCCCTACCACTGACGAATAGCTCACCGGTCTGTAGTTCCCTGGATTATCCTTGCTACCCTTCTTAAACAAAGGAACAACATTGGCTATCCTCCAGTCCTCCGGGACATCACCTGAAGACAGTGAGGATCCAAAGATTTCTGTCAAGGCCTCAGCAATTTCCTCTCTAGCCTCCTTCAGTATTCTGGGATAGATCCTATCAGGCCCTGGGGACTTATCTAACTTAATATTTTTCAAGACGCCCAACACCTCGTCTTTTTGGATCTCAATGTGACCCAGGCTATCTACACACCCTTCTCCAGACTCAACATTCACCAATTCCTTATCTTTGGTGAATACTGATGCAAAGTATTCATTTAGTACCTCGCCCATTTCCTCTGGCTCCACACATAGATTCCCTTGCCTATCCTTCAGTGGGCCAACCCTTTCCCTGTCTACACTCTTACTTTTTATGTACGTGTAGAAAACCTTGGTATTTTCCTTAACCCTATTTACCAATGACTTTGCGTGACCCCTTCTAGCCCTCCTGACTCCTTGCTTAAGTTCCTTCCTACTTTCCTTATATTCCACACAGGCTTCGTCTGTTCCAGCCTTCTAGCCCTGACAAATGCCTCCTTTTTCTTTTTGACGAGGCCTACAATATCTCTCCATATCCAAGGTTCCTGAAATTTGCAGTACTTATCCTTTTTCCGCACAGGAACATGCCGGTCTGAATTCCTGTCAACTGACATTTGAAAACCTCCCACATGTCAGATGTTGATTTACCCTCAAACATTTGCCCCCAATCTAGGTTCTTCAGTTCCCGCCTAATATTGTTATGATTAGTCTTCCCCCAATTTAGCACATTCACCCTAGGACCACTCTTATCCTTGTCCACCAGCACTTTAAAACTTACTGAATTGTGGTCACTGTTCCCGAAATGCTCCCCTACTGAAACTTCTACCACCTGGCCGGGCTCATTCCCCAATACCAGGTCCAGTATCGCCCCTTCCCTAGTTGGACTGTCTACATATTGTTTTAAGAAGCCCTCCTGGATGCTCCTTACAAACTCTGCCCCGTCCAAGCCCCTAGCACTAAGTGAGTCCCAGTCAATATTGGGGAAGTTGAAGTCTCCCATCACAACAACCCTGCTGTTTTTACTTGTTCCAAAATCTGTCTCCCTATCTGCTCCTCTATCTCCCGATGGCTGTTGGGTGGCCTGTAGTAAACCCCCAACATTGTGACTGCACCTTTCTTATTCCTGATCTGTACCCATATAGCGTTGCTGCCCTCTGAGGTGTCCTCCCGTAGTACAGCTGTGATATTCTCCCCAACCTGTAGCGCAACTACGCCATCCCTTTTACATCCCCCTCTATCCCACCTGGAACATCTAAATCCTGGAACTGCCAATCCTGTCCTTCCCTCAACCAGGTCTCTGTAATGGCAACAACATCATAGTTCCAAGTACTAATCCAAGCTCTAAGTTCAACTGCCTTACCTGTAATACTCGTTGCATTAAAACATATGCATTTCAGGCCACTAAACCCGCTGTTTTCAGCAACATGTCCCTGTCTGCTCTTCCTCAGAGCCATGCTGGCCCTATTCCCTAGTTCTCCCTCAATGCTTTCACCTTCTGACCTATTGCTCCGGTACCCACCCCCCCTGCCATACTAGTTTAAACCCTCCCGTGTGACACCAGCAAACTCCGCAGCCAGGGTATTTATGCCTCTCCAGTTTAGATGCAACCCGTCCTTCTTATACAGGTCACACCTGCCCCGGAAGAGCTCCCAGCGGTCCAGATAATGGAAACACTCCCTCCTACACCAGCTGTTTAGCCACGTGTTTAGCTGCTCTATCTTCCTATTTCTAGCCTCACTGGCACGTGACACAGGGAGTAATCCCGAGATTACAACCCTAGAGGTCCTGTTTTTTAACTTTCTGCCTAGCTTCCTGAACTCCTGCTGCAGGTCCTCATGCCCCTTCCTGCCTACGTCGTTAGTATCAATATGTACAACGACCTCTGACTGTTTGCCCTCCCCCTTCAGGATGCCCGCTACCCGTTCTGAGACATCCTGGACCCTGGCACCAGGGGGGCAACATACCATCTTGGAGTCTCATCCTGAGACAGAAGCGCCTGTCTGTGCCCCTGACTATAGAGTCCCCTGTGACTATTGCTCTTCTGCGCTTTGACCCTCCCTGCTGAACATCAGAGCCAGCCGTGGTGCCACTGCTCTGGCTGCTGCTGTTTTCCCCTGATAAGCTATCCCCCCGACAATACACAAAGGGGTATACCTGTTCAAGAGGGGGACAACCACTGGGGATTCCTGCACTGACTGCCTGCCCCTTCTGGTGATCACCCATTTCTCTGCCTGCGCCTTTTGTGTGACCATATTTATATAACTGCTATCTATGACGCTTTCCGCCACCTGCATGCTCCTAAGTGCATCCAACTACTACTCCAACCGAACCATGCGGTCTGTGAGGAGCTCCAGTTGGGTGCACTTTCTGCAGATGAAGCCATCAGGGACCCTGGAAGACTACTGGACCTGCCACATCTCACAGTCAGAGCTCTGCACCCCTCTAATTGACATTGCATTAATTACTTAATAAATTAAATTAATTTTTTTTTTTAAAAGTTACTGTTAACTATATGTTTCCCAGCACTAGATTTCTACTATAATTGTGAAAGCTAAATACAGTACTCTCCGATCTCTGGCTTGGATACCCCTCTAAATTATATTTAATTAATTATGTTTAATTAGTTTAACAATGTTTAATTTTTAAATTTAGTGCAGATTCCCAACCAGCCAATCAGGTCACAGCTTTACTGTGATGTCACTTCAGTTTTCCCCCACACAATTTGAAAAGATAATTTTTTTAAAAATCACTTACCTTCCCAGGATGCTCTCTGGTTCTCTCCCTGCAGATTAACAGTTACAGGCCAGAAGAAAAAGAGAACAAAACAGTAGGGGAAAAGCACCGTCTCCCACTCTGCACTGAATTACCTCACTGCACCAAATTACCAAGTTCCAATTCCCACTCTGGATGTGTCTCCCTCACTTGCGCAAAGCTTCAATTGCAAGATTGGGCACGGTCAGCGGAAATCACTACCTCTTCTGCACCCACGGCCAAACCTAGACTCCAAAACAGAATATTTCAGCAACTGAGTGAAATAAATCAAGTCACAATGCAAGTGAACATATTGCCATTCACGATATCTTTACTTTGAAACCTTACATAATGGGCTGGGTTTTATGGTTCTGTCATTGAAGTGGTGGGGCTGGAAAATGCGGCAAACCATTCAAAAGTCCATTGACTTAAGCGGGAGTGGAAAATCCGTCAGCGGAAAATTCCACCTCAATATTTCTAATGTATTTTCAACTTTACTGCCATTAATTAAAATACACAAAAAAAAATGTAATTTATTGCAGATTATAGAAAATGATTAAAGTACTTTCTGTAGGCTAATGAAGCACATCCGGTGACTTGTGATGGAGAACCATAGTTTGTTTCCAGAAAAATTCAATTATTTTTTTTTATGAACAGCGTTAAAAGCCGAATTATCTTTTACCAGTTTGTGATAATTAGCTATGTTAAGTGGTAAACTTCCTGATTTGATGTTGTTTGGTTTCCAGCCCATTTATTAAAATCCGGATACACTAATATATTTTACCAACCCTCCCAGAAAAAAGTGGCATAACACAACAAGACATGATTCTACATCCCAGAGTCCTTAAGGAGGTGGCTCTGGAAATAGTGGATGCTCTGGAAATAGTGGATGCATTGGTGGTCATCTTCCGGGATTCTATAGACTCTGGAACTGTCCCTGCAGATTGGAGGGTAGATCACGTCACTCCGATATTCAAAAAGGGGGGTAGAGAGAAAGCAGGGAACTATAGACCAGTAAGCCTAACATGGGTAGTGGGGAAAATGCTTGAATCCATTATCAAGGACTTTATAGCAGAACATTTAGAAAGCAGTGGCAGGATCAGTCAGAGTCAGCATGGATTTATGAAGGGAAAATCATGCTTGACAAATCTGTTGGAATTCTTTGAAGATGTAACCAGTACAGTTGACAAGGGGGAGCCAGTCGATATTTGGACTTTCAGAAGACGTTTGACAAAGTCCCACATAAGAGATTATTGAGCAAAATTAAAGCGAATGGCTTTGGGGGAAATGTATTGAGGCGGATAGAAAACTGATTGGCAGAGAGGAAACAAAGAGTATGGATTAATGGGCCCTTTTCAAATTGACAGGCAGTAACCAGTGGGGTACCACAGGGATCGGTGCTGGGACCCCAACTATTCACAATATATATTATTGATGCGGATGTGGGAACAAAATGTAACATCTCAAAGTTTGCAGATGATACCAAATTAGGTGGGAGGGTGAATTGTGACGAAGATGCAGGGATCCTACAGCATGATCTGGACAGGTTGGGCGAGTGGGCAAATCAATACAAATGCAGTATAATTTGCATAAGTGTGAGGTTATTCACTTTGGAAGTAAAAACAGGAAGGCAGATTATGACCTGAATGGTTGTAAATTGGGAGAGGGGAGTGTGCAGTGGGACCTGGGTGTCCTTGTGCACCATTCGCTGAAGGTAAGCATGCAGGTGCAGCAGGCGGTAAAGAAAGCTAATGGTATGTTGGCCTTCATTGCGAGAGGTTTTGAGTATAGAAGCAGGGATGTGTTTCTGCAATTACACAGCACATTGGTGAGGCCACACCTGGAGTATTGTGTGCAGTTTTGGTCTCCTTTTCTGAGGAAGGATGTTCTTGCTCTCGAGGGAATGCAGCGAAGGTTTACTAGACTGATTCCAGGAATGGCGGGACTACCATACGAGGAGAGATTGACTGGGTTGGGATTGTTCTCTCTGGTGTTCAGAGAATGAGGGGGGATCTCACAGAGACTTATAAAATTCTAACAGGACTTGACAGGGTTGATGCAGGGAAGACGTTACCAATGATGGGTGTGTCCAGAACCAGGGGTCACAGTCTGAGGATTCAGGGTAAACCATTTCGGACAGATATAAGGAGACATTTCTTCACCAAAGAGTGGTGAGCCTGTGTAATTCATTACCACAGGAAGTAGTTGATGCTAAAACATTGAATATACTCAAGAGGTGGCTGGATATAACACTTGGGGAGAATGGGATCAAAGGCTTTGGGGAGAAAGAAGGATCAGGCTATTGAGTTGGATGATCAGCCATGATCGCGATGAATGGTGGAGCAGGCTCAAAGGGCCAAAAGGCCTCCTCCTGTACCAATCTTCTATGTATCTATGTGCACTCACGATAAAAATCCAATAAAATTATTTTTGGAACATCCATTTTTAGTGAAACGTGTGACATCTTCTTGCTTCTGTTGACAGAATTGCAACCCATGCCCAATCACCCAGATAAATGAAGCTGAACAAGTGGAAAGGGTAGAAGTGGTGGGGGTGGGGGGGATGCTCTCCAGTACTTAAGTTAGAACTGGGGTTTTAATTATTTAATAGATTGTACTTATTGTTTAATAGACTACACCAATATATAAAGGGGACACAGGTGGCACTGTTTTGTTGTTGAGGAAGTGATTACTACACACAATAAACTTGGAGTTAAAGAACTCAAGACTTGCTTCTTCGTTCTTATTATAGAGTTACATCGGAGTTTAACATCTACCACCTTGAGGCCATCTCCAGACACCTGACCCACTCCTGAATCCTTTGTCATCGTCAATTAAGGCCAAGTAACTTTGCTCAATTGGTTACCTGCTGTTTGTGGCTCTTGTGGCTCCCACTGCCTTCCATGCTGGGGTGGGCACCGTAGGAGTTGGGCTGTTTTATCGACCCTCCTTTGCACATTTTGATTTGATGTTTTTAAGTTTGCGTTTCTCTTTTGTTATTTTTGGGCTGTGGTCCTACTCGGAGCGGCTCCTTTTAATTTGTCCACTGGTTAATTTGTTACTCTCTTTAGTTTTGCAACCCAATAACATCATGTGAATGTGGTAGTCACCACTGTTGTACTATATACTGCATACGAGGGTATTACGGTAAGGCTTCTGTACTACAGATACGGGAGTAGATCCCTGCCTGCTGGCTCCGCCCAGTAGGCGGTGTATAAATGTGTGGGCTCTCCGAGCTGCAGCCATTTTGGCAGCAGCTGTGGGAGGCTCCACATCTCTGCGTAATAAAGCCTTGATTACTCTCTACTCTTGTCTCGTCATAATTGATAGTGCATCAGTGACCCCCATCCTGCCTGTGGGAAAATGGCCTGGGAGGGATGCGGAATGGTGCCACCAAACTATTGTCGCGAATGTTTACACCTACTCCCCTCCATACAGGTCCCAAACTGGGGATGAATTTCAGCTCATTGATTCAGTTAGATTTAGTGTAGTAATTGAAAAGGATTGAAATAGACCAAGAATGAAAACTTTTAAATTGGGGGAAGGCCACTATTACTAAGCTGAGATGCAGTTCGGCAAATGTGGACCAGAAGCAGCAACTTGAAGGCAAATCGGAGGAGTGGAAGGGCATTCAAGGAGGAGATCCAAAGACAGTTCAGAACAAATATATTTGGACTCCCAAATCTAGATGACTCTGGAGTGTACTGGAATATAATGCGATGGCGATGGCCAAAGGCTCAATTGTCAATGCAAATAAGAGAGGGGACATAGGGCATCCTTGCCTCGTTCCCGTGTGCAACTGTAAATGCTTCAAGCTAATACAATTCATGCGAAAACAAGCCTTGGGTCCCCTGTATAACAGTCTGACCCGTGACACAATCTTGGACCCAATCCCAAACCACTGCAACACCGCAAATAAATAGTTCCACTCCCCCTTTCGAAGGCTTTTCCTGCGTCCAGCGCCAAAATGACCTCTTGCACCCCCTCTACCAACGGGGACAGGAAACCACATTTAACACGCGTCGCACATTTGCCTGCCCTTCACAAACCCTGTTCGATCCTCAAGAACAATGCTCGGGAGACACTCCAATCTGAGCGCCAGCACTTCACCAGGATATTAGAGTCTACATTCAATAAAGAGATTAGCCGATAAAAGCCACACTCCACCGGGTTTTTATCCTTCTTTAGAAGGAGCGAGATGGATGCCTGCATCATCGTCTTGTGAGTGACCCTCAAGCCATTGAAATGCCTCCACTAGCAGCGCTATTAATCGGTCGGCAAACTTTTTATAAAATTCCACCGGGAATTCTGTGCCTCGCATATTTCCGATTGCCTTCTAAACCTCCTCTGCCCCCAGTGGCTCTTCTAACCCCTCCCGATCTTCCTCCTTCAATGTAGGATACTCCAACTGCTCCAAAAACACCCCCATGTCCAAGTTGTCCTCTGGTGGTTCCAGCCTATACAATCTCTCATAGAACGCCTCAAATGCCCCAATCACCTTCTCAGGTGCAGCCACTAGCCTACCTCCCATATCCTGCACCTGAACAATCTCTCAGGAAGCCACCTGCCACTTTAACTGGCCAGCCAACAAGTGGCTAGCCTTCTACCATATTCGTACATTGTCCCCTAGCGCTCCGCAGCAAATGCACCATCTTAGCCGCAGTCACCATATTAAACTTTGTCTGCTGGTGAGGTCCTCCGCATATTTAACATCCACCTCCAAAATGACATCCACCAGCCACTGGTGCTCCTCCTCAGCCTCTCTATCAACCTGCACCTTATATACAATTATATCCCCATGCACCACCGCCTTCATAGCGCCGAGGGCAAAAACTTCCCATTTTTGCTAAACCCTACATACTCATCAATTGCCCCAGACCTGCGAACAGCCCCACATCTAAACTCCATCAGCACCACCTCTACAGATGTGGGGCATGACCTGAAGTAGCAATAGCAGAATATTCCGCTCCCCGAAATCCCAGCAAAAGAGACCTCCACACAATAAAGAAATCAATGCCAGGGTAAACTTTAAACACCGGCAAGAAAAAGGAGAACCCCTTACCCCCCCGTGCAGAAACCAACAAGGATCCACGTCCCCACCTCTCTCATAAACACCGGCAACACCCCCCCCCCCCCCCCTCCTTCCCCTCCGAAGGGGGCAAGGACTTCAGCTTGACCCAATCACCACCCAGGATCAATTGATGCGGATCCATATCCGGGTTAGTCACCACCACCCTCTTCATAAACTTTATATCATCCCAATTTGGAGCATATACATTAATCAAAACTGCCGATCTGCCCTCCAACACCATCACATATCTGCTCCTCTAATGGCTGCAACAGTGCCGCGTGCGGTTATCATACATATCTGCACCCTGATTCGCCACCACCTTCTGCACCTGAATTCAGACTCTTTCATTGATCAGGATTGCCGCCCCTGGGCCCAACTATCAAAGCCTGAGTAAAATACCTGGCTTTAAATTATAATTTTTATCATAGTCACAATTAACACTGCAATGAAGTTAATGTGAAAATCCCCGAGTTGCCACACTCCGGCGCCTGTTCGGGTACACAGAGGGAGAATTCAGAATGTCCAATTCATCTAACAAGCACGTCTTTTGTGACTGTGGGAGGAAACCGGAGCACCCGGAGGAAACCCACGCAGACACATGGAGAATGTGCAAACTCCGCACAGACAGTGACCCAAGCGGGAATCAAACCTGGGACCCAGGCGTTGTGAAACAACAGTGATAACCACTGTGTTACCGTGCTTACCCAATCCTTATGGAGCCTTACCTGGTCCTTTACCCACAAGTGAAAGATAGGTCTCCTGCAACAGCACCACATCAGCCCTCAAACTCTTCAAAGGAGCAATAGCTCTTGCCCGTATTACTGTCCTCCACCTTCAACAGCTCATCCTCCAGAGACACGAGCTGGTCACTATGGCTCAACAGTGCCGCCTCCACCCCCTTCAACACCTCACCATGCCCCCGGACCGTCTCCAATGTCCTTCCAACCGCCTCCTTTATCGGGGCCAACGAGTCCTCCACCAACTGCTCAAAACTCTCCAGCATTTCCCTCCCATGCCACTCGAAATGTTTACTGAACTGCTTCTCAAACTCAGCCACCATCACCTCCACCAGCGCATCCATGGTTACTGAAGCAGCCCCACCCAGAGAGCCCACCTCCGCCATCTTTCCTCCCACCGTACTCCTCACTGAACTCGGCCCTGTCAGCAGACTAATGCTCGCACCTTTCTTCAAAGTATTCCTTATGTGGTACTTAGATATCCTCCCATCACCAACTTTCAATTGGGACAGGTTTCCATGCCAATTCTCCCCGACAAACTGGTGAAAAAGGCCAAAAGCCAAGGACTCTGGCAGGAGCTACCCAATGTGCGACCTCCTCCTACATGTCGCCACTGGATGTCTCAGAAGCTTATTATCTAAGTAGTGAGAGATTGCAGAGTTCTGAAATGCAGAGGGATCTGGGTGTCTTAGTGCATGAATCACAAAAGGCAGGTGCAACAAGTGATTAGGAAAGTTTGTGGAATGTTATAATTTATTGTGAGGAGAATTGAATGCAAACGTAAGGGAGGTTATTCTTCAGTTGTACAGGGCACAGCTGGGATCTCACCTGGAGTATTGGGCACAGTACTGGTTTCCTTATTTAATGAAGGGTGTAAATGCATTAGAAGCAGTTTAGACTAATGCCAAGAATGGGTGAGGAAAGATTGGCAAGTTATGGGTTGCATCCGCAGGAGTTTAGAAGATGACTTGATTGAAACGTATAAGATCCTGAGGAGTATTGAGAGGGTAGATGTATAAAGGATGTTTCCTCCTGTGGGAGAATCTAGAACTAGGGGTCACTTTAAAAATGAGGGGTCGCTCGGAGATGAGGAGAAATTATTTCTTTCAGATGGTCGTGAGTCTTTGGAGCTCTTCCTCAAAAGGCGTTGGAAGCAGAATATTTCAATATTTTGAAGGTACAGCTAAGGGCTGAAAGGTTGGAGGTTGGGCAGCACGGTAGCACAAGTGGATAGCACTGTTGCTTCACAACTCCAGGGTCCCAGGTTCAATTACCCGCTGGGTCACTGTCTGTGCGGAGTCTGCACGTTCTCCCCGTGCCTGCTTGGGTTTCCTCCGGGTTCTCCGGTTTCCTCCCACAGTCCAAAGATGTGCAGTTTAGGTGGATTGGCCATGATAAATTGCCCCAAAAAGGTCAGGAGGGGTTATTGGGTGGAAATGAGGGCTTAAGTGGTTCGGTGCAGACTCGATGGGCCGAATAGCCTACTTCTGCATTGTATGTTCTATGTTATTAGGTGTAGGCAAGAATGTGAAGTTGAGGTGGCAATCCGATCAGCCAGTTATAAAGGGGTGGCACAGTGGTTGGCACTGCTGCCTCACAGCGCCAGGGACCAGGGTTTGATTCCAGCCTTGGGTCACTGTTTGTGTGGCGTTTACACGTTCCCTCCGTGTCTGCGTGGGTTTCCAGGTGCTTTGGATTCCTCCCACATTCCAAAGATGTACAGGTCAGGTGGATTGGCCATGATCAATGTGCAGGGTTACAGGGATAGAGCGGGGGAGTGGGCCCAGGTAGACTGCTCTTCTGGAGGGTTCGATGATTTCTATGATCTAACTGAATGGCGGAGCAGGTTCGAGTGACCTACTCCTGCTCCTAATCCGTTTGTGTGTACGTACATATGTTCGTAAGTGTTAATTGTCTAGGGTAGGAGGTGTGGTTATCCAGGGTCTGGGGCCAGGGAGATGTTCATGATAAAAGGTTGGTGGTGGGGAGGTGTTTTATTTATTCATTCACAGATGTGGGCATCACTGGCTGGGCCAGAACTTTTTGCACGTCCCACGTGCCCTTCAATTCAGTGGTTTGCTTGGCTATTTAAGAGGACATTTTAAGAGTCAATCGTGTTGCTGTGGTTCTGGAGTCACATGTAGGCCAGACCAGGTAAAGTTGATAGATTTCCTTCGCTAAAGGACATTAGTGAACCAGATGGCGTTTTATCACAATTGACAATGGTTTCATGGTCATCATTGGACGTTTAATTCCATATTTCAAAAAAATTAATTCAATTTTCACCATTCAGAGCATTACCTTGGGTCTCTGGATTACTAGTCCAAGGACAATCTCACTAGGCTTCCCACAGATGTCAATTATCCAGTGTCCGGGGCAGGGATGTTGTCAGTTTTCCAGGGTCCGGGGCGGGAAGGCTGTCAGTTATCCAGGGTCAGGATCCGGGGTGGGTGTCAGTTATCCAGGGTCCGGGGCGGGGAGGGCGTCAGTTATCCAGGGTCCGGGGCGGGGAGGCTCTCAGTTATCCAGGGTCCGGGACAAGTGTCAGTTATCCAGGGTCCGGGGCGGGGAGACTGTCAGTTATTCAGGATCCGGGGTGGGTGTCAGTTATCCAGGGTCCGGGGCGGGGAGGGTGTCAGTTATCCAGGGTCCGGGGCGGGTGTCAGTTATCCAGGGTCCGGGGCGGGGAGGCTGTCAGTTATCCATGGTCCGGGGCGGGGCGGGTGTCAGTTATCCAGGGTCCGGGGCGGGAAGGCTCTCAGTAATCCAGGGTCCGGGACAAGTGTCAGTTATCCAGGGTCCGGGGCGGGGAGGGCGTCAGTTATCCAGGGTCCGGGGCGGGTAGGGCGTCAGTTATCCAGGGTCCGGGCCGGGTGTCAGTTATCCAGGGTCCAGGGCGGAGTGGGTGTCACATCCAGGGTCCGGAGCGGGTGTCAGTTATTCAGGGTCCGGGGCGGGGAGGATGTCAGTTATCCAGCGTCCGGGGCGGGAGGCTCTCAGTTATCCAGGGTCCGGGTCAAGTGTCAGTTATCCAGGGTCCGGGGTGGGGAGGCTCTCAGTTATCCAGGGTCCGGGACAAGTGTCAGTTATCCAGGGTCCGGGGCGGGGAGGCTGTCAGTTATCCAGGGTCCAGGGCGGCTGTCAGTTGTCCAGGGCGGGGCGGTTGTCAGTTATCCAGGGTCTGGGGCAGGGAGGCTGTCAGTTATCCAGGGTCCAGGGTGGGGAGGCTGACAGCTATCCAGGGTCCGGGGCGGGTGTCAGTTATCCAAGGGCCCGGGCTGGGAGGCTGTCAGTTATCCAGGGTCCAGGGCGGGGAGACTGTCAGTTATTTAGGATCCGTGGCGGGTGTCAGTTATCCAGGGTCCGGGGCGGGGAGACTGTCAGTTATTCAGGATCCGGGGCGGGTGTCAGTTATCCAGGGTCCGGGGCGGGGAGACTCAGTTATTCAGGATCCGGGGCGGGTGTCAGTTATCCAGGGTCCGGGGCGGGGAGACTGTCAGTTATTCAGGATCCGGGGCGGGTGTCAGTTATCCAGGGTCCGGGGCGGGGAGACTGTCAGTTATTCAGGATCCGGGGGCGGGTGTCAGTTATTCAGGATCCGGGGTGGGTGTCAGTTATCCAGGGTCCAGGGCGGGGAGACTGTCAGTTATTCAGGATCCGGGGCGGGGAGACTGTCAGTTATTCAGGATCCGGGGTGGGTGTCAGTTATTCAGGGTCCGGGGCGGGTGTCAGTTATCCAGGGTCCGGGGCGGGGAGACTGTCAGTTATTCAGGATCCGGGGTGGGTGTCAGTTATCCAGGGTCCGGGGCGGGGAGACTGTCAGTTATTCAGGATCCGGGGTGGGTGTCAGTTATTCAGGATCCGGGGCGGGTGTCAGTTATTCAGGGTCCGGGGCGGGTGTCAGTTATTCAGGATCCGGGGCGGGGTGGCTTTGGCGGGCATTTTGTCGGCGCTTTCTCCTTGTCTGTCTCTCAGTGTGAGGCCGGTGTCGGCGGTCGGGGTCTCGCCTCGGGGACGGATATCGGCGGCCGCTTTCCTCCGGTAAGAGTCCCGTTGGTGGCTGTGCTGAGCTGTGTCAGACATGTCGGTTATCTGGGAAGAAGCGGCAGTCCAGGCTTGTGGCCTCCTGCAGCCAGAATGGGCTGTGTTTAAACATTGTTCAATATACCTGAACATTTATCAAATGCGGCCATTCAGCCCATCAAGTCTACACGAACACTTTGAAAGAGCACCCGACCCATGTCCACTCACTGCCCTGTCCACCTGCCATATCCCCGTAACACCATAACCAAACCTGCCCATCCCTGGACAGAGGGGCAATTTAGCACGGCCAAACCACCTAACCTGCACACCTTTGGATAATGTAGGAACCGTGGCACCAATTTGTACATTACAAGCTCCTACAGACAGTATTGTGATAATGACAAGCTGATCTGTTTACTGATGTTGATGGAGGTGGGTATAACTATTGTCCTGGACATTCGGGACAACCCCCCCCTATTCTTTGAAATAATGCTATAGGATCTGTGCTATAGGAGGTTTAGGATCTATGCTATAGGAGGGCAAGTGATTAACACTGCTGTCAACAGTGCCAGAGACCTGGGTTCAATTCCGACCTTGGATAACTGGAGTTTGCACGTTCTTGGATTTCCTCCAGGTGCTCCGGTTCCCTCCCACAGACCTGTGTAGGTTCGGTGGATTGGCTGTGATAAATTGTCCCTTAGTGCCCAAAAGGTTAAGTGGGGTTGCAGGGATAGAGAAGGGGAGTGGGCTTTTGTGGGGTGGTCTTTCAGAGGGTCGGTGCAGATCTGATGGGCCAAACGGCCTCTTGCACTGTAGGGATTCTATGGATCTTTTAAATTCCCCTGTGAGGGCCTCAGTTTAATGTCAAGATGACACCTCTGACAGTGCAGCACTTCCTCAGTTCATCTCTCTTTAAGAAATACACACTGGTTTTCAGTATTGCAGGCTAGTTTCAGCTTGTACTAGCTTCTAGTGATTTTGTGGCTGCACACAATTGTTTCAATGAGCTGATATGCATGCAGCCGCAATGGGTTAATTGTGTATTGAGATCACCGTGCCCATTTACAGCTAATGGAGCAGCACTTTTAAGGTATAGCAGTTGCTCTAATCAGAATCCCTACAGTGCAGAAGGTGGCCATTCAGCCCATATATCAGGCAGCACGTTGCACAGTAATTAGCACTGTTGCTTCACAGTGCCAGGGTCCCAGGTTTGATTCCCAGCTTGGGTCATTGTGCGGAGTCTGCACGTTCTCCCCGTGTCTGCGTGGGTTTCCTCCGGGTGCTCCGGTTTCCTCCCACAAGTCCCGAAAGACGTGCTTGTTAGGTGAATTGGACATTCTGAATTCCCCCTCAGTGTTCCCGAACAGGCCCTGGAATGGGCGACTAGGGGATTTTCACAGTAACTTCATTGCAGTGCTCCACCACTTGATGTCATTCGCTTGATGTCATTCGTCTCCAGAAATCTTTAGAGTTCTGTTGTGAACATGCTCAATGATTGAGCTTCCACAGCCCCCTGGGGTAGAAAATTCCAAAGATTCGCCACCCTCTGACTGAAGAAATTCTTTCTCATCTCAGACTTAAATGGCCTACTTCTTATCCTGAGATTATTTCCCCTAGTTTTAGAGACACCAGCCAAGGGAAACATCTTGCCTACATCTACCCTGCCACATCCTGGAAGATTTTTGTAAGTTGCAACTCCTCATTCTTCTAAACCAGGGAATACAGGCCCAGTCTCATTAGAACATCCCATCATCCTAGAGGTGAATCTGGTGAACCTCCATTGCACTCTCTCTGGCAAGTTGACATCAACATCAAGGCAGTATTTGACAGAGTATGGCATCAAAGAGCCTTAGCAAAACTGGAGTCAATGGGAATTGGGGGGGACACTCGCCGCTGTTTGGAGTCACACCTGGCACAAAGAAAGATGTTTGTAGTGGTTGGTGGTCAATCACCTCAGCTTCAGGAAATCACTGCAGGAGTTGCTTGTAGTGTCCTAGGCCCAACCATCTTCAGGTGTTGAACAATGACCTCCCTTCCATGATATAGTCAGAAGTAGGAGTGTTCGCAGATGAATGTTCACCATTCACGACTCGGGTAATGAAGCAGTCCATGTTCAAATGCAGCAAGACCTGGACAATATCCAGGCTTGGGCTGACAAGTAGCAAAGTTACATCTGCACCACACAAGTGCCACGCAGTGACCATCTACAAGAGAGGATCTTACCATCACCCCATGACATTCAATGACATTACCATTACTGAATCCCCCACAAAGACTGTCTGTGTGGAGTCTGCACGTTCTCCCTGTGGCTGCGTGAGTTTCCTCTCACAAGTCCCGAAAGACGTGCTGTTGGGTAATTTGGACATTCTGAATTTCTCCCTCTGCGTGTTTGAACAGGCGCCCGAATGTGACGACTAGGGACTTTTCACAATAACTTCATTGCAGTGTTAATGTAAGCTTACTTGTGACAATAAAAAGATTTTTTAAAATCAACATCCTGGGGGTTACTATCAATCAGAAACTGAACTGGACTTGCCATAGGTAGCATAGTGATTAGTACTGTTGCTTCAGAGCGCCAGGGACCCAGGTTTGATGCCCGACTCTGGTCACTGCGCAGAATCTGCATGTTCTCCCTCTGTCTGTGTTGGTTTCCTCTGGGTGCTTTGGCTTCCTGCCACAAGTTCCAAAAGACGTGTTTGTAAGGTGAATTGGACATTCTGAATTCTCCCTCAGTGCACCTGAACAGGCGCCGTAGTATGTTGACAAGGGGATTTCCATAGTATCTTCATTACAATATCCATGTGAAGTTTGCTCATTCTCCCCGTTTCTGTATGGGTCTCACCCCAACAACCCAAAGATTTGCAGGATAAGTGGATTGGCCATGCTAAATTGGCCCTTAATTGGGGGGAAAGAAATCTTAGTCACTGCCTCAAAAGGCCCAATTAAGTTAGTGAGATACAACTCCCCTTTCACAAAACCATGCTGCCCATCACTTATAATTGATTCCAAATGTGAGTGAAGCCTGTCCCTAAGAATCTGCTCCAATAATTTCACTACCATTGACGTAAGGCTCACCGGCCTATAATTTCCTGGATTATCCCTGCTACCCTTCTTAAACAAAAGAACAAAATTGGCTATTCTCCAGTCCTTTGGGATACAAAGTGGGGATATAAAGATTTCTGTCAAGGTCCCAGCAATATCCTCCCTTGCCTCCCTTAGTATTCTGGGATAGATCTGATTAGGCCCTGAGGATTTATCTACTGTAATGCTTTTTAAGATGGCTCGAAATTTTTTTCCTAATCTCGAGTGTGAGACCTTATGAAAAGCTTTCTGAAAATCCAAATACACTACATCTGTGATTATCTTTTTATGCTACAACTTATATCCTCAAAAAGACTCCCGAGTTTGTCAAACATGATTTTCCTTTCATATATCTATGTTGACTCTGTGCAATTTTACCATTCTTTTCTAATGGCCAATTATTTCATCCGTTACAATAGACTCTAACATTTTCCCTACAGCTGATGTCAAATTCACAGGTCTAAAAGTTCTCTTTCTCTTCCTCCCTTTTTAAATAGTGGGGTTCCATTTGCTATTTTCTACTTTCCAGTCCTCAGGAACCTTTCCAAAATCGATAGAATTTTAAAAGTTAACCAGCACTGCATCCACTATCTCTATAGCCACCTCTTCCACTCTGAAATGAAGCTCATCTGGTCCAGGGGATTTATCAACCTTCAGTCCAGTTAATGTTTCAAGTACCACCTCTTTATCACTACCAATTTCTTTTAATTGCTCAATTTCGCAAGTCCTTTGGCGACTTCGTATTTCTGGGAAATTTTCTGTATCTTCTTTCGTGAAAATAGACGCAAAGTAACTGTTTAGTTGCTCTGCCATTTCCCTGTTCTCCACTATAAATTCTCCTGTAATGGCTAGCTGACAACAAAGGAAAATGGCATTGCCACCTGTGGGCTGGTGCGCACCACCACAATGACCAGGGCTATGTCAGATTGGCAACAGATGGCAACACCAGAGGCAACATCCCACCATGACACCTAGTAACTTAAATGTGGCAGGACCTGCCTCTCAAGGATTAGCTGTTTCAGTAGATGGAAGAATGCTGACAAGTCAAGTCCATCATCGAAAGCAGCGAGTTCCTCACAGCCAAGTCTACGCTCTTACTCTCATTTCCTCTAATTGTTTTTCCTGCCGGAAACTTGGAATATTTTTCCTTCAGCGATCTGCTCTCAGTGAGCCTGATCTCTTGCAGGGAAGCCATTTCAATGTTCAACCTATCGAGTTCCATGTTGATTATTCCGGCCTTGACATGTTATACACCAGCTGCAAGTCACCTGTCAATCCACTGCACACAGTCCTGTTGTTCCAGTTTGCCAATCGAAGAGTTGGTATCTCTTTGTTTTGTTTGTTTGTCTGATGTAATGGATTCTATCCACTTGTTGAGCAGAAACTCTTCAGCTCAAGTTTAGAGGCAGATGGTCAGTGGCAGGTCAGCACCTTACTAGTCATGGGGCTGTTCGATTTGAAGTGGACAGTGACTGACCAGTGGAACATGATGGTCCCTCTCACTGTTTGAAACAGCTTACACTCTACGTTCTTTACGTCAGTTGAGTTGAGCTTATCACTCGTAAATGCTGTCTCCTGTGTTGTGTCAATGCTCTATGTGTATATTGGAGTGGCATCTTCAGGGTTTCCCTCTCAATCTCCTTGTGTCATGTAAGAGTCCCTTTAAGAAATGTGTGTTTCTCAAATGGCAGCAGTGATGTCAGCGTGTGGATGGAGCTAGGCTGTCTTTCTGTCTTTCACTTCAATTTTGAGCTGAAAAGCTGCTTTGTGGCTCTGTTTAGTTTCGTTGTAGAGTTGGAGAAACTGCAGTCACAGCAAGATGTGTATGAATCTCTGAAAACTAACGAGTGTTCGTTTGGTGATTTCAAAGTGGTAACTGTTGTCAGTAGAGAATTTAAACCTGCTGTCCTTCTGTAAAAAGGGTTTTTGTCTTATGGATGTCTGAGTACTGTATTCTTTGGGGGTGTTTTTAAATTGATGGTTGCTGAGTTGTTCACTATGTTTATATAATGTTAACTGGCTTCATAGAATAAACATTGTTTTTGTTTAAAAATAACCTTAGTTCTCTGTTGCATCACACCTGTAAAGTGGGCCCTTGGTTCCCCATAACCAAAATCTACTTACAATTGTGGGTCAGGTGAATTCTATGATATACTTTGGGGTTCTCTAAACCCTGGACCATAACACTTGGTTGAGTCCAAGGAGTTGCTGGAGTAACTACGTTTGGTACCAGGTGTTGCTGGAAAGATTGCACATTTCACTATTAGTCTGCTTCAGACTCCACTCCAGATTTATTGTCAGGGTTTTACTCCATCAGCCTTCAACTCTCCTGAGGTATCCACAAGGCAGTGGGCCTATTTCCAAATACATTAACCTGGGGCCAAGAGGAACTCTGTTTCTGTGTGCTGCCACAAGGAGGCATAGCTGCAGTTCTGTCAATGGCGAGGCTGTGTACTGACCAGGACAGTTCTACATGTTTAGCTCTCCTTTTCACATTGCTGTGGCCCAGTGACGTACGCTGAAAATCAGAAGCAAACTGGTACACAGAGACCGGAACAATGCTAACTTTCATCACTTGCACGCTAGATGCATCACACTGATTTGTTGGGCGCATACATTTAAGACGCAGAGAATAGGGTAGTGGGATTGCTCTAATAAAGAACAAAGAAAAGTACAGCACAGGAACAGGCCCTTTGGCCCTCCAAGCCTGTGCCGACCATGCTGCCCGTCTAAACTAACATCTTCTGCAAATCCGAGGTCCGCATCCCTATATTCCCATCCTATTCATTTATTTGTCAAGATGTCCCTTAAACGTCACTATCGTCCCTGCTTCCACCACCTCCTCCGGCAGCGAGTTCCAGGCACCCACTACCGTCTGTGTAAAAAACTTGCCTCATACATCTCCTCTAAACCTTGCCCCTCGCACCTTAAACCTATGCCCCCCAGTAATTGACCCCTCTACCCTGGGGAAAAGCCTCTGACTATCCACTCTGTCTATGCCCCTCATAATTTTGTAGACCTCAATCAGGTCGCCCCTCAATCTCCGTCATTCCAGTGAGAACAAACCGAGTTTATTCAACTTCTCCTCATAGCTAATGTCCTCCATACCAGGCAACATCCTGGTAAATCTCTTCTGCACCCTCTCTAAAGCCTCCACATCATTCTGGTAGTGTGGCGACCAGAATTGAACACTATACTCCAAGTGTGGCCTAACTAAGGTTCTATACAGCTGCCTTTTCATTCTGCTGCCTGGAATGGAGAAAAGTGATTGCCTACACAGGCTCCTTAATTAAAGAAATGTAGAAGGATGTAGGTGCATTGACAGCTGCAGACTGGAGCCACCCTAACTCACCTCCTGGGGGAGTCCGATCTTGTCTTCAGCACAGGCACGGTCCTGGCTCCTGTCCAACTAGTTTGGTGGCCTCCTCCTCAAAAAGGGTGCCAACTCGAATGTCCAGAAATCCACCTATGGTCTTGGCTGGCCCCCTCCTGTTGTGTGTGCTCTTGTCCTGCAAAAAGACAGGGATTGAGTGTCATCCCAAGGGTTGCATGACTCGTTTAGTGGCATGCATGTCTAAGTCGGCTATGGAGCTCTCGCAACTGATAGAAGAGTGGCAGCGGGAAGTGGCTGGCACACATTCAGTGTACTTGTCCCATCAGCTGGTCAGTCCTGTCAGACATCCTTATGCATTCACATATTTACACTGCCTGATGCCCTTTTTAGTGACACTTTACAGTGAGTATACTTACCCTGACGGAACGCAGAAAATTGTTTGTCCATTTCCTGCATGCTGGGTTGTTCTCCTGTGGGTCCCACAGGCGCGAACTTCCACTGTGATCTCTACCTAGACTATGGTAGCCAGGTGCGAAACCTCCTGCTGCCATTGCTGGAAAACAGCACCTGCTGCCTTTCCTGGAAAGCCAAGAGCAGAGTCTGCAGGGAGGCTTTGCTGGATCATGGGGCCACACGTTGACTGCTCTGTGACATTCTGGTTGATGTAGAATCCAGAGTTCCCGGCCTGCAGTCAGTGAATGCCTGTCCGGGTGCTCTTTAAAAATGCGCCCAGTCCATTGAGCCCATGAGGTAATGGTGAGGATGGCTACTTCCTGCCTGCCCTCTCCACGGGAATTAGAACAAAGAACAAAGAACAAAGAAAAGTACAGCACAGGAACAGGCCGATCGGCACTACAAACCTGTTCCGACCATGCTCCCATCTGAACTAAAATCTTCTACACTTCCTGGGTCCGTATCCCTCTATTCCCATCCTATTCATATATTTGTCAAGATGCCCCTTAAATGTCACTATCGTCCCTGCTTCCACCACCTCCTCCGGCAGCGAGTTCCAGGCACCCACTACCGTCTGTGTAAAAAACTTGCCTCATACATCTCCTCTAAACCTTGCCCCTCGCACCTTAAACCTATGCCCCCCAGTAATTGACCCCTCTACCCTGGGGAAAAGCCTCTGACTATCCACTCTGTCTATGCCTCTTATAATTTGTAGATCTCTATCAGGTCGCCCCTCAACCTCCGTTGTTCCAGTGAGAACAAACCGAGTTTATTCAACCGCTCCTCATAGCTAATGTCCTCCATACCAGGCAACATCCTGGTAAATCTCTTCTGCACCCTCTCTAAAGCCTCCACATCATTCTGGTAGTGTGGCGACCAGAATTGAACACTATACTCCAAGTGTGGCCTAACTAAGGTTCTATACAGCTGCAACATGACTTGCCAATTTTTATACTCAATGCCCCGACCAATGAAGGCAAGCATGCCGTATGCCTTCTTGACTACCTTCTCCACCTGTGTTGCCCCTTTCAGTGACCTGTGGACCTGTACACCTAGATCTCTCCGACTGTCAATCCTCTTGAGGGTTCTACCATTCACTGTATATTCCCTACTTGCATTAGACCTTCCAAAATGCATTACCTTACATTTGTCCGGATTAAACTCCATCTGCCCTCTCTCCGCCCAAGTCTCCAAACGATCTAAATCCTGCTGTATCCTCTGACAGTCCTCATCGCTATCTGCAAATCCACCAACCTTTGTATCGTCTGCAAACCTATTAATCAGACCAGTTACATTTTCCTCAAAATCATTTATATACTACGAACAGCAATGGTCCCAGCACTGATCCCTGCGGAACGCCACTCGTCACAGCCCTCCAATCAGAAAAGCACCCTTCCATTGCTACTCTCTGCCTTCTATGACCGAGCCAGTTCTGTACCCATCTTGCCAGCTCATCCCTGATCTCGTGTGACTTCACCTTTTGTACCAGTCTGCCATGAGGGACCTTGTCAAAGGCCTTACTGAAGTCCATATAGACAACATCCACTGCCCTACCTTCATCAATCATCTTTGTGACCTCCTCGAAAAACTCTAGTGATGTACTGATGGACATAATGGGCGGAATGCTTTATAAAAATTTAAAGTACCCAAATCATTTTTTTCCAGTTAAGGAGCAATTTAACGTGGCCGTTCCACCTGCCCTGCACATCTTTGTTCTTGTGGGGGAGAGACCCATGCACACACTGAGAGAATGTGCAAATTCCACATGGGCAGGGGCTGGGATCTGACCCAGGGCTGGGACCGAACCCCTGTCCTCATACTGTGTGCCACTGTGCTGTCCCGGAATGGTTTATTTTGACAATGTTACCAGGATGACCAAAATGTGCTAATGGTTGGAGAATCTAGTTAGGGTGGGACCATAGTTAGCACTGCTGCCTCACAGCACCAGGGATCCAGGCTCAATTCCGCCCTTGACCTTGGGTGACTATGTGGAGTTTGCATGTTCTCCCAGTGTCTGCATGGTTTTCCTCCGTGTGCTCCGGTTTCCTCCCACAGTCCAAAGATTGCAGGTTAAGTGGATTGGCCATGATAAATTTCCCCTTCGTGTCCAAAGGGTTCGGTGGGTTTACGGGGATAGGGTGGAAAAGTGTGCCTAGGTAGGGTGCTCTTTAAGAGGGTCAGTGCAGACTCGATGGGCTGAATGGCCTCTTTCTGTACTGTAGGGATTCTATAATGTGAACTGAACCAGTGTTTTACCAATCCAAGCAAAAGCGTGGAGAGAGGCATGCTGGTTGCCCTGTGTCGTTGCACTGTCACAAGGTTTTTTTTTAATGTTTGATTGAAAACATCTTTAACAATCAGTAGATGAAGACAAGTTTATTTTTCAAATAACTTGTTTGAGAAGTACTTTTTCTTTTCTTTGACCCACATCCAACATAATTCCTTGCCAGTCAAAATTAAGAGATAGATGGTATAGAGAGACAAAAGTCACGTGTTGAGGTTGTACAACATTTTTGTTTGTTTTTCCTTTTCTCTGACAAAAAACTTCTCATGGGTTTAGAGGCTTTGGACTAGTGCCCAAGGTATGTGGAGGAAAGCTGTTACACTGCTGTCCCTTTTTGAAGGCCATTTGGTTATTTTAAGTCTTGGTTTGGTTTCACAGCAAATACTTTAATTAGGACGTTGAAGACATTTTAAGCTTCGCGGCAGAAGAAAATGGGCTTGGTGTATTGAAATGAAATGAAAATCGCTTATTGTCACAAGTAGGCTTCAAATGAAGTTACTGTGAAAAGCCCCTCCTTGGCCAATTATCCCTATATATTTGTGCAATATGTCCCAAATATTGGGTTGGTGGACACAAATGTGCAAAAAAAAAACAATACGTGCATTGCATTGTAATTTTGTGGGTGTTGAGTCAGTGCTAGCAAATATAACTTCTTTGCAGTTGAGTCTCAGATGTATTTTTCAGTGGTTCCCCATGCACAGACTTGTTTGCCAATACTGTCAGAAATAAGGGTCTTATCCATTCCTCAGTCAGGAGAGGCAACATACAGCCTATCTCTATGTAATTGTTTGGAAGAAAGTCAGCTGCAGTCTTATTCACTTGGGGAGTGATATGTTCTCATGGAATCATTATGGCACAGGCAGAGACCATTTGGTCCATTGAGTCCGTGCTGGCTCTCTAGAGCAATTCAGTCAGTCCCATTCCCCTTCTCTATCCCTGTAGCCCTGCAAGTTTATTCCCCTCAAGCTTCCATCCAATTTCCTCTTGAAGCCACTTATTGTCTGCATTTCCACATTCCTCGTAGGCAATGAGGTGTAAGAACAGTTCTTGCTTACATTTCTCCTGCATCTCTTGCACAAAGCCGCCTTGTCCTTTTTACAAACATCCAATATATCAGTTTTTCTTTGTCTATCTTATCTAAACCTATCATAATCTTTATACACCTCTTACCTAATCTCCCCTCTTCAACCCCATCTTCTACAACTTTGTAGCTAAAATCCCTTCACTATCCCTCGATCCATTCTGGTAAATCTCACCTCTGATGGGTCCTCACATCCTTCCTGAAATATGGTGACCTGAACTGGATGCAGTACTCTGGTTGTGGCACAACCAGAGCTTTTAATATATTCAACATAACTTTCCAGCTTTTTCACCTACTTTTATGAAGCCCAAGATCCCATATGCTTTGCTAACTGCTCTCTCAATATGTCCTTCCATTTCAAAGACTGATGCGCATGAACCCCTGGGTTCCTCTGTCTCTGCACACTTTTTAGAACTGTACTAATGCAGGGGAGGTTATGTCTGACAAATCTGTTAGAATTCTTTGAGGAAGTAACAAGGAAGTTAGACAAAGGAGAACCAGTGGACGTGATTTATTTATATTTCCAGAAGGCCTTTGACAAGGTGCTGCATAGGAGACTGTTAAATAAGCTACGAGCCCATGGAGTTAAGGGAAGATCCTGGCATGGATAGAGGATTCACTGACTGCCAGAAGGCAGAGTGCAGAAAAATGAAGTTACTGTGAAAATTCCCTAGTCGCCACACTCCGGCGCCTGTTTGGGTACATTGAGGGAGAATTTTGAATGTCCAATTCCCCTAACACCACGTCTTCCTGGACTTGCGAGCAGAAACCGGAGCACCCGGAGGAAACACATGCAGACGCGGGAGAAATGTGCAGACTCCGCACAGACGGTGACCCAAGCTGGAATCGAACCTTGGACCCTGGAGCTGTGAAGCAACTGTGCTAATGACTGTGCTGCCATGCCACATTAATGATCTGGAAGAAGGAGCTGAAGGGACTGTTGTTAAGTTTGCAAATTATGTAAGATCTGTAGAGGGACAGGTAGCATTGAGGAAGGACTTGGACAAGCTAGGAGAGTGGGCAAAGAAGTGGCAGATGGAATACAATGTGGAAAAGTGAGAGGTTATGCACTCGGAAGGAGAAATGGAGGCATAGACTATTTTCTAAATGGGGAAATGCTTAGGATACCAGTAGCATAAAGGGACTTGGGAGTCCTTGTTCATGATTCTCTTAAGGTTAACAATCCTGTTGCTACCCTGGGAATTATTTCAAAGACGAGCAGGATGTGCTGGCCTTGGAAACGGTCCAGAATCCAGAGGAGGTTCACAAGAATGATCCCTGGAATGAACAGCTTGTCATATGAGGAACAAGCTCTTTACTCGTTGGAGTTTAGAAGAATGGGGGGGGATCTTATTGAAACTTACAGGATACTGCGAGGCCTGGATTGAGTGGACGTGGAGAGGACGTTTTCACATGTAGGAAAAACTAGAAGCAGAGGACACATTCTCAGACTAAAGGGATGATCCTTTAAACGGAAATGAGGAGGAATTACTTCAGCCAGAGAGTGGTGAATCTGAGCAACCCCTTGCCGCAGAAGGCTGTGGAGGCGAAATCACGGAGTGTCTTTAAGTCAGGGATAGATAAGTTCTTGATTAATATGGGAATCGGGGGTTATGAGGAGAAGGCAGGAGAATGGGGATGAGAAAAATATCATCCATGATTGAATGGCGGAGCAGACTCGATGGGCCTAGTTTCCTAATTCTGCTTCTATGTCTTATGGTCTAATGCCTTTTTCTATCCCTTTGCCACATACACATCACCAGTAATGCTCTGGGGACCTGAGTTCAAATCCTGCCACTTCAGATGGTGAAATTTGAATTCAATAAAAATCTGGAATTAAAAGTCGAATGTTGACCATGAAACCATTGTTATAAAATCCCATTCAATTCACCAATGTCCTTTAGGGAAGGAAATCTGTCGTCCTTGCCTGGTGTGGCCTACAGGTGACTCCAGGCCCACAGCTTTTAACTGCTCCCTTAATGGCAATTAGGGATGGGCAATAAATGCCTGCACAGCCTGCGATGCCCTTGTCCCACTAGTGAATAAAAACATGCACTGCTCTGTATTGAAACCCATGCTGCTTGTCTGACCATTCATCTAGCCTATCTATGCCCTGTTGTAATTGATTGGTATCATTCCCACTGTCAGTGACACCTCTAAGCTTTGGATCATCAGGCGGTTTACTCTGATTTCCAATATCCAGATCACTTATTTATATATAATGTATCAATCAGTGGTTCTTGCACTGGGGAACACCACAGCCTGTGATCCTGCAGTCTGAAAAACAGCTTGCTATTTCCTGTTCTTAAGCCAATGTTTTTATCCAAGCTTACACTGATCCTTCTATTCCATGAGCCATAGCTTTGTCAACCAACCTTTTATGTGGTTCTTTGTCAAATGCTTGCTTAAATCTATCTCGACAGCAAGCATTGCTTTCCCTTCATCGACCTTCTATGTTACTTCATCAAAAAATTCATTTAGATTAGTCAAGCATGACCTGCCTTTTACAGTGCTGGCTATCCTTAAATTAACCCAAACCTCTCCAAGTGCCTGTTGATTCCCTCCCTTGATTACATTGGCATCCTTTTATCTGTGTAAGGTGATGAACATGCAGCAAATCTGTTGGGATGGGACAGTTTCAGATGGTGCACTTCTGCTGATGGCTGAAGAGATCAATCCGAGAGCAGGTTCTGCCATAAATGCCGCATATTATTGTTTCTAAAACCTTAGCCACCACTGATGTTAAACTGACCCGCCTGTAGTTACTAGAAATGTTGTTGTATCCTCTCTTGAATAACATCTGTAATCCCAGTCCTCGGGCACCTCCCTAGTATCTAGGGAAATTGCGAGATTATGGCAAGCTCTTTGCTATCACCGTTCCCACTTCCTTTAGCAACCTGGGATGCCAGCCTGCTTATCAGTTTTGACCCCACCCATTACTTCCACCATTTGCGTCTCCTCTGATATTTTGTCAACATCCTCTTCCTTACTAAACACAGTGAAGAGCAGAGATCAAAATTAAAATCCCAGCAGTCTGAAATATTAGTGACGAGGTGACTGTAGGTCAGTTTGCGCCTGTCTTTGAATGTAGCTTAGACGAGTTTGATAAAAGCCTTCACTTCCATTGTCAGGATCTTGTCCTTAATTGACATTTTCAATCCGAGTCCAAAATGCTGCCGGTGCTGGAAGTGAAATTCATTCAGTGGGGACATACTCTCCTGAAGTTGGCATTGAGACAGGTTGAGGCAACGGTGAGAGATTTACTCATTTTCATGCTTCATCTCCCCATCTTGGTGTTTGATACTGTTACGTGATGGTAAAAGGCTCCAATTTAACCACATCATAGCTTTCACTTTGGGACATTCCTGCTTCAGTTCAATCCAATCTCTATAATGATGTCTAGAATAAACTGACATTGAAATTGCCTGAGAAGTTGGCTTTGCCAGCCAATTATTTTTCCAGTTGGATACACTATTATGAGAACCCATCAAACACTTAGATGTATTAACCTGTTATTTTTTATAACACTTCCTGGTTAAATGCACCTGCTGTGTCTTTTAGAGAACTCTGTCGATGTCACATTGACTAAACTTCAGCTGTACAACTTAAATTTTCCGGCCACTCTGCTGGAAACTTTAACTAATAAAACTGTAAGGCTATCATGTTGGGATTTAAAATAGGTTATTCCAGAGAACTGACTGTGTTTTGAGCCCAACTTGGCCATCAAAATCTGGGGAGGGGGAAATGCATGTGGAGGAATTATTTTCTGCATTGACCAGCTTTTGCTGGAGTCAACTAAAGTATATAACATGAGTCTATCCCATATACTGTGGGTAAATAAGTGTAGAATTTTCTTGTTGAGATGATAGGCAAGTCATAAGATTATTTGCATTCCTTACCGGCACAGCTGTAAAAATGGACATTCTTTTATACTATTGAGACCTTAAGAGATAGGAGCAGAAGTAGGCCACTTGACTCATCGAGTCTGCTCCGCCATTCAATGAGATCACGGCTGATCTGATATTGCGCTTTCCTACCATTTTTCCCATAACCCTTGATTCCCTTGCAGATTAAAAATCTGTCTATCTCAGTCTTGAGCATTCTTAATGCCTCGGCCTCCACAGCACTTTCCTGCGATAAAGAATTCCACAGTATTATTACCCTTTTGAGAGAAGAAATTCCTTCTCATCTCTATCTTAAATGGACGATCCCTTACTTTGAGATTATGTCCTCTGGTCCTAGATTTGCCCGCAAGAGTAAACATCCTCTCAGCATCTACCCTGAGAATCCTATGTCTCAGTAAGAATGCCTCTCATTCTTCTAAACCCCAATTAGTACAGGCCCAATCTACACAACCTCTACTTATAAGAAAATCCCTCCATACCCAGGTTCAACCTTGTGAACCATCTCTGGATTGCTTCCAATGTCAGTATATATTTCCATAGATAAGGGGACCAAAACTGTTCACAGTATTCCATGTGTGGTCTAACTAGTGCTTACGAGGACCCCAAATCCTCCTGTGCTGCAGCTTTTCCCCATTGAAATAATGTTCAGCTCCTTTATTCTTCCTACCAAAGTGCATAACTTCACATTTTCCAACATTATATTCCATCTGCCAATTTTTTGCCCACTCACCTAACCTGTCCATATCCCTCTGTGGACTCTTAGAACCATAGAATTCCTGGAGTGCAGAAGAAAGACATTTGACCCATTGAATCTGCCCCGACCCTCTGAAAGGGCACCATGCCTTGGCACACTCTTCCGGCCTATCCCCATAACTCTACCTAACCTGCACATCTTTGTGCAAGGAGCAATTTAGCATGGCCAGTCCACCTAACCTGCACATATTTGAACTGTGGGAGGAAACTGGAACACCCAGAGAAAACGCACAGAGACACGCGGAGAAAATGCAAACTCCACACAGTCACCCAAGGCTAGAATTGAACCCAGGTCCCTGGTGCTGTTGAGGCAGCAGAGCTAAACATTGTGTCACCATGCCGCACCTTGTGATACCCTCACTATTTGCCTTCCCACCTATTTTTGTGTCATCTACAAAATTGACAGTAGTGAATTCACTTCCCTTTTCCAAGTCATTAATGTATATTGTGAATAATTGTGGGACCAAGTAGGGATCCCTATGGCACTCTGCTAGTTACAAGTCCCATTCTGGTAATGTTCTTCTTATCCCAACTTGTCTTCTGTCAGTTACCCAATCCTCTATCTGTGCTATTATACTACTCTCAACACCATGGCTCTGATCTTATTAAGTAGCCTTTTGTGCAGTGCCTTGTTGAATGCTTGTTGGAAATTCAAGTATATTATATCTTCTGGTTCCCCTTCATCTATCCTGCCTGTTAACACCTCAAAGAATTCTAATAAATTTATCATGCATGATTTACTCTTCATGAAGCCACGCTGACGCTGCTTGATTTTATTATGCATTACTAAATGCTCTGCTATTACGCCCTTTATAATGGACTCTTAACATTTTCCAATGACAGAAGTTAAGCTAACTGCCCTATAGTTACTTGCTTTTTGTCTGTCTCCTTTTTTGAATAAAGGTGTGACGTTGGCAGTTGCATTGGCATTTTTGAATCCTCTGGGACTTTTCCAGAATTTAATGATGCTTGAAAGATTGTTACCAGTGCATCCACTATCTCTGTAGCTACTTCCTTTAATAATAATAATCTTTATTAGTATCACAAGTAACCTTACATTAACACTGCAATGAAGTTACCGTGAAAATCCCCTAGTCTCCACACTACGGCGCCTGTTCAAGTACACCGAGGGAGAATTCAGAACGTCCAATTCACCTAACAAGCTTGTCTTTCGGGACTTCTGTAGGAGGAAACCGGAGCAACTGGGGAAACCCATACAGACACTGGGAGAACGTGCAGACTCTGCACAGACAGTGAGCCAAGCCGGGAATCGAACACGGGTCCATGACACTGTGAAGCAACAGTGCTAACCACTGCACAACCCATCTGGTCCAGGGGTCTTAACAGCCTTTAGCCTCATTAGTTTCCCTAGTACATTTCCCCAGTGATTGCTGTTATATTTATATGTTCCCTCTCTGTGTCTTCATTATTTATTTTTAGAATGATATTAATGTCTTCCACCCTATGAAAACTGACACAAGGTATTTGTTCAGCTCCTCTGCCGTTTCCTGGCTCCCATTATTATTTCCCCAGTCTCGTTCTCTGAGGGGCCTATGCTCACATTCGCCCCTCTCTTCCTTTTGATATCTTTAAAGAAACTCTTGCTGTCCATTTTTATATTATTTGCTAGTTTACCCTCATAGTTTATTTTCTCCCTCTTTATTTTTTGGTCATCTTTTGTTGGTTTCTAAAACTTTCCCAATACTCTGGTTTACCACTAATCTTTGCCACATTACATGTTTTTTCTTTTGGTATAATACTATCCTTCACTTCCTTGGTTAACCATGTGGTTGATTTATCCCCATCCTAGAAGGCTTCTTCCTCACTGGGATGTAATTTTGTTGTGAGTCATGAACTATTCTCAGAAATGTCTACTTTTGATGATCAACTGCCTTTCCTGCTAAACCCCTTTCCCAGTCCACTCCAGCCAACTCTGCCCTCATTCCTTTAAAATCACAAATATTTAAGTGTAGCACAGTTTTTTCTGACCCACGTTTCTCACTCAAATTGAATGCTAAATTCAACCATGTTATGGTCACTGCTTCCTAAGGGATATTTTACTCTGAGATTGTTTATTAAACCTGCCTTTAATTACCAAATCCACAATAGCCTGATTCCTGGTTGGATCCACAACATATTGTTCTAGGAAACTGTCCCAAATACATGATGAATTCTTCCTCATGGTTACCTCTGCCAATTTGATTTTCCCAATATACATGAAGAATAAACTCACTATGATTAAAGTACTGCCTTTTTTACATGCCTTTATTATCTCCTAATTTATTCTCCATCCTACAGTATGGCTACTGTTTGGGAGCCTGTAGACTACTCCCACCAGTGTCGCCTTCCCCTTATTATTTCTTACCTTCATCCACGTGGATTCTACTTCTTCCGATGCAAGATCATTTCTTGCTATTGTACCTATTCCATCTCATACTAACAAAGCTACCCAACCACTCTCTTTCCTTCCAGCCTGTCCTCCGAAAAGTCACATACCCCTGAATATTTTGTTCCCAGTTTTGATCTCCCTGCAATCTCAAAGCAAGTCCAAAAAGGTAGAGGAGAGAAATACTCACCTACCAAACACGTACCTGTGATATTACACGGGCATGTTCACTCAATGTTGTAGGACTGCTCCAATTTATCTTCAAGCGTTCAGGCCTTGGTCTGCTCCTGCCCCACTGACCTGTGGCTGCAGTAATGGAAATAAGATACAGCAACAGCTCCCTCCCCCACTTCCCTAAACTCCCATACTCCAGAGTGTCTCTCACTGCAACCTGCACTCTAGATACTTATTTACCCTAAGACTCATCTAACCCGCAAGTAACAAAGTTGAGTGGGTTATTTAGATTTGTAAAATCCTCTTGGTTTACTTACAGGACTAAATATTTTGAGAAAATATTAGCACTTTTCTTTTATTTCAAAACTTCCTATGAAGTTTGGATTGGGATAGATGCATTCTGGTAGCAGGGCAAATGGGATGATGTACTAAACATAGAACATTACAGCGCAGTACAGGCCCTTTGGCCCTCGATGTTGCGCCCACCTGTGAAACCACTCTAAAGCCGATCTACACTATTCCCTTATCCATATGTTTATCCAATGACCATTTAAATGCCCTTAATGTTGGCGAGTCCACTACTGTTGCAGGCAGGGCATTCCACGCCCTTACTACTCTCTGAGTAAAGAACCTACCTCTGACATCTGTCCTATATCTATCTCCCCTCAATTTAAAGCTATGTCCCCTCGTGCTAGCCATCACCATCCGAGGAAAAAGGCTCTCACTGTCCACCCTATCTAATCCTCTGATCATCTTGTATGCCTCAATTAAGTCACCTCTTAACCTTCTCTCTAACCAAAATAGCCTCAAGTCCCTCAGCCTTTCCTCATAAGATCTTCCCTCCATACCAGGCAACATCCTGGTAAATCTCCTCTGCACCCTTTCCAGTGCTTCCACATCCTTCTTATAATGCGGCGACCAGAACTGCACGCAATACTCCAAATGCAGCCGCACCAGAGTTTTGTACAGCTGCAACATGACCTCATAGTTCCAAACCTCAATCCCTCTACCAATAAAAGCTAACACACCGTACGCCTTCTTAACAACCTTCTCAACCTGGGTGGCAACTTTCAGGTTTCTATGTACATGGACACGGAGATCTCTCTGCTCATCCACACTACCAATCTCGCCATTAGACCAGTACTCTGTCTTCCTGTTACTCCTTCCAAAATGAATCACCTCACACTTTTCTGCATTAAACTCCATTTGCCACCTCTCAGTCCAGCTCTGCAGCTTATCTATGTCCCTCTGTAACCTGCAACATCCTTCCACACTGTCCACAACTCCACCGATTTTAGTGTCATCTGCAAATTTACTCACCCATCCTTCTACACCCTCCTCCAGGTCATTTACAAAAATGACAAACAGCAGTGGCCCCAAAACAGATCCTTGTGGTACACCACTAGTAACTGAACTCCAGGTTGAACATTTCCCATCAACCACCACCCTTTGTCTTCTTACAGCGAGCCATTTTCTGATCCAAACTGCTAAATCACCCTCAATCCCATGCCTCCGTATTTTCTGCAATAGCCTACCGTGGGGAACCTTATCAAACGCTTTACTGAAATCCATATACACCACATCAACTGCTTTACCCTTGTCACCTGTTTGGTCACCTTCTCAAATAACTCAATAAGGTTTGTGAGGCACGACCTACCCTTCACAAAACCGTGTTGACTAACCCTAATCAAATTATTCCTTTCTAGATGATTTTAAATCCTATCTCTTCTAAACCTTTCCAAGACTTTGCCCACAACAGAAGTAAGGCTCACTGGTCTATAGTTAACGGGATTGTCTCTACTCCCCTTTTTGAACAAGGGGACAACACTTGCTATCCTCCAGTCTTCTGGCACTATTCCTGTAGACAATGACGACATAAAGATCAAAGCCAAAGGCTCAGCAATCTCCTCCCTAGCTTCCCAGAGAATCCTAGGATAAATCCCATCCGGCCCAGGGGAGTTATCTATTTTCAAACTTTCCAGAATTGCTAACACCTCCTCCTTATGAACCTCTAGCCCTTCTAGTCTAGTAGCCTGTATCTCCGTATTCTCCTCGACAACATTGTCTTTTTCCTGCGTGAATACCGACGAAAAATATTCATGTAGCACCTCTCCTATCTCCTCGGACTCCACACAACTTTCCACTACTGTCCTTGACTGGCCCTACTCTTACCCTAGTCATTCTTTTATTCCTGACATACCTATAGAAAGCTTTAGGGTTATCCTTGATCCTACCTGCCAAAGACTTCTCATGTCCCCTCCTGGCTCTTCTTAGTTCTCTCTTTAGGTCCTTCCTAGCTAACATGTAACTCTCGAGCGCCCTAACTGAACCTTCACGTCTCATCTTTACATAAGCCTCTTCCTTCCTCTGACAAGTGATTCAACTACTTTAGTAAACCACGGTTCCCTCGCTCGACCACTTCCTCCCTGCCTGACATACATACTTATCAAGGACACACAGTAGCTGTTTCTTGAACGAGCTCCACATTTCAATTGTGCCCATCCCCTGCAGTTTCCTTCCCCATCCTATGCATCCTAAGTCTTGCCTCATCGCATCATAATTGCCTTTCCCCTAGCTCTAACTCTTGCCCTGCGGTATATACCTATCCCTTTCCATCGCTAAAGTAAAGGTAACTGAATTGTGGTTACTATCACCAAAGTGCTCACCTACCTCCAAATCTAGCACCTGTCCTGGTTCATTACCCAGTACCAAATCCATTGTGGCCTTGCCTCTTGTTGGCCTATCTACATACTGTGTCAGGAAACCCTCCTGCACGCATTGGACAAAAACGGACCCATCTAAAGTACTCTACCTATAGCGTTTCCAGTCAATATTTGGAAAGTTAAAGTCCCCCATAACAACTACCCTGTTACTTTCGCTCCTATCCAGAATCATCTTTGCAATCCTTTCCTCTACATCTCTGGAACTTTTCGGGGGCCTATAGAAAACTCCCAACAGGGTGACGTCTCCTTTCCTGTTTCTAACCTCAGCCCATACTACCTCAGTAGACAAGTCCTCATCAAACGTCATTTCTGCCACCGTAATACTGTCCTTGACTAACAATGCCACCCCTCCCCCTCTTTTACCACCTTCCCTGAGCTTACTGAAATATCTAAACTCCGGTACCTACAGCAACCTGTCCCTGCTCTAGCCATGTCTCCGAAATGGCCACAACATCGAAGTCCCAGTTACCAACCCATGCTGCAAGTTCACCCACCTTATTCCGGATGCTCCTAGCATTGAAGTAGACATACTTTAAACCACCTTCCTGCCTGCCGGTACACTCCTGCAACCTTGAAACCTTACTCATGACCTCACTACTCTCAACCCCCTGTATACTGGAGCTACAATTCAAGTTCCCAACCCCCTGCTGAATTAGTTTAGACCCTCCCGAAGAGCATTAGCAAATTTCCCCCCCTAGCTGAGAGGCATTCACCGGAGGAAGGAGCAGTGCTCCGAAAGCTAGTGATTTAAACAAACCTGTTGGACTTTAACCTGGTGTTGTAAGATGTCTTACTGTGCTCACCCCAGTCCAACACCGGCATCTCCACATAATAGCTGAGAATGAACAGGAAAGAGCATGAATTCTGCATGTGCACATCATGTCAGTCTGCATCTGAAAAAAGGAAGATTGTTGGGTGTTGTAGACCCATCATCAGAGCTGGGTTACACCTGAAATGTTAACCGATCATTATCTTCCATGTGTTAATTTACCTGTGTTCCCAGCCTTTTCTGCTTTTGTCATCGTGTTGGTCAGCATGGAACACTCAATTTGGGTATAGCAGATGGAAAGTAAAGCACCCTGTACTGCAAAAGTATGCCTTGGCTTGAACTCCGAAAGAATGACATATCCCATTTCGGCCATCTCTTTTGAGTAAGATTGCCAAATTAGGAGTAGGCTTGAGCTCTGGGTTCCTGCACAGCAATTAGTGAGTTGAGATTAACCAACTCCATTTAATCCATTTAGTGCAGATCTGATTTTAGTTATTTTGTTTCCCCTTTTGTTGCACCACAGGGACTCTGTAGAGCCGAGCGGTTTTCTTCACTCAGAAGGTGCAAGATTATTGGAATCATGAATTCAGTAGCTCTTTTGAATATATACTTCCAACAGGCAAAGCGCTGCAACCCAGCTGGAGTGCTAATCAGTCCTCAGGAACTCATGGCCAAGAACTGATTGAAATCCACATTCGTATGTGGTAGACATTGCACAAGTAATGAGCAGCCTTGGGAGTTGAAGTTGCAATGATCTGAGGGGAGACAGACATTCCTTTATATCTCCCTTAAGCTGCTGGTACTAATGCCAGTCAATGGTGTATTAAGTTTGCACCTTTTTAAATTCTCCTTCCATTAAGGAAAGCTTCCCTGTGGAAGATTGGGGAAATATACTAAAAAGTAGAATAACTACAGTAAAATCAGCGCAATTTTATTTAACTGGTTTAAATTTGGACTTGCTGCTGTTTTTATTCAATTTTGTTTCCAATTGAGGGGTAATTTAGAGTGGCCAATTCACGTACCCTGCATATCTTTGGGTTATGGAGGTGAGACCCACACAAACACGGGGAGAATGTGCAAACTCCACACGGACATTGATCCGGAGCCGGGATCAAACCTGGGTCTTCAGTGCTGTAGACAGCAGTGCTAACCACTGCGCCGCTGTGCTGCCTCCCAGTCTCATTTTTGAAAGTAAAACTTAATAAGGGGGAAGAGCAACAGTTGATGCCATGTTGAGCTTCCTCTGCTATGTGAGACTTTCCTTTTGGGTACTGCAACATAATTCTAGCCGCATAAGAAATCCACATCGTGCAGGAAAATACATGACTACCAGCCAGACTCTGCAAATTGTGCAGCAAGAGCAAACTAAACCACCACAAAATCAAAGTTGTCCAGGAAAGGAGGGAGGGGGGAGGAGGGGCGTGCTTTGGAAGAGCAATTCTGCTCTCCTATGAAAACTTTCTTTGTTGCTATGTTAGTTTCTAACCATTAATGTGCTGTGTTTTTTCAGGAAACTACCATAATGACAGCTTTGGAAAACTTGTCAAAAGATGCTTTCGATTTGAATCAAAATAATCAAATGAAGAATGATTCTGGTAAAGAAAATGAGGGTGGTTACAAACTTTCAAGTAAGTAGACTGCATTTATTTATCCTTCAAGATTTTCTGATGCTTTTGAACTGAATTAATTACATTAAAGCAAAATGCCAGTACATGGTCTGTACAGAACATCAGAGCAACATTGAAAGCTAAATGGATCACAGTAATTTCATGTTGGGTGTACTCAGCCTTGTGCAGATAACAAGCCAGAACAGCTAAGCAGGCAAGAGTGCTGACAACCTGATGACTAACATCAGTGGTCATTCAGGGTTCCTTGACAGTGAGGGCTAAGTTGCAACAGGATCAAATATCTGGAGTCTCCAACTAAATGCAGGAGCCTTCATAAATTGAATTGTTCCATTTTGTAGCAAATCTGAAAAATGGTAAAACACTCCTTGCAAACAGAGTTGGGCTGGATTACGTCTTCAAATATGTGACAATCTGTTTTTGACCACTGTTACTAGTCTGCAATCTGCCAAAAGAAGGCAAAAACACGGCGAACACACCATTGCACATTTTGGCTTATTAGAGCTACATTCTGTCTGAGACAAAACACATGCTGTTCATCTCCGATAAAATGTATACACGTTTTTTTGTGCCAGACTTTTACTATACATCTGTTTAGTTATTTCAAAAGTTTTTGAGCTTCTGCATATTTTGTCAATGGTCACGGTATTTGTCTAGATCGACTACAGAGAGCATAAACAGCACTACAACTTAAACTCTGAATTTGTATTGTGTTGATGTTTTTATGTTCATTCTACTGAGTGTGAATGTGAGAATATAAAGGTAAAAACTAAACCAGTTATCTGAAAACTGATGGGCAGGTTATGCAAAGAAAAACCTGAGAATCGTTTGCAAGTATGTAATCTGTTCCCAGCATAGAGTATCAGTTTATGTTTGGGTAACGACACATTAGCAAGTTATTTATCTAATGTATCTAGAAGGACAAGGCAGGTGACGTGTGGGGAAACAACCACAGACATGTTCGCCTCTGGGTCACTTGCCATTGCTTCACTGTCAAACTTGGTCAAAGCTCTTAAATTTCCTCTCCACCAACACTGGGTGAATATACACATGTCACCTATGTATAAGGATGCAGATGTTCAAGAAGCTTACCACCACCACCTTAAGGGAAGTTAGGGATGGCCAATAAATCACCTTGCCAGGGACACTCAGTCCAAAAATGAATTTAAAAAAAAATCACTCTTCATCCTCAGGGATGTGATGTCTGAAACACTTGATGCAAAAAAAATCATTTTAATTTTCAAGTTAACCACTGGCAGTCACTTTCAAGCTGCAAGTAGCACACCAAGTTGGTTTACACAATTATATGTGATTTAGAATAAAGTTGTCGTAATTGAGAACTTTAAATATTGAAGAAACTTTGATTCACATTGGCTGTAAGCTTGGTTAAGCTATCCCACTACTGCTTGCTTGAATTGAATTGAGCCTATTTTGTGACAGGTCAATCAAAGAGCTGAGGCAGAATTTGTGCAGTTGTAGTGGTCTCTTTAAAGACTGCTGCTTAAGCCATTGTGCATCTACCATTCTTCTGTTTAAGGCCCTGATTTCAGTATTGAACAAAACTTTCAGCTGTTTTCGGCAGTAATACTAACCATGATTCAAGGCCAGTTCACAACAGAATTGGGTTGCCAAAGAGTTGGAGATTTAAAAAAATGCCTGCCAATTTGCACCATTTTAGGACGTAGGAACATCAGTAAGCTATTTAGCCCAACCAATCTGATTCACTATTTGTTCTGCAGTATTTAAATCGCCTCCTGACTTCACAAAGCCTATCCACCATCTATGAGGCACAAGTCAGGAGTGTGATGGAATGCCATTTGCCTGGAAGAATGCAGTTTCAATAACATTCAAGAAGCCTGACACAGAGAAATATAGAAAATAGAAGCAGGAGGAGGCCATTTGTCCCTTCGAGCCTGCTCCACCATTCATAATGATCATGACTGATCATACAACTCAGTAACTTAATCCTGCTTTCCCCCATATCCTTTGATCCCCTTTGCCCCAAGTACTATATCTAACTGTTTCTTAAAAACATACAATGTTATGGCCTCAACAAATTCCTATGGTAACACAGGCTGACCAATCCCCTGGGTGAAGAAATTTCTCCTCATCTCTGTCCTAAATGGTTTACTGCATATCATCAGACTGTGACCCCTGGTTCTGGACACAACCACCATCGTGAATGTCCTTCCTGCATCTATCCTGTCTCGTCCTGTTAGAACTTTGTAAGTTTCTACGGTTCCCCTCTCCATCCTTCTGAACTCCAGCGAATACAATCCTAACCGATTCAATCTCTCCTCATACGTCAGTCATGCCTTCCCAGGAATCAGTCTGGTAAACCTTTGCTGCACTTCCTCTAACTCCGTCCCACCATCCAGAACCAGGCTTAATCCGTAACCCATCCACCACCTTAATCACAGAATATCACAGTGCAGAAGAGGCCTTTCGGCCATTTGAGTGTCCACTGACAGGTGAAAATCACCTGACCTACGTACCTGATCCCATTTACGAGCAGTAGGCCCATAGTCATGAATGTTATGACGTGCCATGTCCTCATCCAGGTACTGTTTAATGGATGTGAGGCAACCACCTTTATCATCCTCCCAGGCAGTGCATTCCAGACCGTCACCATCCTCTAGGTAAATAAACATTTCCTCACATCCCCGCCCAAAACCACCCCTCACCTTGAACTTGTGTCCACTCATGAGTAACTCTTCAACTAAGGAGAACAGCTGCTCCCTATCCACCCTGTCCATGCCCCTCATAATCTTGTACACCTCAAGCAGGTCGCCCCTCAATCTTCTTTGCTCAGGCGAAAACACCCTAATCTCTTCATAACTTAAATATTCCATCCCAGGCAATATCCTGGTGAATCTTCACTGCACCCCTTCCAGTCCAATCAGAACCTTCCTATAATGTGGCGACCAAAATTGCACACAGTACTCCAGCTCCAGCTGTGGCCTCACCAAAGTTCTATACAACTCCAACATGACCTCTCTGCTTCTGTAATCCATGCTTCGATTGATAAAGGCAATTGTCCCATATGCCTTTTTCACCATCCTATTAACCTACCCTTCTGCCTTCAGAGATCTATGGACAAACATGCCAAGATCTCTTTGTTTCCCCGAGCTTCCTAGTGTCGTGCCATTCGATTAATACACTTTGGAAGAAGTAGTTTAACATGAAAGTATCACCTCGCACTTTTCAGGGTTGCATCCCATCTGCTATTTATCTGCCCGTTTGACAATCCCTTTTATATCTTAGAACATAGAACGATACAGCGCAGTACAGGCCCTTCGGCCCTCAATGTTGCACCGACATGGAAAAAAACTAAAGGCCATCTAACCTACACTATGCCCTTATCATCCATATGCTTATCCAATAAACTTTTAAATGCCCTCAATGTTGGCGAGTTCACTACTGTTGCAGGTAGGGCATTCCACGGCCTCACCACTCTTTGCGTAAAAAACCCACCTCTGACCTCTGTCCTATATCTATTACCCTTCAATTTAAGGCTATGTCCCCTCGTGATAGCCACCTCCATCCGCGGGAGAAGGCTCTCGCTGTCCACCCTATCTAACCCTCTGATCATTTTGTATGCCTCTATTAGGTCACCTCTTAACCTTCTTCTCTCTAACGAAAACAACCTCAAGTCCATCAGCCTTTCCTCATAAGATTTTCCCTCCATACCAGGCAACATCCTGGTAAATCTCCTCTGCACCCGTTCCAAAGCTTCTACGTCCTTCCTATAATGGGGCGACCAGAACTGTACGCAATACTCCAAATGCGGCCGTACTAGAGTTTTGTACAACTGCAACATGACCTCATGGCTCCGGAACTCAATCCCTCTACCAATAAAGGCCATCACACCATAGGCCTTCTTCACAACCCTATCAACCTGGGTGGCAACTTTCAGGGATCTATGTACATGGACACCGAGATCCCTCTGCTCATCCACACTACCAAGAATTTTACCATTAGCCAAATATTCCGCATTCCTGTTATTCTTTCCAAAGTGAATCACCTCACACTTCTCCACATTAAACTCCATTTGCCACCTCTCAGCCCAGCTCTGCAGCTTATCTATGTCCCTCTGTAACCTGCAACATCCTTCCGCACTGTCTACAACTCCACCGACTTTAGTGTCGTCTGCAAATTTACTTACCCATCCTTCTGCTCCCTCCTCTAGGTCATTTATAAAAATCACAAACAGCAACGGCCCCAGAACAGATCCTTGTGGTACGCCACTCGTAACTGAACTCCATTCTGAACATTTCCCATCAACCACCACTCTCTGTCTTCTTTCAACTAGCCAATTTCTGATCCACATCTCTAAATCACCCTCAATCCCCAGCCTCCGTATTTTCTGCAATAGCCGACCGTGGGGAACCTTATCAAACGCTTTACTGAAATCCATATACACCACATCAACTGCTTTACCCTCGTCCACCTGTTCAGTCACCTTCTCAAAGAACTCGATAAGGTTTGTGAGGCATGACCTACCCTTCACAAAACCATGCTGACTATCCCTAATCATATTATTCCTATCTAGATGATTATAAATCGTATCTTTTATAATCCTCTCCAAGACTTTACCCACCACAGATGTTAGGCTCACCGGCCTATAGTTACCGGGGTTATCTCTACTCCCCTTCTTGAACAAAGGGACCACATTTGCTATCCTCCAGTCCTCTGGCACTATTCTTCTTGTAACCCAAGACATTCAACCTCCCTGTTAACCACCCAGCCAATCTTTGTGTCATCCGCAAACTTACTGATCGTACCCCCAACACAGTCATCTATGTCATTTACATAAATGATGAAAAATAGGGCACCCAGTACAGATCCCTGTGGTACGCCACTGGACACTGGCTTCCAGTCACTAAACCAGCCGTCTCCATCCTTAGTCTCCTACAAATAAGCCAATTTTGAATCCACCTTATCAAATTGCCCTGTATCCCTTGTGAATTTGCCTTCTTTATATATCTCCCATGTGGGACTTGTCAAAGGCTTTGGTGAAATCCATATAAACTACATCAACTGCTCTACCCTCTACACACCTGATCATCTCTTCAAAAAATTTAATCAGATTTGTTAGGCATGACCTCCCTCTGACAAAGCCATGCTGACTATACCTGATCAAACCTTGCCTCTCCTTGAAGGAAAGATCGATTCTCTCCTTCAGAATTAGTTTCCCTACCACTGACATGAGACTCACTGGTCTGTATTTCCCTGGCTTATTTCTGCAACCTTTCTTAAACAGTGGACCCACATTAGCTGTTCTCTAGTCCTCTGGTACCTCCCCCATGTCCATCACCACTGATGCACAGTGGCAGCAGTGTGTACCATCTACAAAGTGCATAGCAACTTGCCAGGGTTCTTTCAGCAGCTTTTTCCACACTTTATCTCTACCACTTAAAAGAGCATGACAGCAGATGCATGGGAACACCACCACCTGCAAATTCCCCTCCAAGTTGCACATCTATCATGACTTAGAATTGTATTGCAGTTCCGTTTCTTCATTATTGCTGTATCAAAATCCCGGAACTCCCTCCCTAATAGGAGTTGTGCATCTTCACCAGACTAAATTTTTTCAGAAGAGGACTTGCCACTTTCTCAATGACAGTTGGTGATGAGTAGTGAATTCTGGCCTTTCCCACTGATGCTTTTAACCTATAAATTAATTTAAAATTAAAAAATCTGCCTTTTACCCATACCCTGTCCGAGCGTGATTGGGATGGTACACAGACGGAAATTGCCACCATTATCTTTGTTGGATTCCAGCCAGAGGCTCATGAGTTTGAACCTGTTCCTAAACAATGGTTTAATCTCCTAATGATTGGATCATATTGGTGAACTCTGCTGGGCTACTATAACGATCATAATGATTATCCTCCCGAGATGAATGTGGGAAATTACAGCACCTTTTATATTGAGTGACGTTGGCGGCTGTTATGCAACCTGGAGTGTCGGCAGCTTTGCCTTTCTAACTGAAAGTTATCATGTCCCAATTCTGTGCTGCAATCATTCTATGATTGTGTATCCCTGAGGAACCTTGGGAGCAGTAAGTGCAGGTAGAAGTGGGGCCTCACGGTAGCATGGTGGTTAGCATCAATGCTTCACAGCTCCAGGGTCCCAGGTTCGATTCCCGGCTGGGTCACTGTCTGTGCGGAGTCTGCACGTCCTCCCCGTGTGCGCGTGGGTTTCCTCCGGGTGCTCTGGTTTCCTCCCACAGTCCAAAGATGTGCGGGTTAGGTGGATTGGCCATGCTAAATTGCCCGTAGTGTAAGGTTAATGGGGGGATTGTTGGGTTACGGGTATACCGGTTATGTGGGTTAAGTAGGGTGATCATTGCTCGGCACAACATCGAGGGCCGAAGGGCCTGTTCTGTGCTGTACTGTTCTATGTTCTAAGTGAGCAGTCTTGTTGCACAGGTGGTAGCTGTTGGCTAGAGTGCAGTTACCCGTTGCAGTCCTGCTTGTCCTATGAATTCATCTGGAGAAGTTGGCTGAATTTGGTCAGACGTTATATGGGACGTTGTATGAAATTAATGTGTTGCCTTTTTAACCTCACTCATCTATTTATCATGCATTCAGTGACATTGATCGATGTTACAGAACTGTCTTCAAGACAGCTGGCCTTTGCACTGTCACACAATGATCTGTGTAAGGTCTGTGTATGGGCTTTATAACTTTAGAAAAAGTTTCAGACTAACAAATATTTGAAGAAAATATAGTGAAATGTTTAAACTTAAATAGGGTAGTGTATTAAAGAATATTGTAATGACGATTTAATTGTTTTTTTGTAGCGGAGATTAAAATGGATATTGACAGACTCTATGCAGCATTACCTCAGCTATCCAAAATCTTTTACATCGAGGATAAAATTGGTGAAGGTAGGTTGGACACTTTCATTGTAAATACTTCTAAACAATGAACTCTGCCTGTCTCCCTCTCTCTCCCCCCCTCCCCCCCCCCCCCCCCCCCCCTCCCCCATACACACACACTTGATCTTAATCTTTATAACTTTTGATATTGCTTTGGCATGCAACAATGAAAATACTCTCTGCCTGTTTAGCTCCTAACCAAACCTTTTATGGGAACTATTTCAAAGATCATTTGTCAGGTTGAAGAAGTATGGGCTAATTTATTGGATTCTGGCAGGCATATCGAAAAAAAGACCTGCGTCGTATGATTCTTTAATATATCATGTCATACTTTTAGAATAGATAATTTAGTAGAATTTCAACATTCAATTTGGCAGTGTATCATAAGCAGGCCAATTGCATTCATAGATAATGAAATTTCTTTACAGACCATAAATCAGCAATATCTTTTTTAAAGTTGGAGTCAACATCTAAATATACTGGTGCTTTCTTTTCCTCACCTCAATAATTGTTCCAGTAAAGCATATAGAAGTCTGACAACAAGCTTGTATTGCAATATTGATGACTTGCAGTGTGTGTGTGACTAATATTTTCTTTTAAACATGCATTGTAAACAATTTTGAAAAAGGCCTCCCAAATTGCAGACTGCTATCCCAGAACATCGCTCGGTTAAGCTGTATGTTGCTCCTACCACTTTTGAAATCCGTAGCAATGCCTTCAACTTCTGTGCTTTCTTCACTGGTTTCCACCCTTTTATAAAATTTAGCTAGTCCAAAGCCCTGCGGCCATAGTGCTTTCCCACTGAAATGTTCTCTGCACAATCTTGAGGCCCACATCTGTCATCAGTATAGATTGCTGCTTGCTTCCTACTTGCTTTGTTCAACTATCGGAGGCCCAAGATATTTCTTTCTTCACCACTGAACTTGCGACCGTCTATTCTTATTTTGGAAAGCCATCTTCTCACCCATTGCAAAAGGCGTTCCTTCATTTTTTTTTTTGTTTCTCTTCCTCTTAGTGCAGAGAATATGTGGTTTAAATGGTTAAAGTGATAACCGAACATCTTAACAGAACAGGTGGACTGGCAGTCATTGTGGATTCAGAGATTTTTTTTTAACATTTAAAATTCATTTACAGAAGTTTTATTTGTTGTAGAAGGATGCCAAAATACATTTTTAAAAATTGTATTTTGTCTCTTTAGAAAAATAAGAAAAACCAGGAGCACTGACATCACTTTGGAATAAAAGTGTGGAAATGATTGGGGTCTCTTGAGCGCCTGTCTTAGTTTCTGAAATTCGCGGACTGTTCAGTAATAAAAATACAAAGCTGTTTTTGTTCTGTTCTGTGGCTGCATCATAGTGGAGGCTACCTTGATTCATGTGGATAGAGTTGGAGGATTAATAACTATCACACAGATGCTCGAATATGGAACCACCTTAAATGTCCTTCATAAAGTAATTTGTTGGATTCAAAGTGCCTTGGGACGTTCTGAGGCACGACAGAAAGCCACGTTGCTTCCTTTCTTCATTTTTCCCCTTTCTTGTATTATAGAATTATCTGTTCATTTTTAGTTTTCTGTTTTATTGGGATGTTTTTCTTCATGCACAGACCAATACTTATCCCTCAATCAACATGTTATGTTTTAAAAAAAGATAACCTGGCTTTTACCACCTGTTCATTTGCGGTCTATGAAATTGGCTGTCCGATTTTATGCATTACAACAGTGACTATATTTCAGAAATACTTTTGTCCATAAAACTCTTTAGGATTCCTGAGGTTGTAAAAAAGACTATATAAATTTAAGTTCCTTTTTTCTTTGATTAATGGGATGCATATCACCAGTTGCCACTGCAAATTTCACCCTGTTGTGACTTTAGTAGCTACTGAGCTTTGCTTTTGAGGTCTACTATTTTATGCTGAAAGGAGTTTAAAAAATTTGTATTGTTTTCTTTAAACATGATTATGAGCCAGAACATGGGGCGGGATTCTCCCCTACCTGGCTGGGCGGGGGTCCTGGCATATTGGAGTGGAGTCAACCACTCCGGTGTTGGGCCTCCCCAAAGGTGCGGAATTCTCTGCACCTTTAGGGGCCAAGCCCTCACATTGAGGGGCTAGGCCCGCACCGGAGTGGTTTCCGCTCTGCCGGCTGGTGTGAACGGTCTTTGGCGCCACGCCAGCCAGGGCCGAAAGGACTTCACCGGCCGGCGTAAGTCCGCGCATGCGCCGGAGCGTCAGCGGATGCTGACGTCATCCCGATGCATGCACACGGGAGGGGGTCTCTTCCGCGTCCGTCATGGTGAAGACCATGGCGAAGGCGGAAGAAAAAGAATGCCCCCACGGCACAGGCCCGCCTGCCGATCGGTGGTCCCCGATCGCGGGCCAGGCCACCGTGGGGGCATCCCCTGGGGTCAGATTGCCCAGCGCCCGCCCGCGCCACCAATCCCGCCGGTACCAGAGGTGGTTCAATCCACGCCGGCGGGAGAGGATTGCCAGCGGTGGGAATTCGGCCCATCGCGGGCTGGAGAATCGGCGCGGGGGGGGGCCCGCCGACCAGCACGGCGCGATTCCCGCCCCCGCCGATTCTCGGGTGGCGGAGAATTAGGTACACGGCGGGGGTGGGATTGACTCTGGGCCCAGGCGATTCTCCGACCCGGCGGGTTGTCGGAAAATCCCGCCCATGGTTTCTGATAGTATAGGTTAACCATAGGAAAAATAGAATAGTCTTGCCCTACTACCAGATATTTAATTTTTTTGGGTACTTGCAGGAATTTTCCAATTTTTTTTAATGTAGGCTCCATGATATGATTTGTACTAATACACAGTAGATATGACTGTTTCTATCTAAATCTACCCGCTTTTGCTGTACGGAATTCTGGAAGTTGGAACACACCAGTTCATTTGGCTCCAAGCACTGTAAACCATTCTGTTTGAAGATCTCTTTGGTTATTTTTGAGGCATTCAGAATATGTGACACATATAGAAGAAAATTCTGAATACTTTTTTAAAGTATTATTTGCAGTATTGCTTCTATAGGTATCTGGTTGTGTACAAAAAAGGTACCTGGATAATTCAACAAGATACAGTTATTTCAGAAAAGGCTGTCAGTTTTTATTTTTTGAGATTTATTATTTCCATCCTTTTCTCAGGTACATTCAGTTCTGTTTATTTGGCTACTGCTCAATTGAAGTCTGGAATAGTGGAGAAGTTTGCACTGAAGCATCTAATTCCCACAAGCCATCCAGTGCGAATTGCTGCTGAACTTCAATGTCTGACAGTTGCTGGGTCAGTATCAACACCTATATTTTACTGTTACTTTATCTGCCAGCTTTTATATGGCGTGTAGAAACTAATGACCAAATTTCATTTGCCTGTCAGTTCTTTGAATAGCAGCCACTTAAGTTCTCTACCTGCCTAATTCTTTGCATCCAATCAGCAATAATATGCTTTTACAGGAATGTAAACAAAACAAAATGGAAAAATGCACCACATCAGTTATATTTGAAGGTTTCTTTGCTTTGTTGTTTCATTGAAAATATAATGATTGCATTAGAGCAATTTGTTTCTCTGCTTCCCGGTTGTAGGAACAGCGGTTTGACTACAGACTTGACGAATTATCATTAAACCTCCGTGTACGTGGCTCAATTGCTGCATTAGTTAAAAACATTTGGAATGCAAAGTAGTACATTGCAATCTGAGTTACATCCACGATAAACAAGCAAACTTGATTTGTTCAAAATTTTCAAATGTCTACTGTAAAGAAAGACCTTAATTCAAATTTTCCTATATTTGTAAGTATGCTATCAAGCTGCCTATGACGAGAAATAGAGTCCTCGATTAGAAACAAGACTGAAAATTTATCGTATTATAAGATGAGACTAGATTTTTCTTTTCCTCCTAATTTCGCTCCATGTCCTCTTAAAGGAGGTGGGTGATTTGTTCTTGGGTACAATTCTAAAATCACTACACTCTGGCCATTCATGGTGTATAGCCCTGGACAGCGTATTCTAAGAGGGAATTTGACTATTGAAGCCAACTTCAGTACTTGGATAATATTTTTGTTGTCGTGCCTTTAGTAAGGCATTGAATAGTAGCCAAGACTACTATTGGCTGTTGCCTCTTCCAGTCCATATCCTTGGGATGACAGCAAGATGACCTTAACTTGATGATCAGCCATCATCATAATGAATGGTGGAGCAGGCTCGAAGGGCCTCCTGCAGCTTCTATTTTCTACGTATGAATTGTACCGGCCAAAGTGCTGCAACAGGGATCAGCTGCTAGCGACAGGATTAATCCTGATCCCACTTTTTGGTCTGTTGTTGAGTGACAAATAACGTGCATTTATTCAGCCTGATTTTCTTTAAATCAAAAGTGTGGTTTTGGACACCACAGTATTACTCCATAATGTGGGAAGATTGTAGATTGACAGCTACAGTCCCCCTGACTCTAGAGTGTTTAATTTAATCTCTTCTCCATGGATATTTTTAATGTGGTCTAGCCACTAAGTGACACTAGGAAAGGCCTGCCAACTTGGTAATGATATATCTTATGGAGTGAAAAGAGAGAGAGTGAAGAGAAAATTTTGACGAGTGGCCTTCAAATAGAATTATATCTTTGAAATGCTGTTTAAAGTCTTCAATCCGTCGTGGTATAAGAGATCAAGGTGGATTCAAAGACGGCCAATAATTTAAAAAAAAGATTTCTTATGAGTTATAGTTTGCATCAGTACAGGTCACAACCTGAAATATATCTGTTTTTCTTCATTTTGTTGCAAGGTCTGCTGAGTATTTTCAGCATTTTGTTTTTATTTCAGATTTCCAGCATCAGCAATATTTTGCTTTTGTATTGATCCTTGCCTGTTTCATGTGAGGGGAGGGCACCATGCAAATCATCTGTTACAGATTAAGTGCCTCTTTACAGATAGGTGGGGTGATTGTTAAACTGGGGGCGATTAATCTGGATCATTCTGAAGAATTGCGCAGTGTACTGGCTGGGTGTGCAGAGCTGCTGTATCCCCTGACTGGTCTAGTCTGCTATCTGTGATTCTGCGATGCGGAGGTCTAAAGCTCCTACCCCTGTGCAACCTGCAGAAGATCTTCCTGCACTGAATTGACTGCGGTGGAAAATTAAACAACTCATCGGATATGGGGCTCCACAAATATCCCCATCCTCCATGATGGAGGAGCCCAGAACATCAGTGCAAAAGATAATTTGTAACAATCTTCAGCCAGAAGTGCTGAGTGGATGATCCACCTTGGCCTCCTCTTGCTGGATCAAAACCCTGGAACTTTCTCCGTAACAGCACTTTAGCTGTACCTACTCTGCATGGACTGCAGGAGTTCAAGAAAGTAGCTCACCATCATCATCTCAAGAGAATTTGGGGATGGGTAATGAATGTTGGTCTAGCTTTGGCCATGGTCTCCTCATGCTGTCTAATATCCTCAGATGGGAAAGCATAACTCTACAAACACCTGCAATACACCAGCTGCTGGAGCATACAGAAAAAGTGTCTCTCCAGTCAGTGTCCCTTGTGGAACATAATAGTCTGAACTAGTCACCTGTTACTTGTTGCAACAAGTTTGTTTCAGCTTAAAAATTATTTTTGGCTGTTTATTGGTCTCTTTTTATATTATTTGGGAGGCACTTTACCTCAGTAATGTTGTCATGCAATGATCTAAAGTGTTGGAATTATTAATATCAAGAAGCTCTGCTGTTAACCTGCTTTAATATAACTGTTACTTGCCCTATGTCACTCGAAGATGCTGTTGCAGACCCCAGTGATTTCAAAGAATGCCTGAGCGTTATTTAATCATCTCTGTTGGTGTTGAAACACGTGTTGAAACTGGAGGCAAGTGTATTCCAAGATGCGACTAGTTGAACTTCACTTAAGCTGCCTGCCCCCAATTTAAAGAAAATCTACCAGACTCTCATGCGAACATTGCTGTTTCAAATTTGTAATCAGTGTCTCATTCAGACAGAACATACAGGTTCTGTTGATAAGAATTTATCTTGTGTCTGGAACAAAGTTGTCGTTCTTAATGAGAAACCTTGAAGTGAGTAAGAGCAGATGTGCTGCTGAGGTTGCCTTGATGTACTGAGGTAACCTATCTGAAAGGAGGGCCGCTGTTCTATTTCGATTGCACAGCTATTTTATACCACATTAATACTTTTCAATGAATATGGTATTGTGACATGACTGTTTAGCCCTTTTATTATTATAATAGAACAAATGCAAGCAATTTTATATTGTGTTCCCACCAAAATATTTTTCAATATTTAACACACTTTAATCTTTAATCATGGTGAACTATATTTTAACTGTTGTAGCTCATTGTGAAGCCGACTTATTCAGTATTAGTGCCTTGATTTGATCTATTCAAATTTACCTGCTTCTCTAACTCAATTCATGTTTACTCCCAGTATTCTAAACCTTAAGAGTATTTTATTTGATATTTTGTGGTGACTTCCTATCCTTGTTACTGTGTTTCTTGTGAATTGTGCTGTCATGAAGTACGTAACAAATGATATCTGGCATGAGGGGTTTTGTAAATGCAGTATACAGTTAGCGCTTGTGTGTTCTTGACAGTGTTAAAATATATATTTTTTAATGTCAGTCAATTTATATTGAGTAGCACATTTCTGTTGAATCTAAATTGAGAGATGTTGGTCTTTTACAATCAAAGTACTAGGGGATCTTCCTTTTACCCTCTAAATACAGGCATAGCTTATTGGACATTGTCAAATTTTAAAATCTTGCTTTTAACAAATAATAAAGGCAATAAATTGCATGATATAGTTTAATTTTATGGATCAAGTAGATTTTCCATGTTATTTATATTTATTCCAGCGGTCAAGATAATGTAATGGGAGTTAAGTACTGCTTAAGGAAGGATGATCATGTGGTTATTGTCATGCCATATCTAGAACACGAGTCCTTTTTGGTAAGTTTATTTTAATTTATTTACATTTGATACCACAATGCCCAGAATTAACTCAAAATGGGAAACTTCTGCAAATGGTTTTATTTTAATAAATTCTTTTTCAGGATCTTCTGACTTTTATGAAGCTGCGAGATGTACAGGAGTATATGTACAACTTGCTTAAAGCCTTGAAACGCATTCATCACTTTGGCATCATTCATCGTGACATCAAGCCAAGCAACTTCCTGTACAATGGGCGTCAGAAAAAGTATGAATTCCTACATAATGCCTATGTTATGCAATTAAAGCATATGATTTGACTAAAGAGAAGATGCACATGGTATAATTTCATATCATTTGTATCCGTACGGTAGTTTGTTAAAATTGTGCCTCAGGAGAAGTAAATTTTGGTTCAATTTAATTCTAAAGCAAAATGAGTACTGTTCCTTATTACAGTGCCAGCTACAACAAATAAGTACTTTATTGGACAAGAAATCTTTCTTTTATAAAACATTTATGTCATTGTCCTTGTGGTTTTATTTTAAATTTAAATGTTTGCATCTTAATGCTTAATGGAGTTTTCAAGCTTATTGCAGTTTTATGCAGCACCCTTTATATTCCCATTTTATTTGTCTGAAAGAATGAAAACAGTGGACAATTGAATGCTTTTGAATGAAATTCTACCTTCCTCAACAAACATAGTTAATTTAGAACTTAGTTTGGACAAGAGGAGAGCTGACTTTATGTATTTTCTAATTATTTTGTCTAATCTCTCTGTTGTTTTCATTATATTACAGATATGCATTGGTGGACTTTGGTTTAGCCCAGGGTACACCTGACACTAAAATAGAGCTTCTTAAAGTTGTAAAGACTGAGGACCAACAAGGAAGTTGCTCAAAGAGTAAATCAATGACCAGCTCTGGAAATAAGCTGCACAACACCTGGACAATGAACAAATCTCTGGCTCAACATGCAGCTAGCAAACAGCCTATTAAAAGGCCCTGGCCCCTCTCGCAAGCTAAACATGGAAAGGTTCTGTCTTAACTTTCTTTCACATTTATCTTCATAATAGGTTACATTAAAATTTGAAGGAAAATAACAGCACTGGCAGATTCAATTATTGTGTGTCAAATTCCTTCAGCCTTTTGTTTAAAGGATACTGCCGGCATGCTACTTATAATACTGTTGGTAATCTAGTACAGGAATGTTGGGGGTGTGCTCATTAGTGCTGTTTAAGAAATGCAACCACTTTCAGCCTTGAAGATAATTCAACTTGCAATCATAACTACATAATTGCAAGATAAATATGGATGAGGATGGCCATTTGACTTACCTTAGCATATCTCCATGTAGGAACGCAGTTCATAATAGAAGATGAGAAATAGGAGCAGGGGTAGACCGCACACCCCATTGAGCCAGCTTCACCATTCATTACAACCATTGTTTTGTCTCAACTCCACTTTCCTACCTGTTCTCCATATCCCTTGATTCCATGAGATGCCAAAAAACAGGAAATTGGCAATCTACAGAACTGGGAAAGACCATGTGAACAGTCCCATATTTAGGGCATAAACACTGCAATTTTTCTCGTACTTCTCCATTTCAAAGTTTTCTTCGGCCATACTATATAGTTCACAAATCAGCCTTTATGGCCTTCCATTGGTGCTCCATTCCATGCATTCATCATCCTTGGTGTAAAGTCGTTAAACCTAAACTGTCTTTTCATGTGGTCAATTGTTTATAGTTTCTGCCACCTTGTTTGAGGATGGATACAATTGCATTTGAAGAATTTAAGAGAAGGCTCACTCAGCTGATTCTTGTGATGAAGGAATTGACTTATGAGGAAAGGTTGAGCAGGTTGGGCCTCTGCTCATTGGAGTTTTGAACAATGAGATGACCATACTGGAATGTACAAAATCCTGAGCGGGCTTGACAGGGTAAATGCTGAGAGGATGCTTCCTCTCATGGGAGAATCTAGAACGAGGGAGCACAGTTTCAAGATAAAGGATCTCCCATTTCAGACAGTGAGGAGGAACTTCTTCCCTCAGTGTTGTTAATCTTTGGAATTCTTTTCCTTGGAAATCTGTGGAGCGTGGATCATTGAATATACTAGAGGCTTTCTGATTGACAAATGGGGTTGAGTATTATGAAGGACAGGCAGGAAAGTGGAGTTAAGGCTGCAATCAGAGTAGCTAGGATCTTATCAAATGGTAGAGCAGGCTGAATGACCTACTCCTTTTTCTTCCACAAAAAGATGTAGCCTTGAGTTTAGAATTTGTATCCGTTAAACGTATCAAGGCTTATCTTGTTGATGCATACCCTGAAGGATCTTGAATACTTGAAATGCCTGAATGTTTTCTTCAGAGTAAACAATTGCAGCTTTTCCTTGTTGCTTGGCTGTCTACAAAAAAGCTGTTGTGATAGCACTTGACTATCTTTTAAATGCTGCAAGGTTTTTTGCCTTCACTTCCCTACCAGAACTTCAAATTTTTAATCATTATTTGCATGATGGTAACATTCCTAACATTGGACCTACAGTAGACAATTTGAAGCTGGGCTACTATCGGCTACTTTCATAATGTCACATAGGGCGAGAATCTCCGGCCGCGTTGGGCTCTTGCTTAAGTGTATCGCGGCTGGAAAATGCCGGGAAAGCCCTCCAGCGAACGTCCCGACAGGCTCCGCGCCTTGCGAGATTCTCCGAGATCTTGCGAGACGTCGGAGTTGGAAACCCGCCCCAAATGGGCAGGACCAAATCACACTTACGGAAGTAGGTTATAAAACTACTTAACGCCCTACCTGCGTGGGATTTACTGGCCTCTCTCAATTCTTTGGTCTCCCCAAGGTGGCTGCAGCCTGACGCTGATCAGTTCTGGTTCACACAAACGTGGACCAGATTGAACAGCACCCAGGGATCTCCCAGGCCATCGGAGACCTCTGATGGTCAGGGTAAGTGCAGGGCTCCCGAGCCCTCCCCCTGGAATATGAGCACCTTGACACTGGCCAGCTGGCACCTTGGCACTGCCACTACCAAGGTGCCTGGGTGGCACTACCAAGCCAGCAGGAGCATTGCCATGGTGGCAGTGCACGGGTGCCTGGGTGGCACTGCCAGGGGCCATGAGGGGCTTGCCCCATAAAATGAGGATGGAGGGGGGGTTTGAAGGGTGGGGGTTTGCAGGGCAGGTAAGTAGGGGCTCTGGGAGGTTGGGGGGGTGGCTGATGGGCGGGGGTCCTGGAAGGGAGGGGGTGCAGCAAGGAGACTTGGGGGGGGGGGGGGTTTGCTGAAGAGGGGGGACCCCTAGGGATCCCATAGCGGGGTGTCCTCACTTGGGAGGTGTGGGGTAGTGTCCATTTGTGTGGGGGGTGACATTTCCCATGGGTGTGGGGGACACTCACAAGCTCACTTAGAGATGAGGGCACCCTTTCAAAATGGCGACCGAACTCTGTTCAGCTCCCCAAACTTAAAAAAAAATTCCATGTGTGTCCTCAACCGGTGAGAAACTACCCAGAACTCAAAACAATGACTAAATGTCATTGAATAGCGGTGGGGAACTCCCTGAAAAACCCGCCACAAATAAACTTAGAAATTTTGGGGGAGAATCGGGCCCATAATGTTTATCCTTTCTATATTGTTTAGTGAATTAGAAAACCTCAATTGACACCCCAAACATTTACTCCCTGCACTACTGACACACAATGGCAGCAGTGTGTAACATCTACAAGATGCACTGAAGGGACTCACCAAAACTCCTTCAACTGCACCTTCCAAACCTGCAACTGCTACCATTTAGATGGACACGGGCAACAGACAAATGGGAGCACCACCACCTGCAAATTCCCCTCTAAGCCACTCACAACCTTGACTTGGGAACTATATCGCCATTCATTCACTGTTGCTGGGTAATTATCCTGGAACTCCGTCCCTAATAGCACTACACCACATAGACTGCAGCGGCTCAAGGCAGCAACTGACTACCATCTCTCCAGGGCAATTGGGGATGGGTAATAAATGCTCGTCTAGCTAGCGACAACCATATCCCTTGAATGAATAATTTTTAAAAACAAAGGAATAGTCTGATGGCTCATCTCCATTTCTTCCAGGCTCATAGCTAGGATGTAGAAGTTGGACTCTGGTAAGACCACATCCTGAAAAATGAGCACAGCAGACTGTTAATACCCCAAGTTCTCTTCCTGTCATCCTTAGCTCATTTAACTCCTCTACTATTTGGGTAGTACTTTGCACTTGTTGCTCTGAGCATTTTATTCCCGACCCAATTTAGAGTCACCTGGGAATGGAATAATTTGCATTGTTCCTGAACTCCGTTGATTGGAATCTCTGAGCTGCAGTGAGGAGTGGTAATCCCACTCTCTTCCTCTTCGCCCCATCTTTACCAACAGTTATCACTCCGCATACGATTCAGATTTTGTCATGATTGGTTTATGATGACATTATTTAGAATTAGTTTGCTACTTGTCCGTTTGTGCAACACAAAGGAAAGTGTTCAGAATTTTAAGGCTTTTGTTAAAGTGAATAAGGAGATACTGCTTCTACTGAAAGGAGAGTTGATAACTAGAGGACAAAGAATTGGTATAGTTGGCAGAAGAGCCAGAGGAATCTTTTATGCAGAGAATTGTTATCTGAAATGCATTCTTGGAAGGGTAGTGGAAGCGGATTCCGATAGTAACACTGAAAAGGAAATTGGTTGAATACATTGGTGGAAGGCAATAATTTGCAGGAGGGTTGGGACTAATTGGATAGTTCTCTTGCAGAGTCAGCACAGATAGAATGGGCCTTCTCTGCTGTATAATTTCAGCCACTAATGAGGTACTGTAAACTGGTTTAACTGAATACACATTTTAATGGCAGGAAATGCTGGAAAAACTCTAGTGCTCTGAAGAAGTCATACAGAATTCAGAATGTTAATTCTGTTTCTCTCGCCATAGATGCTACCAGATCTGTTGCCTTTTTCCAGCATATTCTGTTTTTATTTCAATTTTCCAGTATCCGCAGTATTTTGCTTTTACACAATTTGCCGGTATTGAAGATTTTATCTTATTTTGAGGTATTAATATTTTGATATGATTTGGTTTCTGTGTAGACTTCATTTTACATATGTTGTATCGGACAAGAACACAATAGCTTTAAAAAATTTTATTGTAGGAAGATTCATCAGTTCCACGTTCTGTTTTTGGGGAAAGAAATTTGAATGTTCGTACCACTGGAGTTTTTGAAGGTACAAGTAGTAAGGTAAGAAGACCACTGCAAGGAATTATCAACCCACTGCACACAAAGCTGATATTTACAGTTGTACACATCCGAGATCACCACCATGCAGCAATTTCATTAGCTGAGGCCACTTATTTGCCTGTGACCTCAAGTGATATAGGTGGTTTAATGTAGTTTTTCACCTGATTTTTAGTTTCCTGATGACTTTCTTTGCTATCAAAAATGATTCCAGACTGCTGGTGATACTTTGGATTTAAATCTCAGCTGGTACATTTTTTACTACTGCGGTCCATCCATCCAATGCAGCAATAAAGTCTTTGTCCATCTGGAATTGGTCGCAATGGAATTGATCCCTGCAACTTTGCCTGTAGCATTTTAAAGTTTTGCTGTGACTGTTACAAAAACTTGAAACTTTTTAGCTATTATTGGATGATCTTCCATTGCACTGCCCAGAGGTAACCTGAAGCATGATTATGATGCATAGTGTTTAAGATAAAAGTTATACTTATCCATTTTAAGAATTCTGCTCAAGTTCTCCCTTTCAATAAGTGGCCTTAATAGTCACATTCTTGGGTAAGGGCAAAGCTAAATGCCGCTTTTTTTTTTGTAACTGCCTGTCTCTGCCCTTGGGGGTACACCAGGTTAGCAAAAAGCCAATAGTGACTGGTTTTCTTTCTCTCCATATTTTTGATACAGACCCATGCTAGATTTATACAGGTTATGTTTATGCCTAAATAAAATAATTTTTATGGCCAGTCTAATTTCTAAATATACAAGTTCTAATTGTTAATAACTAACCATTTGATTGTTGTTCTCTTGGTTCATTTACATATGAAAAGACAGGTTAGATAAAAAACAGCTCTCCGATAAGACTGTCCCAAACGATTCCCAAAATGGGAAACGGTGTCCAAATAGCACTCATCCGGCTGTTGTAAAATTGTGCTCACAATTCCATGCAAAGTAATATAAGCATGAAAGCAAAATCTTCCATGAATCAAATTAACCAAGCCAGTGTGGGTTATCTTTGTGCTTGTAAGGTGAATCTGTACTAGATTCTGTGAAATCCCGTAAAATTGTGGAATGTGTTAAAAATTTGAAATAAGCTATCTTCAAATAGTTGCAGATTACTGGATGTTCAATATTGCATCTCCATAAAATGCTAACTTCTGCATTAATTTTAAAATGAGCACTAGAGCCGGATTTACCACAGCACTTAGGCAGTCCTTTGGGCTCAAGGGTTACTTGCTTCCACTCCAGGTCGATGAGTTCTGAGATGGCTGACATGCCCAATGCATATTATTCTCCATTTTGGTTGGTTACAAGTCTCCCATGAATCGGTGGGGATCTTTGAGGGACATCCCTAAAGCACACCATCTCAGTCAGCATCTCAAAGACAACAACTCAACCGCCAGCCACTAGGAACTACAGTGCACCCATGGCCCCTGGTTGACCCTGAAGTCCACCATACCAAACACTTGTGATGGGGTCCTTGGTGTCTCTACCTGAAAACATTGTGACTGGTTTAATGATAACAACCAAGAGATACAGGACCTAATTAAGTGTAGATGAAAAACCATCGCAGATTGTAGCACTTGGACAGATTGGCCTGCTATGTCAGACATATTGATTTAGATGTTTGTTGCATCTGCAAATTGGTCACGTTTTTTCTCAGGTTAATTTTTTTGTTTTGCAGCTGGTGAAACCTGCAAAGAATCCAGATTTAACGTCCAGAAAAATAATGGTGGCAAAACGTAAGATAACATCATCAAAGGGTATGACAAGTGGTTTGGGCCGAAGGCCTGCCACCTGTCCATCAGACCTGACTTGCGATTGTTACATGACTGATAAGATTTGCAGTGTTTGTCTTTCAAGGTACAGTGAACAATTTAAGAAAACGATCTTTTGTGAAGAAACGTAAGATTTAAAAATGCATTATTTTATGAAAACTCTTGTTCATTTGCAGTAGAATTTTAGAATCAAAGTACTTATTGTTTTTTTCGTTCGAAAATCTGAAATTGTACGATTATTCATTGAGATTTGCATATTTTGGAAAAGTTGCAAGATGAGAGAAAAAGCTTCTGCCTCATGTTTGAATGAAGTATTTTCAGCTTTGGTAGAGTTGGGCGGGACTAGATTCAAATTAAACTTTCCTCTACTTTTCATCAGTGTACATTGATGTGAGCCTTTGATACCTCTGGCACACACTGTTTTCCCCACTTCATAACCTCAGTATCTTGATGACTTGCAGCATGATACTGATTCTGGGCAGTTTTGTGCTGTGTACTCAACCCCACAATGAACTGGGTAGACACTGCTGGCAATGCCTGGGTTTTTTAAATTCTCATGCACGTTCACAGATATTTCTATGGCCTAACCCCTCTCTATCTCTAACGTTCTCCAGACCTGCAACCCTCCAAGATCTCTGCGCTCCTCCAAATCTAGTCTCTGCAGTTTTAATTGCTCCGCCAGTGGTGGTTGTACCTAGACCTCAGGCTCCGGAATTCACTCCATAAATCTCTTCATCTGCATCTGCTCCGTCAATCCCTGCCTTTGCCCAATCTCATGCTTGCACGTGCTTCTATCTGGTCCCTTTCTCTCATGGTCATCTCTCCTAACTTTGACTTGGCAACAATTTTCGTTTGATTGTGCCTGTGAAGTAATTAAGCTGTTTTTCAGTATTAAGCTACTCTATAAATGTGTTTGAGTTATGGCAAAAGCCAACTAACTGATGGGATGAAAGACTCTAGTTTTGTTGGATGTAAGATTCTTGCGTGAAGTGAGCTGGGTTAAATCAGTCCAGAGCCTTGAGGGTATAAGCCGCTGCCCAAAACAGCACCTAATCAGCACTAAATTACCAACATAATTCAGGCCACAGATTGGTTGATTTGCGAATTGGAAAATGCCATTGGTGCAGTTTGTGATACTCTGAGGCACAGTCTGCATTTATTCAGTCTGTTCCTGACTTTGGGTTGCTTATGTGCCTGCCTGAATGAAGTAGGAGAGAGTTCCCTTCTCCAGCACAAGATTTGCCAAAATGTTGATATAAAAGTGTGAATAAAACTATGGGTGCGATTCAACAAAAAACGTGTCATTTTGGATGTGTTTGGTGGGATGATTCACACCGCCTTTTTTGTGAGATCTAGACAGTTATTCACCCACACAGTCATTTCTTTGGAGTTTGGGGAGTATCTCATCGATAAATCCCATACTTTGGCCGGGATTTTTGGGCTGCGCCTGCCTGCTGACCAGTAAATTCGCGCCCAAGGTCAACGGACCTTTACATGGTCCTGTCCCATCCCTGCCGATCTTGCGGCAGGTGGGGCCGAAGGATCCAGCCCATCGAATTTATTTTCTGTAGTGAGGAACAAAACTTGCTGGTAAAGCTGGCTGCTTGGGGATCATTTTGGCCATTTTGAAGGGGTGTCCCAATCTGAGCGAGGTTGAGGGTGAAACTTGATGTTGTAACTCCCACAAATTTGGGGGACGGGGGGTACGGGGGGACGGCTCATGACTCATAACTGTCACTAAGGTACCATTCCACTAGACACCAGGTCAGAGAGCTCTCCTTCTGCCATATCCTTGAACTTGTAATGTTCTCTAGGTTCACTCCAGACCACCCAATGTCCCCTCACCCCCATACTCTCTCCAAACTCATTGTGTCCATGAGGCTCAATCCCTGTTCCCTCAACTCTATTCCCACTAAACTGCTGACTGCCCAGCTTCTCCTCTTGGTTCCCACGTTACCAGACATTGTTAATTCTCTTTATAAACTGCAAATCTGCCATAATCACCCCATGACCTCCGCTTAGAAAAATACCAACTCATTTCCAAAGTCCTTGAATGTGTTGGTGCCTTCCAAATCCATGCCCACCTACCCCGGAAAACTAGATTTGAATCTCCCCAATCAGGTTGCCAATCTTGCCACAGCTCATCAAAGTCACAAATGGCTTCCTGTGTCACTGACAAAAGGAAATTCTCCCTCCTCACCCATCTCATCTTGCCTGCAGCCTTCAACAAGTTAACCTTGCCATCCTCCCTCCAGTGCCTCTCCACACTGTTGTCCAGCTGTATGGCACTCTGCTTGCTTGGAATCATAGCCAGAAAACCACCTACAAAATGGCTTCTCTTCCTTTTCCCACACCATTATCTCTGGTGTCCCTTTGGCGAAAGCCAGCATTAGTTTTCACATATATGCTGACGACACCCAACGCTACTGCATCACCACCTCTCTCAGCGCTCCACTGTCTCTAAATGATCAGACCGCTTGTTAAGATATTTGGAAATGGACAAGCAGAAATGTCTTCCAATTTAAACACTGGGCAGACCAACGATGTTGTCTTCTGCCTCTGCTGTAAACTCCATTTCCTAGCTACTGACTCCATCTCTCTCCCTGGCAGCTGTTTGGGGCTGAAACACAGTATTCATAATTTTATATTTGACCCTAAGTTTACCGTTCAACCACATATCCATGCCATCACTAAGATTATCTATTTCCACCCCTAACATTGCCTGACCCCACCCCTACAACAGCTCATCTGTTGTTGAAAGCCTCCTCCATGTCCTTGCCTCTTGTCTTGAGTATTACAGCACACAGCTGCTTGTCTCTCATTTTTAAATTGAGGTCATCCAAAACTCTGCCCGTGTCCTAATTCATACAAAGTTCCATTCATTTATCACTCTTGTGCTTGCAAGCCTGCAATGGCTCCTGGTTAAGAACCCTCTCTTTATTTTAAACCCACCTTTTTGACCAAGCTTGTGGTCATCTGCCCTAACATTTTCTTATGTGCGTTGGTGTGTTTTATTATGTTTATGGCGCTGTTGTTTATTGGTGTAGTGTAAGCCGTAGTTTCAATTACACTGTGACACATAACAGTCATGAAATTACTGGTATAGATAATGCCATAGATGTACATACTATTTACTGAAAAAACATCTGAAATTCAAAATAATATTCCAAATGTTACATTAAATTGTAGCAACTCATTCATCTAAATCAAGATCGGATGCAGGAAACTTCATAGTTTCTTCCATTACATAAGGAAATCTAGCACCAATAGGATAGATACTCCTGTTTTCAAAATAAAGATATTTTCCTCAAGTTTTACTGTCCCACACCAACTGGTGTTATCCTACACATCAGGGAAGCAATATGCCTTGTGCTTACCCAGATTAAAGGATGCAAGTCAGTGTCCCTAATGTCCTACCCTTGGTATTCATTAAAGCCCTAGTGAATAAATATTTCAATCACCATGATCTTTCATTTTAATGTTTTGTAATTGGATTGAATTGATTTATTGTGCCATCAATTTAATGTTTAGAAGTTATTCTCTACATGAAAGAGCCATTCCTCTGATTTGTCTGCTTGTGGAGGCGTGAGAGGGAGATTTTCTCTCCATAGCCTGTCTGTAGTATTCCTTTACTGGGTGAATGTGGCATTGTCAAACAGCTGTGCAGTCCATCCTCTCCAAGATTCTGAGTGAAGCAGCAACTTGGGCACCTCCAAATATTGTTGTATCTCTCCCCCATTCATAAAGTGCTCAGGTGATCTGAATCAAAGCTTCTAGTTTTGTGTAAGTCTTGCAGTGTCACCTTTGCTCCTTGCATTTTCTCTATTATATTTAAAAATCCAGGTGAAAGGCTGCTGGCTGTCGTCCAGGATGCCTTTAGACTTAAAAAGGAAAGGAACATCTGTTGAATGAGGAATTAGTGCCATTAAAGAAAACGTGTACATGCAAGGCAGTCTGACTAAAGTAGCGCAAGAAAGAAATTTAAACTGAGTTGTTTTGCACCCAATTTGATTTATATATTGAATGGAATTGATTAGCAGTATATCTTTTTTTTTACATGTATTAAGATAACTTCTTTATCATTAGACGGCAGCAAGTTGCCCCAAGAGCAGGGACTCCAGGATTCAGAGCACCAGAGGTCTTAATGAAGTGTCCGCATCAGACTTCCGGTATGGAAGGGTTAAAACAGTTTTTGTTTATCTGTGAAATGTGAACCAAATGTGTACAATGTTCAAGATGTTAACTGTTTGAAATTGACTCTTTCTCTTAAAGCTTTCTTTATTTAAAAAAAACTTTCTACATCCCCTTGAGAAGAAATATTTACTTGTGTGCAGGTCATAAAGCAAGAGTGGAGACCCAGTGTGCTGAATTCACTGATTTGAAAAGACCAATTTAGATGATTTATTGGGGGTTGTAACTTTGGCCAGGTGTTGAGCCAAACAGGTTTCAGCCTCTTGTTTCTCGGTGTAATTGCTGGCACTCGGGTTCCCATCAGAACTGACTAGAAGACATTCCTAGTCTTTCCTGAAATCTGGATTTTGAATTCAACAGCTGACCATCTGTGTTAAAATGCCGAATTACATTCTCTTGCTACATGTTTCTAATAAAGCCCCTGGACTCGTTCTAGCCTTATTTAGTCATCCCCCAGAAAAGTCATCCCCCAAAAAAGCCTTATTTAGTCATCCCCCAAAATGCCCCACACAAGGTGGAACATCAGAAAGGTGGATTCGTATCCCAGTGCATTGTGTTACAGAAGAGAGTAAAGATACTCTCGGTATCTCGGTAGCATGGTGGTTAGCATCAATGCTTCACAGCTCCAGGGTCCCAGGTTCGATTCCCGGCTGGGTCACTGTCTGTGCTGAGTCTGCACGTCCTCCCCGTGTGCGCGTGGGTTTCCTCCGGGTGCTCCGGTTTCCTCCCACAGTCCAAAGATGTGCGGGTTAGGTGGATTGGCCGTGCTAAATTGCCCGTAGTGTAAGGTTAATGGGGGGATTGTTGGGTTACGGGTTACGTGGGTTTAAGTAGGGTGATCATTGCTCGGCACAACATCGAGGGCCGAAGGGCCTGTTCTGTGCTGTACTGTTCTATGTTCTATACTTTACATTCCCTGGAGCGATAGGTTCCCAGATCCATCCATGGTGCCAGAGATGGCCGGTAGCATTGTGGATAGCACAATTGCTTCACAGCTCCAGGGTCCCAGGTTCGATTCCGGCTTGGGTCACTGTGCGGAGTCTGCACATCCTTCCCGTGTGTGCATGGGTTTCCTCCAGGTGCTCCGGTTTCCTCCCACACTCCAAAGATGTGCAGGTTAGGTGGATTGGCCCTGCTAAATTGCCCTTAGTGTCCAAAATTGCCCTTGGTGTTGGGTGGGTTATGGGGATAGGGTGGATGTGTTGACCTTGGGTAGGGTGCACTTTCCAGGAGCCGGTGCAGACTCGATGGGCCAAATGTCCTCCTTCTGCACTGTAAATTCTATGATGATTGAAACTTACAAATGAGAATAGAAAATAAACAGAGTGTCACCTCAGGCTACTGCCAACAGTGCAGTGGTAAATTTCTGAGGCTAGTTCATCTAATTGTTCACTCACGTAGTGGTGATATATACTGCTGTGAAATAATTGGTGATGTGTTTTATTTGCATTCAGTGTTTTATTTTGTTGAATTTGAAAGGTATCGGGGCTGATTATTAAAATTAACAATTAAATTATTGCAGCAAAAAGCACAACCAACATATTAAAACATGAATCCGGTTGTGGTAGTTCACAAAGCCAAGCAGCTTCTTTTCTCTCCAAGTGGAAACACATTAGCTCTGCATCCAGATATAAATGCTAATTAGGTATTCTTGACCCTAACTCTGGTAGTAAATAGACAGCATACAGCACAACTGTTTACAACCTGATATTTCCAGCACTGGGACTTTGGGAGACTGCGGGCCTACCTATTGCGAACTTGGAGACTGCTGCCATTGCTTCCAGCTGTGGCCACCTTACCCAGTAACACAATCTGGGCTACCCTTTCATCTTTAACGATCCCAGACCTGTTGTCGGGCAGACTCCAGAACGCATCTTTTGTTCTCCTAAATTTAAAAATTCAGTCCCAAAACATTATCTTAAATTCCTCATAATTGTATAACAACAGTTATATTTTGTAATATATTTTATTAAAACCAATAAAGTACCTTTCCTATCGCAGACTGATGAGACAGGGCATCATAACTTTTGCGAAGCTTTTTTAATTGGATAATAAAATGCACGTTAGCCAGACCAAATGCACACCAGTAATTGTCCCAAACAGGAAAGCACTCACTTAGGGATACGTGCAGATCAAATTATGTACACATATGCTTTCATACACCTTGTTGTTTTTTGATAGAGCCACCAATTATTTTTGAGCCAGGTGCTTTTTGTTTGTAAGCATTTTTCAACATGACATTTTACAAATGTATCCAAAGTAGGCTAATGTGTCAAACTAGATATGCTTTACATTTGGCTTCAAATACATATGGGATTAATATTTTTGCTTTCTCAAACCCCTTTCCTGTTTTCAGCTCATACGCTCTGTTTACTGTTCTGTTGCACACTTTTTTTTAGAGAGATACATGTTTAATGTTATCTGTACGATGTTAGAACTAACTCATGAGGATAATCTGTCATTTCTTTTTTTGGCAGCATTACCTTAAATATGTATTTTTGTGGTGGCACAATAGTCTGTGTTAATCTAATTTCCAGAATATAAACGGGTATAAAAGCACATTTTTCTGGAATGATATCAGTGCACAATCCTAGATGTTGAATCTGGGAATGGCATACCACCACAGCATAGTGATGTTAAATAGTGGTCAGTATAATGCACAAACAAAATGCTATTGACAAGCCATGTTATTGTCTGGAATTGGCATCCTGAAAATTCTGTGTTAATCTAATTTCCATGATGTGGAGATGCCGGCGTTGGACTGGGGTGAGTATATATATATATATAAATATGCTGGATGACAAAGGGTACTCTGTCGGTTGTGTCTCGTGTTGTCTTCTGAGGAGGTTGGTGCCGTTTTTTGCTGTTGGCGCGTTGGAACTGTCGATCGATGAGTCGAGCACCATATCCCGTTCGTACAAGGGCATCTTTCAGCGTCTGTAGATGTCTGCTACGCTCCTCCACTTCTGAGCAGATCCTGTGTATACGGAGGGCTTGTCCATAGGGGATGGCTTCTTTATTGTGTTTAGGGTGGAAGCTGGAGAAGTGGAGCATCGTGAGGTTATCCGTGGGTTGCGGTAAAGGAAGTGCTGAGGTGACCGTCCTTGATGGAGATGAGTGTGTCCAAGAATGCAACTGATTTTGGAGAGTAGTCCATGGTGAGTTTGCTGGTGGGATGGAACTTATTGATGTCATAGTGTCGTCATTTCAGTGATTCTTCGCCGTGGGTCCAAAGGAAAAAAATGTCATCGATGTATCTGCTGTATAACATCGGTTGAAGGTCCTGTGCGGTGAGGAGGTCTTGTTCAAACTTGTGCATGGAGATGTTGGCACATTGAGGTGCGAATTTGATCCCCATGGCTGTTCCGTGCGTCTGGATGAAGAACTTGTTGTCGAAGGTGAAGGCGCTATGATCCAGTATGAAGCGGATGAGTTGCAGAATTGCGTCTGGAGATTGTCAGTTGTCGGTGTTGAGTACTGAGGCTGCTGCAGCAATCCCGTTGTCATGGAGGATGCTGGTGTAGAGTGCCAAGACGTCCATTGTGACGAGGAATGTTCCTGGTTCAAATGATCCATGGGTGCTGAGTTTCTGTAGGAAGTCCGTCGTGTCGCGACAGAAGCTGGGCGTATCTTGTACGATGGGTTTCAAGGTGCCCTCGATGTAGCCAGAGAGGTTCTCACATAGGGTCCCATTGCCTGAAACGATAGGACGGCCTGGTGTGTTGGCCTTGTGTATTTTCGGGTGGCAGTAGAGATCTCCAATGCGGGGCGTACGTGAGATGAGAGCACGTAGGGTACTCTGATGGTCTGGATCCAAGGTCTTGATCAGTGTGTTGAGTTGGCGGATGTGTTCCTTGGTCGGATCTGCGGGTAGCTGTCTGTAGTGTTCCTGGTTGTTGAGTTGTCGGTATACTTTGCAGTAGTCCGTTCTGTTCAGTATGACGGTGGCCCCTCCTTTGTCTGCTGGTTTGATGACGATGTTGGGGTTGGTCTTGAGAGCGCGGATGGCGTTGCGTTGTGCTTGGGTGACGTTTGGGGCTGTCTTGTGAATGCGACTGATGAATCTGGCATTGACGCTACTCCTGATGGCTTGAGCATACGTGTCGAGTCCAGGGCAGCGGCCTTCCGGAGTGTCCAATTCGACTCTTTCCTCTTCGGTCTGCTGTTCAGGTTCATTGGTAGTCCCCTTGGGTTCGCTGTCGACCTCTTGGGGTCTGTGGAAGAATTCCCGGAGCCTTATTCGCCTGATGAATTCCTCCGTGTCTGCCATGAGACTGATGGGGTCCATTTTGGTGTTGGTGCAGAAATTGAGCCCTCTGCTGAGGACTTCGATTTCGGCTGGTTGAAGGGTGCAGTCCGACAAGTTGACAATAGATTTCCCTGTATTGTTTTCTACTGTGGTACCGGGGGAGGCTTGGTTGCTGCTGGTGGTGATGCTGAGTTTTTCAAGCTTCCTATTCTTGGTGTGCACATGGGTGGCGTAGTATCGGTGTCTCATCTGTTTGGGGGTGTTCCGCAGCTGGTCTGCTGCGTCCTGAGCGCAAGTTGAGAATATGACCTCTATCTTCGTTTCCAGATTGCGTTGTCTGCTGTAGAGCTGGCGTATAAGGTGGTTGAGGAGTGTGAGAGAGGTGCGACGGCAGAGTCTCTCAGCGTAGTCTGTGTTATAGGTCGACTTGAGTGGGTTTGTGATCTGTAGCCCTTTTGGTATCTTGTCTGCTTTCTTGCATCTTTGTACAAACTTAATGTCGGTGTCTATATGTGCTATCTTCCTGGAGATCTTCTCCACTGGAGATGCCGGCGTTGGACTGGGGTGAGCACAGTAAGAAGTCTTACAACACCAGGTTAAAGTCCAACAGGTTTGTTGCAAACACTAGCTTTCGGAGAACTGCTCCTTCCTCAGGTGAATGAATAGGTATGTTCCAGAAACATATATATAGACAAATTCAAAGATGCCAGACAATGCTTAGATTGCGAGCATTTGCAGGTAATTAAGTCTTTACTTAATATAAAAGTGAACTAATTGGTTAAAGATTGATTCAGCTGCACGGTTTCAAGTTTTCCTTTCGAAGCTCAGTTTGCAAATGAGAGTAAATTAAATGAGTCGGCCGTTTGATCTGAGACTGAAAATGAAGGACAGATTGAAGATTCACCATCAGTGTTCCTGATGTGGGTTATGGGGTCTTGATAAAAATGAGGCATGTGTTAATGCTCAATATATTCAAAAAGATGTAGTTTTATATTGTGCTCCTGAAAATGTAAAATTCTGCCACAAAAGGTCTACAAAAAGTTAGTTCAGAAAACTTTGTAGAAAATACTGAACTCTTCCATACAATCTGTTGAAGCACTGCTGAAAGACATATTGTCCATGATTGGATGCATATGAGAAATGAGGTGCCTTTATTCATGACTTTTGTGTAAAACCCATAATGTGCTTTGTTTTGCAGCCATTGACATGTGGTCCGCAGGCGTCGTCTTTCTCTCCTTGTTGAGTGCCCGATACCCATTTTTCAAAGCCAGTGATGATTTAACTGCATTAGCACAGATCATGACTATCCGTGGAACGAAGGAAACCATTCAGGCTGCTAAATCATTTGGTATGGAATATATGAAATCCTTTAAAATCAATAAATATGTTTTGTCTCGCCAATAATGTTTCTAGTTTATTAATACAGGGAACATTTTTTAAATACCCGATAACTTCATGAGCGTACTTTATCAAATATAATGTTCAAGCATCTTGTGAATGCTGCAGATATTTTTTTAATTCTTTAAATATCTGCCAGTATGCACACTTACTTAAATTGAAAAAACTTCTCTATCAAAGTAATTTAAAGGTATTGGATCAGAATCACACACAATTATGTCTTCCATTTTCAGGTTGTACGCAAATGGAATTGCATAGATTGGTCAGTAGAATATATAAGCAAATAGCATTTTGACAAGCCAAATTGATTACTAGAAGGAGTGGTATCTAACATAGTCTGTGTTATCTCAGTTCCAGTATACAAACCGATATAAAGACCATTTTCTGGGATGATATCAGAAAATAATTCTATATACTGAATATGGGAAGTGCATACCATCACAGGGATGTTAAATGAAGAGCGAGTTGTAAAAATGTTGACTAATCAAGTCATGAAAATAGTTAGAAGAAAAGAATTGAAATAATGTGGAGAAAATGAGAGACGGCAGGGTTAATTAATTAAATATTAAACAATAGAAACAAAATCAAAAGCTCATAAAAGATACAAAGAATAGAATTTAAAGGGAATGAATTTGGGTAGTGAAACAAGTGTGGAATAAAATAAAGAACTGGGAATAAAGTGTGAATATAATATATCTAGGGACCCAAGTGTTTTGGTTAAGAGTAAATGTGTGGTATTGAATCATATTGTATTGCTCTTTGTAAAACAGAAGCATTTAAGGAATAAGCACTTGTGGAAGAAAAGAATAAAAATGATTGTGTTGATGTAGTGAGATTAAGTTTTTATTTTAAAAAATGGTAAGAGTCCCGTGTGAAGCATAAACATCGTCTGAGTAGTCTGTTTCTGTGCTGTACATTCCATAATGTAGGAATGTCCCAGACTGGAATCCCTGGTCTTTGCTGAGTTTGCCTATTTCAACCAGGGTGACTGAGGATGAGAGTCGATTGCAGTAAAATCTGACTTGATGGAGAAAGCCAGTGAGATTTTATATAGTTGATTGTTGCCTAACCTGTGGGTGTGAGGCAAGGATGGGATCAAACCTGGCCTTGATGCCTCTGGTTGAAAAGCTTGCCAACATTGCTGTCTTGGTTGAAATTCTGAGATTCATTTTTTTAATTCATTCATGGGATGTGGGTGTCTCTGGCTGGGCCAGCATTTGTTGCCCACCCTTGAGGGCATTAAGAGTCAACCACAATGATGTTGGTCTGGAGTCATATATAGGCCAGACCGGGTAAGGATGGCAGATTTCCTTCCCTGAAGGACATCAGTGAACCAGATGGGTTTTTACGACGATCGACAATGGTTTCATGGTTAGTTTTAGACTTTTAATTCCAGATTTAGTTATCAAATTTCACCATCTGCCATGGCAGGATTTGAACCCGGGTCCCCAGAGCATGACTCTGGATATCTGAATTACTGGTCCAGCGACAGTGCCACGACACCACTGCCTCCCCATTCAGTCCTAATGAAACTCTATCACTGGATGAGTCAGTTTCAAGAAGCATTAGAGAGTGGACCAACATGAAAGGATAATAGGATTTATATTCTACCAAACAAATTTGAGAATACAATAACATTACAGGTTTTTTAAAAAAAAAAGAATTCCAATTAAGGGGCAATTTGGCACGGCCAATCCACCTACCCTGCACACCTTTGGGTTGTGGAGGTGAGACCCAAGCAGACACTGGAAGAATGTGCAAACTCCACACGGGACAGTGACCCGGTTCGGGGATCGAACCAGGGTCCTCGGTGTCGTGGTGCAGCAGTGCTAACCACTGTGCCACCATGCCGCTTGGATATTGCAGGTTGAAACTTCACACAGCGTCACAAATATTGTGACATGGGTTGTATTACATCACTGAAGGACAAATTGCAGCTATGCTTCTATAGCCAGTGACTGGTTGGAGAAAGGATCTTTCCTAAAACACAACGGGGAAAAGAGACTCAGCATTGCCAGGCTTGTATGTCTATCAGTAGCTGAATGTAAGGTAGCTGAGGTGGAGGAAGACCTGAACAGTAAAGAAAATAATCTGGAAAATAGAGCAAGTTACATCATTTGGGAGAGAAACAATAACAGGCAATGTATTTTTTTATAAATGAGTATTTGAAGTCACACTGAACTTGATCTGGAATTCAGAAACCTAAATTGGATTTCTGAAATTTATTTGGCAGTATTGAAAGGTTTACTATGAATATGCAGAATGTGATAAACAACTCAGTCTGGAAAGTTTGGCTATAAGATGCTCTGCATCACAGCATTTAATACTGTAAAACTGACCAGACATATTTCTAGTGTAGCCAAAAATCTTCATACTTAAACATGCAGGGGGTAGTAGTGTGAGACAGGACATAATTGGCTTGAAAACTCAAAAATATGTTGTATTTTAGAAATACAAAAATGTGTCTACTTTTTTTTCGCAGTGTTCATTAAAAGTATGTCAATATGTTCCCTTTATATTTTAAATAATGACCATATGTGTTCCAAGCTTAAATCAGTTGCGACTATGATACACAAATGACTCAAGCTGATGCTGATTCATTTTGTGCAATATGCTAAGTGTACCTATTATTTTGAAAAGTGTTTGTACAGAATATTTTTAATGCAGTTTAGCTATGTTTAACTTCATGTAGGATGGGGTTCATTTAGATTTTGTTGCAGACGGACATGTCTTTTTTATTAATAAGTTCCAAGGAGTGGTTGATCTTTTGAGTTAGCACACTCCCTTTTCAAATCCATACCGATGAGCTTTCTCATTGCCAGATGTAATAGTCCTGTCTGAAATGACTTTTGCCCAGTTTGACGCAGTTCCTAGCGGGCACGTTGACGTGTTTTGTTAATTATACAATTCTAAGACTTTGCCAGTATCCAAAGCAAAGTGCCTCCGGGCTTTTTCATTGCCAGATGTACTAATTAAAAGCATTTTCAGATAATTTAAAGTGGTTCCAAATGGGTGAAATCTTGCAGTAGAATAGAATTGAAAAGCAGAGAGGTTATGTTAAGCTTACATTATGCGTATGTTAAAAGGATTACATGGATAATACCAGAACTGAGTGGATTGATACATGCTTAAAGATTGAACAGGTTGCACTCTTTTCTCTGGAGAAGCAATGACTTTGTGGAGACCTGATGAAGTCTTTAAAGTTAAGAGAGGGGGTTTGACAGAATAGGTGTAGAGAAAAGTTTCCATTTGTAGAAAGTCCAAAACCAAAGGACAGAAATATAAGATTGTCACCAGTAAATTCAGGAAAAACTTCTTCACGGAGTAAGAATGGGAATGTGGAACTTTCTACAGTATGGAGTATTTGAGGCAAACAATGTGGATGTGTTCAAGTGCCAACTAAGTAAGTACATGAGAGATGAAAGAAAGGAATAATAATCTTTATTATTGTCACAACTAGGCTTACAGTAACACGGCAATTAAGTTACTGTGAAAATCCCCCAGCTGCACACGGAGGCCTGTTTGGGTACACTGAGGGAGAATTCAGAATATCCAAATGACCTAACAGCACGTCTTTCGGGACTTGTGGGAGGAAACCGGTGCACCCGGAGGAAACCCACGGGGAGAATGTGCAGACTCCGCACAGACAGTGACCCAAGCCGGGAATCTAACCCGGGTCTCTGGCGCTGTGAAGCAACAGTGCTAACCACTGTGAAACCGTGCCACCTATCTGTGCTACCGTGCCGCCCTAAGAAGGACATACTAGATAACGGGGAGCAGAAATTGTTAGAATATCTTTACAACGGTGCCGTGGTTGAGCTACATTCATGTCTCTTCACAGGTAAGGAGTTCAGTTAATGGGAGCTTAGGTTCAAGAGCTGAAGGCTTGAAAATAATGACTTAGACTGTTGCAGGGGCTAAATAGAGTTCGAGGTCTACAGCCACAGAAAGACTCTTCAGCCCATCGCGTCTGCACTGGTTAATAAACAACCACCTAAGTATTGCAATCCCATTTTCCAACACTGGGCCCATAGCCTGGTATACCTTGGCATCGCAAGTACACATCTGTAGGGCAGCACGGTGGGCAGTGGTTAGCATTGCTGCCTAGGGCGCTGAGGACCCGGGTTCGAATCCCGGCCCTGGGTCACTGTCCGTGTGGAGTTTGCACATTCTCCCCGTGTTTGCGTGGGTTTCACCCCCACAACCCAAAGATGTGCAGGGTAGGCGGATTGGCCACCCTAAATTGCCCCTTAATTGGAAAAAATAATTGGGTACTCTAAATTTTTTTTTTTAAAGTACACATCTGTAGAGTGCACAGCCTTTCTGTGAAAGCGTATACGCAGATTTCAATAGTGGGTTTGTTTCCAAGCAGGAGTCGCCTTTTGGCCTCAATGGTACCTGTATACCTACTGATCATCTGGAAATAGCACAAAATGGAGCAATGTGAGGAGAAACGTCAGATACCTCAATGATGGAGATGTGGTGTGTGGGTTTGTGACCCACATGAACTATCACCTGACTTTGATATCCAGAGCTTCTTGAGTAATTAATGTAATCTGTCTTGAAAAGGCTAGTGTGGAAGAGCCAGACGTTGAATGAGCATTTGTGCTGGTTTCCAATGATTCCTTTACCCTGAAAGATTTTGTGTTCACCATTTTAATTCATCAGTTTTTGTGGCCAGATTAGGGCTGCAAATTTAGTGACGTCCATAATGTTATTTTTTGGCTGTTGTATACCATCAGCAAGATGAGCTGTAGGGAGAACACTCTGGTTTATGAAATATTCTTGGAAAATGTTGTCTTTTGTTGAACAGAAATTTGAGTAAACAAATTTTGGGTTATTTTAGCACGGAGTCTGCTTGTAAAGTGGCCTCTGTTCTCTCCAAGGCCATCTGCAGGCATTGACCTAGTAGTTTGCCTCCTTTTGATTCACCATTTTACCCTCACTGTGCTCCAGACTGGGCTGAACATGCAAGTATTTAGCATCCTACCATTAATTTTTATAATATAATCTACCTGACTGTATGTTTGAATTAATATGCAAGAGTTGATGTGCTGTGGCTTGGAACTCTTTTGCTGTTTTAATGTTAGAAATTTCCATGTTCATACTGGGATACAATTAGATTTTAAATATAGAAGAGTTGGGGAAAATTATCTGACCATTCGGTATGTTTTTCAGAGACTGCGCTAGACTTCTGCAATGGATGCAGTTCATACCCAGCAGTTAGAATACGTTTTCTTTACTGATGCCAGTGGAAGTGTGCTTTGGTTCCGTTATAAATCTGACGGTTTGCAATCAGTGTACTGGTCATGGTGGGAGAGGGAAATTGGATTCATGTGAAATTTTAAAGGGATGTGGGCAGTTAAAGGCCGGCTCGAAAAGCTTCTCAACCTAGTAGCATCCTTTGCCAAAGACTCGAAAGGGTGTGGGGAATTAGTAAGAGGTAGGTCACGAAGAAATGGAGGCGACAAAACTCAGGCGTGTGTATGCATCTTCAGAAAAGTAATAGGGCAGCCCTGCATACTCTCACTCACCCCACCACAACTCCTTTTGTCTTCCAGTGGAGCAACATGTGGTACTGCCAGGGAGGTCGTCTCTCTGTCATTCAACAGCACCATCCCCATAAATCAAAATATTGTCGCATTACTACAGGGAATTGGAGCTAAATTTCAGGAGCACCTCAATGGGTGGCACAGTAGCACAGTGGTTAGCACTGTTGCTTTGCAGCGCTAGGGTCCCAGATTTGATTCCCAGCTTGGGTCACTGTGCGAAGTCCACACGTTTTCCCCGTGTCTGTGTGGGTTTCCTCCGGGTGCTCTGGTTTCCTTCCACAAATCCTGTAAGACGTGCTTGTGAGGTGAATTGGACATTTTGAATTCTCTCTCGGCGTACCCGAACAGGTGCCATAGTGTGGCGACTAGGGGATTTTCACAGTAACTTCAATGCAGTCTTAATGTAAACCTACTTGTGACATTAATAAAGATTATTCTTATTATTATGTACTGTTGCTGGAAAGGCCAGCCCGTTATTGTGGTAGCTGTAGGTGTCCTTGCAGGAGCCATGAAGGTGTGGGACAGTTTCCCTGTCTGTTGACACAGACATTTAGGACAGTTGCTCATGACCTTTGCCAATCGTTTGGCAAGAGTTTGTGGATATTTTAAGTTATCGTTACTATTGTGACTAATCCCACAAGTCCTGGGAGATGTACTTGTTAGGTGAATTGGACATTCTGAATTCTCCCTCTCTGTACCCAAACGGGTGCCGAAGTGTGGCGACTAGGGGCTTTTCACAGTAACATCATTGCAGTGTTAACGTAAGCCTACTTGTGACAATAATAAAGATTATTATTATTAATCAATGCACAAGCATGTTTGCTTGCAGGTGGAAGAACTGAAAACATTGTGATGCTTCGAAGGATGCATCCTCTATTATGCTTAGTCATTCACATATCTTAGTTGTACCATTGGACCTATTCTCTTTGGAGGTAGGAGACTCTACACACACTCAACCTCTGCCAAAGGATACAAACACTTTTGTTACACCCTTTTCTTCCCAAAAAACAGAGTGGAAGTCCCAATGGAAAATCCATTTTGTCTTTGTGAAGGGGAAAATTGACAGCAATCCTGGATACCTGTTTTGCCTCGACTTTGTGAGGAAAGTAGGAAGGAACTTAAACAAGGAGTCAGGAGGGCTAAAAGGGTCACGAAAAGTCATTGGCAAACAGGATTAAGGAAAATCCCAAGGCTTTTTCTACATATATAAAGACCCAGAGGGTAGCCAGGGAAAGGGTTGGCCCACTCGAGGACTGGAGGGTATCTTAAGTGTGGAGCCAGAGGAAATGGTTGGGGGGAACTAAATGAGTACTTTGCATCAGTACTCACCAAACGAAGGACTTGGTAGATGATGAGTCTGGGGAAGCGTGTGTAGATAGTCTGGGTCACATTGAGATCAAAAAGGAGGAGGTGTTGGGCGTCTTGAAAAACATCAAGGACAATAAGACCCCAGGGCCTAATGGGATCTACCCCAGAATACTGAGGGAGGCAAGGGAGGGAATGCTGAGGCCTTGACACAAATCTTTGTATCCTTACTGGCTATAGGTGAGGTTCCAAAGGACTGGAGAATAGCTAATGTTGTTCCTTTGTTTAAGAAGGGTCGCAAGAATAGCCAGGAAATTACAGGCCAGTGAGCCTTACGTCAGTGGTAGGGAAATTATTGGAGAGGATTCTTTGAGACAAGATTTACTCCCATTTGGAAGCAAGTGGACATATTAGTGAGAGGTAGTATGGTTTTGTGAAGGGGAGGTTGTGTTTCACTAACTTGATCACATTTTTCGAGGAAGTGGCAAGGATGATTGATGAAGGTAGGGCAATGGACTTCAGTAAGGCCTTTGACAAGATCCCTCATGGCAGACTGGTACAGAAGGTGAAGTCAAATGGGATCAGAGGTGAGCTGGCAAGATGGATACAGAACTGGCTTGGTCATAGAAGACAGGGTATTTTTGATTTGATTTATTACTGTCACATGTATTAGTATATGGTGAAAAGTATTGTTTCTTGTATGCTATACAGACAACGTTTACCGTATATAGGGATGTAATAGTCATAACTAGGGAATAGAGAAAAGATCAACTTAATACAAGGTAGGTCCATTTAAAAGTCTGATGGCAGCAGGGAAGAAGCTGTTCTTGAGTCGGTTGGTACGTGACCTCAAACTTTTGTATCTTTTTCCTGACGGAAGAAGATGGAAGAGAGTATGTCTGGGGTGCGCGGGGTCCTTAATTATGCTGGCTGTCTTTCCGAGGCAGCGGGAATTGTAGACAGAGTCAATGGTTGGGAGGCTGGTTTGCATGATGGTTTGGGCTACATTCGCGACCTATTGTAGTTTCCTGCGGTCTTGGGTAGAGCAGGATCCATACCAAGCTGTGATACAACCAGAAAGAATGCTTTCTATGGTGCATCTGTAAAAGTTGGTGAGAGTCGTAGCTGACATGCTAAATTTCCTTAGTCTTCTGAGAAAGTAAAGTCGTTGGTGGGCTTTCTTAACTATAATGTCGGCATGGGGGGAACCAGGACAGGTTGTTGGTGATCTGGACACACAAAACTTGAAGCTCTCAACCCTTAGTAGACCCTTAGGTAGCAGTGGAAGTTTACTTTTCTGAGTGGAGGGTTGTGATTATTGTTCCATAGGGATCAGTGCTGGAACCTTTTGTTTGTAGTATATCTAAATGGTTTGGAGGGAAATGTAACTGGTGTGATTAGTAAGTTTGAGGACGACACGAAGGTTGGTGGAATTGTGTGTGGCGATGAGGACTGTCGGAGGATACAGCTGGATATCGATCGGCTAGAGATTTGGGCGGTGAAATGGCAGATCCGGACAAATGAGGTAATGCATTTTGGAAGGTCTCGTACAAGTGGAAAATATACAGTAAATGGCAGAACCCTTAAAGAGTATTGACAGGCAGAGGGATCTTGGTGTACAGGTCCACAGGGCATTGAAAGTGGCAACGCAGGTGGACAAGGTAGTCAAGAAGGCATACGGCATTTTTGCTTTCATCGGATGGGACATTGACTATAAAAATTGGCAAGTCATGCTGCAGATGAATAGAACCTTAGTTAGGCCACACTTGGAATATACTATTCAATTCTGGTCGCCACTCTACCAGAAGGATGTGGAGGCTTTGGAGAGGCTACAGAAGACGTTTACCAGGTTGTTGCCTGGTATGAAGGGCATTAGCAATGAGGAGAAGTTGGATAAACTTGGCTTGTTCTCACTGGAATGACAGAGGTTGAGTGGTGACCTGATAGAAGTCTACAAAATTATGAAGGGCATGGACAGAGTGGATAGTCAGAAGCTTTTCCCCAGGGTGGAAGAGTCAATTGCTAGGAGACATAGGTTTAAGGTGCGATGGACATTTTTACACAGAGGGTAGTGGGTGCCTGGAACGCGCTGCCGGAGCAGGTGCTGGAAGCAGGGACGATAGTGATGTTTAAGGGGTGATTTGACAAATATATTGAATAGGATGGAATAGGGGGATACTGGCTCCAGACTGTAAAAGGTTTTGGGTTAGACTGGCAGCATGGTCGTTGCAGGCTTGGAGGACCAAAGGGCATATTCCTGTGCTGTACTTTTCTTGTTCTTCTTTGAGCAGCCAATAAAGAAAGTTAGGTTTAAAAAAAAAGATGCAGGATTGCTTCCTTGCATTGAACTGCTTAAAATAGGTAGGAGCTTGCTATAGCCACCAGACATGATGGTGAACAATAGGATGGGTGCAATAGTGGGTGGAGATGTGTGAGGGATCTCCAACTCTTTAGTGATTGAGTGTAAAGTTTAGGCCACCATGTATGTAAGTAACTTTGCCTTCTCCAACCTGCCGTAGATTGGAAGCAGTGTTTGTATACGGTGTTTGAACCTTTTATAAACATTGAAGACCAGCTATCCAGCCCTGCCAACCTTCACCTTAAAGCACACAGCACCTTTCAACTTGAATCTTTTTTTTTAATGCTGCAAAATCTATTTTTTATATTTTCGTTGTGTACAATGTATAGTGTCTATGTTAATGGTGAAAGCAAATTCCACTAATTTTATTTTTGTATTTTAGGTAAAGCTGTGTCATGCAGCAAGGAATGTCCGAAATTGGATTTGAGGATTCTGTGTGAGAGACTCCGAGGAACAGATTGCTCAAGTAAAAGAAAGTCAAACCAGAAGAATGAGCCGAAGGAGTGTTCCAGCATCGCTGGCAGTGTGCCAGGGCCAGCTGTAAAGGATGATGAAAAGAAGGAACAGACTGAATCCTTGACATACAAACAAGAGCTTCACAGCCAGCCAAGAAAGGTCGAGCAGGATATTCGGTGGGACACTGATTTTAAAAGCACAGCTAGATCATCAGATATGAAGGGCTGGAATAGAGTTCCAGACTTAGCGTATGACCTTCTAGACAAACTTTTAGATTTGAACCCGGCAACTAGGATAACTGCAGAAAAGGCTTTGAAACACCCGTTCTTTGAAGGCATATAGCTCATTGGGATATTAAGTGTTGCATGTGTGGGATAAGCACATGATTTAATTGTGATGGCTGCTTTTTTCAGCGGGTTTTATTGACATTCCGAATTTTAAGCCATAGCGGGTTAATGGGCCAATCTCCTCAGCCATGGAATTTTTTTTTCCCCCATGTTTTCTTGACCGCTGCCATTCCCTGGCACCCTTTCTCCAATCTATTTAATTGCCAAACTGCCATGAATGTGTGTATTCAGGGATTTTATTAAAAATAACTTGCTTTCCTCCCTAACGCTTGCCCGCCGCACAGCCGTCCACACGCAAGCAAAGTAGGCTGGGCGCCTGCTCATCTCAACCACTTCTACTGTAGCGCCCGCAGTCTGGATTGATGGATCCTCCGCAAGACTGCAACTGGTGGCTGAAGACAACCTCAAGTCCGCATCTTGGCTGTGAAAGTCATCTCGTCAGTTATTTTAATGAGAAATGTGAATTTTAAAAAACAACTGGAGGAATTGTACAATTTGGAACTCATGTATTTTCAATTACAGTGCCCCTGTGCCATTGCATTATCCAGCATTTGTTTTTTTTTCATTCTATTTATGCCCTTTCAAACTAGTTGCTTCAAACTAAATGATGTGGCAATCTTGCCTACCTCATATTGCCATGGTATTTGACAAGCACATTGCTTAGTCACATCAGTTATTGGTTCCAATAACATTTAGTGAAAGCAGCAGCGACACAGTCTGACACACAGTAGATTGCTGAATGAAGTGGACAGTTTGGTAACTTGGGGTAGCGGAAGGAAGCATTCAAGTAAATGCTGGTTTAATTTTCCACCGTTGGCACTTGTCTTTACCTCAGACTAGAATAAAGAAGGTTGTACTTGTTTAGGTGTGTCACTTCCCTTTTATATTTTTTTTGATTTGGTTTGATGAAACTTAGCTGTCAAAACCATTTTATTCTGGACATCTGACAAAACATTAAAATACACAAAAAAGTTTCTTGTTTCTAGTTCTTCATTGCATATGTTTTAAAACACGCTGTATATGCCGTTTCTGGCACCAGTTTGATTACTCAGCTGCAAATAAAAGTAAATCAGGACAGAAACTGATTTCTGGCAGCAACTGTTAGTTTTTTTTTAATTATAAAAGGAACAGCTCTGTGGCTGGGACTTTAGGGAGGGCACACTCCAAAAAAAATGACATGGTAACATTTGAAGTTTTTGTTGGCTATCTTTCGTTCTCATAACTGCATTTTCTTTTTCAAAATGTTTTTATTGGTTTTTCAGTTTTATACATAGGTCGTATAATGACTCGTATTACATAGTGATAAATAAATCCGAGTCTACTGCATGTATTTACAAATTTTCTAGGGGGGTGGGTTAGGGTTGTGCTCCCCACCCTGCACGGGATGGCCGGCGTAAATGCCTCCTTATTTTCTCCCCTTTTCCTTTCCCCCCCCCCTTTCTCCTTCCCTTTTGTGGTACTTGTGCCCCCCCCCCCCCCCCCCCATTCCGTTTGCTACAAGCAGGCCCTGGAACAGGTTGGTGAATGGCCCCCATGCTTTGTTGGCCAGCCAGTTTGCAGCTTTGGGTGGTGATTCTGATCGCCAGCCGAGCAGGATCAGGATTCTTCGGTGGCCGATTAGTGAGGCAAAGGCTTGGGCGTCAACGCGCCCCCCCCCCCCAATCCATTGTTACCCATTCTCCACATAAAGAGTTCTGGCTGGTATGATACCCTGAAGACCAACACTCTCGGGCACGGCTCCATCCTCGCCCCCACAACCTTGAGCATTGCCTCGTAGAAGGCTGTCCAGAACCCAATAAGTCTGGGGTATGCCCAGAACATGTGGGTGTGGTTGGCCAGACCTACCTGGCACCGTTCACATTTGTCCTCCATCTCCAGGAAGAACCTGCTCATTCTGGTTAGGTGTGGTCCGTGTACCACCTGTAGCTGCATTAGGCTTAGCCTTGCCTATATGGGGGTGGAGTTGACCCTGTTCCGTTGCTCCAGGGTCCCCAACCTATTTCAGTCACAGCTCCTCCCATTTTCCCTTGTCTCGTCCAGTGGGGAGCGTGCCTTTCCCAGCAATCGCCCGTACAGGTCCTTGCAGTTTCTCCCCCAAGTCGCCTGCGTCCATCAGTGCTTCTAATAATGTGTGTCTGTGGGTATGTCGTCATTTTCCTACGGAGGAAATATTTGATTTGCACGTGTCGTAACTCCGTCTTCCTGGTCAGTTGGAGCCTCTCCGTCAATTCTTGGGTTGTCAGTCGATTATCCGTGTTGAAGTCACTGACTGTCGTTCCCTCCCCCTGTCCTGTCTCCATCTTTTAAAGGTGACGTCCATTTTGGTTGGCAAGAGCCTGTGATGGTTATAGATGGAGGCCATAGGGGACATTTCAGTCTGACTGAGTGTTGTCTTAGCTGGTTCCACATCTGGAGCGTGGCTATTACCACTGGGCTTTTGAGTGCTTGGCTGGTGGGGATGGGAGCACTGCTGTGGCTAGGGCCCAGGCGGACGTTCCTATGCAGGAGCTCTTCTCCATTCTTGCCCATTCTGCTTCTGGTTTCTTTACCCATCGCCTCACTGTTTCTGCTGTGACTGCTCAGTGGTAGTATTGCGGGGTCGGGAGGGCCAGGTCTCCCCTGCTTCACGTCTGCACAAGACGTTTGGGGATCCTTGGATTTTTTTCCACGCCCCCACACACACATAAACTGCATGATCATTTGGTCTACTGTGTTAAAGAAGGCTTTGGGAATGTAGATCGGTATGGATCTGAACAGGAAGAGTAACCTGGGCAGTACATTCATCTTGATTGTTTGCAGGCAGAGTGGGAATGTGTCCCACCTCTGCAGGTCCTTTGCTTCCTCCACCAGACTTGCCAGATTCCATTTGTGGGTCCGTACCAGACGTGGGAGATTTGGATCCCCAGGTAGCGGAATTTATTTCAGGCCTTTCAACTGGCAGTCCCTCCAGCTTTGCCCCTTTCCCTTGCGGGTTCACTGGGAAGATTTCACTTTTGCTCAAGTTGAGTTTATAGCCCAAGAAGGCTCCAAATTCTTTCAGGAGCGTCATGATTCCTTCCATCCTGCAACGTAGAGGAGCAGGTCATCCACATGGAGTGAGACTCTGTGCTCTCCAAATCACCTTCCAGTTTTTTACTCCGCTGAGTGCAATCACTCCGCTGAGTGCAATCACTAGTGTCTCGATTGCCAGGGTGAATAGAAGTGGGGAGAGCGGTATTCTTGCCTTGTGCAGCTGGAAGTATTTAGAGCTGGTGGTGTTAGTCTGCATACTCACCATGGGAGCACTGTGCAGAAGTTTCACCCATGCTGTGAACCCTGTCCAAGCCCAAACCGTTCCAGTACCGATGAGGTACTTCCACTCAACTCTGCCAAAGGCCCTTACTGCTCCTGGAGAGATGATCACCCCTGGGGGCCATTGTCATATTTTTCAGGCCCCTGATGTTCGACGTTAGCTGCCTGCCCTTAACAAAGCCGGTCTCCAGTCGCCTGTCTCAGGTTTTGGCCAGTGTTTCACATCTACATTGAGCAGCCAGATGGGTCTGCAGGAGCTGCATTCTGTCAGGTCTTTGTCTTTCTTGGGTATCAGCGAGTTTGAGGCTTGTGCTAGTTACCTTTGGGCAGGGAGGGGAGGGGTGCTGAGGTGTACAGCCCTCAGAAAAAGGCATCTAAAGCATCGCTGAGCTTTACCGGCTCTGCTACCAGTCTTGCCGTTGTCCCTAATCTGGGCTATTTCCCCCGTGGCTGCCTGCTTCCTCAGCTGGTGAGGCAGCTAGCTTTGTCTCCGTGTTTGAAGAAGGTCCCCGTGTCTGACGGAGTTGGTGCACTGCCTTCCTCATGGTGGAGAGCAGGTCAAAGTCCATTTGTAGCTTTTTCCTCTCTGTCAGAAGCTCTATGGTAGGGGTCGGGGCGTATTTCCAGTCTATCCAGGTTGGGGACGATCAGCTGTTGCCTAGCCACCCTCTCTTCCCTATCTCTATGTGCTTTATAGGCAATAATCTCACCCCTGATCACTGCATTCAGCACCTCCCAAAACGTGGAGTGTGTGACCTTCCGATTTTGGTTATCGGTAATATACCGGTCTATGGCCTGTGATATTTTCTCGCAAAAAACCTTGTTAGCAAGGATGGCCATGTCCAACCTCCATAGGCACAGCCTGTCACCAACCTCACATCCACATAGTGTGGACCGTGGTTGGAGATTACAATCACACAGTATTCTGTTCTTACCATCCCTGGAAGCACCATTTTCCCCATCACAAAGAAATCTATGTGTGTTATGTACCTGAGTAACGAAAGAGAACTCCTTCCCTGGGTGTGTGAACCTCCACGGATCCACTGCCCCTATCTGCTCCATAAATTTGCTGAGTTCTTTTGCCATGTTAGAGGTCTGCCTTCCCTGTTTTGGGGTTCAACCGGTCTGTCTGTGGGCCCTGTCCACAGTTACAGTCCCCTCCCCCCAAAATGATGCGTCGATGTGTGTCTATGTCAGGGATTTCCGCCATGGTCTTCTTTATGAACTCCATGTTTTCCCAGTTGGGATTGTACATATTAACCAGGACCACTGGTGCCCCATCCAGGAGGCCGCTGACCATGAAGTACCATCCCCCGATTCCATAACCGTTCTTGTCGCTGAAACACCATCCTCTTCTTTAGCGGTATGGCTACACCCTAGCTCGTGTCCTGTAGCAGGAATGGTAGGTCTGTCCAACCCAGCTCTTTCTTACCCACGATAGGTCCTTCTCCCTCAGGTGTGACCCTTGGAGGAAGACTATGTCAGTTTCAGGTGAGCGAAGACTCTGAATCTTTTCATGGGCTGTTAAGTTCCAGGTGACGTCTGATGGGGGGGTTTTTGTCCACCCCCACCCCCTCCTGCGGGGTCAACCATACTTACCATGTGGGTGAGCCCCTGCCCTCCAGGGTTTCTCTTTGTTAGGAGGCCATCAAAAAGGCCATGGTCGCCGTACCCACCATGAGGCCGGGCCTCTGTGCTCCAGACTTTCCCCTTGTCCAGGGGCCGCCCAACATGGCTGCCAACTGTGTACCCCATGTGTGGTGCCATCTTGTTCCCTGTTGCCATGTGTGACCTGTTGAAGCTTGCCAAGAACCCTTGCCCCCCCTTCACTTTGTTCCCCCTCTATTTCTACACCCCCCGCCAACCCCTCTGTCTATCCCCTGCAATTGATATCCCCCTCTCCCCATCACCAGGCCCTCCCTCCCCTGCAGGAGATGCGCCGCTCCCCCCCACCCCTCACTCGTGCCTCCTGGCCCTAATGTTCCCACTAATGTGGTGCCCCCTCCCCCTCGGGTCAGTCTAAGCCGCTCTGCCCACTGTTTTTCCCTCCCTTCTTCATCTTTCTCCCTTCTTGCTGCCCTCACCCCCTCCTTCCTGTGCCTTAGTTTTGGGATTCAGAACGAGGTGGTACAGTCCCATACAAATTAGCCCCTCAGTCTCCCAGGGTGACTGCCTCACCTCTGTTTCTGCTCCCAGCTTGTTCTTTTGGACAAACTCGACCACATCTGCAGGGGCTGTAAAATAATGTTCCTTGCCCTGAAAAGTTGCCCATAGCCTGGCTGGGCAGAGCATCCCAAACTTCACCCCACTTTTGATTAGGGCCGCCTTTGTTCTGTTGAATTCGGCCCAGCGCTCTGTGCCAAAGTCCTGGTGTACCTCTCAGTTGCAGGTTCTCATCTGCATGGCCCAACGCAGGATTCTTTGCTGGTCTTGGTACCGGTGCATCTTCGCAATTATTGCCCTCAGCTGTTCTGCGTTTCGGCCAGAGTAGCCTGTGTGCCCTGTGTATCTCTGGCAGATTGGGGATTGTCCCTTCCCACCAGGTTTCGCAGCATCTGGGCCACGTAGTCCCTGGAGTTCCTACCTTCGGTCCCTCCAGCACACCCATTAATCATAGGTTCTGGCACCTTGACTGGTTCGCTCAACCTTCTATCTTCCCCTTAAGGTTCCACTGGGCCACCACCAACCTCGCTATCTCTGTCTTCAGGGACGACGACCCGGTTGCTCTGCTCCATGGAAGCCTTTTCCAGCTCCTTAACTGTGCTCCCCAGGCCTCTAGTCGTCTCTGCAGTGTCGAGGGTCACCTGCATGGCGGCCAGCGTTTCCGTGACCTCCATCCTGACTGTTGCCTGGAATCCGAGTCTTGTGTCCTCTTGGAGCTCCTTTTGGTGAGGAACTTCCTCATCCGCCCTCCAGCGAGGGGAAGTTTGCACGGCTTTTTGGCCCCTCTCTTTCACGTGCGGACGGAGATTCTTCGCCTCGTGGGTCTGGCTTCCTGCTCACCGGTTTCTCCAGGCTCCTGTTGCCTCTCGTTTCCTTGCGGCCTGTGGTGCAGCTGGTTCTTGGCATTTTGATTTATATTTTAATTGTAGGTTGAAGAGGGTGACAGGGGGATGCTTTTTTTCTTGGTGCTGGCAGGCTATTTCCGTGCCTAAATTCAATTTCTTAGGCGAGTCACCTTCCGTGTGGCCGTTCAGCACATCTCCGTCACTGGAAACGGTAACCGCATTTTCAATATATGCCAATATGTCTTGTTTGTAATTTTGTAAATGAACCACTGGCCCAAGCTTTATTTTATCCCTCTCCCTCCACGCTATAGTTGGTGAAAGTGCATTCTTCCAGCTCTGCTTCTCTAATTACCGTAAGAAGTCTTACAACACCAGGTTAAAGTCCAACAGGTTTGTTTCAAACACGAGCTTTCGGAGCACGGCTCCTTCTTCAGGTGAATGGAAAGGCTTGTTCCAGAAATGTTTATATAGACACAGTCAGAGATGCCCCGGAATGCGAGCACCTGCAGGCAATCAAATCATCAAAGATGCAGAGAGAGAGGTAACTCCAGGTTAAAGAGGTGTGAATTGTCCCAAGCCAGTTCAGTCGGTAGGCCTCTGCAAGTCCAGGCTTGTTGGTGGGGGCCGAATGTAATGCGACATGAATCCCAGATCCCGGTTGAGTCCGCATTCATGCGTGCGGAACTTAGCTATAAGTTTTTGCTCAGCAATTTTGCGTTGTCGCGTCTCCTGAAGGCCTCCTTGTAGAATGCTGACCCGGAGATCAGAGGCTGAATGTCCTTGACTGCTGAAGTGTTCCCCAACTGGAAGGGAACAGTCCTGCCTGTTGATAGTCGCACGATGCCCGTTTATCTCCGGGTCAGCATTCTACAAGGAGGCCTTCAGGAGACGCGACAACGCAAAATTGCTGAGCAAAAACTTATAGCTAAGTTCCGCACGCATGAATGCGGACTCAACCGGGATCTGGGATTCATGTCGCATTACATTCGGCCCCCACCAACAAGCCTGGACTTGCAGAGGCCTACCGACTGAACTGGCTTGGGACAATTCACACCTCTTTAACCTGGAGTTACCTCTCTCTCTGCATCTTTGATGATTTGATTGCCTGCAGGTGCTCGCATTCCGGGGCATCTCTGACTGTGTCTATATAAACATTTCTGGAACAAGCCTTTCCATTCACCTGAAGAAGGAGCCGTGCTCCGAAAGCTCGTGTTTGAAACAAACCTGTTGGACTTTAACCTGGTGTTGTAAGACTTCTTACTGTGCTCACCCCAGTCCAACGCCGGCATCTCCACATCATCTCTAATTACCGCCATTTTTAAATCCCCTGACCTTTCCTTCCTCCCACCCTGTTCATGAAAGCTCCAAAGTCAAGTTGTCCATCATCTTATTGCATTCTCTCACTTAGTCCAGCATCTCCTTTCCCCCCTCAATCAAGTACCTGGGGATTTTCACAGTAACTTCATTGAAGCCTACTTGTGACAATAAATGATTATTATTATATTACTACTATTGGATTGTTTTGTCTGCATTATGTAAGGAACCTCTTTTAAATCCTTGTCCGATCCTTGTGTCCCTTTTTAATCACTGTCTTGCTGGCTGCTGCAACACTGAAGATTTTGTGTTTAAACTATAGACTTTTGGAAACCCCCCTCCCCAAGCAGCTAGTTGAACTGGCCCAAGGGCATTCCCCTTCATGCAGTGTGCTGTGTGCCAGGGCCCCGTGATATTTTGATGGACTTGGCCAGCAGCCAATCAGCTCTTCTGGCATTCTGGGACGTACTCTACTCTCGACTGTGATTACTGGAGCACTCCGAGGTTTCCGGGAAGAAGCAGCACAAGCTCCATTTTAATTCAGTACTGCTTACACCTTAGGACGAACAGGTTCTATCAGCTGAAGCTGCAAATTTTGAAACACACTCCAGCCAGGCCTGTGAAGTTAAACTCCTGCTTTAAATGCTGCAAGCATTCTCTCCAGCCAGGCCTGTGCAAGTTTAAAGCTTTGTGAGAAAGGCTGGGAAAAGCCCAGCCTGGTATTTCTCTCCTGAGAACCCTAGAAGATTCTGAAGATCAGACCCTTTCTCGCTCTCTCCGTACCACAGCCAGAACCCTGCCCAGATAAGGGCAGACAAGCGTTTGAGGGGTGGAATGGATGGAAAACTATCTTTTAAACTCTCATGCAGGGGATATTTAGATAGAGTCAAACTACTGAAGCTTAGGCAAGTCAAAGTGACTCTCCAGCCTGAGAGTTCCCATTGAAGGCAGACACTAAAAGGTCCGAACCAACCAATGGTTTTCAACACTTTGTGTCCAGAAAAGATCATCGCCTACAAAGACTACCACCTCAGCAGCAAAGATTCATCTTGCACCCTTTTAATTCCTGTTATTTTTTAACCTTCCCTTCCCGCCCACCGTGTCTCTCTTTTGTGTGTCTGGGTGGAGGATGGGACACAGTTTGGGGAATAGTTAGATTAGTAGACCATTGTTCTTTTTCTCCGTAACATGTTTATCTCTTTGTTACAAATAAACAGTTTTTAAAAATGTTTTACTTACAAATCTGGTGCCTGTAAGTTATTGGAGAAGTCAAGGGTCAAATATCCCAGGAAAATGTACAAATTATTGGTTGATTCACTTATTTTGGGACTCCAGGGCCTGTGTGACTGGAACTGACCACCCAATAGCCAAGGGTGTCGTAATAATTGTAGGGACTATATAAATGCAAGATGTTTCATTTACAAGCAGCAATGAATGATCTGCACTGCTCGCTGTATCAAACTCAATCATCGTTAGTGTGTGAGCACAGTGCAGTAACTACTTGATATTGACAATATTCATCAACCGTTATGGTTAGGGCCTCAAACTTGCATAGTTTCAGTAATGTGGCTCAGTTATAGATGTCAAAACAATGTTGGAGTGGTGACAGGATGGAGTAGGTTGAAGAACAGTAGGTTACTGGGTTTTATGCCGGAAGCTTGAGTGTCATGTGATCCAAATTGATCACTTCTTAATGGGAAACTGACATTAAGTCAATGGCATCTTGTGCTTAAATAATGAATTTATAATAGACGAATGGTACCTTGACTGGCTTGGAGTCTCTAATTCACCCCCAAAAGAATTAGCAGCTGGAGTTTAAAATTAGCCTATCAGAAACATTTTCTGAAATGGACCTCAAATCTACAGAGAACTAGATCAGATATTGTATGCAATCCGCCGTATTGTAAAATCAATTTTAAAGTTACTTCATCCTAGAAAACATTACACCCGAAAGCCTGATGTTGCATTTATTAAAAGCCTTTCAGGAAAGCCAACCAGACCTGTTAATACCTTCTGGAGCTGGCCATTAGTGAGCATTGCACTCTGAGTGCATTTTACTCACTCAAATCAAATCCTCACAAACGGCAGGTGCAGTCAGAGTGCACCATTTAGTTTTGCCTCATAGACTTGGACATGGTGGTGATGACTGGGCTTCTCGTCTATCCAGAAATTTGCAAGATGTTTTCTGAGAAAATCAGTGCTATTTCTGGATCTGACCTTTTCCACCTGGTTTTTGGTCCAGGAACGAATCTGTTTTGCTCCAAGATTTGTCAGTGAAAGCCAACTGGTCACTGGTACGTTTCTGTATTTCTATTTGTGGTTATTTGACAATGAAATGGAAGTCAAGTGGAATTAGAAAAATAGTAAAAAGAAACAGCAGAGGTAAAAAAAACTTCTAGAGGGTGATGCAGGCTGTCTCCCCCTATTCCCCGAAGAACCAATGTTGTTAGAGACTATTCGGACTTTAATCTTTTGTAATTGGCCAGGTGTAGTGGTATCAGGGGTTGGTTTAGCACAGTGGGCTAAACAGTTGACGTGTAATGCAGAACAAGGCCAGCAGCGCGGGTTCAATTCCCGTACCGCCCTCCCCGAACAGGTGCCGGAATGTGGCGACTAGGGGCATTTCACACTAACGTCATTGAAGCCTACTTGTGACAACAAGCAACTTTCATTATTATTTATAGTGTGTAAGTCAGAAATAATAGGATTTAGGGTATCTTATAGTGGGAAGCATTAAGAATGCCAATATTAAACATTTATTGCATATCCATCTTCGAGCACAAGGAGGGTAAGTTGACGATGGATGTGACACCTCCCAAGCAATATACACTTGTTTCAAACAGGTGGTCCTATTTCATATGCATGCTTTTCAGGTCTGCTCCAGCATTTTTATTGGAGTTATCTTTAAGATATATGTGAGCAGATGCATAGGTTTGGTGATTTATTTTCTTCAGTTGTGTTTGTCTTTTTTATACTAGATGTTTCCAGGCTGCTAGCAAAATAAGAAAGTGACCAAAACAATTTTGTAGAAGGTTCTTTGATTGATCTCATTGCTTCCTTTTTCTTCAGGCTATTTTCTACTTAGAATCATAGAATATCTACAGTGCAGAAGGAGGCCATTTGGCCCATCAAGTCTGCACAGACCCTTGGAAAGAGTATCCTATCTAGGCCCATGCCTCAACCCTATCCCCATAACCCAGTAACCCTACCTAACCTTTCGGATAATAAGGGGCAGCTTATCATGGCCAATCCCTCCAACCTGCACATCTGTGGACTGTGGGAGGAAACCGGCGCACCCGGAAGAAACCCATGCGGACAAGGGGAGAACGTGCAAACTCCACACAGACAGTCAGCCGAGGCTGGAATTGAACCCGGGTCCCTGGAGCAGTGCTAAACACTGTGCCACCTTGCCGCCCTTAAATATAATGTGGGAAAATGTTCACAATGGCAGGAAGAATAAAAAAGCAGAGTATTACTTCAACGGAGAACGACTGCAAAATTCCAATGTGCAGAGGGATCTAGGTGTTCTCGTGCATAAATCACAAAACATTAGGATGCAGGTATAGCAAGTAATTAAGAAGGCGAATGAAACACTATTCTTTACTATGAGAGTACTTGAACATAACAGTAAGGATGTTATGCTCCAGTTATACTGAGTGTTGGTGAGACCACATTTCAAACACTGTGTGCAGTATTGGTCTTATTTAAGGAAGGGTGTAAATGCATTGAAGACGGTTTAGAGGAGGTTTACTGCCTGGAATGAACAACTTGTCTTGTGAGGAAAGGTTGGACAGAGTTGGCTAGGTTCTACTGGAATTTGGAGGAATGAGGGGTGAATTGATTGAAGTATATAATATCCTGAATGGTATTGACAAGGTGGACATGGAAAGGATGTTTCCGCTTGTGGGTGAGTCCAGCACTAGGGGGCACTGTTATAAAATGAGGGATCCTCATTATAGGACGGAGCAAAACTAAAGAGCTGGTCATTGACTTCAGGAAGTAAAGTACTGTACACACCCATGACAGCATCAAAGGGGCCGAGGTGGAGTTGGTTAGCAGCTTCAAATTCCTAGGGGTGCACATCTCCAAAAATCTGTCCTGGTCCACCCACGTCGCGCTACCACCAAGAAAGCACAACAGCGTCTATACATCCTCAGGAAACTAAGGAAATTCGGCATGTCACATTAACCCTCACCAACTTTTACAGATGCACCATAGAAAGCATCCTATCTGGCTGCATCCCAGCCTGGTATGGCAACTGCTCGGCCCAGGACCGCAAGAAACTTCAGAGTCGTGAACACCGCCCAGTCCTTCACACAAACCTGCCTCCCATCCATTGACTCGGTCTACACCTCCTGCTGCCTGGGGAAGTGGGCGGCATAATCAAAGATCCCTCCCACCCGGCTTACTCACTTTTCCAACTTCTTCCATCGGGCAGGAGATACAGAAGTCTGAGAACACGCACGAACAGACTCAAAAACAGCTTCTTCCCCGCTGTCACCAGACTCCTAAATGACTCTCTTATGGACTGACCTCATTAACACTACACCCTGTATGCTTCATCCGATGCCGGTGCTTATATAGTTACATTGTATATCTTGTGTTGTCCTATTATGTATTATGTATTTTCTTCCCATGTACGTAATGATCTGTTGAGCTGCTTGCAGAAAAATACTTTTCACTGTACCTCGGTACACGTGACAATAAACAAATCCAATCCAATCCAGAGATGAGGAGAAAGGTTTTCTCAGAGGGCTGTGCAATTTTGGAGCTCTGTCTTGGAAGGTGGGGGAAGGGTATCGGAGACGGACAGAAATGTAGAACTCTAAATGCAAACAGTTCAGCCACTTTCTTTGAATAGTGGAACAGGCTTGAGGGGCAGAATGGCCCACTTCTGCTATTTTGTATGTCCATGTGACTAGCATTATAGTTTACGTTGGGTCACCTGGTGATTGCTGTTGTTTGGCAGTAGCGATTGAACAATTGTGGGGTTTGGCAGCAAAGTATGCTGTGACCATTGAGAAAAGTATAAAGACCTTCCAGCGCTGGTGGGGATGTGGCAGAGCTGGAAACTCGGTTTTGGCTGGGATTTCTGTTCCTGCTGCTGGGGCGGGTCCCTGTTGCGAATGATAGCGTAGGTTACTGCTGTCACATTCATCACATCTGGATATGGGTAAGCAGTGGGTGTGATGTTCTTTGCTTTCTGAATGAAGATGGCTTTGACGTGTCGTGTCTCACAAAGAACATCAAGCTAAGTTTTGAACAAAGCTAATTTATTTACACAATAGCTAAATAGATTCGACTTGCTTGCTAAGATATAAAATATTACACATTCACTAAAACTATGGTCCTAATTACAGAGCCCCTTCCATTTTATCTGGGGCTGGTTTAGCTCACTGAGCTAAATCGCTGGCTTTTAAAGCAGACCAAGCAGGCCAGCAGCACGGTTCGATTCCCGTACCAGCCTCCCCGGACAGGCGCCAGAATGTGGCGACTAGGGGCTTTTCACAGTAACTTCATTGACGCCTACTCGTGACAATAAGTGATTCTCATTCTCAACACGACTATTCTCTATCTCGCCTAACAACCTTCTCCCTGAATCAAGAGTATCACGTGATCCACGTATATGCCCTTGATCTCCACCTAGTGGTTGGATGCAGTTACAGTAAATTGTTAACCCTTCACTATTCTTACAATATATATTGTCAGCGGGTTGGTGGGGAAAACTGAGGACTAGGGTTTGGGGGAAGGAAAGTGAGAGCCAAATAGAAGTGGAAACACCTCCCTGTCACTGGTGTCAAGGTGCTGAGGAAAAAAAAACCAAATAGGAAATTGAAAACAACCCTGCATTTTCTTCTTCGACCCGCAGGCTGACAAAGTTCACAATCCCAACATGAATACTTATGGATTTATTATTCCATCCGACTTACTCAGTGACATCGGATGGAAATTGGGCTTGGGTGGAACTGGCTTTCTTCAATATAGGGCCCCCCACAGACACATATTCACCCTCTGGACAATGTTGTACAGCTATTCATTAGCTGGCATGGAGTTTCTTTGTATCTTAACATGCAACATTTCAGGACTGGCAATCTAGAGATGACTAAACAAACTCCCTTGAGAAAAATGGATGCTTAACTTTCTATCGGCAGGGATCTAAAGTAATGCCAAGCTCAAATGGGTGATGCATGACCTTCGAACCCCCACCCCACCCACCCACCTCCAAGCCCCCTTTTTTCAGTTTGGTCTCACACCGCCGATCTCAGCACCTGTGAAACAGCTGGCTGTCGGAGAACGTGAAATATGGGCTTTGCACCAATGGAGAAGCACCAGGAGATACAGGGCCCCTTCCTGTAGCACAGTCTTCAACCCTTCCCAAGCTCTCAAAACCAGACGCCTGTTAGGCAGCAGTCCCACAGTGCGCACAACCGAGATGGACCGACTGCAGCTGTGAACTGTTTTAGTATTTCGACCCTTCCTATAACACTCCAGCATTCCCTGAGTGAGGATGATCCCTTCCCTTCCTAATGTGAACAGCTGCCATCACCATGGGTGAGCCTCGATACACATAGCTGAAATGTACCGTGACATGTACTCTGTTTAAAAACAATGACATGAGAGCATGTTAACATGTCACATAAACTAATATTGTATTATTTGAAATCATAAAGTCTAATATGAAGATGGGTGGCACAGGAAGTGTGACATGATAAGAGGAAAAAGAAAAAAGAATACCTTACATTTATATTTATGCCTTTCTTATAAATACCAGGGGTGGGATTCTCTGTTTCAGCGGCTAAGTGCCGGCGGCAGCAGAGCATGTCTGGTGTTCTACAACAAAAAAATCAGTGTGAATCCCTCACCAATTCCAGGACCGGTGAGGGGCTAGCACCGCGCCAGGTGGAACTCCCGCCTCCCACGCCAAAAACGACCGGAGAATGGCCGGGTCCCGGGTTCCCCTGTGATTTGGAGGGGGGCACCCCACCCCACCCCACCCCACCCCACTCCCACTCCCACCCTCCCACGTTATTCCCTTTTGTGTCGTCCCAGCCTTTTCTCCTGTTCCACCCCCTCCCTCCCCCCAGTCACAGACAGTGTATTAATCCCACACTCGCAGACAGTGTATTAATCCCACACTCACAGACAGTGTATTAATCCCACACTCGCAGACAGTGTATTAATCCCACACTCACAGACAGTGTATTAATCCCACACTCACAGATAGTGTATTAATCCCACACTCACAGACAATGTAATAATCCCACACTCACAGAGTATTAATCCCACACTCGCAGACAGTGTATTAATCCCACACTCGCAGACAGTGTATTAATCCCACACTCGCAGACAGTGTATTAATCCCACACTCACAGATAGTGTATTAATCCCACACTCACAGACAATGTAATAATCTCACACTCGCAGACAGTGTATTAATCCCACACTCACAGACAGTGTATTAATCCCACACTCACAGATAGTGTATTAATCCCACACTCACAGAGTATTAATCCCACACTCGCAGACAATGTAATAATCCCACACTCACAGAGTATTAATCCCACACTCGCAGACAGTGTATTAATCCCACACTCACAGAGTATTAATCCCACACTCACAGACAGTGTATTAATCCCACACTCACAGACAGTGTATTAATCCCACACTCACAGATAGTGTATTAATCCCACACTCACAGACAATGTAATAATCCCACACTCACAGAGTATTAATCCCACACTCGCAGACAATGTAATAATCCCACACTCGCAGACAGTGTATTAATCCCACACTCACAGAGTATTAATCCCACACTCACAGACAGTGTATTAATCCCACACTCGCAGACAGTGTATTAATCCCACACTCACAGAGTATTAATCCCACACTCACAGACAGTGTATTAATCCCACACTCGCAGACAGTGTATTAATCCCACACTCGCAGACAGTGTATTAATCCCACACTCACAGACAGTGTATTAATCCCACACTCGCAGACAGTGTATTAATCCCACACTCGCAGACAGTGTATTAATCCCACACTCGCAGACAGTGTATTAATCCCACACTCGCAGATAGTGTATTAATCCCACACTCACAGACAGTGTATTAATCCCACACTCGCAGACAGTGTATTAATCCCACACTCGCAGATAGTGTATTAATCCCACATTCGCAGACAGTGTATTAATCCCACACTCACAGACAATGTAATAATCCCACACTCGCAGACAGAATTAATCTCACACTCACAGACAGCGTATTAATCCCACATTTGCAGACAAAGTTTTAATTTCATACTCACAGACAGAGTATTAATCCCAAACTCACAGACAGAGTATTAATCCCACACTCGCAGGCAGAGTATTAATCCCACACTCGCAGACAGAATTAATCTCACACACACAGACAGAGTATTAATCCCACGCTCACAGACAGTGTATTAATCCCACACTCACAGACAATGTAATAATCCCACACTCACAGAGTATTAATCCCACACTCACAGACAGTGTATTAATCCCACACTCGCAGACAGTGGATTAATCCCACACTTGCAGACAGTGTATTAATCCCATACTCGCAGACAGTGTATTAATCCCACATTCACAGGCAATGTAATAATCCCACACTCACAGACAGTGTATTAATCCCACACTCACAGACAATGTAATAATCCCACATTCACAGGCAATGTAATAATCCCACACTCACAGACAGTGTATTAATCCCACACTCACAGACAGTGTATTAATCCCACATTCACAGACAATGTAATAATCCCAAACTCACAGACAAAGTATTAATTTCATACTCACAGAGTATTAATCCCACGCTCACAGACAGAGTATTAATCCCACACTTGCAGACAGAGTATTAATCCCACACTCAAAGAGTATTAATCCCACACTCACAGAGTATTAATTCCACACTCACAGACAGCATATTAATCCCACACTATCAGAGTATTAATCCCACACTTGCAGACACAGTATTAATCCCACACTCACAGACAGAGTATTAATCCCACACTCAGACAGAGTATTAATCCCACACTCGCAGACAGAATTAATCTCACACTCACAGACAGCGTATTAATCCCACATTTGCAGACAAAGTTTTAATTTCATACTCACAGACAGAGTATTAATCCCAAACTCACAGACAGAGTATTAATCCCACACTCGCAGGCAGAGTATTAATCCCACACTCGCAGACAGAATTAATCTCACACACACAGACAGAGTATTAATCCCACACTCACAGACAGAATATTAATCCCAAACTCACAGAGTGTTAATCCAACACTCACATGCAGAATATTCCCGGACTGAACCACTCTCTGCGTGAAAAAGTTGTTTCTCGTTATCGCTTTTGTCTCTTTTGTAAATTATTTTAAATCTGTGCCCTATCGTTCGCTGTCCCAAGGCGAGTGCAAACAGTTTCCCTGTATCTACCCTGTCCAGTCCCCCAGACGGTTTTGAATAATTCTCCTCTCCGCCTTCTCTCCTCCAGGGAAAACTGCCCTAACCTCTCCAATCTGTCTTTTTAACTGAAGTCCTTGCGGCAAAGAGACTTGCAGTGGTTTTGCAGAAAGCCTCTTCGTGGCAATCTCCCAATACTTCCACATATGGTGGATAAACAAAACAAATTTATAACAGTCGTGGGTTTCCATGGGATCAATTTTATCCCTCACTCACAGATGTATCCTCCCTGTTGGCTCAACACAGCTGATGTGCAAGAAATTACAATCTACTACTAATATTGCCTCCCAGAAGGTCACACACTGTCAAAGGAAATGTTTCCATGCACACACTATCTATGTCACAGGACTTCTTGACTATCTCCTTGATTGGTTGTGGATTCCGCCCACAATGAATGACTTCCATAAACATCATGCAGGTGAGTTGTAATCCAAAGTGAACCTGTCCCAAACTCAGAGTGAATTTAAAATTCCATCATTTCAAGCACTGTTATTACTTTGAGATTGCATTTGGGACATAGCAGGATGTCAGGAAGAAGGTAGCTGTGCCAGGGGGTGAAACCAGACCGCACCAGGTTTTTGGGAAAAGCTAAAACCCCACGGGAGCTCAGGAACATCTTTCCCCGACAAGAAGATGATGTGTTCTGACAGCCGTCATGTTTCAAGGAGATGGTGCTCAACATCTATGTCGGTGTGTCCTTCCAAACAGATCATTATCCAGCCACTACAGGCTGGGTTCTTTTTTTAAAGTATGTGCTGCATCTTATCCTTCAAACAGAACATTCTGTGCTGACCTAAGACATTATGACAAGTCATTTCGAAGAATTTGACTATGAAACAGTGAGGCAGTTGTATGAAGACTGCCCCTTCCTCCTAACAGTGGTGATCAGCGCCAGTCAAACTTAACCACCGTGTCTCTAACTTGTGCAGAAATGATGGATTGTGCTCAAATCACATTTGTGACTAAAGAATTGGCCAGATTTCAGGAAGTGTTGATAGGATAGTTTTCCAGTAACTCTCGTTGACTTAATCTGATGTGTATTTACAAATTATATATTTCACACGCATATATAGCATATATTACACTTCCCTCATCCCTTATCCTGCCAGACGTCAATACTGTAATCGGCGATCGAACGGAGAATCCCTTCTGATGCCCAAATCGGGGGTTTTCGAATCTCCACCCTCTCCGGAATGGCGTCATCGCGTCACGTGCCGCACGCCATTGGAACGGTGTTGGCGCACCATTGGAAGGCCCTCCCCCGATGTTCTGTCCCCGATGGGCCGAGTTCCTGACCGCGCGGTTGACGTGTGGTCTGAGCGGTTGGGAACCCGGCGTGGCGGCCGCGGGGGGGGTTTCCGTGAGGGCTGGGGGGGGGGACATGTCGGGCGTGGCCAGGGGATGGCCTGTGGAGCCGTATTTGGCAGATCAGGTCCGTGCACGGCCGGCGCCATGTTGTACGGCATGACCGTTGCAGGTCATCATCGTGCACATGCGCAGCTACGGATCCGGCCATTCTCCAGCCGTTTTTGACACAGGCGCCAGGGGTTTTACCCAGCGCCGTTGCTAACCCCTCACCGGTCCCAGAATCGTGAGGGTCCGGCGCCAATTTTGGTGTCATAAAACACCCGTGAATTCTCTGTTTCACCTGGCACGTAGAGCCCGCTCTGCCAAAACGGAGAATCCAGCCCATGGTTTTAGGGAAGCTGATAAAATCATTAAAATCCTTTAAAACTTGCTGTAATTTTAACAATATTGTCACATTAAATCTGGCACCAAATCAAGTGAACTTGTTGCAGGAAAGAAAATTGTGGTTGGGGGAAAGATTCAATTGAGAGAAGGCAGGAGAGTGCTTGAGGGACCCTTCTTGACTGCTTTGAAGGGGCCCAATTAAAAGCTACTTGAGGCTGCATAAAAAGGAGCTAATCTCACAAGGGAATGTAAATCAACAGATTTAAATATATTTCTGATGCGTTGCCCAACAACAGAGCGTGATATATGATGTGAGGAGCCACAGGAACTGCAATAGGCAGTCAGTGACAGGCCGCTCACAGCCACAGAGCATTGGGAGTTGGAGGTCATGTGATGAAATCGCCGGGAAAACATGCCAAGCAGAGTTGGTAACCATACCACCAGCACTCAAGCCACTCACCGGCCATTTTAGGTACAAGTCAGTCCTGGGCATTTTCCTTGTTTTTGAGAGGGGATCTGATTTAGGCGTATATAATGTTCAAAGGATTTGTCAGGGGGTAGATGTGCTAAACTGTTTCCTCTGGTGCGGCAATTAAGAATAAGGTGACATAAACTTAAAAATTAGAACTAGGCCAGTCGAAGTGAAATCATGGAGCACTTTTCACACAATGGTCATAAGAAAACCACAACTCTTTTCCCCCACAGAGACTGTGGACACCGTGGGCCCGTTGGAGATTTCGGAGATTGGGATTGAAAGACGATGTTGAGAGAGGCAGAGCGAATGTGGGAATATGGAGTTGAGGTGGAAGTCAGCCAAGATCTGAATGAATGGCAAGGAAGGCCCAAGGGGGCGTGCACGGCCTATTGACGTTCCTATGGTACTTCCCATCATATCATTAGGCTCATATTCCTAGGCTATCTCATTGAATGAATGGCTGAATTAATGAATAAATGAACGATACGTACATGATGGGTAAACATTTTACAAAGCAGTGTTTATCCTGAAATGTTAGAAGGCAATCAATTACGGGGGCAGCACAGTTGCTTCACAGCTCCAGGGTCCCAGGTTCGATTCCCGGCTTGGGTCACTGTCTGTGCGGAGTCAGCACGCTCTCCCATTTCTGCGTGGGTTCCCTCCCACAGTCCAAAGATGTGCGGGTTAGGTGGATCGGTCATGCTAAATTGCCCTTAGTGTCCAAAAAGGTTAAGTGGGGTTACTGGGTTACGGGGATAGGGTGGAGGCGCCGGCTTGAGTAGGGTTCTCTTTTCAAGGGCCGGTGCAGACTCGATGGGCCGAATGGCTTCCTTCTGTAAATTCTTTTTTAAAAATACAATTTATTTAAACTGAGGTTTTCCATTGTCTTCAGCTGTCATTGAGTTCCTATTAAAGTGACTGGAACTCCAAAAAAAAAACCTTTTTGGCTTTCCAATCTCTTTTCCTGGTACTCTGGTATGGTCGTTGGGCCTTCAACTGAGGTTTGGTGGCACCTTTCACTGAATGAACCATGCAGTTGTAATAACACTGAGCTAACCACCTCTCAGGTTTGTTTGAAGCCAGTTTGTACCATGACTTGTTGCCAAGTCTTGAGCTCAGGGGTAATCCTCTTATACTGAACTGAATTAAGTTTCTCGCATCTGGCAGTTTTGCACCTTATCCAGTAACACTGAGGAGGGTCACTCTTTGACATTCTTTCTGCTGTAGAATTATTATTCGTGTTTCGTACATTGTTCCTTTTTTCTGCCCCACACTATTGTTTTAAATTATTTACAAATGTTACGTTGGCCATGTTTTCATTAACCCAGCCAATTTGGATTGGTTTCATGTTGAATTTGTACTTTTTCATTGAGCCTGTTCATCAGAGTATTTAATCCCAATAATTTACACATATGACTGTCCACGTGTTTCAATGGCTTAACATGTCATTTAAACTGTAGAATTCAGTTATATTTCGGTGTTATCGGATCCATAATACATATCCAAAAAATGGTGAATGTTTTTTTATTGGTTTTGCTGCAAGTGTTGTCAATTCTCAGTAAGTTATGAGTTATATAATTTTATATGTTAAAGGAAGTGCTCTCCAATGTGCATGTACAGCTGGATTAACCTTGGGTTTGCCAAGAGTTGTCACTGTTGCCTGGCATGCATGTGTTGCTGCTGGCAACTCCAGACTAACTGCTGATTGTTATCACTGAGCGACTTAATCGTGCTGCACTAAATTCCAAAGAAACTGGGAAAATGGTAATTCGACATCTTGGGAATTGTAATTGTTTTTGCAGATTGCAGTTCACACAAGAGTTAGGGGAATGAAGAGCTCAAACCCCGATCGTAATTTGTAACTGTGTGACAAATTAATTAATTCAGCTAAATATGTGGTGCGCGTGAGGGATCGGGAGCAGGAAGATTCCACCTTTAATCCCTGGTTTGCCTGGCGTTGTGTGACTGGCGCACAAAACTGGGAGGGATTCGCTGTTCCACCAGCCGCATTATTCTCAGCCGTGCGCCGATCGCTGGCGGCGTGATCCTATCTTCCTGCCGATTGTCAATAGGATTTCCCATTGTGGCCACCCCAGGCTCCATGTCGGCCTGGATCGTAACACGCGGAGAATTCCAGCCCCTGTCAGCAAACGCACACTCAGGAATAGAACAGTTTCCCATTGCAACCATTCTTGAATGGACCCTGATAAGCTGCAGGACAGAGAAGCAGATACAAAGGGAAGGTTAAGCTAATCAATCCAGGACAAGGGAAGGGCACAGTAAGAGCCCAGCAGTGTGATCGGGGAGGAAGGGGCTGCTCCGCGTGTGTGGTGTACTTCCAACCTTAACCACACAAGGTGAAATACTATGGAAACCAACAATCGATACAGCTCTGAGATCAATAATCATTCACTGAGGGCAGCACGGTGGCACAGTGGTTAGCATTGCTGCCTACGGCGCTGAGGACCTGGGTTCGAATCCCGGCCCTGGGTCACTGTCTGTGAGGAGTTTGCACATTCACCCCGTGTTTGCGTGGATTTCACCCCCACAACCCAAAAGATGTGCAAGATAGGTGGATTGGCCATGCTAAATTGCCCCTTAATTGGAAAAGATTGGGCACTCTAAATTTATAAAAGAAAAGAAAAAATAATCATTCACTGGTGTCAGAGAATTACACACTGCTTTGTCCTTGATGATTCAATGCATCTAGAAAGTAAGAGAAAAACTTATAATAAAAATGCTGGAAATAGTCAGCACACTAGGCAGAATCTGCGGTGAGGGGAAAACAGATGTTTCAGATCGTTGACCTTTTGTCAGAACTGGAATAGATGTAATAGGTTTTAAGCAAATACAGAGGCAGGGAGAAGGGTATGGGGGGAATGATTACTGTATTGCTTTTCCAGACAGTACATACCCATTTCTTTCTTTCCTTCCCTCCTTTTCCTCCTTGCCTCTCTCCCCTTATTGCTTCAACCTGCTGCATCTGTAACATCTTCCAGTTCTGCTGAAAAGTCATCAGGCTGAAATGTTAACTCTGCCTCTCTCCTGTAGAATGCAATCAGATCTGTTTATTTGTCAGATTTACTGCCTCCTCCGTACTTTGCCTTTGTGCATTTTGTTTTTAGAAATCTTTTATTGGTATTTTGAAGAATTATAAACAATGATGTATATTGCTGGTCATGTTCATTCACTGGACAATACAGAAAGCTTTGTCTTTTCCTTCCACCCGCCGACCCCCCCAGCCCGCCCCTCCTTGCCCCCCCTCCCACCCACCCCCTTTGTGTCCTCCCTGGTTGGTCTCGGGGGGGGGGGGGGGGTGTTTCCACCCCTTCCTCTCGCCTTTGCGCATTTTAATGTCTCCTAAGACATCCCAAAATAATTCACTCTGACTGTGACAAAGGCAAATTTCCCCTCCACACCCAGCTCTACCTCACCACTCTTGTCTCTCATACTGTTGCCCAATTATCAGACTGCTTATCCGATATCCAGTACTGGATGAGCAGAAATTTCCTCCGACTAAATACTAGGAAGATTTTGTTGTTTTTGTCCTCGCTACAAACTTTGCTTCGTTGTAACTCCATCAATGGTTTACTCTATACTAACAACTCTGCTAACATTCCATACCGAGGAACATCTTCAACAGAAAATGGACACTTTCACCTCAAGATCGAAAGACATAGGAACATAAAATTTGCAGCGCAGAATTAGGCCACTCGGCCCATCGAGTCTGCTCGGCCTTTCAATCATGGCTGATATGTTTCTCATCCCCAAACTCCTGCCTTCTCTCCATAACCCCTGATCCCTTTATTAATCAATAACCTATCTATCTCTGTCTTAAAGACACTCAGTGATTTGGCCTTCACAGCCTTCTGCGGCAAAGAGTTCCACAGATTCATCACCCACTGACTGAAGAAATTCCTCCTTGTATCTGTTTTAAAGGATTGTCCCTTTGGTCTGAGATGGTGTCCTCTGGTTCTAGTTTTTCCTACAAGTGGAAACATCCTCTCCACGTCCACTCTATCCAGGCCTCGCAGTATCCTGTAAGTTTCAATAAGATCCCCCCTTATCCTTCTAAACTCCAATGAGTACAGACCCAGAGTTCTCAACTGTTCCTCAGACGACAAGTTCTTCATTCCAGGGATCATTCTTGTGAACCTCCTCTGGACCCTGTAAAGAGTTTAGTTTGACCATTCATTTCAGGACATCAGGATAATGCCATGCTGCCATCTATCAACAATGACAATGTGATGCTGGAGGCTGCTAATAGCTTCACATATCTAGGCTCCACAATCACCAGCAATCTGTTATGTTGCAGAAATCAACACACACATAACAAAAGCTGCAGCTGTTATGTTCAAGCAGAAGACCCTCAGGAACACTGCTCTGAGTCACCGGTCTGTGGTGTTTGACAGGGGGGTACACGGCTGGGTAAGGGAGTGCGGAACAACAGTTACCTGACTGAGAACACCAAACTCTGAGTTTACCAAGCCTGAATCCTCAATGCGATCCTCCATTGTGGTGGAACCTGGGGAAGATATGCTAGGCAGGAGAAAAGACTGAATGGCTTTCATCTTTGTTGTCTCAGGCGTATTGTTGCCATCTGCCGGCAGGACAAGGTCACCTACTCAGAGGTCCTGGGATGTGCTAATTCCATCAGCATACATCCATTACTAAGACAACAATGCCTGTGCTGGCTCAGCCACATTCATTGAATGAACTATGGCCATATGCCCAAAGATCTTTTGTGCAGTGAACTGGTCGCAAGCTCCTGGGCAGCCAGATCACTGCAACAAGGACTAATGCGAGTGAAATATGAAGGTGGCAGACACCAACACTGGCGCTAATGACCATGACCTCTGTAGTGATATCATGGTTGTATTGTAATTCACCAACTGACCACAAGGAGTCTCATTAGTATATAAGTGAATGTTAGAGACAGGTGACCTCAGACTGACTGGAGAGTTGGAAAAGAGAGGTTGCTTGCGCATGTTAATACTGTTATTCATCTGTTGTTTTGTATATTGTTGACCCACAGTTAATGATAATAAATCGTTTATAGCTTTAGCTACAAGTGTTCTTGTACTCTAAATCAGGCCGTCTGACAAGAACAATACATGGTACCTGTTGGATGGTATAAAACACTGAAGATAAAACAAGCCTGCCATGAATACTTTCCAGACTGTCAGAATTAACAACATGGAGTGGTTGAAGCCACCAATGAGTCTCAGATTTCATGGTCATGTGGACAGCAACTGGCATGTTTAAACAACAATTTAATCTGTTTCTGATTGCAGTGAATTTAGGAGATCAATCAGATTTGGGTAAGATAGTGATGCTCCTAACAGTGGCAGGGCCCAAAGCAATTGCTGTGTACAATATGTTTACATTTGCAAACAATGAAAATAGTAAACATTTTGACAAAGTAATTTGAATAGTTGATGCACATTGCACCCCCAGAAAGAATGAAATTAATGAGCGCTCTGTGTTTTGATCACGTTTACAGAAGACAGAAGAGCCCACGGATCACTTCATCACCGATTTAAAGTTAAAAGCTAAAACCTGTAAATTCTCTGCGGTGGAATCTTCCATGATTCGGGACCAAATTGTGTTTGGTGTGATTGAAAATAAGCTGAGGCAATGGTTGCTGAGGGAATCGGAGCTGTCTTTGGACCAAACAGTTAAGATTTGTCAGGCTCACGAGGCTAGCAGCACAGCATTCCAAAATGTTTCTCAGTAATGGCGGCGTCTTCTTGGAGAAAAGCATTCCGGTTGCCGCCCTTTTTCCAAAAAGGCGGGAAACTTCCAAAAAACGGTGGGAAATTTCCTGCAGTTCCTTGCACACCACCAAACAGATTAAAGATCAGAGTATTTCTGTGTAAAGATGTGATAAAAGGCACAAATTAAGACAGTGCCTCGCGTTTGGGCAGCACGGTAGCATAGTGGTTAGCACAATTGCTTCACAGCTCCAGGATCCCAGGTTCGATTCCCAGCTTAGGTCACTGTCTGTGCGGAGTCTGCACGTTCTCCCCGTGTGTGGGTGGGTTTCCTCCGGGTGCTCCGGTTTCCTCCCACAGTCCAAAGATGTGCAGGTTAGGTGGATTGGCCATGATAAATTGCCCTTAGTGTCCAAAATTGCCCTTAGTGTCGGGTGGGGTTACTGGGTTATGGGGTAGGGTGGAGGTGTGGGCTTGGGTAGGGTGCTCTTTCCAAAGAGCCGGTGCACACTCGATGGGCCGAATGGTCACATTCTGCACTGTAAATTCTATGAAAAGGTTTGCTCCAGATGCAAAGGAAAAAAATCACTTTGCTCAGAATTGTTACTATAAGCTCAACCCCATATCAGTCAACACAGTGGAAGACATCAGAAATCAGTGATGAAACATCATTGTTTGTTCGAGTAATAACAGAGAAGAAGAATGTTTTTGAGACATCAAAAAATTCTCCAGTACTTCAAAAAGATGCAAACTAATACTCCATTTAACCTAAATGCAGTTGATGAGGACAAATGGCTGCTGCCACTTGAAATGAATGGTACAGTGGTCCAATTAAAGTTAGACACTGGTGCCAAAGCCAATTTAATCAGCATGACTGATTTAAAAAATCTAAAAATTCAGTCGATTAGAAGAAATCACAAATTATCTCTGAGATATTATAATGGTTGAAGCATTAAAGAACTGATATTGACCTGTGACGCCTCTTCATATGATGTTGGTGCGGTGTTGTTCCTTGAGATGGATGATGCTGTAAAAGCCCCAGAGAGTACGTGTCAAGAGCCTCCTCAGAGGTTGAAAAAAGCGGCTCAAAAATCAAAAAGGAAGGACTATCAAAGTCTTTGGCATTCAGAAATTCCGCTAGCACTTACATAGTAGACACTTTACCATTGTTTCAAAGTGGATCCCACCGATCGATTCAGCAAGAATTCAACAATGGGCATTAATTCTGCCTGCCTATAAATATACTTTCAAGCACTAACTTGGAACACACATAGAGAATGCGGATGCTTTTAGCCACCTACCCTTGCAGGAAAGTATCACATGTACTCCAATACCACAAGAATTCATTATTGCGTTTGTTCCAGGGGGGGCTAGATGGGGGGTTTCAGGGGTGGCAACGGGTGGGGATTGAACGGTTTGGGGACCTATTCGTTGGGGGCAGCTTCTTGAGCTTGGAAGGGTTGGTGGAGGAATTTGATTTGCCCGCTGGGAATGGGTTGCGGTATTTACAGGTCAGGGATTTTGTCCAGCAGCAGGTGCCGACCTTTCCCCACCTGCCACCCCAGGGGCGACAGGACAAGGTGGTGTCAAAACGGGGTAGATGAAGGTAAAGTGTCAGAAATTTATAAGGAGTTGATGGATAATGAGGGAGCCCCGATAGGGGTAGTGAAGCATAAGCGGGAGGAAGAATTGGGGAAGGAGGCGGAGGCTGGGGTGTGGGAGGAGGCTTTGAGGAGCGTGAACACATCCTCTTTGTGCACTAGGCTTAGCCTTATTCAGTTTAAGGTGGTCCACAGGGTACATCTGACTGTGGCCAGGATGAGCAGGTTTTTTTAAGGGGTGGAGGATAGGTGTGGGTGGTGTGTGGGTGGGTTCATGAATCACGTCTGCATGTTTTGGGCCTGTCCGAAGCTTGAGGGATTGTGGCAGGGGTTTGCCGACATTATGTTGGAGGTCTTGAGGGTGAAGGTGGTCCCGAGTCCCGAGGTAACGATCTTTTGAGTGTCAGAAGATCCGGGGGTCCAGGGGGCAAGAGAGGCCGATGTATTGGCCTTTGCCTCCCTGGTAGCCCGGAGACTGACCTTATTGGAATGGAGGGACTCGGAAACCGGGGTTTGGGTGAGTGACTTGGCAGAGTTCCTCAGGCTGGAAAAGATAACGTTTGCCTTGAGAGGGTCTGTGGAGAGGTTTGCCCCGAGTCAGAAGAAAACCTGATCAACTCAATTTGTAGATGTTGACTATTTGTACAAACTATGCTTGCTATTCTTGTGTGTGTATGTATATATATATATATATATTTGTTAAAACAGCTTTAAAAATTTTGGGAAAAAAATTAATATTGATAGACTCACAGGCTAATGATATCACATATAAATATACTGACAATAGTGATTAATTTATTCCACCAAAGGAAAGGGGATGTGGTGATATCATAATTGTGTTGTAATTCATAGACTGGCCACCAGGACTCTCATTAGTATATAAGTGAATGTTAGAGTCAGGTGACCTCAGACTGACTAGAGAGCTGGGAGACAGGTACTTGTGCACGTTAATACTGTTATTAATCTGTTGTTATGTACATAGTTGACCCACAGTTAATGTTAATAAATCATTGATAGCTTTAGATACAAGTCTTCTTGTAATATAAATCAGGCCATCTGACAAGAACATTACAACCTCTACAGGCTGACTGCTTGGAAGGATATTGGAAGAGGTGAGCAGACACTTAAAGCTCAGCTGGCCAAGGAGTGGGTGCAGCAGAAACAGAGGCCAGTGAGTCTTACACCTCCTCAGACCAGTGTCTTCCTCTGCAGCTAATATGACAGGGGCACCTGAGCCACACCAGGCAAAGCTTAACACCGAGTTCACCACGGACATACGCCGCAAATCATCATCTTATGAGACAGAAGGCTGCCACTTACAATCCCACCCCTCCCACTGGCAACAGTCGGAGATCAAACCAGAAATAAATACATAAAGTGCTGGAAAAGCTCCGCAGGTCTGGCTCTGTGGAGAGAGAAAGAGTCTTTGTGCTGTGAGTTTGTATAACTTAGATATAGCACTTTGGGCGAAGGGAATCAAAGGATATGGGAGGGAGGGGGGGGGGGTGGCGGGATTAGGCTATTGAGTTGGATGATCAGCCGTGATCATAATGAATGGCGGAGCAGGCTCGAAGGGCCGAATGGCCTCCTCCTGCTCCTATTTGCTATGTTTTTATCTCTTCTGTAGGACTCTGAAGAAAATGCTTGCAGGATTTGCTGTTTTTAGTTCAGATTTCCAGCATCTGCAGTATTTTGCTTGTGGGATTGAGCCGATCTGTTCACACATCAGATCTTGAGATGAGATTCCCGCCTCCTATTTGTTCCAGCTCGAAGGCCGCCTATTCCTTCCTCTGCGGCAGCTCCTAACTTCACCCCAGCCTCCGCTCATCTTTTGCTGAAACCCTCGTTCGTATCTTCCTTAGTTCTTGCCTTGACTTTTCAACACATGCCTGGCTGAACTCCCACAGAACAACAACAAAGAATAAAGAAAACTACAGCACAGGAACAGGCCCTTCGGCCCGACCATGCTGCCCGTCTAAACTAAAATCTTCTACACTTCCAGGGTCCGTATCCCTCTATTCCCATCCTATTCATGCATTTATCAAGATGCCCCTTAAATGTCACTATTGTCCCTGCTTCCACCACCTCCTCCAGCAGCGAGTTCCAGGCAACCACTACCCTCTGTGTAAAAAATACTTGCCTCGTACATCTCCTCTAAACCTTGCCCCTCGCACCTTAAACCTATGCCCCCTAGTAATTGACCCCTCTACCCTGGGAAAAAGACTCTGACTATCCACTCTGTCTATGCCCCTCATAATTCTGTAGACCTCTGTCAGGTCGCCCCTCAACCTCCGTCGTTCCATTTCAGTTCCATCTCACACTGTCCCCTCAGTAAACATGAGGTCATTCAAATTCTGCTAGCCATGTTTTACCTTCCAGATGTCACCGGTGACCTGCCGCTGACCTCAGTTCCCACCATGGACTGGCCCCTCCCCCCTTCTCTAATCTCCCCCACAACATTCTGGCTCCTTGAATCCTGGCCTCTTGTCCAATCTTATTGCTCCACCATTGATGGTCCTGACAGCAGGTTCCTCCGCCCCAAGCTCTGGATTACCCCACCCCCCCCAACCCCCTCCTCGGCCTCTCCCTGTTTTCCCCATTTAAGATACTCCTTAAAACCTATTTCCTTGACACAGGTTTTATTTCCCTGACTAAATGGGCCGGGGATTGTGGGATTGCAATCACACTACTCTTTTTTACTTACCCGGTGTTGAGCTGGTGGGGAGGGTCTTAGGGTGGTCAGAGTGGGGGGGGGGGGGGGCGGAGACTTGGGACGTTTGGAAAGGTAGCTGTGGTGGGGGAAGGGTTGGGCAAGGGGTTGCATTTATAGCAGGAGGCTTGTACAATATGTGTGGTCTTCCCCTCCACCATCACTATATAGGGCATGGATAAGGTAGCCACTGGACTGCACACCCTCAGGCCTATTGAGGACCTCAACTGCCCAATTAGGTGGCAATTAAGAGCCTCAATCTGCTCCACGGCCATTTAGTACGTTGGGCAGTGGAAGGTGAGTGATCGTGAGAAGGCTGTTTTTTCACCAAAGTTGGGGAAAGGTTGGGAAGGAAGAAAAATACCTCCTTCAGGGGGTGCCCCGTGCACATGTAGGGGCACTCCCAACCTCCCCCCCCCCCCCCCCCCCCCCCCCCCACACACACACACACAAAAATCACATCCACTCTTTGCTCCTCCCCACCTGTCTTCCAAAGCTCACCCCCAGTTTAGGGTGCCCAATCCCTCCTTGCCCAAGAAATCCCAGGTGTGCCTCGTCTAGCAACCGTGACACCTCCTCATGGGCCTCCTTGCAGTCCCACCGGAGACCACCAGCTTCTTCTGGCACTGTTGGGACTGCAAGGACTGCCAGCCAATCTGATTGGCTGACCGCTCTCAAGGGTGGGACTTTCTTCCACTGAAGGCCTGCTAAGTCCGCCCATAGTGTATCATCACTGCAGAGTGCAGAGCAGCCTGACTGGTTTTCTTTTGGGGTTGGGGGCCAGAATTACACCCCCTCCCCCAAGCCCAATAAAATTCAACCCCTAAAGTCTGAGCGATGTGGGATCGGATAGGGAGGTGGAGTTGAGGTTGAAGATCAGCCAGGTGCTTTGGGAATGGTGGCGCAGGCTTGAGGGGCCATACAGACCACCCCTGCTCCCCTTTCCTGTGTCCTTATATCAAAAAACCCTCAGTGCTTAGGTCTTTCTTCTTAAAGAACAAAGCCAAGACAGCACAGGAACAGGCCCTTCGGCCCTCCAAGCATGTACCGGTCATGATACCACCCTTTGCCAAAACCCTCAGTACTTCCTAGTGCCGTATCCTTCTATCCTATCCATGTATTTGTCGAGATGCCTTTTGAACGCTGTTAATGTACCTGCTTCTACAACCTCCCCTGGCAACTCGTTCCAGGCACACACCACCCTCTGTGTAAAAAACCTGCCTCGCACATCCCCTCTGAACTTTGCACGACAGATCTTAAACCTATCCCCCTAGTGACTGACCCCCCCCCCCCCCCCCCCCCCCCCCCCCCCCCCTCCCGGGAAAGAGTGCCTGCCCATCCACTCTCTCCATGCCCTTCATAATTTTGTAGACCCCTATCAGGTTGCCCCGCAACCTCCGTTGTTCTAATGAAAACAGTCTGAGCCTATTCAGCCTCTCCGCATAGCTAACAACCACCAGACCAGGCAACATCCTGGTAAACCTCCTCTGCACCCTCTCCAAAGCCTCCACATCCTTCTGGTAGAATGGCAACCAGAATTGTGCGCAAATTTCCAAGTGTGGCCGTACCAAGGTTCTATACAGCTGTAGCATGACTTGCCAGTTTTTATACTCGATGCCCCGTCCAATGAAGGCAAGCATTCCGTATGCTTTCTTGACTACCTTGTCCACTTGTGTTGCCACTTTCAAAGATCTGTGGACTTGCGCGCCCAGATCTCTCTGACTTTCTATATTCCTAAGATTTTTTGCCATTTACGGTATATTTTCCCTCTATGTTAGACCTAAACGCAGATCTTGATTCTTCCAGCGAGACTTCTCAATCTCTGACCCCATTGAAAGGTTTAAGAGCTGTAAGTGGAGAGGTTCTGGTAAAAGGAAGATCAGTTACAGACATGTCTGTGTCTCATGATTGGTTCGATCCACTTTGACATTAAAACTATTCTTTCATTTGTGCCGCTTTGAAATTATGTAAACACTTGGTCAAGGAAATAAGTTGACGCTGGAATATTTGACTTACAAGCTTGAAGGTTGAATGAATTGTTTAATTTGGCATCATAAGTGAGTTATTTTGCACAATCACACTGCTACAAGGTCACTGCAGATGCCTCTATTGCTTTTGTGATGTGGGGAGAAAGATTTTAACTCTAAATAGTCATATCTAAAATGATAAACAACAGAGAAATCACAATTCTGAACATTTTTCCACTTCTTGTCTACCAGCGGGGCTGGTTTAGCTCACTGAGCTAAATCGCTGGCTTTTAAAGCAGACCAAGCAGGCCAGCAGCACGTTTCGATTCCCGTACCAGCCTCCCCGGACAGGCGCCGGAATGTGGCGACTAGGGGCTTTTCACAGTAACTTCATTGAAGCCTACTCGTGACAATAAGCGATTTTCATTTCATTTCATTTCATATGCCCTGGGAAATATAAGATGGGATCTTGTAGTTTGCCATTGCTGTTTGCATTCTGCTGCAACATCATCACTGTGATACGTTAACTCTGTCCTTCTCTCCATCGATGCTGCCGGGTCTGCTGAGCATTTGCCACCGGGAACTCTGGGTACTTATACCCCGCCTCGGAGGCGGGGCCTATTTGCCTCTCCACCAATTGGAGAGCAGTCACATGACTAGTCCCAACCAATCGGACGAGAGGCACATGACCAGCCAGAGCCAATGGGAAGCCAGTGCTCTGTACCAATGGCAGTTCCATATCCATACCACCACAGCCCCCTCATGCTAGCCATCACCATCCAAGGAAAAAGGCCCTCACTGTCCACCCTATCTAATCCTCTGATCATCTTGTATGCCTCAATTAAGTCACCTCTTAACCTTCTTCTCTCTAACGTTAAACTCCATTTGCCACCTCTCAGCCCAGCTCTGCAGCTTATCTATGTCCCTCTGTAACATGCAACATCCTTCCGCACTGTCCACAACTCCACCGACTTTAGTGTCATCTGCAAATTTACTCACCCATCCTTCTACGCCCTCCTCCAGGTCATTTATAAAAATGACAAACAACAGTGGCCCCAAAACAGATCCTTGTGGTACACTAGTAACTGAACTACAGGCTGAACATTTCCCATCAACCATAACCCTCTGTCTTTTTACAGCGAGCCAATTTCTGATCCAAACTGCTAAATCACCCTCAATCCCATGCCTCCGTATTTTCTGCAATAGCCTACCGTGGGGAACCTTATCAAACGCTTTACTGAAATCCATATACACCACATCAACTGCTTTACCCTTGTCCACCTGTTTGGTCACCTTCTCAAATAACTCAATAAGGTTTGTGAGGCACGACCTACCCTTCACAAAACCGTGTTGACTATCTCTAATCAAATTATTCCTTTCTAGATTATTATAAATCCTATCTCTTATAAATCTTTCCAAGACTTTGGCCACAACAGAAGTAAGGCTCACTGGTCTATAGTTACCGGGGTTGTCTCTACTCCCCTTCTTGAACAAGGGAACAACATTTGCTATCCTCCAGTCTCCTGGCACTATTCCTGTAGACAATGACAACATAAAGATCAAAGCCAAAGGCTCAGCAATCTCCTCCCTAGCTTCCCAGAGAACCCTAGGATAAATCCCATCTGGCCCAGGGGACATATCTATTTTCACACTTTCCAGAATTGCTAACACCTCCTCCTTATGAACCTCTAGCCCTTCTAGTCTAGTGGCCTGTATCTCCGTATTCTCCTCGACAACTTTGTCTTTTTCCTGTATAAATACTGACAAAAAATATTCATGTAGCACCTCTCCTATCTCCTCGGACTCCACACAACTTTCCACTACTGTCCTTGACTGGCCCTACTCTTACCCTAGTCATTCTTTTATTCCTGACATACCGATAGAAAGCTTTAGGGTTATCCTTGATCCTACCTGCCAAAGACTTCTCATGTCCCCTCCTGGCTCTTCTTAGCTCTCTCTTTAGGTCCTTCCTAGCTAACTTGTAACTCTCAAGCGCCCTAACTGAACCTTCACGTCTCATCTTTACATAAGCCTCCTCCTTCCTCTGACAAGTGATTTAGTAAACCACGGTTCCCTTGCTCGACCACTTCCTCCCTGCCTGACAGATACATACTTATCAAGGACACGCAGTCGCTGTTCCTTGAACGAGCTCCACATTTCAATTGTGCCCATCCCCTGCAGTTTCCTTCCCCATCCTATGCATCCTAAGTCTTGCCTCATCACATCATAATTGCCTTTCCCCCAGCTATAACTCTTGCCCTGCGGTATATACCTATCCCTTTCCATCGCTAAAGTAAACGTAACTTAATTGTGGTCACTATCACCAAAGTGCTCACCTACCTCCAAATCTAGCACCTGTCCTGTTGCATTATCCAGTACCAAATCCAATGTGGCCTCGCCTCTTGTTGGCCTATCTACATACTGTGTCAGGAAACCCTTCTCCACAAAACTGACCCATCTAAAGTACTCGATCTATAGCGTTTCCAGTCAATATTTGGAAAGTTAAAGTCCCTCATAACAACTACCCTGTTACTTTCGCTCCTATCCAGAATCATCTTTGCAATCCTTTCCTCTACATCTCTGGAATTTTTCGGAGGTCTATAGAAAACTCCCAACAGGGTGACCTCTCCTTTCCTGTTTCTAACCTCAGCCCATACTGCCTCACTAGACGAGTCCTCATCAAACGTCCTTTCTGCCACCGTAATACTGTCCTTGACTAACAATGCCACCCTCCCCCTCTTTTACCACCTTCCCCGAGCTTACTGAAATATCTAAACCCCGGAACCTGCAACCACCATTCCTGTCCCTGCTCTAGCCATGTCTCCGAAATGGCCACAACATCGAAGTCCCAGGTACCAACCCATGCTGCAAGTTCACCCACCTTATTCCGGATGCTCCTGGCGTTGAAATAGACACACTTTAAACCACCTTCCTGCCTGCCGGTACACTCCTGCAACCTTGAAACCTTACTCATGACCTCACTATTCTCAACCTCCTGTATACTGGAGCTACAATTCAGGTTCCCAACCCCCTGCTGAATTAGTTTAAACCCTCCCGAAGAGCATTAGCAAATTTCCCCACCAGGATATTGGTACCCCTCTGGTCCAGGTGTAGACCATCCCGTTTGTAGAGGTCCCACCTACCCCAGAATGAGGCCCAATTATCCAGGTATCTGAAACCCTCCCTCCTGCACCATCCCTGTAGCCACGTGTTCAACTGCTCTCTCCCCCTATTCCTCGTCTCGCTAGCACGTGGCACGGGTAACAACCCAGAGATAAAAACTCTGTTTGTTCTTGTTCTAAGTTTCCACCCGAGCTCCCTGAATTCCTGCCTTGCATCCCTGTCCCTTTTCCTACCTTTGTCAGTGGTGCCTATGTGGACCATGACTTGGGGCTGTTCCCCCTCCCCCTTAAGGATCCCGAAAACACGGTCCAAAACGTTGCCTCCAAAGTACATCGGAGGGTCACATTCCCCCTCCCAGAGTTCAAATCCTGCCCCCCTACCAGAACCCCTGCTACCCCCGACCAGAGATCCCTCTAAGAGATACCCCCACCAGAGACCCCCCCAATTGCAGAGACCCCCCATCAGAGACGCCCCAATTGCAGAGACTTCCACCAGAGTGACCACCACCAAAGACCCATGAGAGAGACTCTAACCTGAGACCTCCCCCATATGAGAGACACCCACAAGGAACAACCCAATAACATCAAAGCCAGTTAAGTACTTTAAGCGCTCTAACCTCCTCTTTTCCTCTTCAGAAAGCACTTAACTGGCTTTGATGTGGTGCAAGAACTGTCAATAATAGCTAGATGTTTGTAAACATTGCTGGTTAGTTTCACAGCTGACTACTTAAAATGCACTCAAGCATGAAGGGAGATGAATTAAACAATCCAGACAGCTGGGTCTGTGTGGAAGCTGCCAATCACAGCCTAGTTAACGCAATTTTACAGAAATGAATGAAAGATTTTCAGATTAAAGATCTGGGGGAGTTTAAACCCAGCTGACTGGCTTTCTCTTTCCAGGAGTTGACAGGTGCTGCTTCCTGTGCCTGAGTCAGCAGGTGCATTGCCCCGGTGAGTGTTAAAGCAGTGATTGTTTTCACTGCCTCTACCTGGTCTGATCTCCAGCTTCCAGGCGGGAGTCACTCTTATAGGAGGGGGGTCTCTGCAATTGGGGGGGTCTCTGGTAGTGGGTCTCTCCTATGGGGTCATCCCTGGTGGGGCTCTGTAATGGGGGGTCTCTGGTGGGAGTCTCTTTTATGGGGGGGATGTCAGTGGGGGGTCAGGTTAATCCCGTACAGTGGGGGGGGGGGGATAACCAGAAAATCCCTTGGTGGGGAGGGGGTGGCAGAATTGCGTTGTAGGGGGGTGAGGGGGCTCAGCCCCGAATCTTGCAATTGAGCCGCCCGCTTAAAATGGTGGTCCGAAAGCGGGATTAATGAGGGAATCCCTTGCAATCCCTGCCATGCATAGAAATGCATCGCAGGGGATAGGGAATCATGTCTGGCTTTGCGCTCCCAGCAGGAGCGCAAATCAGAGGTGATTCATCTCCGGCGGGAGAACATATCAGGCGCGATTCTCCCAAACACGAACAAAGTCCCCTAGCGAGGGTGTTTATCTGAGAGTTTCCCAGCATTCCCAGTGCCAAGAAACACATGACTATTCAACGCGATTGGCATTGAATAATGGGCCGGAACAGGTAACACGCGGCCGAGGCTGCACACAGCCCCGTTTTGTACAGTGGAGAGCTCCGCTTGCCGGAACTCCCCATTGTAGCGAGAGATCGGGACGCCATTTAAAAATGGCATCCTGATCTCTGAGGCCCCTACAACAATCCCCGACCTCCTCCCAGCCCCAACACCTACGCCAGGCAACCTTAACCCAATCATGCATGCACAATAAATGCCAGCTTGACATCACGGTGTCCCAGCCAGCAATGCCACATGGGCACAGCCAGAGTGGCACAGCCAAGGTGTCTACATGGCACCAGCAGTGCCAGGGCACCACCCTATACAAAGGACATGCAACAAGGGGGCCTCCAGTCACCTTGGCCCTCCCTTTCATGAGTGCCATTCCGCCTGGTCCCCATGTGTGGGAACCAGTACCAAACGGCACTCACCGGAGGTCTCGGAAGCCAAGGGGCTGAATCCCATAGCGCCCAGTACCTCGGGAATCCACACATTAGAGTGAGGCATACTGCCTCGTTCTAAGATTCAGATTTGCTAAGGAATGATCCCACCCATTGTGGGGCGGGATTCACATCGCAACGTCTCGCGAGATTGCGTTGAATCTCACGAGGCGTTGCGAGCCGGGCTGCTTTTCTGGTGCAGCGTGGCCATTGGATCGTGCCCATAGTCTCCCAAAAAGAGAATCCTGCCCCAGATCTGTGCAGAGGACTGAGAGTGAGCCATGTGGCACCCATACTCAAGCTGGGTAATTCCAGGCCGTTTAGTTTAACAGTTGCTGCAAGAAGCAACTTAAGAAGATTGAACTGAAGAAGAAATTACTACACAACCGGATGAATACAAAATATTTAGAAGGAGCCAACACAGATTCCTGAAAGCAATGCTGCCGTAGAAAGTGATGAATTGTCACAGTATGGTGGGAGGATTCTATGAGGGGATGGCAGATGTGGAGGATGTTGGGGAAGAGGCGGAGATGGACAGTCAGAAAACCTTTGACACAAAAGACAATCAGAGAAGGATAGGAATATGCAATTAGGGGAGTTGTTTACAATTCTGAAGACAGGGTGGATGAAGAAAGACAGCTTCCAGTTATTGAGGGGCCCGTGTGGACGCATAAAGGAGAAAATGGAAGAGATTTAGGATAGAGGGCTCGTTGTCATTTCACACACAGAGGGATGTGACACAGCAGAGGTGATTGAAGCAGATCAGCATTTAAGAATGGGTCAGGTAGATGGTAGGAGAGACAAATTGACGAATGTAGGAGCTAAAGTGCTACATGGACTGACATTGGGTGGGGAATCAGACTGAATGAGCTGAAGGACCAATCTCAATTCCCTGTTAATTGGACTGGAGTGCAGCCTCTGTTAAAATACCAAACTTGACGCAATTTTCATTCTCTGGTGAGACAGTCCCAGACCAGTCTGAGTTGCCACATTGCTAGTGGAGACACAGCAGCTGTAATACATATCACACGAATAACTGGGCAGGAAAGTGCAGATGTGAAATGTCAATCTTCAAAATGATTAAAAATAACTATAACAGATGTACGTTAAGTATGATTCTTTTTGGAAAGATTTGTATAACAAGTATCCCTCCCACCAGACTTCCCTCTATCTTTAAACAATTAAGCCTCATTAGTATCAATTATTAGACATTGTCCATCTGCTCCTTCGTGTTCTGTGTTAATGTGGCACTAAAGAGATAATCTTAATAATATGCTGAGCATTGATGAATAAGCCTGCTGGATTTGTTTATATTTGAAAGGTCAGATTTTAATCATAATAAAATTAATTTTTAAACATTATCCTCCATTCTCGTTGATCTTTCATCCTTGGTCAATTATTTACGCTGGGAAATTGGAGTAATCTGTGCTGAGTTCTGTGTATTGTCGCTTGACTCTGCAGCCCAGGCACAAACCTAATTCAAAATAAACATTTTCGTCCATTTTCCCTGTTAATGCACAGGCCCTGTATGTTTAATTTTGGAAATCTCCGATGCACTAACCCACAAACCTCCATCCCACTCCACCCTTCTGCAACTTATCTCATTTCATTGTTAACGAGTCTTTATCTGGGGCTGGTTTAGCACAGTGGGCTAAACATCTGGCTTGTAATGCCGAACAAGGCCAGCAGCGCGGGTTCAATTCCTGTACTGGCCTCCAGAACAGGCGCTGGATTGTGGCAACTCGGGGCTTTTCACAGTAACATCATTGAAGCCTACTTGTGACAATAAGTAATTATTATTATGTACCGCCATCAGATTTTTTTTATTTTTTAAACGGGTCACCTTTCATTCTGAGGACCCAGAATCAGCAACGGGTGCTCCCAATTCAGACGCAGTAACGCAAACTCGACAAGCTGCAATACTGCTACGCCCCTGCCTCAACCTTAGCCCCTGGGGCTCTGAAGAACATCCCCTCTTGTTACACTTCAATACCCAAATATCGTGACCTCTCTCTCTCTCTCTCTCTCTCGAGTGAAACCTCCGCTTGTCTCAGTCACGGTGCAGCGGGATTGAATCTGCTCAATTTGCTGTCGGAGGCAGGAGAGTTGAGACGGAGGCACGCTAACAGGTTAGTGCTCTTGAAAGCCATGCCACTTAACTGCTTGAACAGGCCACTTCAAACAAATTGATCAACTCACTGATAATCTTTGTTGATAAGTTGCACTAAAGTATGCAGACAGCTAAAAACATGAAAGGGCAACGCAAGAGATTTTAAAGCGATACATACATTTATAGATGAGAATTTTTAGATATATTAGCCGTTCTACTAAGTAGCTTTGTGGGGAAATTCTGTGATTTCTGCTCAGACTGGTTAACCTGGGCCAGGGAAGCAATTTGGGGTAGGACCTGATGAAGGGGTGTCTCCAGCTAATTCCTGCCCTTCCTAGTGTTAAATGGCAGCGGTAAAGAGAGCATCAGCAGCAACATGGTTGCCATGGACTCCTTGGACGGCAGGAGGGAGAATTTCCACCATCCTAAAAACTCCTGGTCATTACAAACTGAGTAGAATACATTTTTCTCACAGTTATTATCAAATCAGGAAAGCCATTTCCTCTGATGAAAATAAGATAAATATTTGCTTGTTTACGTAAAATACACAGAGTAGCTGTATGGCTGGAGATATCGGCTTAATTTCCCTGAGCCTGCATCCAGTTTTATTTTTGTGGGTAAATTAGGGAACATAGATGATTATTACATGTGGGCTTGCTGTTTGTGGAGCCATTAAGAATCTTTCGCTGGTCAAATGTGGTTGATAAATGATCCTTGTTTACACCTTGGCAAACAATCTTTCTTCATTACAAACCAGATGTGCAGATAATTGATCTCTCATTAGTGCTCCTGGTTACCTTGTATGCCAGCCAACCCTTGTCCTCTCGTACACCTTGAAATGCATCCAACATGTATCAGCTTCAAGTACATACGGTATCTTTCATATCGTCTCCTGTCCCTGGCATTTGATTCAAGCCAAACCGCATGGGTGGTGAGTTATGCCAAGTATTATCTTTGAAAAAAAAAGGATTATCCTATTTCAAGGGAAAGCTGCCTCGTAGTAACTGCTCCTCTCAATGTCTTAATAATAGTGTAAAAATATTGAAGGAGTTTGTTATCAGAGCTCTGCCCTTCGAGCTAAAGATTTAAGTCAACTTTGGAGGAATCATTGGTGTGAGGGAAGAGAACCAAATCTAAGAATTGTTTTTAAAATATTTTTTTATTCTCCTCCTTTTTTGCATTTTCTCCCAAATTTACACCCAACAATAATCAGTAACGAATACAATGTCAATCCCCATATCAATAACAACGATTCCATCCTTCCACCAAACCCCCAAGCATTAGCCCGCATGTGAACAAATAAAGAGGAATCAGGAATCACCCATCGTCACCATGAACACATACAGTCCCCCCTCCCCCCAACCCTCCCAGCCTCCAACCCCCCCCCTAATGTTCGATGTGATGCAATTCTCGAAAGTGCATAATGAAATTAAATGAAATGAAAATCGCTTATTGTCACAAGTAGGCTTCAAATTAAGTTACTGTGAAAAGCCCCTAGTCGCCACGTTCCGGCACCTGTTCGGGGACGCTCATAAACTGTAGAACCCCTCCATCCTTCCCCCCAGTTCCAACTTGACATTTTCGAGCGTCAGGAACCCCAGCAGGTCCCCCCGCCACGCCAGGGCACAGGGTGGGGAGGTTGATCTCCACCCCAACAGGATCCGCCCTCGGGCGATCAACGAGGCGAAGGCTACATCATCCGCCTCCAACCCCGGCTGTTCCGACACCCCGAACATGGCCCCCCGACGGCTCGGACCAAATCTTAGAATTAATCCAAGTCCTCGTTCATCGAGATTTTATGTATCACTTCCCATTATGGCCCTTACTTTAGAAAGCTTGTGCAAGCACACTCAATGCTATCGCCATGCATCCTGCTGGTAACAATGTTAATGAATCAGTGCTCTGAGGGCTGCAGTAAGAGTCATGCTGGCAGAAGCAAAACAATATACTTACTCTGTTTGGTTTGTCACAGGATTGGTTGGTTCTCTGCACACTCTCCAAATCAGGTAACGCATCAGTGAAAGAATGCATAGGCAGCCGTTCCAGTCTTCTGTCTGCTTCTGTCTCAAAAACAATACAGCAAAATATACGAGCCATTTCATCACCGTGTAGGGATTGAAATGGACGTTCGCCACAACAATGATAATTTGCATGTGATAAAAGGGATTTTTTGCCGGACTTGTGGCATGAAAAGCTGATGTTGGAGCCACTGGTTGTCAATGAATCAATTTCCCCATGTAAAGCAGACAGAATCACAGATGTACCGATCTGCAATCTTTCAGTAAAGCTACCTTGTAAGGGGGCATCAGAAAATTATAGACAAGCATTTTTTTTGAACAAACCTCAGCCAGTAAACATACATCAAACCCACAGGAATGCAGGTGTTCGCTGATTTTATGCATCATGAAACATTAGATAAAGACTGTATTTAGAAGTTTGGCAAGTTGGATCATAAAGGCCTCCCCATATATACTGACCCATTTGATGCTTGATTTATGATTCTCATTACTGAACCAATTCAAAGTATTTCTGCATTAAACTAATATATGTTACTGAATCACTCCCCAGTCACAGAGCAATGAATTGATCTGGCTGATTGGTCTTTTACTATTTCCAAAGATTTTGACCAATACCCATTTGCACCTGTTGAAACTATATGAACATTCATAAAGACATACATATGGACATACAAATGGGAATACATATGAACATACATATGAACATACATATGGACATGCATATGAACGTACATACAGACATATGAACATACTTGCAAACATATATATGGACACACATGCAGAGATACATATGAACATACGACATACACATCAACGTATATATGGACATACATATTAACATACATACAGGAATGCATGTGAATGTGCATATGAACAAACATACAGACATATGAACATACATACGGACATGCATATGAACATACATACAGACATGCATACACACATATATATATATAAATATATATATGGACATGCGTACAAACATACATATGGACATATATATAAGCATACATATGGACATACATATGAACATACATATAGACATGCATATGAACATGCATATGAACATACATACAAAGAAAAGGACATGCATGAGAACATATATACAGACATGGACATGAACATACATACGGACATGTATATGAGCGTACGTACAGACATGCATGTTAGCACGTACCGACGTGTTTATGAACATACATACAGGCATGCATATAAACATACAGGCAGGCATGCATACAAACTTACATATGGGTATGATTCCAAACATACATACATATGGATATATATATATGAACATACATATGGACATATATACAGGCAGGCATATGAACATACATATGGACATGTATATGAACGTCCATACAGACATGCATGTGGGCATACATATATATACAGACATGCATATGAACATACATTCAGACATGCATATGAACATACAAACGGACATGCATTTGAACATACATTGACATGCAAATAAACATACATACAGACATTCATGCAAATATACATATGGACATGAATACAAACACATATTGACATACATATGGACATATATACAGACATGCATATGAACATACATATAGGCATGGATATGGACATGCATATGAACATACAGACAGACATGCAGATGAACATACATATAGACATGCATATGAACATACATACAGACATGCAAATGAACATACATGCAGACATGCATATGAACGTACATATGGGCATGCATATGGACATACATATTAACATACATACACAAGTGCATATGAACATACATACGGGAATGCATATGGACATACATATGGACATTTTTATTAACACATATACAGACATGCATATGGACATACATATGAACATACATATGAACACACATACAGGCATGCATATGAACATACATACAGGGATGCATATAGGCATACATATGGACATGCATATGAACACACATATAGACATACATATTAACATACATACAGAAATGCATATGAAATTGGGCTGCTAATGCAGCGATGGTGCGTAAGTGGGTAATGGACGGGGAAGGGGCAGCATGGAAGAGAATGGAGATGGCGTCCTGTGTGGGCACGAGCCTGGAGGCGCTGGTAACGGCGCCGCTGCCGCTCCCTCCAACGAGGTATACCACAAGCCCGGTGGTGGTAGCTACCCTCAAAATTTGGGGCAGTGGAGACAGCACAGGGGGGAGGTGGGGGCCTCGATGGGGTCCCCGATACGGGGGAACCACCGGTTTGTCCCGGGGAGAATTGATGGCGGGTTCCTGAGTTGGCACAGGGTAGGTGTTAGGAGGTTGAGGGACCTGTTTGTAGATGGGAAGTTTGCGAGCCTGGGTGAGCTGGAAGGGAAGTTCGGGCTCCCCCCGGGGAACACCTTTAGGTACATGCAGGTAAGGGCGTTTGGCAGGTGGCGGAGTTCCCTCTGTTGCTGCCGCGTGGGGTCCAGGACAGGGTGCTCTCGGGGGTGTGGGTTAGAGAGGGGAGGATCTCAGAAACGTACCAAGTGATGCAGGAGGTAGACGAGGCCTCGGTGGAGGAGCTGAAAGGTAAATGGGAGGAGGAGCTGGGTGAGGAGATTGTGGAGGGGACGTGGGCGGACGCTCTAGGAAGGGTGAACTCCTCCTCTTCTTGTGCGAGGCTTAGCCTCATACAGTTTAAGGTGCTGCACAGGGCTCACATGACTGGGACAAGGATGAGCCGGTTTTCTGGGAGCGAGGACAGGTGTATTAGGTGCTCAGGGAGCCCAGCAAACCATGCCCACATGTTCTGGGCATGTCCAGCGCTGGGGGAATTTTGGACGGGTGTAGCAAGGACGGTGTCGAGGGTGGTAGGCTCCAGGGTCAACCCAGGCTGGGGGCTCGCAATATTTGGGGTTGCAGTGGAGCCGGGAGTGCAGGAGGCGAAAGAGGCCGGCATTCTGGCCTTTGCGTCCCTAGTAGCCCGGCGGAGGATTCTTCTTCAGTGGAAGGATGCGAGGCCCCTAAGCGTGGAGGCCTGGGTCAACGATATGGCGGGGTTTATTAAATTGGAGAGGGTGCCATTTGCCCCAAGGTGATCAGTGCAGGGGTTTTTCAGGAGATGGCAACCATTCCTAGACTTTCTGGCAGAACGGTAAAAACAAAAGGTCAGCAGCAGCAGGGGGGGGGGGGGGGGGGTCGTCTCTTTGTTTTGGGTTGAAGGGACGGGTATATTGGTTCTTTGCTAAGGACGGGCGTTAATTTATTTTTCTCTTTTGTATACACGGGGGGGGGGGGTTCTGTTCTTTTTGTTCTTAGTATTTTCTGTTATTAATATTTTGTGCAAATGTGAAAATTTGAATAAAAATTATTTTTAAAAACAGAAATGCATATGAACATACATAAGGGAATGCATATGGACATACATATGGAAATACATAGGGACATACTTATGCACATATATATGAACATACATAGAGTTATGCTCATGAATATACATGCGGATATGCATATGAACATACATGTGGACATGCATATGGACATATATATGGACATGCATACAAACATACATATGGACATGCTAATGGACATACATATGGACATACATAGAGACATCTAGAATACAAGAGCAGGGATGTACTTCTGAGGCTGTATAAGGCTCTGGTCAGACCCCATTTGGAGTATTGTGAGCAGTTTCGGGCTCGGTATCTAAGGAAGGATGTATTGGCCTTGGAAAAGGTCCAGAGGAGGTTCACAAGAATGATCCCTGGGATGAACAGCTTGTCGTATGAGGAACGGTTGAGGACTCTGGGTCTGTACTCGTTGGAGTTTAGAAGGACGAAGGGGGGGGATCTTATTGAAACTTACAGGATACTGCGTGATCTGTATAGAGTGGACGTGGAGAGAATGTTTCCACTTGTAAGAAAAACTAGAACCAGAGGACATCATCTCAGACTGAAGGGACGATCCTTTAAAACAGAGATGAGGAGGAATTTCCTCAGTCAGAGCGTGGAGAATCTGTGGAATTCTTTGCCGCAGAATCTGTGGAGACCAATTCACTGAGTGTCTTTAAGACAGAGATAGATAGGTTCTTGATTAATAAGGGGATCAGGGGTTATGGGGAGAAGGCAGGAGAATGCGGATGAGAAAATATCCGCCATGATTGAATGGCGGAGCAGACTCGATGAGCCGAGTGGCCTAATTCGGCTCCTATGTCTTATGGTCTTATGCTTATGAACATACATACAGACATGCATATGAACATACTTGTGGACAAATATATTAACACACCTGCAGACCTGCAGATGAACATATATACAGGCATACATATGAACATACATACAGATATGCATACAACATACGTACAGACTTGCATATGTACATACATATGAACATACATAGAGACATGCTTATGAACATGCATGCAGACATGCATATTAACATACATACGGACAGACATACGAACAAATGAATTAGTAGCAGGAGTAGGCCATTTGGCACCCTCAGCCTGTTCCACCATTCAATAAGATCATGGCTGATTTGACTGTGGCCTCAGCCCCATTTCCCTGCTGCCCCCCCCCCCCCCCCCCCCCCCCCCCATTAACCCGAAGACTCTCTGGTCAGTGAAGAATATATCCACATCTACCTTACAAACATTCACCAATCACTCATTGGAGAAGAGAATTCCACAAACACACGATCCTCTGAGAGACAAAGCATTGAATGCTTATTTGGTCTCTGCACAATTATAATATCACATGGGCCATGTTACATCATGACACTTTCATTAGTTTTTACAATAAAATCTTCACACAAAGATATGAATTAAAACTTCAAGCGAGCACTTCAATAGGTCTCAATCTGGTAACTGCTGTAGCATTAATAGTGAACATTTCAAAGGTTACATTTAGCTAATGTTTAACAGGAATATCGGAGTCTTGGGTGTAGTAAAAATGCCCAAAGTTAAGCATTTAAACATTGTTCGGAATTTATCTTACGCTTTGAGGATGACAGAATTATTAGCTTGGGGTACCCAGATGTTGATTGTGGATCAGAAACGGAACTGGACTAGCCATATTAATGCCATGGCTACCAGGGCAGGTCAAAGGCTAGGAATCCTATGGCGAGTAACTCACCTCCTGGTCTTCCGGTGGCGTTTGCGAGCGGGTCGGCCGCATTGAGAGGAGCTCCCGCCGGTGGCCACTATTTGTAGCGCTTTCGGGGGTTTCCCCGATTCTTCGCTCTCCCCCTCGATTATTGTTGGCCTTTGGGGCCGTCCCGGGCATGAAGCAGGGCCGGTTCGAAAACCTGCGTGGAACCCGCGTGGCTGTCGGGCGGCTGGTGCTGAAGCGTCGGGCCCAGCGCGCGCGGAGGTCGGAGCAGCAGGAGCGGAGCCAAATGGAGGTCGAGGCGGCAGGCCCGAAGCCAGGGCGCGATGTAGGTGAGATGTCCCACATCGGGTGGCTCCCGCCTAGAATGTGGTAAGAAGACTGAAGTCCGGTCCCAGGGAAATTCTGGAGGAATACAAAAAAGGAGAGAAAGAAGTTTTGAAGAAACTTGTTGAAAGTTTTTTTTTTCTTCTCTTTTTGAAGGAAGAATTTTTTGTTTTTCTATAAAAAAAAGATTGAAGAAGGAAAGAAGGGTAAAACAAAAGGAAAAAGAATAAGTCGTTAAAGGATGCGAAAAGCAGCGTCGAGGAAGGGAGGAAACGCGGGCTCGCCATTGAATGAGAGGACCAGCAGAAATGCTGACAAGATGGCGGATGCCGGACTGCATGGTGGGGCCGCACTGCTTACGGTAGAGAAGATGACCGACGTAATGGCGGTGGAGCTGGAAAAGCAGTTTGCGAGGCACATGGAGGCTTTGAGGAAGGAGACGGCGGTCGCATTGAAGTCATTGGTGGAGGAGGCAATTGCCCCGGTGAGGGTGGTGGTGGCAAAGGTATCGGCCGAGGTGGGAGTGCAGGGTAAGAAGATGAAGGAAGTGGAGGAGGCCGTGTCGCAGCGCAGCGACCAGTTCACCTCGATGGGGGACGAGCTGCGGAGGGTGGTGGAGGTCAACAGGGGACTCCGAGCAAAGCTCGAGGACTTGGAGAACCGCTCGAGGCGGCACAATCTGAGAATTGTGGGCTTGCCCGAAGGGACAGAGGGCCCAAGGCCAAAAGAGTACTTCACTACGAAGTTGGCAGAGTTGATGGAGGAGGGTGAGAACCCCTCCCAGTATGAGCTAGACCAAGTTCATCAGTCATTAAGGCCGAAGCCCAAAGTGAATGAGCCTCCAAGGGCAGTAATTATCTGCTTCCATAAGTACTGCATGAAGGAGAAGGTGTTAAGCTGGGCCAAGCAGAAGCGCGAGGTGCAGTGGGATGATGCTGGAGTTTGGATCTACCAGGAATTGACAGTGGAGTTGGCAAAAAGACGAGCGGCGTTCGGGCGGGTGAAGGCGGCACTGTACAAAAAGGGGGTGTGATTTGGTTTGGTGTACCCGGCGATGCCAAAGACTTTTATGTTGAGACAGCGGAGACGGCTGAGTCGTTCGTGACGGCAGAAGGCTTGGGACAGATGTGAGGAGCGGAGCTGGAAGACAGACTGTGGACTGTGATTGGGGAGCTGGAAAATGTATAAATGCTATAACTTTCTTTTTACTGATGTGTATCGTAATTTACTTCTCTTCACATTGTTACAGAGTTCAAGTTATTGGTTGGGTTGATTGGCATTCTGTATTGCGACGGTTATATCTTATTTTAGTGAATTGTATGGGTTGGATTGTTGTTTTTTCTTTCTCTAGGACTGGGTGGGAGGAGACGGTGTACCTTGGCGGGGGGAGCCACCCGCGCTAGCTAACTAAAGTCAGCTAGTGAACAGAGGTGAGGTGAGAGGAGGGCTGCGGACATTGGAGCCGGGTTAGCAGGTTTCAATGGGCCTACAAGGCGATCGAAGGTGGGGGGGGGGGGGGGATTGATGCTGGGAGATGTTTCTTTGAGAGGAAATGTAGGGGAGGGTTTTGGGAGGGGGGGAAGGGGTTCGATGTTAATAATGGATAGGGGCGGGTCAGGCTAATTGGGCAGGGCCTGGTGTGATGATGATGGTGGATAAGAAGGGGGGGGTGGGGGGGGTGAGAGACCCCCAGTTAGGATAGTCACGTGGAACGTGAGGGGGTTAGGAGGTCCAGTCAAGAGGTCAAGGGTGCTTGCGCATCTTAAAAGTTTGAAAGCCAATGTGGCAATGCTGCAGGAGACTCACTTGAGGGTGAAGGACCAGGTGAGACGTAAAAAGGGCTGGGTTAGTCAGGTGTTTCACTCTGGATTTGACGGAAGGTCTCGAGTGGTCGCGGTAATGGTCAGCAAAAGGGTACGCTTCTAGATGGAGAAGGTGGTGGCAGATCAGGGGGGTAGCTATGTGATTGTGACAGGGTCACTGGAGGGGAGGTTAGTGGCGTTGGTAAGTTTATACGGTCTCAATTGGGACAATGTGGAATTCGCAAAGAAGGTGTTTGGGGCCATTCCCGACTTGGACACACACAAACTGATAGTGGGGGGGGGGGGGGGGGGGGGGGACTGGAACTTGGTGCAGGAGCCAAGGGTGGACAGGTCATGGCCCCGTTTGCTGGTCCCATCGCGGGGGGAGGGGGTTGAGGGGGGGGGGGGGGGGTAATGGTGGGAATGGGAGGGGTGGACCCTTAGAGGTTCCTGCACCCGAGGGAACGGGAGTACTCGTTTTTCTCAGCAGTCCATAAGGTATACTCGCGGATCGGCTTTCTCGTGGTGGGGAAGGCTTTGCTGGCTGGGGTTAAGGGGTCGGAATACTCGGCAATTGCAGTGTCAGATCATGCTCCGCATTGGGTGGATATGGTGCTGGAGAAGGGGGTAGCACGGAGGCCGGGGTGGAAATTAGATGTGGGACTTTTGGGGACCAAGGGTTCTGTGACAAAATTGAAAAGGTAATTGAGGAATATGTCGGTTTCAACTGTACGGGTGAGGTGTCAAAGGCAATTGTCTGGGAGGCTCTAAAGGCGGTGGTGAGGGGTGAGGTGATTTTGTTTAAGGCCAGGGAGGATAAAGAGGAGAGGTTGGAGTGGCAGAGGGTAATAGATGAGATGTTGGAGTTATGCAGAAGATGGGGACGAACATGGAGATAAGTATGTTAGCAGGTCAGCTCTGGAGGGAGGCAGTGGTAAGGGAAATTGTTCAGGTGAGGGATAGGGCAGGGAAGTTGGTGGTGGCTCTGGATCTGATTAACAAGGCTTTTGAGGAATTTTATGAGAGGTTGTACAGGTCAGAGCCAACTGGGGAGACCATGAGATACAGGAATTTCTAGATGGGTTGGATTGGATTGGATTTGTTTATTGTCACGTGTACCAAGGTACAGTGAAAAGTATTTTTCTGCGATCAGCTCAACAGATCATTCAGTACATGGAAGAAAAGGGAATTAAACACAATTCAAGGAAATACATAATACGGCAACACAAGATATACAATGTAACTACATAAGCACTGGCATCGGATGAAGCTTACAGGGTGTAGTGTTAATGAGGTCAGTCAATAAGAGGGTCATTTAGGAGTCTGGTGACAGTGGGGAAGAAGCTGTTTTTTGAGTCTATTCGTGCGTGTTTTCAGACTTCTGAATCTCCTGCCCGATGGAAGAAGTTGGAAAAGTGAGTAAGCCGGATGGGAGGGATCCTTGATTATGCTGCCCGCTTTCCTCAGGCAGCGGGAGGTGTAGATGGAGTCCATGGATGGGAGGCAGGTTTGTGTGATGGACTGGGCAGTATTCACGACTCTCTGAAGTTTCTTGCGGTCCTGGGCCGAGCAGTTGCCATACCAGGCTGTGATGCAGCCAGATAGGATGCTTTCTATAGTGCATCTGTAAAAGTTGGTAAGGGTTAATGTGGACATGCCGAATTTCCTTAGTTTCCTGAGGAAGTATAGGCGCTGTTGTGCTTTCTTGGTGATAGCGTCGACGTGAGTGGACCAGGACAGATTTTTGGTGATGTGCACCCCTAGGAATTTGAAACTGCTAACCATCTCCACCTCGGCCCCGTTGATGCTGACAGGGGTGTGTTCAGTTCTTTGCTTCCTGAAGTCGATGACCAGCTCTTTAGTTTTGCTGGCATTGAGGGAGAGATTGTTGTCGTTACACCACTCCACTAGGTTCTCTATCTCCCTCCTGTATTCGGACTCGTCGTTATTCAAGATCCGGCCCACTATGGTCGTATCGTCAGCAAACCTGTAGATGGAGTTGGAACCAAGTTTTGCCACGCAGTCGTGTGTGTACAGGAGTAGAGTAGGGGGCTAAGTACGCAGCCTTGCGGGGCACCGGTATTGAGGACTATTGTGGAGGAGGTGTTGGTGTTCATTCTTACTGATTGTGGTCTGTTGGTCAGAAAATCAAGGATCCAGTTGCAGAGTGGAGAGCCAAGTCCTAGGTTTTGGAGCTTTGATATGAGTTTAGCTGGGATTATGGTGTTGAAGGCGGATCTGTAGTCAATAAATAGGAATCTGATGTAGGAGTCCTTGTTTTCGAGATGCTCCAGGGATGAGTGTAGGGCCAGGGAAATGGCGTCTGATGTGGACCGGTTGCGATGGTATGCGAATTGCAGTGGGTCAAGGCGTTCCGGGAGTATGGAGGTGATGCGCTTCACGATCAGCCTCTCGAAGCACTTCATTACGACTGAAGTCAGGGCCACCGGATGGTAGTCATTGAGGCACGTTGCCTGGTTCTTCTTTGGTACCGGTATGATGGTGGTCTTCTTGAAGCAGGTGGGGACCTCGGAGTGGAGTAGGAATAGGTTAAAGATGTCTGTGAATACCTCTGCCAGCTGGTATGCGCAGGCTCTGAGTGCACGACCAGGGATCCCGTCCAAACCCGTTGCCTTCCGTGGGTTCACTTTCAGGAAGACCGATCTTACTTTGGAAGCTACGATGGTGGGCATGGGTGAGCTATGGGCTGCTGGGGCACTCGATAGCGGATTGTTGGTTCCGTGCTCGAACCGAACATAGAATCCATTGAGTTCATCGGGGAGGGGTGCGCTGCTGCCGGAGATACTGCTCGGCTTCGCTTTGTAGCCCGTTATGTTGTTTAGTCCTTGCCACAACTGCAGAGAGTCTGTCTGTGACTCGAGCTTAGTTTGATATTCTCTCTTGGCATCTCGGATGGCTTTGCGGAGGTTGTACCTGGATTTCTTGTATAGGACAGGGTCGTCTGCCTTGAACGCCTCAGATCTGTCCTTCAGTAGGGAGTCAATCTCACGGTTGAGCCATGGTTTCCGGTTGGGGAACGTACGTACTGCTTTCTTTGGCACGCAGTCGTCCACACATTTGCTGATGAAGTCTGTGACAGTGGTGGCATACTCATTTAAGTTAGTTGCTGAGTTCTTAAATATGGACTAGTACACTGTCTCTAAGCAGTCACATAAGAGCTTTTCTGTCTCCTCGGAACAGCACTGCACAACCTTCTTAGCTGGATTCTCCCGCTTGAGTTTCTGCTTGTAAGCCGGGAGAAGGAGCACAGTCTTATTGTCTGATTTCCCAAAATGCGGAATGGAGTACCCGAGGTTAGGGGAGGGGGACAGGGCTACATTAGAAGGAGCGATAGTCGAGCAGGAGATAAAGGATGCGATTGGGAGGATGCAGTCGGGGAAGATGGCAGGGCCGGATGGGTTTCAGGTGGAATATTATAAAAAATTCAAGGATAAGCTGGCACCCCTGATGGTGGGGATGTTTGAAGAGGCGATAGGGAAGGGGGTGTTGCCACAAACATTGGGGCAGGCATCGATTTCACTGTTGCTAAAAAAAGATAAGGATCCGACGGAGTGTGGGTCGTATAGGCCCATATCACTTCTGAATGTGGACGCAAAGGTATTGGCGAACGTACTGGCGGGTAGGCTGGAGGAGTGCCTCCCCAAGGTGATAGGTGAAGATCAGATGGGGTTCGTGAGAGGGAGGCAGCTCTTTTCAAACGTTAGAAGGTACTGAACGTGGTTATGGTACCGGCGGAGGGGAAGGAAACAGAGGTGGTTGTGGCATTGGACGCTGAGAAGGCGTTTGACCGGGTAGAATGGGGGGTACTTGATGGCAGTTCTAGAGCGGTTTGGGATTGGACCAAGATTTGTGAACTGGGTAAAGCTACTATATAAGGAACGGAGGGCGAGCGTCCGCACAAACAACATCAGCTCGAGATACTTTTCTCTCCACCGTGGGACTAGGCAGGGATGTCCTACGTCCCCCCTGCTGTTTGCACTCGCGATTGAGCCGTTGGCCATCGCATTAAGAAGTTTGGGAGTATGGAAAGGAACAATGCGGGGGGTGATAGAGCATAGGCTGTCCTTATATGACGATGACTTGCTGTTATGGGATGACGTGTCGGAACCGAGTGTGTCGATAGGGGGAATATTGGAGCTGCTTTGAGTGTTTAGGTCTTTCTCGGGGTACAAACTAAATCTCGACAAGGATGAGTATTTTGTGGTGTCTCGGCCGGGGGGGGGGGGGGAGGGGCAGGGGTGGGGGTGGGGGGCGGGGGCTGCCATTCCGTAGGGCAGGGACTCACTTTAGGTACATGGGGTACAGGTTGCCAGGGAGTGGAGGGGGGGGGGGGGGGGGGGGCTCCGCAGGTACAACATTTCTAGTTTGGTGGGGAGAGTGAAAGCTGATCTGGCAAGGTGAGATGGTCTCCCTGTCACTGGCGGGTCGGGTACAGGCAGTTAAAATGAATGTGTTGCCGTGATTTCTGTTTATTTTTCAATGCCTACCGATTTTCCTGCCAAAGGCTTTTTTCAGGGAGATTGAGGGAAGGATTCGTTCATATGGGGAGGGAAGGTGGCCAGAGAGAGGGAGGTGCTGCTACAAAGGGGAAGGCAGGCAGGGGGTTTGGGTCTTCCGAACCTGATGTATTACTACTGGGCGGCGAATGTGGAGAAGGTGTGGAGCTGGTCAGAGGGGTTGATTCCCAGTGGGTCAGAATGGAGGAGAGTTTGTGCAGGGGGTCGGGACTGAAAGCACTAGCAACAGCGTTGCTCCCGATAGCCCCGGGGAAATACTCAGGGAGTCCGGTAATAATAGCTTCATTGAGAATTTGGTGCAGTTTCACCAACACTTCGGGTTGGGGACAGGGTCAAGGGAAATGCCGATTCGGGGGAACCACAGATTTGAGCCAGGGAGGTGGGATGGAAATTTTCGGAAATGGGAGGAGAAGGGGATTAAGACACTAAAAGATTTGTTTCTCATGGGTCGGTTTGCAGGATTGAAGGAGCTGGAAGCGAAGTATGGGTTGGAGCAGGAAGTGTTTAGATGCATGCAGGTTCAGGATTTTGGCAGAAAGGAGATACGGAGCTTCCTGGAGGAACTGGCCTCCACATTCCTGGAGGAGGTGCTGACGACAGGGGGACTGGAGAAGGGGGTAGTGTCAGCGGTTTACGGAACTATTTTGGAAGAGGAGAAGGCACCACTGGGAGCGGTCAAAGCAAAGTGGGAGGAAGAGTTGGGAGAGGATATGGAGGAGGGGCTCTGGTGTGAGCTGCTCCGGAGAGTGAATGCCTCCACCTCGTGCGTGAGGTTGGGGCTGATACAGCTGAAGGTGGTATACGGAGCACACCTCACGAGGGTGAGGATGAGCTGATTCTTTGAAGGAGTAGAAGCTGTGTGTGAACGTTGAGAGAGAGAGAGAGAGAGAGAGTGGGGGGGGGGGTTAATCACGTTCATATGTTTTGGTCCTGTCCAAAGCTGGAGGATTACTGGAAGGAGGTTTTTAGGGTAATCTCTAAAGTGGTGCACGTGAAACTGGACCCGGGCCCTCAGGAGGCCATATTCGGGGTGTCGGACCAGCCAGGGTTGGAAACGAGTGCGGAGTCAGATGTTGTAGCCTTCGCCTCGTTGATCGCCCGAAGGCGAATCCTGATAGGTTGGAGAGCAACCTCTCCACCCTGTGCCCTGACATGGCGGGGGGACCTGTTGGAATTCTTGACTCTTGAGAAGGTTAAGTTTGAACTGAGGGGAAGGATGGAGGGGGTCTACAATTCATGGGCATTATTCATTATGCACTTTCAAGAACTTGAGTCGCACGAGTATGTGCCGCGTACCTGGTGGGTGGTGTTTCCACGTGTAATGGTGGTACCCATGTCGATGATCTGGCATGTCTTGCAGAGATTGCCATGGCAGGGTTGTGTGGTGACGTGATCGCTGTTCTGAAGGCTGGGTAGTTTGCTGCAAACAATGGTTTGTTTGAGATTGCGCGGTTGTTTGAAGGAAATTCTAGGAAGCATATTCTAGGAAGCACCTCAGTCTTTATGGATTGTGAGGTACTGAGTTAATTTCTGAAAAGCTCCTTTGATTGAGGAAATGGCTGCCAGATCTGGAGCTTGTAATTGTTAATGGACATGGAATGTCAACAGGAAACCAGCCTTTGAAACAAACAGAGAGCAGAGTAGCCATTGCAACCTGACTGGGCTTTGAAATTGACCTCAAATGAAATCCTTCAAAGATTTTTCAGCAAGCAGAGAGAAGATTAGCTACACAACCCTCATCCCATTGGAGACCCCTGACCTGAAGCCCTCCAGCGCAGCCTGAGCACCCCCAATCCCCAGCTCTCTTGAAGGCCAAGCATTTATTACCCATCCCTAGTTGCCCTTCATAAGGTGGTGGTGAGTTGCCTTCTTGAACCGCTCAAGTCCTTGAGGTGTAGGTACACCCATTGTGCTGTGAGGGAGGGAGTTCCAGGATGTTGCCCCAGCAACAGTGAAGGAACGGCGATATATTCCAAGTCAGGGTGTTGAGTGACTTGGAGTGGAGCCTCCAGGTGGTGGAGTTCCCAGGTATCTGCTGCTCTTGTCCTTCTAGATGGTAGTGGTCGTTGGTTTGGAAGATGCTGTTTAAGGAACCTTGGTGTATTACTGCAGTGCATCTTGTAGATGGCACACATGGCTGCCATTGTTCGTCGATGGTGGAGGGATTGAATGTTTGTGGAATGGTTATCAATCAAGTGGGCTGCTTTGACAGTGTCCTTGACAGTGTTGGGTTTCTTGAGTTTTGTTGGAGCTGCACTCATCCAGGCAAGTGGAGAGTATTCCATTACAATCCTGACTTGTGTCTTGTAGATGGTGGACAGGCTTCCGGGGAGTCAGGAGGTGAGTTTTTAAAAAAATATTTTTATTCTCCTCCTTTTTCACATTTTCTCCCAAATTTACACCCACCAACAATAAACAATAATCAGTAACAAATATGTCAATCCCCATATCAATAACAACGATCCCATCCTCCCACCAAACCCCAAACATTAGCCCGCATGTTCACACAAACAAATGACAAAAAGGAATTAGGGATTACCCATAGTCACCATTAATACACACAGCCCCCCTCCCCCAACCCTCCCACCCACACGCCCCAACTAATGTTTGATGTTAATGTTTGTCTACCTCATACGCTGCAGGAAGCGTGGTACATTGGTGAGACCATGCAGACGCCGCACCAACGAATGAACGGACATCGCGTGACAATCACCAGGCAGGAATGTTTCCTCCCAGTCGGGGAATGCTTCAGCAGTCAAGGGCATTCAGCCTCTGATCTCCGGATAAGCGTTCTCCAAGGCGGCCTTCAGGATGCACAACAACACAGAATCGAAGAGCAGAAACTTATAGCCAAGTTCCGCACACATGAGTACGGCCTCAACCGGGACCTGGGATTCATGTCGCATTACATTCACCCCCCACCATCTGGCCTGGGCTTGCGAAATCCTACCAACTGTCCTGGTTTGAGACAATTCACACTTCTTTAACCTGGGGTTACCCCTACCTCTGGATCTGTAAAGACTTAATTACCTGCAAATGTTCGCATTTGCATCATTGACTTTGTCTGTATATATGTTTCTGGAACATACCTCTTCATTCACCTGAGGAAGGAGCAGTGCTCCGAAAGCTAGTGTTTGAAACAAACCTGTTGGACTTTAAACTGGTGTTGTAAGACTTCTTACTGTCCTAGAATATGCACCTGCTTTGTCTAATCTCATTATTATTTGAAGGGGAAATTTTTCTATCTCATTTGAACTGCACAGCTTTCCTGTGCAAGTGGGTGGATCCGCTTTTATTTTAAATTAGTGTTTTTTCCTCTCTGATGTCTGAACTGCATGCGTTTCCTTTACCATTCGAGCAAGTGGGCCCACTCGGAAATGATAGTGCAAGGTTTCCTCAATGAGGACCTTCTCTCATCCAATGGCCTAGGGGATCAGGGCTCCTCATCTGGGCAGGAAGGAGTCTAAAGACCGAAAGATGCCAGCCCAAGGGGTTGGCTGCAAGTCACTCAGCGCGAGAAGGTGGGACAGTCATGTTGAGGATGGGGAAGGGGCAGTATTTGATTCCCTGTTGGGATTTAAGTCATAGATCTTGCTCCGACTGTCCAGGTGCATTGAGTATTATGGCACAACAGTAATAAGATTGCGAGCTATACACGCATGAGTATCCACGGTGCCTATTGGCCACTGTCTATCTCCAAAAGGACTTGTGCCCTCTCACTTCCTGCTCATTCAACCAATTGGCGATCATCATATATCCTTCACCACTCTCAGCTGCCTCAGTCTCTAAGGGTCAGCACTGGAAGCCTTGATTGTCAAGGGTTGAAGGTTGGGGGTTGGGCATCGGGAGGGGTCAGCTAACGCCTAACAGCAGTGACCACATGTGTGTGGGGGGTAGGGGGGGGTTGATGCTAGGGGCACAGCGCTGCCTACTTGCCCTGCCGCCCTGAGGAGGGTGTGCAGTTTTTTTTGAAACTGGATGGCAGTCTGGGCAACTTCGCTGACGGCACCTCCCACCTCCGCCCAGTCATGGGGAAGGCCGGCGCCTGAGGACATTCCTCCCAGGCCGAGGTACAGTGATGCCTGTGCTCGCCCCTTTGGAGTGGCTGAATACTTTGACCTATCACGCCGTCTTTGCCGTCGTTAAAATCCACAGTTTTCACAACGGAGTCAGCACTTAGTCTCAAAAACGGAGAATCCAGCCCATAGACTATTTTCTAAATGGGAACAGGCTTCAGAAATCTAAAGCACAAAGGGACTTAGTCCCAGGTCAGGATTTTCTTTAGGTTCAGAAGCAGATTCAGTTGGCGTTAGGAAGGTGTTGTAGACGGAGACAAAGAGGCCAGGCTGACAGGATACAACTCTCTTTATTCTCACATTAGATACACCAACCACTCCTTTCCACTCCCCACAGGGTCACCTTCGTGGACCTGCTCCCAGGTCGTTGTTTATATCCTGTGGGGAGTCCCTCCCATTGGGAGGAAGCTCAGCAACCAGTCACCTGGGTAGCTCCTAGTCTGAGGTGTAGGACAGGAATCGGATGCAGCACAAGTTCTGTCCCCGTAGGGGGGGTTGTAACACCCCTCCTCCCCCCATCAAAGTCTGGAGAAATGTCCATGACCTCAGGTGGAGGGGCCTGTGGCCGCTTGGATCATGGGCAGAGGTCCAGGGGTGATAGAACATCAGTGACCGCTGCTTCCGCGAGGATCATCATAGCTGGCACGGCTGAGCCGGCAAGGCTGACGGTACAATCATTGCCGGGCAGTCCAGTACCCATCTCGGAATCTGCCTCCATATCGAGGTCATCGCTGGCCAGATCTGTGGCCGCATCGGGCCCCCCGGCGCCCTGACATTCAACAGGAGGTGGAACGGGGGAGTGGGGCCTGGTTCCTCTCTGGCTTCGGGACTCCGCTTTGGCCGTAGGGGGAGCGGAGTCCAGCTCCTACATGGGGGCTCCGGGTCTCGTGCAGGTAGCTCCTGGTGGCTTTGTCGTACGTGGTCCAGGAGGCGGTGTGTCTCGGTGACCTGCACCTGGATCGTGTTGGAGACCGACCCCCTTGTGGAGGGCTATCCCAGGGTTCCATTTGGCTACAGTCCCGAAGTTTCTCACATAAACCGCGTCACCTGCCGTGAAGGTGCACAATTGTAGGTGGCGGTGAGAGTCCATCTCCGAGCGGTCCTGACGCTAACAACCCGATGTCGGGGAGGATGTGGCTGTGACGTGTCCAGAGTCGCCGCCCCATGAACAACTCTGACATCGCAATGACAGGGTTTTACAGGGCCATCCGCAGGCGCCCGATGCCATTCATGGCCATGAATGATGTGAACTCCTGGCTTGTAAATGCCGTGCCATTGTTGGACACCAGGACCTCGGGCAATCCGTGCGTGCTCAAACGGCCTCGCAGCCTGTCAATGGATGCTCTCGTGGTCACGGTGGGGACCTGGTGTACTTCAAGCCACTTTGCATGGTCGTCCAGTAATGTGAGGAACGTGGCCCCCTGAAACGGTCGATGTGTACCCGGGACCATGGCTTCCTGGGCCACTCCCAGGGCTGCATCGGGGCCGCTGGTGGGGTCTTCTGGTGTTCCTGGCATGAGGTGGAATTGTGGGCTCGGTGTCCAATCCGGGCCACCAAACGTAGCTGCTTGGCAACATTTTCATTTTGGCATCCAGGGAGGTCTTTCAACAGGGGTGCGCGACCCGCGTTCCGCACAGGAGGGCACCATCTTCGATGCTCATTTCGGGCAACCTGGAGGTGTATGTCCTCAGCCCGTCTGGTATCGCTTTATGCCGGGCCCAATATTGGACCATATGTAAGACCCTCGACAACCCGGGGTCAGTCTGTCTCTATTCTCTGATATGAGCTGCCGTTACTGGCCAAGTGTCCATGAAATGGAGGCAGCTATCACCTCCGGGGGTGCGTCGGGAGCTGGCGGCTTTATGGTTAGGGGCAGGCAGCTAAACCTGTCCGCGTGCGGATTCCTGTGCCTGGGCGGTACTCCATTGTGGACTCTTAGGCGGACAGAAGCAGGGCCCAACGCTGAACCAGGGCAGATACCTGGTGTGCACTGTGAACGCCCCCGTCCATAAACGCACTGGTGGAGACCATTGGTCGCTCCGAGCCGGCAGGTATGCGGTGGGCCGGGACCTCACCCAACGCCATATGGCGAGGCGTCACATGTGAGGAGCAGGGGTTTGTCTGGGTCGAAGTGGGTCAGGAATTCATCTGACTAGAGACGCTGCTTCCCCTCTTGAAACGCTGAGGAGGAGGTTGGAAGGAGGCTCCGCATGAGGCTTCGTGTGTACCGGCAGTGCCTATCATTCGAGGACCTACCAGAGCGGGCATGCAGTCGAAGACTCCGGCTGAGCAGGGGACAGGGCGACATATCTGCCAGATCATGGCACACCTGGCGCCGCGGGGGTATGGGGGAGGACACCCGCTCCTGGTGGCCGTCAAGGTGACAGTTGCCCTGAATCTCTAGTTCGGGCTCCTTCCAGGCGCCGATCAGCGACCTGTCCGAGATCTCACAGACCTCGGTGCACAGGTGCATCCGCACCATCATAGAGGCCGTGTATGCCCAGGCTGCACAATACATACATTTCAATGTGGACCGAGCCAACCAGGATGCCCAAGCTGCAGGGCTCGTTGTCATTGCTGAGATGGCCCGGGTCCAGGGGGTGATTGTCGGGGTGCATGTCCTCCGATGAGTACCTGTGGGGCACAGGAACGGTGAGCGCTGGCTGTACTGGGCTCCAAGCCCCCCTTGACCCTCCGCCCAGAAACCCCCCTACCCCTCGTGCCCCTCTGCAGCCAGCCCATCCCTCACACCCTTCTGACAGACCACTGAGGCAGGTTGTAATGTAGTCAACATGTGTTTATTGTGAACATATATGTGCAGGTTAGTGTCCTAGCCCCTATCACTATCTTATGTGCTGCGTCTGTGCCAACCTAACTGGTGTCTACTTTTCTGGCCTTACATGGCCGAACACCACATCTAGGTCGATCCTCAGGTGGTACATCAGGAGTGGAGGCGGCCTACTGCGATTCCTGCCCTGTGACCTGGGGCCTCGTTGGCAGCCGTCTTCTGTGATGACCAGACCTCGATGGGTCCAGCTGCTACTCAGGTGCCCCAGGTGGTGTGGTGCCGCCCTGCTCTGCCTGTGCTCCCCTGCGGGACTCACCAGCACGGGCCCCATCACCTCCTCCTCCCTCCCTAGATACTCCATGGGACGGGCGAGCTCATCCCTGAGACTCCGCCTCCACCTGGCACTGCCAGCCCTGGAGGCCCATTTTTGTCTTGACTAGGGTATCCATGTTCCCAACATTCCGCACGTTCGCCATTCCCAATGTTCCGCACATTCACAGTTCCCAACACGCACTGCACATGTGCAGTTCCCAAATTTCTGCATATGCGCAGTTCCCAATGTTCTGCACATTCGTAGTTCCCAATGTCCCGCAGATGCGCAGTTCCCAATGAGCACCGCACATGCGCAGTTCCCAATGAGCAGTTCCCAATGCGCAGCACATTCGTAGTTCCCAATGTTCCGCACATGCGCAGTTCCCAATGCGCAGTTCCCAATGCGCATCACACATTCGCAGTTCCCAATACATTTCGCACATGTGCAGTTCCCAATGTGCACCGCACATACGCAGTTCCCAACGTTTTGCATATACGCAGTTCCCAATGTTCCGCACATTTGCATGTTCTGTACATTCTCAATGTTCCCCCCTCCCCCCAAATCTCTGTCCCTCTGAAGAAATGCCCTATGGATCCTTGGGGTCTTACCCGCCCAGATAAAGGATGCTACCATCTTATTAATCTCAGCAAAAACAGATTTAGGGGGAAAAGTGGGGGAGACACTGAAAAAGGAACAAAAACCTCGGGAGAGAGACTGGACTCTGCCTGCTAAGGAAAGGGGAAGGTTAACCCACTTTTGTAAGTCGGACTTAACCTTACTCACCAGACGAGTATGGTTCAACTTATGGAGCCGGACCCAATCATGGGGCACCCAGATACCCAGATAATGAACGTTAGATCTGGCAAGACAAAGAGGTTACACCTCCAGATTGGCTCCCCTCCCTGGGGATTAACTGGAAAGTATTTGTTCTTCTCCAGATTCAACTTATTCCCTGAGAAGGAACCGAAGCTCCTCAGTGGCTTCATTATTTCAATCATAGTGGAGACTGGGTCCATAATATAAAGCAGCAGGTTGTTAACATATAAGGACATCCTCCTTCCCCTTCCTTTACCAGAAGATCTCAAGGCAATGACCAAGGATTCAATTGCTGAAGCAAATAGGAGAGGGGACAGTGGACACTCCTGTCTTGTTCCCCTATTCAATAGGAAGTACCCGGAACTGAAAGCATTAGTGCGGACACTAGCCGTTGGGGGGTGTCCTATACAATAACCTAATAACCAAATCCACAAAATAAACATTTTCCCCAGACCAAAACTCCCAAGGATCTGAAAAAGGTGCCTCCCCTGCATCCTGTCAAATATCTTCTCTGCACCCATAGATACAATCACCTCCGGCTCGGGAACGGGAGAGGGGGAAAGAGCAACATTCAACAGCTGGCGAATATTGGCAGACAATTGCCCACCCTTAACGAAGCCTGACTGGTCTTCCGCAACCACTTCCTAAAGACAGGGTTCCAGCCGCAACGCCAGCACCATAGCAAGTAGTTTGGCGTCAACGTCCAATAGCGATATGGGCCAATATGACCCACATTCTGTGGGGTCCTTTTCTTTCAGTATAAGAGATAGAAGCTTGTGAACGTGCAGCGGGCAAAGAGCTCCAGGTCAAGGAGCCATTGAACATGTCCATCATCAATGGGGTCAACTGATCTACAAAAACTTCTTATAAAACCCAACATGAAACCCATCGGGGCCAGGAGTTTACCTGTTTGCATCAACCCAATCTCCTCAGGGCTTAACGGGGTGTCCAACTCCTCCCATCTCTCTCTCCACCATCGGAAAGGATAATCCTAGAAGAACATTGGTATGTCCGTACTCCCCTCCGGGAGCTCGTACCTGCAGAAACTGTTGAAAAATGCCTCAAAAGTCGCAATTTCTTTCCCGAGGGAAGAGGCCAAGCTGCCACTCGAATCCCTAATCTGTATGATCCCCCGGGAAGCCGCCTGTCGCCTCAGCTGGTGGGCTAAAAGATGGCTGTCCTTATCCCCATATTCATTCAAACAAAACCTTAAACTCTGCATCTGGATCACCACCTTGCCCATGGACACCATTTTGAACTGTATCTGAAGCTTCTTCTTGTTCACCAGGGACTCTGGGGTAGGATCACACGAGTACCTGCGATCCACCACTAGGACAGTATTTACCAAGCTCTGCAGTCCTATCCATATGCGCCTTATAGGATACTATCTCCCCTCTAATAACCACTTACAGTGTGGATGGTGAGTCAGACTCATTCTTGTCCAAAATTACTCTCGCCAAGTACTCCGCCTTCCCCACCCAAGGGAGAAGAGACCTGGGCAGAAAATAGTCCATCCTCGAATAAACATTGTGGACCTGGGAAAAGAACAAAAATTCCTTATCCTTTGGGTGTAAAAACCACCGCGGATCTGTTCCCCCGTCTATTCAGTAAATGCTGACCGTGCCTTTGCTGCCCCCGGTGGAGGCACCAACTAGGCCTAGAACGGTCAAATTTAGGATCAAGGACACAGTTCAAATCTCCTCCAAAAACCAGTTGATGCATGTCCAGATCATGATGTGGAGATGCCGGCGTTGGACTGGGGTGAACACAGTAAGAAGTCTTACAACACCAGGTTAAAGTCCAACGGGTTTGTTTCAAACACTAGCTTTCGGAGCACTCCTGAGGAAGGAGCAGTGCTCCGAAAGCTAGTGTTTGAAACAAACATGTTGGACTTTAACCTGGTGATGTAAGACTTCTCACTGTGTCCAGATCAGGAATGGAAGCCAACAGCTTCCTAATAAATGCCGTACTGTCCCAATTTGGAATGTAGATATTGACCAATAGCACCAACGTGCCTGCCAAAGACCTGGTGACCATATCGTATCACCTGAAGGAGCCTTGGCAGCTGAAAAAAATAACCCACTTGTTAATCATAATGCCCCCCCCCCCCCCCCCCCCCCCCCCCCTCCCCCCCCCTCCCCCCCATCGTCGGAATTTTGCTGGGATTCTCCGCGTGTTTCTGTGTGGTCGCCGTTCGCTGGCGGCCGGATTCTATCTTCCCGGCGCCTGACAATGGGATTTCCCATTTAAACCGCTCCATAACGCCGGGAAAACCGGTGGCGAGGTTGCACCCCTGCCGGGAAAAGTCAATTGCAACGACTGGACAATCCCGGCCATTTTAATCAATCCTTTAGAGACAGCAGACGGGGGAAATCTTTATTCCTTGTGTAAAAATGAGCCTTTACTTCTCAAACAGTGAGAATTTCAGGTTCCGACCCTGAGAGTGTGTTTGGTAAACATGGGGCTGGATTCTCCGATTCTCAGGCTATGTCCTGATGCCGGCGTGGGAATGGAGGCGTTTAGCGACCGGAGAATCGGCGCAAAACACCCACTGATCCTCCGTTTGGCTGGGGGCCGAGCAGCAAGGCAGCATAGAGCACCCGGCTCTAGCTGCTGATACGGCCGGAGAATTGCCGGGTCCGTGGCTGCCCGTGCGCACGGTGGCGGCCCGCAGCGGCCGTGCCGTGAAACATGACGCGGGCCTGGACTGCCAAATAGTGCCCCACCCTTTGGCCGGCACGCGACCCCCGGACCACCCACAACAGTACCCCCAGCCCCTGCCAAAGTCCCCCCTGCCCGCGGATCGGCTTTCCACTGACTGTGGCGGTGCTGGACTGAGTCCGTAGCTGCCACACCGAGTTCCCGACCCGCGAGCGACGCCGTTGGGAAGTCGGCCGGTCGGGGGCGGAGTATCGGGACGAGGGCCTCAGGCAACGTTACGGCGCGCGGTTACTCCTCAGGTACGCCGCTTTGGGGGGCGAGGAGCATCGCAAAAGCAGCGCCGTCCCCTATTTTGGCGCAAACAGGGATTCTCTGGCCAATCGCCGAACGCGATTTTGGCGTCGGAGACCGGAATATCCCGCCCAAGTGCACTTAAATTAACGGTTGTCAAAAGCTGAAAACTGCTAAATGGAATAAGGGTGATTGCTGCGTTGCAAGTAACTCTCCAGCGCAGTTTATTTTTTAAACAGTCTGTCATACTTTGGTTTGTAAATGTTTTAAACGTATGGCGGTTCCAATATTTTTTGCATAAATATTTGAAAATGACCAAAGGCAGAAGAGTTAATATAAACAGCACGGTGCTGTAATAAATTCTGCAGGCCGAATACCTCTTCATTAAACCTTCCCATATAAGGTGATGATTTGTACCAGCAAACACACAGTCCTAGTGCAACTTGTGGAAAAATAAGGCTATCATTTACCGAGTGTTCTTTCTAAATAATCAGGGCTATTATTTAACAAAAGTTTTTTTTTTTTGCAACACTCTACGTGACGTTAATCTCTTTTGCTCTCTGGCATCATCTGCAAAAACAAAATAGTTGCAGATGTCGTTTTGCACTGTTGGTTGCAGACTGTTTCTAAACCCAGAAAGTCCAGTGGGCCCCCCACCACCCCCCCCCCTCACTCCGAGTCCTCGTAATTTCTGCTGTTTATGTAATTTCAGCGTTGAACGTCACTAAGAAGTTATTTATCTGGTAGGGCTGTGGACAAAGTTGGCAGGCAGTGCCGTCTGCCAGTGTCAGGTGATCCATCATTTCCTCCTTCACTCCGTCGTGCTGTCTGTGGTTTTTTGAAAATAAGATACTGGATGACACGCAGCCTTATTCGTGTCCAAGGCGTGTTTAAATACCTCCTTCATAAGCACCATATCTGGAAGTTGCATTACCACTAAGCACCTTGCATTATGTGCTGTGGTTTTTTTTCTGGTATACTGCAGATCTAAAATATCATATAATTTGTGTCTCATACTGGTAGTTGTGGGTTTTGTAAATACATCGGGTGCACTATAAGTGATTTAAATCTACGATACAGCTAAAACAGAATAATCAGTGTCAAGTAAAACTGACAAACAGATTACCGTCACTTGGAATTTAACCAGGAGTTGGGTCTTCTCAACTTCAAGAGGTTGGCCATGAAAATAAAAATAAAATTGTTAGGTTGAATAAATTTATTTCGAAGGGCAGCACGGTTGCCGCAGTGGGTTAGCCCTGCAGCCTCACGGCACCGAGGTCCCAGGTTCGATCCCGGCTCTGGGTCCCTGTCTGTGTGGAGTTTGCACATTCTCCCCGTGTTTGCGTGGGTTTCACCTCCACAACCCAAAGATGTGCAGGGTGGGTGGATTGGCCACACTAAATTGCCCCTTAATTGGAAAAAATGAATTGGGTACTCTAAATTTGTATTTAAAAAAAATTATTTTGAGAAGTTAAAAGTGACCTGAAAGAATCGCTACATTGTTCAAAACTTTTAATCATTGTGCTGATAATAATATTAACCGTGCCGCCCTAATCTGCACATGGAGTGGGAAAATCAAATTAGTAATGATACCTTAGAGGAGGATTGTGTACAGGATGGTTTTCTGGACCTATACATTGAGGAACTAACAAGAGATCAGGTCATCTTAGATAGGGTGCAATGAGAAAGAAATAATTGACCCTTGGGGATGAGCGACCATAATATGATGGAATTCTTCATCAAGATAGAGAGTGACATCATTGATTCTGAGACTAGGGTCCTGAATCGAAATAAGGGAAACTCCAATGGTATGAGGCGTGAGTTGGCTATGGTAGTGTGGAAAATTCTGGAGTTCATTCATTGTTAAAGGTTTAATCACAGAGCACTTGGAAAACAGTGACAGGATCCGGCAGAATCAGCATAGACTTATGAAAGGGAAATCACCCTCTGCCGTTCTCGGTACTCCACGAGCCCGGTGGTGGTGTCGGCATTGAGGATCTGGGGGCAATGGAGGAGGAATAAGAAGGTGGAGGGTGCGTCAGTCTGGACCCCGATTTGCCACAACCACAGGTTCGCGCCGGGTAGGGTAGATGGCGGGTTCCGTAGTTAGCAGAGAGCAGGAATTAGACGGATGGGAGATCTATTCATAGACGGGAGTTTTCCCAGTCTGAAGGCGCTGGAGGGACAAGTTCAAGCTGCCGCCAGGGAATGGTTTCAGATATTTACAAGTCCGGGACTTTCTGTGGAAACAGGTGTTGGCTTTCCCGCTGATCCCGTCATGGGGGATACAGGACAGAATAGAGTCCGGTACCTGGGTGGGGGAGGGGAAAGTGTCGGATATCTATCAGGAATTGTTGGAGGCAGAGGAGGCCCCGGTGGAGAAACTGAAGGGCAAGTGGGAGGAGGAGCTAGGTGGGGAGTTAGAGACGGGTCGGTGGGCGGACGCCCTAAGCAGGGTTAATTCCTCCTCATCATGTGCCAGGCTCAGTCTAATACAGTTTAAGGTGGTACACCGGGCACACATGATGGCGGTGAGGATGAGCAAGTTTTCGGGGTAGAAGATAGATGTGCGAGGTGTGCGGGAAGCCCAGCAAACCATATCCATATGTGGGCATGCCCGAAGCTTGGAGGATTCTGGCAGGCGTTTGCCAAGGCAATGTTCAAGGTGCTAGGTGGTGCCGAGTCCAGAGATGGCAATCTTCGGAGTGTCTGAAGACCCGGGAGTTCAGGGAGTGAAAGAGGCCGACGTTCTGGCCTTTGCCTCCCTGGTAGCCCGGAGACGGATCCTGTTAATGTGAAGGGACTAGAAGCCCCCGAGGATGGAGACCTGGGTCAGCAACATGGCTGGGTTTCTCAAGCTGGAGAAAATAAAATTTGCCTTGAGGGGGGTCAATGCAGGGGTTCTCTCGGAGGTGGCAGCCATTCCTCGTCTTTCTTGGGGAAAATTAAAATGTCAGCAGAAGCAGCATTCTGAAATGGGGGAGTGGGGGGTGGGTAGGTGCAATATGGTTAAGGGATGTACAGAAGTGGTTGGGTGTGAAATGTCTAGTTTACCATGTTGATGTTTCTGTTATTATTGTTTTGTTTGTTATTGTTATAACATTTTTTCAAATGCTTCAATAAAAATATTTTTTTTAAATGAAAGGGAAATCATGCCCGACTGATCTACTGGGATTCTTTGAGCATGTAAGTAGTAGAGATGATGAAGGGGGACCAATGGATGTTTTTTATTTGGAATTTTGACAAGGTCCCACATAAGAGATTAGTGTGCAAAATTTAAGCGTCTGATTTTGGGGGTAGTGTAATGAGATGAATAGAAAACTGTTTGGCAGACAGGAAACAAAGAGTAGGAAACGAGTATTTTTCCAAATGCTAGGCAGTGACCAGTGGGGTACCAAAGGGACCAATGCCAGGACCCCAGCTATTCACAATGTATATTAATGATTTAGACGATGGAACTAAATGTAATATCTCCAAATTTGCAGATGACACCAAGCTGGGTGGGAGGGTGAGCTGTGAGGAGGATGTAGAGATCCTTCAGTGTGATTTGGGCAAGTTGAGTGAGTGGGAAAATGCATGGCAGATGCAGCAGACTGGATAAATGTGAGATTATCCACTTTGGGAGCAAAAACAGGGAGGCAGGTTATTATCTGAATGGTTATATGTTGAGAGAAGGGAATGTGCAACATGACCTGGGTGCCTTCATACACCAGTCATTGACGGTAAGCATGCAGGTGCAGCAGGTAGTAAAGAAGGAAAATGGTGAGCTGGCCTTCATAGCGAGAGGATTCGAGTAGAGGAACAGGGATATAATTATACAGGGCCTTAGTGAGGCCACACCTGGAAAATTGTGTGCAGTTTTGGTCTCCTTATCTGAGGAAGGATATTGAGGGAGTGCAGCGAAGGTTTACCAGACTGATTCCTGGGCTGGCAGTACTGGTGTTTCAGTAGAGATTGAGTCAGTTAGGATTATATTTGTGTGCGTTCAGAAAAATTAGGGGATCCGAAAGAAACCTATAAAATCCGAATAGGTTTTCCTGGAAGATTTTCCTAAAAGAGAGTGGCTCATCATCCGCAAGGCACTGGTACTCTGCATCTGCTCCAAAGAGGATAGTGTACTCCGTTGGTGGGACCTCCTCTGAAGAAGTCACAGTGGTCCTCAACTTGTATACTTCTAGTTCATTTCAGGGCTCAGTGGGAGATCTGTGCAGCGTCAATCAGCCAATCACAGTTGTGTCAAGCTGGTGGCTGATGCAATTTTCATCCACATCCACATCAAGACCAGACGGATGAGGGTAGCCAGGTGGAGAGAGCGCACAGGATTCGCAATGATGGCTGGTTTTCCCTGTATACAGGGTGCTATAGACTGCATGCACGTGACCATCAGGGTACCAGCAATAGGGAGAGGAACTTTCATCAGCAGGAAGTGGTCCCACTCAATGAATGTGCAGATTGTCTGTGGCCACAGGACACAGACTCTGCAAGCCTGTTACCCTGGGAGCTCACATGATTCTCACATCTTGCGACATTCCCAGATACCAAGGCAGTTCCTGGCTCTGGCACAATTGGGTCGCTGGCTCCTGGGTGCCAAGGAAGAGTTGGCTAATGAAACAACTCCATCCCCAACAACTGACACCGAGGAGAGATAAAACAGGAGTTATGCATCCTCAAGAGTGGTGTTGGAGAGGCTGCTCAAGAAGTGCTTTTGATGCCTTGACTGATCCAGGGGGGGTGGTCATTATAATATCCACTAAAAAAGTGTATCTCTCTCATAGTTGTCACATTCTGCCCTTGTAATTGAAAATATGGAAAGATATGTCATTTGAAACATGGAAGTCTGGCAATATCTGGTCTGAGAGAAACATGAGAGAATACAGGGCAAGATCCCACAAAGGGTTAACAGCAGCTGCAAAGAGCAGGATTATAAAATGCAGATTCTTTCTCCCAAACAGGCTCAGCAAACACATGATTTTGCTAAAAGCAAGGATTCACACCTTCATTGAAATTAACTATCTTAGTAAGCAGCTGGAAAGGAAAGGATGAGGTTCAGTTGAATTTGGTGACAATTCTAGATGTGAAATTCTGCTAACACCAAGTAAATTAAAGAAAACGGGAGACTATCAGTCTACGAGAAACATAATTTAAAGCTAAAATCAAAATCAAAATTATGAGCTGGGGACACAATTGGAAAATAAAACTATAGAAACGACAGGAACCAAATCAAAATTTCGCACCCCTATTGAAACCAAAGCATTTTTGAATATCACAAAGGAAACAATGTAATCAGAGACCTGAGAGGTGAGGTCATGTCAAAATGAACACTTAGTTGTATTAGAATGTTTAGATCAAAGCTACTTTTTACAATCAAAGTGAAATAAAAGTTGCTTTACAATAAAGTCATAAAAACTTAATAACTGTTAGAAAGAGAATATAAATCCAGAGACCAGAACAGGAACTACCAGAACTCAGAGAGGAGAGAAGCATAGAAGGAACAAGAGAAGCAAGCAGAGTCAGCTTACAGCCAGCTCGGTCATGGGAAAGATAAGACATAGAAGCCGAGCTAAAACAGCTAATACATCTAAGGAAGACTAGAACTTAAAGAGGAGGCAGAGTCAGCTCAGAGTCAGCTCAGAGACAGTCAGCAGAGTCAGCTCTCATAGGTCGGTACATGGGATCGACAAGACATAGCAACCGAGCTAACAAGCAAATACATCTAAAGAAGACCAGATTTTAAAAAGAAGATCAATTGTCAAGGTAGGCCTGAAGGTCCCTTCAACCAACCTGAAGGATCCAGAAGCAAGATCTTTTTACCTTTCTGTAAAGAAAGTGATTGCAGCTTTTAAAAGAAAAAATATAATAATAAAATAACTTAATTTATGAAATGAAATGAAATGAAAATCGCTTATTGTCACGAGTAGGCTTCAATGAAGTTACTGTGAAAAGCCCCTAGTCGCCACATTCCGGCACCTGTCCGGGGAGGCTGGTACGGGAATCGAACCATGCTGCTGGCCTGCTTGGTCTGCTTTAAAAGCCAGCGATTTAGCTGAGTGAGCTAAACCAGCCCCTAACCTGAAACAGTGGTTATTCCAATGTCTACTTTACTTACTTAGCAATGCGGGACCCAGGACCGATGCTACTAAGTGGTAAGTAGATGAAATCTTCTATGAAGATATGGGTTATACTGTGGGATAACTTGAAAATATAGTTTGACCTGAATAGCACCCACTGAAATCTGCATAGGAGTCAGGGAGTGAGAATCCCTATTCACCATTTAGAATGTGGGCCCTTTTTGGTATAGGGGGAAGTCTAAGAATAGTGGTGACTTTTCACCCTGCACAATCTGCACACCCTGCCCGGAAATGTAAACAGCGCCCTGGACCCCGCTAGCGCCCTGGACTCTGCCAGCGCCCTGGACCCCGCCAGATGCAACCACCTACCTTCCACAAGGGCGGACGTCTCCCATCGGATCCCAGGATCATCCAGCAGCAGCCGCCGACCGAGAAAGCGAGGGAAACGCAGCGGTCTGCAGGTTAGACTGAAGGAACGCGGTTTCAAGACCCCTCTCCCCAGCATACTCCTGGCAAACGCCCAAGCGATTGAAAACAAGCTGGATGAACGTAACGCCAGACTTACCTCTCAGAGGGAAGTAAGAGACTGCTGTGTGCTCTGTTTCACAGAGACATGGCTCACCCCCGCCTCACCGGACTGTGCCATACAACCTGAAGGCTTCTCTATTCACCGGGCGGACCGCACGGCATCTTCAGGCAAAGCGAAGGGTGGAGGGGTTTGCCTCCTCATCAACTCCTCCTGGTGCTTGGATGTGGTGACCCTGGCGACCTACTGCTCCCCAGACCTGGAATACCTGACCGTGAAGTTCCGCCCACACTATCTTCCACGTGAGTTCACCTCAGCCATTATCACAGCGGTCTACATCCCACCCCAGGCAGAAGTGAGGAAGGCGCTGGACGAACTGTACACAGTTATAAACAACTACGAAACAGAACACCCGGAGGCCCTGTTCATTGTGGCCGGAGACTTCAACAAAGCCAACCTCAAGAGTGTACTGCCAAAATTCCACCAGCACATTTCCTGTACCACCAGGGGCGACAACACTCTTGACCACTGCTACTCAAAAATCAAGGGCGCCAACCGTTCCATCCCCTGACCGCACTTTGGGAAATCAGACCATAAGACGGTGCTCCTTCTCCCGGCTTACAAGCAGAAACTCAAGCGGGAGAATCCAGCTAAGAAGGTTGTGCAGTGCTGGTCCGATGAGACAGAAGAGCTCTTACGTGACTGCTTGGAGACAGTGGACTGGTCCATATTTAAGAACTCAGCGACTAACTTAAATGAGTATGTCACCACCGTCACAGACTTCATCAGCAAATGTGTGGACGACTGCGTGCCAAAGAAAGCAGTACGTACGTTCCCCAACTGGAAACCATGGCTCAACCGCAAGATTGACTCCCTACTGAAGGACAGATCTGAGGCGTTCAAGGCAGACGACCCTGTCCTATATAAGAAATCCAGGTACGACCTCCGCAAAGCCATCCGAGATGCCAAGAGAGAATATCAAACTAAACTAGAGTCACAGACAGACTCTCGGCGGTTGTGGCAAGGACTAAGCAACATAACGGGCTACTAAGCGAAGCCGAGCAGTATCTCTGGCAGCAGTGCACCCCTCCCCGATGAACTTAATGCATTCTATGCTCGGTTTGAGCAGGTAACCAACAATCCGCTATCGAGTGCCCCAGCAACCCATAATTCACCCATACCCACCATCACAGTTTCCGAAGTCAGATCGGCCTTCCTGAAAGTGAACCCACGGAAGGCGATGGGCCCGGACGGGATCCCCGGTCGTGCACTCAGAGCCTGTGCGGACCAGCTGGCAGAGGTATTCACAGACATCTTTAACCTGTCCCTATTCCACTCCGAGGTCCCCACCTGCTTCAAGAAGACCACCATCATACCGGTACCAAAGAAGAACCAGGCAACGTGCCTCAATGACTACCGCCCGGTGGCCCTGACGTCAGTTGTAATGAAGTGCTTCGAGAGGCTGATCATGAAGCGCATCACCTCCATACTCCCGGAACGCCTTGACCCACTTCAATTCGCATACCGTCGCAACCGGTCCACATCAGACGCCATTTCCCTGGCCCTACACTCATCCCTAGAGCATCTCGAAAACAAGGACTCCTACATCAGACTCCTATTTATTGACTACAGCTCCGCCTTCAACACCATAATCCCAGCCAAGCTCATATCAAAGCTCCAAAACCTAGGACTTGGCTCTCCACTCTGCAACTGGATCCTTGACTTTCTGACCAACAGACCACAGTCAGTAAGAATGAACACCAACACCTCCTCCACAATAGTCCTCAATACCGGTGCCCTGCAAGGCTGCGTACTTAGCCCCCTACTCTACTCCCTGTACACACACGACTGCATGGCAAAACTTGGTTCCAACTCCATCTACAAGTTTGCTGACGATACGACCATAGTGGGCCAGATCTCGAATAACGACGAGTCCGAATACAGGAGGGAGATAGAGAACCTAGTGGAGTGGTGCAGCGACAACAATCTCTCCCTTAATGCCAGCAAAACTAAAGAGCTGGTCATCGACTTCAGGAAGCAAGGTACTGTGCACACCCCTGTCAGCATCAACGGAGCCGAGTTAGAGATGGTGAGCAGTTTCAAATTCCTAGGGGTGCACATCACCAAAAATCTATCCTGGTCCACTCATGTCGACGCTATCACCAAGAAAGCACAACAGCGCCTTTACTTCCTCAGGAAACTAAGGAAATTCGGCATGTCCACATTAACCCTTACCAACTTTTACAGATGCACTATAGAGAGTATCCTATCTGGCTGCATCACAGCCTGGTATGGCAACTGCTCGGCCCAGGACCGCAAGGAACTTCAGAGAGTCGTGAATACCGCCCAGTCCATCACACGAACCTGCCTCCCATCCATTGATTCCATCTACACCTCCCGCTGCCGGGGGAAGGCAGGCAGCATAATCAAGGATCCCTCCCACCCGGCTTACTCACTTTTCCAACTTCTTCCATCGGGCAGGAGATTCAGATGTCTGAGAACACGGACGAACAGACTCAAAAACAGCTTCTTCCCCACTGTCACCAGACTCCTAAATGACCCTCTTATGGACTGACCTCATTAACACTACACCCTGTATGCTTCATCCGATGCCAATGCTTATGTAGTACATTGTATATATTGTGGTGCCCTATTATGTATTCTCATGTATTTTCTTGAATTTTGTTTAATTCCCTTTTCTTCCCATGTACTGAATGATCTGTTGAGCTGCTTGCAGAAAAATACTTTTCACTGTACCTCGGTACACGTGACAATAAACAAATCCAATCCAATCCAATCCAATCTACCTCCGACAAGGGAGAAAGGACCCAGTGGAGGCGGAGAAGAGCGAGGCAGGGCCATAGGCCAGGTAGGACCACTCCAGCGATGGGTCTGAGATTGCATTGGGACATTCAGGGGATAGGGACACGAGGGAAACATTGATCCAGCGAACCTTCAGCTTGGCATCCGAGGCATGGAGGCTGATTCAATTCAATGGTAATGTCTCAATCACAATAAAACTTTTCTTCAGAGCCCAAACCAGAAATGCTGCACCACCCATAAAACTTGCATGGAGATATTGACAGACTAGATGAATGAGTATGATGGCAGATGGAATTCAATGTAATCAAGTGTGAGGTTATCCATTTTGGAAGAAAAAAAAGATAGAGCAGAGTACTTTATAAATGGAAAGAGATTAGGTACAGTGGAAGTCCAAAGAGACTTGGGGTTCAGGTGCATCCGTATACCCTTCACCCCTGTAACCATTGACCTGTCTCCCTACCCTGCCCACACCTCTGGGTCCCCACAAACAGCCTTCAGCACTCCTTCACGCAACCCTCAACCCCCCCTCTATTCAACTCCCTCTCCTCTGTAACCCTTACCATTCCTTCATATCTCGCATGCCCTGGGTTTGCTCCCCAGGCGTCAACAGTCGATTCCACCTCCCTGTGGACCCCTTCTCACTGCAGTCCCCCTGGCCCTTCACAACCTCTATGATCCTTCGCAACTGCACAAAACACCATGATCCTTCCCACCCGGATACACCCTATGCTCCTTCACCCCCCCCCCCCCCCCCCCCCGCCGCCCCCCCCCCCCCCCCCCCCCCCCCCCCCCCCCCACCCACCGATCCTTTACCCAACTTGGTCCTTCCCATTCATCCCCTCTATTCCATCTGCCGCCTTCCACCTGCTGCTTGACAATCCGAACACATGGCCAAGTCCCCGGAAAAGACCCAAAGTTTAGCGAGGTTGCTGTGTGGAGAACTCCCACTTTCTGGAAGCTGTTTTGCGGAGAGTCCACCTGGTAAAGCTCCACTCCTCATTGCACTGTACACGGTGACCCAGGGTCCAATAGCTGGAGGCCTCCATTTTCTCCTCGAGTCTCTGCAAGCTGCCCAAGGCCTTAAGTTCAACTTTAGCTAACCACTTTGGTTGGTCGGTATGTTTTTCCGCCAGCATGGCAACGAATCAGGCGGGGGAGGAGGGCGAATTTGGTTGGACCTTCATCTGCATTCAGGTAATCAGTTTCACACCGGCCTCTACCAGGGATCACGAGCTGTATCAGAAAATCCCATCATCATTTAACGCCCCCCTCCCCCTCACTGAACCCACCCACAGGGGTGAATTGCTTCCTATAGTTCCATTCTTTCAATGTTATTGGGTCAAAATCCTGGCATTCCCACCCTAACAGCATTGCGGGTGTTCCTACAGTTCAGCGACCGTGATGTGTTCAAGAAGGCTGCTCACATGAGTCGCACTTTTGAAGGGATTGAGGGCATGTGCGACAGCTGCGGGAAGAGCCGGCCAATCGTGTGCATATGTTCTGGTCATGCCTGAAACTTAGAAAATTCTGGAACACCTTATTTCGCAGCATGTCAACAGTGTTACAGTTGGACCTAGAACCCAGTCCCCTGGGAGCCATATTCGGACTTGCTGGAGCTCCAGTCAGGGGCGGGGAGCAGATGTCTTAACCTTTGCTTCGCTGGTGGCGAGGAGGCGGTCCTGTTGGGTTGGAGGTCAGCTGATCCACCCTGTGCCTCAATATTAATTTCAGTAAAGTGTTTCATTTCAGTAAAGCGTTTGATAAGGTTCCCCACGGTCGGCTATTGCAGAAAATACGGAGGCTGGGGATTGAGGGTGATTTAGAGATGTGGATCAGAAATTGGCTAGTTGAAAGAAGACAGAGAGTGGTAGTTGATGGGAAATGTTCAGAATGGAGTTCAGTTACGAGTGGCGTACCACAAGGATCTGTTCTGGGGCCGTTGCTGTTTGTCATTTTTATAAATGACCTAGAGGAGGGCGCAGAAGGATGGGTGAGTAAATTTGCAGACGACACTAAAGTCGGTGGAGTTGTAGACAGTGCGGAAGGATGTTGCAGGTTACAGAGGGACATAGATAAGCTGCAGAGCTGGGCTGAGAGGTGGCAAATGGAGTTTAATGCGGAGAAGTGTGAGGTGATTCACTTTGGAAAGAATAACAGAAATGCGGAATATTTGGCTAATGGTAAAATTCTTGGTAGTGTGGATGAGCAGAGGGATCTCGGTGTCCATGTACATAGATCCCTGAAAGTTGCCACCCAGGTTGATAGGGTTGTGAAGAAGGCCTATGGTGTGTTGGCCTTTATTGGTAGAGGGATTGAGTTCCGGAGCCATGAGGTCATGTTGCAGTTGTACAAAACTCTGGTACGGCCGCATTTGGAGTATTGCGTACAGTTCTGGTCGCCTCATTATAGGAAGGACGTGGAAGCTTTGGAACGGGTGCAGAGGAGATTTACCAGGATGTTGCCTGGTATGGAGGGAAAATCTTATGAGGAAAGGCTGATGGACTTGAGGTTGTTTTCGTTAGAGAGAAGAAGGTTAAGAGGTGACTTAATAGAGGCATACAAAATGATCAGAGGGTTAGATAGGGTGGACAGCGAGAGCCTTCTCCCGCGGATGGAGGTGGCTAGCACGAGGGGACATAGCCTTAAATTGAGGGGTAATAGATATAGGACAGAGGTCAGAGGTGGGTTTTTTACGCAAAGAGTGGTGAGGCCGTGGAATGCCCTACCTGCAACAGTAGTGAACACGCCAACATTGAGGGCATTTAAAAATTTATTGGATAAGCATATGGATGATAAGGGCATAGTGTAGGTTAGATGGCCTTTAGATTTTTTCCATGTCGGTGCAACATCGAGGGCCGAAGGGCCTGTACTGTGCTGTATCGTTCTATGTTCTAATATGGCTGACAGACTTATTGGAGTTTCTTGTGGTGAATGTGATTCACACTATATATAGTTGCCAATATAACTCCGTGTATATATGTTCACTATCCACCATTGTAAGTGCAGTTGCACTATCCGACCACCAGGGGGAGTCACACTGGGAGTACGCGAGAGTTTGTACTGGGCTCCTCCCTTGGCTCCGCCCAGGACTCCTCCCCCTGGGGGGGATCAGTGCCTTGGAGCCAGCCTGCCAGTTCATGGAGTTCTACGACGAATAGGCTGGCTCTTTTGTAAGTGTATTAAAGCCTCTGTTCAGATCCAACGACACGTGTTCGCTGAATTGATGGTTCCATCATTTCTAAACCTAGAGGAGGTTAAATTTAGTTGAAGAGGGAATGAGGAGGGGTTTCATAAAAGATGGCGTCTGTTTATATCTCACTTTAAGGAATTAACCTCAGTCAGCAGCTAAAAGGGGAGGGAGGTAGTTAGTTAATTAATTGTTATCGGGTCGAGGAAGGGGTTATTAAATATGTGCAAGGTAAATTAATTTTGAAAAGCTCATAGAAAGATTCATATATATCTCCAAAAGAAATGGTCGCTCACCACCACCACCTTCTCAAGGCACAATTAGGCGTCGGCAAAAAATGCCGACCTAGTCAGCGACATCTACAGTTCACAAACAAAATAAAGAAGAAGCAATCTGGGTGATGGCCCCGTTTATTCAGAAATGGTCAGCAAAGAGTGAGTTCTGGTGAAAGATCCTCACTCGAATCATGGCAGCAGGTCAGGTCTCTACACGGACCATCCTGGAGCTGCTCCACCCTTACAGAAAGGCTTGTTTTTATTTTGCGTTTCTGCTCATCGGTGGGTTCCGTATGAATTATTTGCACAGACATTTGAAAAGCAGACCATTCTCCAGTCCTCTCTGCTGGTGGCCTGGGGTGGGGGCCCCACGTGGGGACATAAATGCAAGAAAACAACAAGGGACGGGAAGTCAAATGAAAACGAACATGATCTGCTTTCCTGCAAACTTTAACTCTTCACATCGGTGAAGTCACTCCCCAGAGCCGCTGTTAGCTTTCCGCAGCAATTAGACTATTATCGAGATAACTCTCAGCACTAATGATTCTAAATAAACAGTGCTCTGTGCTTTTATTATGAATTTCAAACACCCCTAATCTTTATTCCACATTTGTAAATGTGGACTTACATATCAGGTATCCCGTAGTGAGTTCCAATCCGAAATACAAATGGAGCCTCTGTGTTGGATGGATACTAATTCTGCCTGCCTTTCACGTCATCCCCTGCAACATGTAGTTTGTGTAATTTAAGTGGAGTCAGTCACTAAAATTGTTTGCTGCATTTATAACCGTTAACCAGTGGTTTGCTGGTTGCTTTGTTTCAATGTCAACCTCTTCCTAATCAGGTAACCAGACCACACTCTCTTTATCCTCAACTCCAATGACAGTCTTTAACATGAATCGTAAACCACCCTGAGTGCAACAATGTGAATTTCTTGATTTCCAAAGTTAATTTCCTACTCTGGCCATTCTATTGCCTCTCTGAGTGAGATTGCCCGGTTCGTGTCAGCTTGCGGGCTGTGCGTGTCCACAAGGAACTGTCACAAGTCTATAGGGGCTTCTTCCCCCGGAATCACTCATGGCTTCGGAAGGGAAAAAGACTCAGGGCTTCCAATTGGATAAGGCCCGTTAGGGAGCGTGGGATCGCAATGTGCCATTCCCGCATGCCCAATGGAAATGATGCAGGCAGCGCGCACACTTCCTGCAGAGTACTCATCTCTATGGCCGTGGTTTGCGGCCCAGTGCTAAACTCGCTGCTGAGTGGCTGCACACTCAGTGGGAGGAGCATGTTCACGTGACGCGCGTGACAACTCTCGCCAGATTGCAGCTCTTAAATAGGGAAGGGGCACCCTGAATCCATGATGTGGAGATGCCAGCGTTGGACTGGGGTGGGTACAGTAAGAAGTCTTACAACAGCAGGCTAAAGTCCAACAGGTTTGTTTCGGAGCACAGCTCCTTCCTCAGGTGAATGAAGAGGTGGGTTCCACAAACACACATATAGACGAAGCCAATGATGCACGACGATACTTTGAATGCGAGTCTTTGCAGGTAATTAAATCTTCACAGGTCCAGATGGTGAGACTGGAGAGAGGGGTAACCCCAGGTTAAAGAGGTGTGAATTGTCTCAATCCAGGACATTTGGTAGGATTTTGCAAGCGCAGGCCATATGGTGGAGGGGTGAATGTAGTGAGACATGAATCCAAGGTCCCGGTTGAGGACGTACTCATGTGTGCGGAACTTGGCCATCAGTTTCTGCTCGGAGATTCTGCGTTGCGTGCGTCCTGAAGGCCGCCTTGGAGAACGCTTACCCGAAGATCCTGACTCCAGCATGGGGGTGCAAGTGGCTCGATACAAGCAGGAGGAAACCAGAGCAATGGAACAACAGGTCAGGGGGAAATCTCCCAGCTTCTCGGATTCAGCGTTGGAGCTTTTAGAGCTGGAAAGGAGGAAAGAGGTAATTTTTTTCCCCTCAGTGGGCAGGAGGGCTTCCAAACAGAAGCTGCAAATGGAATGGGAGCAGAAAGCCCAGCAGTCAATGAAAACTCAATGATTGCACATGAGTGGCCGAGGTCAGTGAGTGGAGCTTCACTCACTACTCACTGCCCAATGCCCCCATCATACAGCCAGCAGCAGCAGGCAGAGCTCATGATCAACATTCAGGTATATACTCCACCTGACCCTCACACACCTCCCAGTTTCCACATACTTCCAGCTAATCAGCCATGACACACCCCCTATAAACTATCACATCAGTGAAGATTGCTTCTTGACAAAATTCAGCAAGGGGGCTCAGAGAGCTCCTTTTAGCCACAGTGGAAACTACTGCCGGGCTTGCTGATGACTGCACACGCTAGGAACAACCTAGAAACACCGCAACCTGCTCACAGACACTCTTCCCTCTCTCTTTCAGAACAAGGTGGAACAGAACCAGAGGAAGCAGCAAGGGGGCCAATGGCAACAGGCACGGCTTCACCCCCTGAACTCCTTGCAGGAGGAGGTGCTTTGAGTTATTTGGACAGCAGCGATTGTTTCATCACTGAAGCCAACCAGGATACTGGTGCCATCCTACCTTATCCACCTTCTCAAATCTCATTATAGAATCAGAGACCAGGATTTTAGAGTGATTACCGAACAGAATGAGGCCATTCTGCCCATCGTATCCATACCTATTCTCTTCAGGAGCAATTTAGCTAGTCCCGCTCCCCCCGTGTTCACCCCACAGTCCTGCAAGTTGTTCGTTTTCAGATAACGTTCTTCTGAAAGTTACAATTAATTCTGTCTCCACCACACTCTCAGGCAGTTTATTCCAGATCCTAACCCTCCCTGTGTGAAAAAGAAGAACTCACGCTGCCTTTTGTCAATCACCTTACATCGATGTCTTCTGGATCTCAACCCTTCTGCCAAGGAGTAGAACAGCTATGGCTATTCACGTAACTGAAGTCCGTCATCCCTGGAAACACTCTTGTAAACCTTTGCTGCACCCTCTCCAATGCTTCCACAATCTTCCTAAAATGTACTGTTCAGAACTGGACTCAATGAGCTGCATTTTATTTTCTAATTTTAAAAAATATTTAGAGTACCCAATTATTTCATTTTCCAATTAAGGGGCAATCCGGTGCGGCAAATCCACCTACCCTGCACATCTTTGGGTTATGGAGGTGAAACCCATGCATACGTGGGGAGAATGTGAAAACTCCACACGGACAGTGACCCAGGGCACTGGGATTCGAACCTTGCTCCTCAGTCCCAGTGCTAACCACTGTGCTGTATATGGAGTTGTTCAAAGTGGGGGAACACTTAAAAAATCTAGTGGTTGCGTGCCCACTGCCTACCCGTCTGTACTTGCACCCCCCCCCCCCCCTCCCTCCCCGCAATTATATAATTGGTAGAGGAGCTAGTCGGACACCCTTGAGAAAATGGAGGCCCTAAAGTGGCCAATCAATGGTAATTTGAGGGCCTCATGCTGCTGCTGTTAGGATTTTAATTGCCACAGTGGGGGAAGCTCGATAGCTTTAATTGTGAAGACACGAGATGGAAAGTCTTGGCGGTGGGTTGAATGTGTGCCTCCTTTACAGGCCTTCATGGCCCATTGGAAGGCCCCCTCCCCCTCAAGGACATTCTCCACTCCACCATCCCCTGTACACTCCTCCCTGGGCCTGTTAATCACAGCCCCCCCATCTCCCTCACACACCCTCACCATGGTACCAGCGATACAGTTCCCCCACCCCCCAGCCACTGCCCCTCCACTGCCAGCTCAGATACTGGCAGTGTATTTTAGAGAGTGGTATAGAGGTGGGACCTGAACAGGGTGAGTGATTGAGTATAAAGGGCCACAGCCAGGCAGGAAGGAAGGGCAATGCAGATGCCAGCTCCCCGGAGAGCGAGGGCGCCGGCGAGTTCTGTTACTGAGGGCTTCAGTGGGGAGATATCCAGGTCCAGATATAAATAAAATGCACACAGCAATGCTTGATGCTTTGACAGGCCTCCCACTGAGCCTGGGGGGGGGGGGGGGGGGGGTTTGGCTGCAAATTGGCTTTGTTCAAAGCGAGGACTCTATCCTTTCGAAGGTGGGGAGTGGCCAACACCACGGCAGCATTTAAATATCCAGCTGTAATTCAGCCCTCAGCTCCCATCAGGCAGAAACCTGCCAATGTCTAGGTGCTGCAACGGAAGGTCGGGCTGAGGTCAGGTGATTTTCTCTTGCTGTCACGCCAGCCCAAATTGGTGCCAGGCAGGATCTGATGCTGCCATGACGATGACAGATACCGGTGATCATACGGGCTTGTGAGATCTCCTAGCAGTTCAGCAATCTGTGATCCAGCAGATCAGTTACACTGCTCAACACACCTGGTTCTGGTTCTGATAACAGGCCACATTCACCAAGAAAGGACATTTCTCATTTAATGTGACCCTTTAGTTTGTAACTGACCTTTAAGTAATGATAAATGTTGATTTTCTTACTCCTCAACTCAACCTTTTATGAAAGAGCAACCGATAAGGCTGAAGCATCACCTAACAATCTTCAGCCACAAGTGCCGAGTGGATGGTCCATCTTGGTCTCCTCCAGAGGTCCCAAGCATCACAGATATCAGTCTTCAGCCAATTCGATTCGCTCCATGTGATCGCAAGAATTGGCTTTGTTCAAAGCTGAGGGCACTGGATACTGCAAAGGCTACGGACCCTGACAATATTCTAGCAATAGTACTGAAGACTTGTGATTCAGAACTTGCCGCACCCCTGGCCAAGCTGTTCCAGTACAGCTACAACACTGGCATCTACCCGGCAATGTGGAAAGTTATCCAGGCAGGCCTTGTACACAAAAAGTAGGACAAATGCAACCTGGCCAATTACCACCCCATCAGTCCACGCTTGATCATCAGTAAAGTGATGGAAGCATCAACAGTGCTCAGGTGGCACTTACTCAGCAATATCCCGCTCATGGACGCTCAGTTTGGGTTCCACCAGGGTCACTCAGCTCCTGATCTCATTATAGCCTTGGTTCAAACTTGGAGAAAAAGAGCTGAATGCCAGAGGTGAGGTGAGAGTGACTGCCCTTGACATGAAGGCAGCATTTGACTGAATGTGGCATCAAGGGGCCCTAGCAAAATAATCTTTCTTTTATCGTCACAATTGGAGTGAATGGGAATCGTGTTGAAAAGTCTCCACTGGTTAGTCAGAAATGGGGATGTTCTTTGATGATTGCACGATGTTCAAACCATTTGTAACTGCTCAGATATTGAAGTAGTTTGTGTCCACATACAACAATACCTGGACAACATCCAGGCTTGGGCTGAAAAGTGGCAAGTAACATTCATGCCACACAAATGCCAGGCAATGACCATCTCCAATAAGAGAGAATCAAACTATTGGCTCTTGACATTCAATGGCGTTACCATCACTGAATCCCCCACTATCAACATCCTGGGTGGCTACCATTGAGCAGAAATTGAACTGGACTAGCCATATAAATACGTGCTGACCCCCAAAGCCTGTCCACCATCAACAAGGCACAAGTGTGATGGAATACTCTCCACTTGCCTGGATGAGCGTATCTCCACCAACACTCAAGAAGCTCGACACCATCCAGGAAAATGCAATTTGCTTGATTAACACCCCATTCACCACCTTCAACATCCACTCTCTCCGCCACTGACACACAGTAGCAGCCGTGTGTTCCATCAACAAGGTGAACCTCAGCTGTTCAACAAGGCTCCTTTGACAGCACCTTCCAAACCCTTTGATGTGTTATCTGTGTTGGTCTAACAGTGACTGCAACTGGATGCAGTAAAATGAGAAACAGGCTTCTGACACAGGAGATGGTCCAACACTGTTTTATTGAACCTGTTGACTTCTGTACATAATCTGCTGTGGGTTGACACTCTATTAACCTAACTGATAACCTCCTACTGGCTTGACCAGGCTAGCTCTCTATCACATGGTGATGATGTTCATTGGCCTGTGAACTGCGACTATCTCCTTAGCCGTGTCCTGTGAGAGAGAGAGAGCATTAATGCCGTGTAGGCTTTATAGTGGTGGTGGCCCTGTCTGGTGATTGGTTGTTCTGTGTCGTGTGTGTTCATTGGTTATCCTGTGTGTCAATCACTGCCTGTCTGCATCTCATGATATACATGAGTGCATATTATGACACCTCTGACCTCTATGTCCTAGACGAACAAGGGCAGCAGATGCATCAGAACGCTGCCACCCGCAAGTTCCCCTCCAAGTCACACATGTTTGAACTATATTGCTGTATCCTGTATTTGGATCAAATTCCTGGAACTCCCTTTTCTGAAGCTCTCCGGGTGTATCTGAATCTGATGGAACGCAGTAGTCCAAGAATGTGGCTCACCACCAACTTCTCAAGGGCAACTAGTGATGGGCAGTCAATGCCAGCCTCACCAATGATGCCCATGAATATTAAAAAATAACTTTGTTGTAATGTTGGAACACAGCAGCCAAACTGAGTGCAGCAGTTCCCACCAACAGCAACATGATAGCATTAGCTTTTTTGATGTAGTTTGAGGAACAAATAAAAGCCAGGACGGTGGGCAGAGCAAAGAACAATACAGCACAGGAACAGGCCCTTTGGCCCTCCAAACCTGCACCAATCACATGTCCCATCTAGACAAAACGCCTGTATCCTTCTATACCCCGTCTGTTCATGGGCCTATCCAGATATGTCTTAAAGGTTGCTAACATATCTGCCTCAACCACCTCACTTGGCAGTGCATTCCAGGCCACCACACCCTCTGCGTAAATGCCTCCCCCGCACATCTCGAATGGGCCTTTATCTCCTCACCTTGAATCTGTGCCCCCTTATAATTGTCATTTCCACCCTGGGAAAAAGCCTCCAACTGTTCACCCTATCTATACCCCTAATAATCTTATAAACCTCTATCAGGTCGCCCCTCAGCCTCCATCTCTCTAGGGAGAACAATCCCAGTTTATTCAATCTCTCCTCATAGCTAATACCCTCCACACCAGGCAACATCCTGGTAAACCTTTTCGGTACTCTCTCCAAAGCCTCCACGTCCTTCTGGTAGTGCGGTGATCAGAATTGGACACAGTATTCCAAATGTGGCTTAACCAACGTTCTATATAATTGTAACATAAATTTTGAGCTTTTATACTCGATACCCCGTCCTATGAAGGCAAGGCTGCCATATGCTTTCTTCACCACCATTTCCACCTGTGCTGCCACTTTTAAGGGTCGGTGGACCTGCATGCCCAGATCTCTCTGTGTCTCTCTGCTCCTGATGGTTCTGCCATTTATTTTATAGCTCCCACCTGAATTGGATCTACCAGAATACATCACCTCGCATTTGTTCAGGTTAAGTTCCATCTGCCATTTCTCTGCCCAATTTTGCAGCCTATCTATATCCTGTTGTATTCTCTGACAATCTCCATCACTGTCCTCATCTCTTGCAATCTTAGTATCATACGCAAACTTGCTAATCAGACCACTACGTTTTCTTCCAAGTCATTTATATATCCAACGAAGAACAGAGGTCCCAGACCTGATCCCTACGGAAAACCACTAGTTACAAACCTCCATTCAGAAAAACACCCTTCCACTGCTACCCTCTATCTTCTATGGCCAAGCCAGTTCTGGATCCATCCAGCTAGTTCACCCCTGACCCCATGTGATCTAATCTTTTGCACCAGCCTGCCGTGAGGGACCTTATAAAGTCCATGTAGACAACATCCAGAGCCCTTCCCACGTCAATCATTTTTGTCACCTCCTCAATATATTCAATCAAATTAGTGAGACATGACCTCCCTCATACAAAACCATGCTGTCTGTTGCTAAGAAGACCATTCACTTCCAAATGTGCATAGATCCTATCTCTGAGAATCTTTTCCAACCATTTCACCATCACTGACGTCAAGCTCACTGGCCTATAACTACCCAGATTACCCTTGCAACCCTTCTTAAATAACGGTACAACATTAGCTATCCTCCAATCCTCTGGGATCTCACCTGTGGGCAATGAGGACACAAAGATTTCTGTCAGAGGCCCAGCGATTTCATCTCTTGCCTCCCTTAGTAATCTAGGATAGGTTAAATGAAAATCGCTTATTGTCACAAGTAGGCTTCAATGAAGTTACTGTGAAAAGCCCCTCGTCGCCACATTCCGGCGCCTGTTCGAGGAGGCTGGTACGGGAATTGAACCGTGCTGCTGGCCTGCCTTGGTCTGCTTTAAAAGCCAGCGATTAGTGGGCTAAATCAGCCTCCTGGCCCTGGGGTTTGTCCACCTTAATGCTTTTTAACACACCTAACACTTCCTCCTTCGTAATAACTCCCCGACTCTTCTTCAAAATAGTGCCATGAGATCTTTTATGCCTACCTGAGGTGGCAGACATGGCAGGTTGTGCACTTTCTGTTCAACATGTGGACCATTGAGGAGTTGCTTCAGGCCTGAAAGTAGTGGAGGATGAACAATTTCTTTACGGTTCAGTGAATGATTGGATAAACACAAGTGGCTGGATTTTTCCATCTTCGGGAATGGATTTTCAAGGGCCCATGGTTTTGGAGGCCGGGCAGTGCCCAAAAGTGGGAAGGAAACCTTGGCCCCACCACATGGGAATCTGTGGTATGGGGGCGGGGAGGGGGGGGGGGGGCACTGGCAGAGGGACTGGTTAACCCGTGTACGAGGTAGCCATCGAGTAAGGAGGCTCCCAATGACAGAGCAGATAACTATTGGAGCTGATGGTTCCATTCATTGGGGGAGGAATGGCATCAATAAACAGCCCCCACCATGACAGTGGAGTTTCCTCACTTGTGTCCAGCGCCCCAAATATTTTGTCCTTTCCTGTATCCCATTTGCGGCTGGCGACTCTCATCCCTCCCGACAGTCCCTCGTCATTGGGGTCTCAGGGAGTCACCCAACATTTTTCATTGCCCAGGGCCGCTGGAGACAACCGCTCAGCTGTTGAGAAAGTCTCCCTCTGGGTCCTGCTGCTGGCATTCCCGGATACTCAGCTGGCATTTCATCCCAATGGCTGCACGGCGATCCAGGAACAAATACTCTGCCGATCCAGGCTTTGGGAACCATCATGATGAGGGGCACATCCAGATTTCTCTCTCTCTCTCTCTCACTCACCCAGATCTTTCCCAGATGATATTCCTGACACAGGAACTCTCTATGCGCTGAATCAGGCAATGAAAACCCACATCCTATGAATCTCTGGCTGATGTGATTCACAAGAGGCAGGTCCATTTGAAGATGTTTCTGCTTTCCGAGTGCATGAGAATAGTGGCATGCTTGGCAGAACTACTGAATCAAAGACAACCTTCCCTATTCCCACAATGGTTTGTCTTCTGGCAATAAGCACAGACAAGAATGATTCATGAATTACCCTCGACTGAAAATTTGATTCCACAGGCACAAGACACCCTTCAGCAACTCACTCAAGTGGCCATTCTGCAAAGCATGCCACTATCCTCATGCAGTCAGAAAGATCCCAGGAAGGAAAGTGATTTTTATTTTTATGACCTTTTCAAATTGTGTGGGGAAGTGGGGGGGGGGGGGGGGGGGGGGGGGGGGGGAGACTGAAGTGACATCACAGTAAAGCTGTGACCTGATTGGCTGTTTGGGAATCTGTTAAATTTGAAAAAAAAATATTGCAAAACAAATCTAATTGATTAACTAGAGAGTGGAGTAACTAAACCTGAGGGCAGAGATTGGTATTTAGCATTTAATTTTACAGTAAAAATCTAGCATCAGGGCCATATAGTTAATCGTAACTCAATCTAACAATAATTCAAGTGCTTATTTCAAATTAATTAACTGGTGCTTAAATGTCACTCAGCAGGGTGCAGTGCTCCAACTGTGAGATGTGTTTAGGGGCTGGTTTAGCACAGGGCTAAATCGCTGGCTTTGAAAGCAGACCAAGGCAGGCCAGCAGCACGGTTCAATTCCCGTACCAGCCTCCCCGAACAGGCGTTGGAATGTGGCGACTAGGGGCTTTTCACAGTAACTTCATTGAAGCCGACTTGTGACAATAAGCAATTTTCATTTCATTTCATTTAATTTCATGTGGCAGATCTGTGACGCTTCCAGTGTTCCGGTCGACTACATTTGCAGCAAATGTAACCAATGGCAGCTCCTCACAGACCGCATGATTCGGTTCGAGCAGCACTCAGGAGCATGCAGGTGGCGGAAAGCATCATAGATAGGAGTTATAGAGATGTGGTCACACCCAAGACGCAGGCAGAGAGATGGGTGACCACCAGAAGGGGCAGGTAGCTAGTGCAGGAATCCCCTGTGGTTGTCCCCCTCTCAAATAGGTATACCCCTTTGTATGCTGTCGGGGGGGATAGTCTATCAGGGGAAACAGCAGCAGCCAGAGCAGTGGCACCACGGCTGGCTCTGATGTTCAGCAGAGAGGGTCAAAGCGCAGAAGAGCAATAGTCATAGGGGACTCTATAGTCAGGGGCACAGATAGGCGCTTCTGTGGACGTGAAAGAGACTCCAGGGTGGTATGTTGTCTCCCTGGTACCAGGGTCCAGGATGTCTCAGAACGGGTAGCGGGCATCCTGAAGGGGGAGGGCAAAAAGTCAGAAGTGATGGTACATATTGGTACTAACGACATAGGCAGGAAGGGGCATGAGGTCCTGCAGCAGGAGTTCAGGGAGCTAGGCAGAAAGTTAAAAGACAGGACCTCTAGGGTTGTAATCTCGGGATTACTCCCTGTGCCACGTGCCAGTGAGGCTAGAAAAAGGAAGATAGAGCAGCTAAACACGTGGCTAAACAGCTGGTATAGGATGGAGTGTTTCCGTTATCTGGACCACTGGGAGCTCTTCCGGGGCAGGTGTGACCTGTATAAGAAGGACGGGTTGCATCTAAACTGAAGAGGCATAAATACCCTGGCTGCGGAGTTTGCTAGTGTCACACGGGAGGGTTTAAACTAGTATGGCAGGGGGTGGGTACCGGAGCAATAGGTCAGAAGGTCATTGAGGGAGAACTAGGGAATAGGGCCAGTATGGCTCTGAGGCAGAGCAGACAGGGGGATGTTGCTGAAAACAGCGGGACTGGTGGCCTGAAGTGCATATGTTTTAATGCAAGAAATATAACAGGTAAGGCAGATGAACTTAGAGTTTGGATTAGTACTTGGAACTATGATGTTGTTGCCATTACAGAGACCTGGCTGAGGGCGGGGCAGGATTGGCAGCTACACATTCCAGGATTTAGATGTTTCAGGTGGGATAGAAGGGAATGTAAAAGGGGTGGAGGAGTTGCACTACTGGTTAGGGAGAATATCACAACTGCACTATGGGAGGACAACTCAGAGGGCAGCGAGACTATATGAGTAGAGATCAGGAATAAGAAGGGTGCAGTCACAATATTGGGGGTTTACTACAGGCAACCCAACAGCCAGCAGGAGATAGAGGAGCAGATAGATAGAAAGATTTTGGAAAGGAGTAAAAGAAACAGGGTTGTTGTGATGGGAGACTTTAACTTCCCCAATATTGACTGGGACTCACTTAGTGCTAGGGGCTTGGACGGGGCAGAGCTTGTAAGGAGCATCCAGGAGGGCTTCTTAAAACAATATGTAGATAGTCCAACGAGGGAAGGGGCTGTACTGGATATGGTATTGGGGAATGAGCCCGGCCAGGTGGTAGAAGTTTCAGTAGGGGAGAATTTTGGGAACAGTGACCACAATTCAGTAAGTTTTAAAGTGCTGGTAGACAAGGATAAAAGTGGTCCTAGGGTGAATGTGCTAAATTGGGGGAAAGCTAATTATAACAATATTTGGCAGGAACTGAAGAACCTAGATTGGGGGTGGATGTTTGAGGGTAAATCAACATCTGACATGTGGGAGGCTTTCAAATGTCAGTTGAAAGGAATTCAGGACCGACATGTTCCTGTGAGGAAGAAGGATAAATGCAGCAAATTTCGGGAACCTTGGAAAACGAGAGATATTGTAGGCCTCGTCAAAAAGAAAAAGGAGGCATTTGTCAGGGCTAGAAGGCTGGGAACAGACAAAACCTGTGTGGAATATAAGGAAAGTAGGAAGAAACTTAAGCCAGGAGTCAGGAGGACTAGAAGGAGTCACGAAAAGTCATTGGCAAATAATGTTGAGGAAAATCCCAAGGCTTTTTACACGTACATAAAAAGCAAGTGGGTAGCCAGGGAAAGGGTTGGCCCACTGAAGGACAGGGGAGGGAATCTATGTGTGGAGCCAGAGGAAATGGGTGAGGTACTAAATGAATACTTTGCATCAGTATTCACCAAAGAGAGGGAATTGGTGGATGTTGAGTCTGGAGAGGGGTGTGTAGATAGCCTGAGTCACATTGAGATCCAAAAAGACGAGGTATTGGGCGTCTTAAAAAATATTAAGGTAGATAAGTCCTGATGGGATATATCCCAGAATACTGAAGGAGGCTAGAAAGGAAATTGCTGAGGCCTTGACAGAAATCTTTGGATCCTCACTGTCTTCAGGTGATGTCCCGGAGGACTGGAGAATAGCCAATGTTTTTCCTTTGTTTAAGAAGGGTAGCAAGGATAACCCAGGGAACTACAGGCCGGTGAGCTTTTCGTCAGTGGTAGGGAAATTACTGGAGAGAATTCTTCGAGACAGGATCTACTCCCATTTGGAAACAAGTGGACGTATTAGTGAGAGGCAGCATGGTTTTGTGAAGGGGAGGTCGTGTCTCACTAACTTGATAGAGTTTTTCGAGGAGGTCACAAAGATGATTGATGCAGGTAGGACAGTGGATGTTGTCTATATGGACTTCAGTAAGGCCTTTGACAAGGTCCCTCATGGCAGACTGGTACAAAAGGTGAAGTCACATGTGATCAGAGGTGAACTGGCAAGATGGATACAGAATTGGCTAGGTCATAGAAGGCAGAAAGTAGCTATGGAAGGGTGCTTTTCTGATTGGAGGGCTGTGACTAGTGGTGTCCCGCAGGGATCAGTGCTGGGACCTTTGCTGTTCGTAGTATATATAAATGATTTGGAGGAAAATGTAATTGGTCTAATTAGTAAGTTGGCGTGCGACACAAAGGTTGGTGGAATTGCGGATGGCGATGAGGACTGTCAGAGGATACAACAGGAATGAGATCGTTTGGAGACTTGGGCGGAGAGATGGCAGATGGAGTTTAATCCAGACAAATGTGAGGTAATGCATTTTGGAAGGTCTAATGCAGGTACGGAATGTACAGTGAATGGTAGAACCCTCAAAGAGTATTAACAGTCAGAGAGATCTAGGTGTACAGATCCACAGGTCACTGAAAGGGGCAACACAGGTGGAGAAGGTAGTCAAGAAGGCATAAGACATGCTTGCCTTCATTGGCTGGGGCATTGCATATAATAATTGGCAAGTCATGTTGCAGCTGTATAGAACCTTAGTTAGGCCACACTTGGAGTATAGTGTTCAATTCTGGTCGCCACACCTCCAGAAGAATGTGGAGGCTTTAGAAAGGGTGCAGAAGAGATTTACCGGGATGTTGCCTGCTATGGAGGGTATTAGCTATTAGGAGAGGTTGAATAAACTCAGTTTGTTCTCACTAGAACGACGGACGTTGAGGGGCGATCTGATGGAGGTCTCCAAAATTATGAGGAGCGTAGAAGGGTGGATAGTCAGAGACTTTTTCCCAGGGTAGAGGGGTCAATTACTGGGGGGGGGGCATAGGTTTAAGGTGTGAGGGGTAAGGTTTAGAGTAGATGTACGAGGCACGTTTCTTACACAGAGGGTAGTGGGTGCCTGGAACTCGCTGCCGGAGGAGGTGCTGGAAGCAGGGATGATAGTGACGTTTAAGGGGCGTCTTGACAAATGTTCGAATATGATGGGAATAGAAGGATACGGACCCCAGAAGTGTCGAAGATTTTGGTTTGGATGGGCAGCATAGTCGGCTCAGGCTTGGACGGGCGAAGGCCTGTTCCTGTGCTGTACCTTTCTTTGTTCTTTGTTCTGGTGACGCCAAGAACTAGGGGTCACAGCCTAAGAATAAAGGGTAAGAAATTTAGGAGCGGGATGAGGAAGAATTTCCTCTCCCAGAGAGTTGTGAACTTGTGGAATTCTCTACCACAGAAAGCTGTTTGCTGGTTGGATATATTCAAGGGGGAGCTGGACGTGTCCCTTCCGGGCTAAAGGGATCAAGGGATATGGAGAGAAAGCGGAAGTGGAATGCTGAATTTTTATGACAGCCATGATCATATTGAATGCTGGTGCATGCTCAAAGGGCCGAATGGCCCACTCCTATTTTCTATGTTTCTATGTTTTGATGAAGAAAATAAGGCCCTCTAGCCCTCATCTCTCCTATGGCCCTCATGCACATCCATGCCACCTCATGCTCCACCACCCACCCCATGCCAAGCTATGGCGCTTCCATGCTCATTTGCCCATCACACACTGTGTGGAGCCAATGGACTATAAACTAACAATACGACGTGTAAGAATGCATAATGAGTCTTGGCTGAGAGCCCAGGCATCCATTAGAGTACTGAAACACCTTATCCCCAAGGAACACTGCTATATCCTGCCCCGATCCTATTGGGTGGGGACAATTGATTACCCCTTGACTCTTGGGGAATATGAACTCCTCAGATAAGGGGGTGGGGCAATCGTTAATCTTTCAGCTGTATAAATAGAGCTGGTCAGTATGGTACTGGCTAGAAAAAGAACCAGTGGTGATCTACTGGTGGTGTGTAAATATTGTTTTTTTTAAAATAAATTTTGAGTACCCAATTCAGCAACTTAGCGTGTCCAATCCACCTACCTTGCACATCTTTGGGTTGTGGGGGTGAGACACAACACAAAGACGGATAGTGACCCAGGGCAGCGATCGAACCTGGGACCTCGGCGCCGTGAGGCAGGAGTGCTAACCACTGCGCCACCGTGCTGCCCCTTGTGTAAACATTGTTGTAAATAAAAGTTACATTCTGTTTGACTCAACAAACGTATGCGAGACTCTTCTTGGCCCTCACAACAAACACTTTCTTGGTTGATAGCCATGGCTCTCTGATCTCTTCTGTCAATAGCCCAATATTTATTTACACACACTACAGATGATTCAAAATTTGCAGTTTCAGCCATTGATATTTTAAAACTTCTGGGTGATTGACACATTTATCGGGCTGTAGTAAGAAGGAAAGAGCTGGAAAGTTATCTATGAATGGCTTTTTAATTATTTTTTACATACCCAATTGTCACTATAAGGTTAACTGGTTCTATACAGTGTATCATGGATGAATAGGCATGGGAATGCCATTGCTTTGCTTCCTCTTTTTCACAGCAGGAAACATTTAGCTGCCTTTGATATAGTGAGGGGTTGTAATTTATCGCAAAAGTGTATGTAAACATTGTGGTTATCATTAAAGCAGGATAATGGAGAGGCATTCAAGCATGAAGGGAAACATCAATAAACAATGCACCAAGCAGCTGTCTCTGGAGAATCTGTGAATCATTGGCTAATGCAATGTATTGCTGTGTGAAATTGAATGGAAGATCTGCATTTCAAAGGCTATCAAGGAATGTTAAGCCCTTTTATATGTACTGGGGTTTTGAGGGAGGCTCTGACACTTGTAACAGCTGTGGCTTTGCACATTCATGGTCTGAGGCAGCAGGCGTTAGGAAAAGGTGAGTGAAAATGCAATGATATTTCACTCTACTGCCTGGACTGCTCTTCAGCTTTCAGGCAGGAATCTCCGATGGTGGGGCAGGGAGGGGGGTGGTCTGATGGGGGTACAATAGAGGTTAGAGGGGCAGGAATTGAATTGTGGGGTTGGGTGCCCTCCAATGGATTTCGGGGGGCACCTCTTTTACACTTACCTTCTTGGCGCCCGGCGGGGTACACCGCATGAGGAACATGCCTGAAAATACTTGCCCCAATCTAGGGGTGGGTGAAGCTCAGCTGAGAGGTCTGGACTATCAGAGGGGCCTGGAGAATCGGGCTTCCAGTCTGTTAATCGGTTGCAAATGGGTACAAATAACCAATTTGCATCCTCTCGCTGGAGCGGGACGTGTAGTTCACTGCCGCCACCAACGGGGAACTGGAGCATCACAACGGGATCAGCGCTTAACCAACGCTCGATTTTCTGCCGGATCGGGAACCCCGTTACTGGCGGCGGGCATTGGAGAATCCACTCCCGCATTTATTGCAAACTGAGAATAATGCGGGTCTCTTCCCAGATCATTTTGGTTTTACAACCATCTAGCTTGTCAACCACATCAGGTGTTCACAAGAGTCAACCGTGTAGACAGGAGTCACATGTAGGCTAGATCAAGTGGGCATGACTTGTTTGCAGAGGACTTGGCTGGGATTTTATGACAATCCGGCAACTTTCATCGTTAATTTTCCTTGGTGCCAGACCACACGTGACCAGATTCAGCGAACAGAACTTTGCAATTGCCTTGGTGGAAGTTGTTAGTCCAGCACCATACATGACACAAGGAAATTCCGGCTTCATTCCGGTTCATTCCCACAGCTTCCTGTGATTTATATTGTTCTGCCTTCTGTCTGACAATAGTTTGCAGCAGCCACTCTGGGAGGAACCCATTGGCCCACCTCTCTGTCCAGACCAGCCTCTATTAAAACGGTACACAAGGCGGTGAATATCTGATAATAATATCTTGTGGTTCGCGAGCCTGTCACAATGATGATCATTGGTGCCTACAGTTGCTACAGTCCGCATGATAGGTGGCTCATTTACTTCACTGCACATTCAATTCAATGGAAATATCAGTGATAAAGGTGGAGGAGCAAAATAAACCTTGAAACTGCAGTGAGATAGGCATTCCTCCCTTTGCAGCAATTGAGGTTCAGTGAAAAAAACTCTTGACAATTAGATACATATTTCTTCAAGTATTTCCATATCGTGTTTGCACAAAGCATGAGGATTTTTTTTTTTGACGAACCTAGTTGGAGAATTGAGCCAAGCGGACGTTGGCCAAAGTTGGCTCACGGTGTAACAGATGATTCATAGGACTTTCAGACCAGAATCAATGTTAATGCCAGGACAATTTAGTAACACCACTTATCGCTCTCGGGGAGTATCCCCAGAAGTGACAGCTCTGTGTACTTTGGATGGTGCCTGAGAATTTCTGCAAAGTCCCACTCTCTCATGAGTAATAAAGTCGTAGCCCATCTGGTACAGTTCTACACCAGCTTTAAGCTGACTCACAATTAGTTTGAAACTGGATTTAACTTCTCCATCACGTCACTCACACTTTAATGGAAATCCAAGGGTTTAAACGCCGCAGAAAATAGTTTGAAAGCTCCTTTTTCAGGACAATGTAAATTTGTTCAGGGGGTCACAAGGTAAATAATTCAGGAAAATAATTCAGGCCATGTGACGTCATCACCAGTTCAGCTAAAAGCCATCCATAGAGCCATAGAGGTTTAGGACGCAGAAGAACATTTAACCCATTGTCTGTGTTGGCCCAAAGGGTGTCTGCAGGGTGAGCATCGGTTTCAAACATAAATTTGGGTTCAGTCACAAGGAATGCGAGCAGAACTTCATCGCAACGGTGGGCTGGATTTTCCAAAAATGGGGCTATGTCCCCACGCCGGCAGTTTCCTGCAAAAAATGAAGAGCTATTCACTTACCCGCAGGGGCGACCAGGGACCCGGGCAGCTTCACGCAGCTTTGGCTGTGGATACGGACCCCCGCACTTCCAGTTCCGAATCCGCGCATTCACACGGCGGCGGCCACGCCAAGCACCATGGCGGACTTGGACCGTGGACCATCAGCAAGAAAGAACGTCCCCCCGATTGGCCCCACGCCCTTCCATCGGACCGGCCTGATCACTGCCCCTGCCGCCCATAAGGCCCACCCCCCCCCCCCCCCCCACCGTGCTGGATTCCCCCCCCCCTCAACCAGGGCAGTCGCGGACTGAGTCCACAGACGCCGCGTGAGAGTCCCGACCGGCCATACATTATTAGAACCACACTGTCGGGAACTCGGCCAGTCGGGACCGGAGAATCACTGGGAGGGCGTCTGTCAATGACCCCCCAGCTTGATTGACGGATGAGCGATTCTCCAGGGCCCGGAGAATTGCCGGAGGGGCGCCGGTCACGAAACGCTCCCCCCCCCCCCCCGCGCCAAACGCGCTTTTGGTGCGGGACTGCGGAGCATCTAGCCCGGTATCTTTGCCTTGCTCCTGCATGCCAGCAAATCCACTTTTATTGCACCAACTATGTCAGCAACCTTTCTCTGGGCCAGAGATTCTCAAACTGGGGATTGCACCCCCCCCCCCCCCCCCCCCCCCCCCCCCCCATCCCCCCAGGTGGGGTCGCGAGATGGGATTTTGAGGTCCTGAACTCTGACAGCTGATTGGCCCCTTAAATCCTTGAGTTATTATTTTCTGTTGGTGGGCGTGGCCTAATGGAGTGCTCTCTGAGGCTCAATTGCTGCTGCTGAAAAAGCCTGTGAAAAGGTAGGTGTGTGTTTTCTTTTGTAGAAACCCACGCCTTTCCATGAACTCCTCCAGTCTTTGGTCAATGCCAAACCAACACAAACACAATAACCTGGCTAGTAAGGCAAATGCAACAAGTTTACAACCTCTGCTGTCATTGCAACAGCCAAAGATTGTGCAAATTAGTCTGTGTTTGGGAGATATGCACGTGCAGTTTTTAAAAGTATATAATTTATGCTTACAGTGCTTCCGGTGGTGACATGTAGGTTGGAGGTCGCACGTAGGGTGGTTCCTGCTAGTGCTTTGTGTTTTGGCCCTTTTCACCCAGATTTGGAAGATTGGTCTTTCGAAAAGTTGCGGCAAATAAAGAAATATGTGATGAGACCATTCACTAGACACGTGCTTTGAGATATGAACAGTGGTTTTAATTTACTTACTACAGAGCCAGCCTGTTACACGTTGAACTCTCAATGAACTGGTCGGCTGGCTCTGGGCATCGATATTTATACAGCAGTCCAGGGGGAGGAGCCGTGGGCGGAGCCAAGGGTGGAGCCCTGTACAAACTCCTAAGCATTCCCAGAGCTACTCCCCCTAGTGGTCGGGCAACGCAACTGCGCTTACAATCGTACGGTCTCATATATATATCACAGTGTGAATTACAGAGTTACATTCACCACATTCACCCCCTACAAAAAAATCAAGTCCGGCGGGGGTGGTGGTTCATAAATTGAGTCTGTCTGGTCGTCGAGTCGTCTGCTGCGATCTGCGGAGCACCGGGGCTGTAGCCTCTTGTGGTGGCTGGATGGGTGTTGTGGGTTGAGGTACGATGGCGGACTCCGGGGGTGATTCCATCCGAGCTCCATACCCGTCTGGTTAGATTGGGGACTGGGGGCGCTGGGGGCTGGCCGGTGCGGGTGCGGGAAACAAATGTAGCGAGCTAGTGGGCTCAGGAGCGCGAGGGGGCGGCTGGGTGGGGTGTAGAGTGAGGGGTACCTCTGCAGTGATAGTGGGGATGCTGGATCCAGCGGGTGCTAGGTCGCGGAGGGATACGGTGTCCTGACGGCCGTCAGGGAACTCTACGAAGGTGTACTGGGGGTTTGAGTGAAGTAGGCGTACCTTCTCTACAAGGGGGTCAGTTTTGTGCATCCTGACGTGCTTCCTCAGGAGTACAGGGCCTGGTGTCTTCAGCCATGCCGGGAGTGAGACCCCCGTGGTAGTGCCCCTGGAAAAGATAAAGAGCCTCCCGTGAGGGGTCTGGTTGGTTGCGGTGCATAAGAGTGACCTAATAGCGTGGAGCGCGTCTGGGAGGACATCCTGCCAATGGGAGACTGGGAGATTCCTGGACCGGACGGTCAGTAGGACGGTCTTCCAGACCGTCGCATTCTCCCTCTCCACCTGCCCGTTCCCCCTGGGGTTGTAGCTGGTAGTCCTGCTCGAGGCGATGCCCTTGTCGAGCAGGTACTGACGCAGCTCGTCGCTCATGAAGGACGAACCCCGGTCGTTGTGTACGTAGCTAGGGAAACCAAACAGGGTAAAGGTACTATGCAGGGCCCTAATGACTGTGTGGGAGGTCATATCGGGGCACCGGATAGCAATGGGGAAGCGGGAGAACATCTATGACGTTTAGGAAGTAAACGTTCCTGTTAATTGAGGGGAGCGGCCCTTTGAAATCGATCGCGAGGCGTTCAAAGGGCCTAGAAGCCATGACCAGGTGGGCCCTGTCTGGTCTATAGGAGTGCGGTTTGCACTCCGCGCAGATCGGGCAGTCTCTGGTGACAGCTTTTACCTCCTCGGTGGAGAAAGGCAGATTTCGGGCGAGCCAGGTGTCCCCGGGTGACAGAGGTCGTTGTGGATGACTTTCAGGCGGTCGTTCTGCGCGCTGGCGCACATCCTGCGGGATAGGGCATCTGGGGGCTCGTTAAGCTTCCCCGGATGATACTTAATATCGTAGCTATAGGTGGAGAGTTCGATCCTCCACTGCAGAATTTTATTGTTTTTAATTTTGCCCCTTTGAGAGTTGTCAAACATGAAGGCAACCGAACTTTGGTTGGTGATGAGGGTGAACCTTCTACCTGCGAGGTAGTGCCTCCAGTGACGAATAGCCTCCACAATGGCTTGTGCTTCTTTTTCGACTGCCGAGTGTCGAAGTTCCGAAGCGGAGAGGGTACGGGAGAAGAATGCGACTGGTCTCCCGGCCTGATTTAAAGTGGCTGCTAGAGCTACCTCTGAGGCGTCGCTCTCAACCTGAAAGGGGGTGGATTCATCCACCGCCCGCTTGGCCGCTTTGGCGATGTCCTCCTTGATGCCGTCGAAGGCCTGGCGTGCCTCAGCTGACAGGGGAAATAGTGTGGCCTTAAAAAGTGGGCGGGCTTTGTCCGCATATTGAGGGACCCACTGGGCGTAATACGAAAAGAATCCCAAGCACCGTTTGAGGGCCTTGGGACAGTGAGGGAGAGGGAGTTCTAAGAGGGGCGTATACGGTCCGGGTCAGGACCCAGGACTCCGTTTTCCACGATATAGCCGAGGATGGCTAGTCTGGACATGCGGAAAACGCATTTCTCCTTGTTAGGTGAGGTTTAGTTTCTGAGACGTCTGGAGAAAACGGTAGAGGTTAGCGTCGTGGTCCTGCTGGTCATAGCCGCATATGATAACGTTATCCAAGTACGGGAACGTGGCCCGCAGCCCGTACTGGTCCACCATTCGGTCCATTGCTCGTTGGAACACCGAGTAACTAAGGGCTGAGAGCCAAGGTGGAGGACCTGGAGAACAGGACACAAAGGCAGAATCTGCGGATGGTAGGATTGCCCGAGGGGCTGGCCGGCCGGAGGCTGACAGAGTACTTTGTGGAACTGTTCGCCAGGTTGTTGGGGGTGGAGGAGGACACCTCCCTCTATGAGCTGGATAGGATTCACACCGGTCGCTCCAGCCGAAATCAAAGGCAAATGATCCACCCAGAAGCTGTGATGGTTTGTTTTCATAACTACCAGGTGAAGGAGAAAGTGCTGAGATGGGCGAAACAGAATGGAGAGGTGAGGTGGGAAGGCAGTGATATCCGATACCAGGATCTTATGGCGGAGCTGGCAAGACGACGGGCAGCCTTTGGTAGGGAGTAGGCAGCATTGTAAGAGCAACGTGCATTTTGGGATGGTCTACCCAACAAAGCTGAGAGTCTTACACAACTCCAGAGACGACTACTTTGAGACATAGGTGAGGAGGCGTTCGTGAAGACTGATGGACTGCGACAGAATTGAGTTTTGTTTCTCTCTTACCTGAACCACAAGACGTGAGTACGTTTCTTGTATTGGACAAATGACCACACAACCAGTATATTAGTTCAACTATAATTTATTATTAAACACAGGCTTGGTTCTATGCACAATAATCAACACGCGGCTACTTATTAAACTACACCTAACAACTAAAATGACCTTTACTTAACTTCCAATTGACCAGCTCTGTAAGGCCTTTATCTGGATCCTCATGTGTGGTGGCTGGAAGTCTTCAGGTTCGTCTCGACTGCGGCTTGTCGCTCAGCTAGCGATCCGATCGCGGGTCCTTGAACTTGGCTGGTTGTTATGCTGCGGTTGATCAGAGCAGAGGCCGCTCCCAAAAGAGAGCGAATACTTGTAGCGCAGTTCTTCTTATTCCCTGAACCTTTGCGCTCTTTTGGGTGGTCCCAGCTCGGGATCCAATGGATCGATAGGGTTTCGCCCTAATCGATTCTAGCCAATTAGGGGCAGGTACCACGATAGCTTGGGTGGGTCCTAGCAGTTATTGTCCAAGGCACGTATGTACTCCCATATAAGGTAAATAGGCACCCCCGAGTCTGCTACTGTTGCTACATTTTGATCTGTGTTCCATTGTCCTGGAGAAATCAGCGATTGACCTTTAGCAGGTGTAAGTTTTCAATTAGGTCTGGTTTCCCTTTGCACAATACACAGGGGCTGTGTACCATCTGTGACCCAACCTGACCACCATTTCCATTATCCTCTGCGGGCGGCCATTTTAGATGGCCACAGTTTGGATGTTGTTTGTTTTGATCTTTTTCTCTCTTTCAGGTTGTGTTTGGGAGGGGATGATCTTGGGACTTTGGGGTATACGTTGGGATTTGGTTCTTCTTTATTGGGGGGGGGGGGCGGTCTATTGTGTTGGGGCGTTTGGAAGGACAGGGTGTTGGGGTATTTTATGTTGGTTTTCGTTTTGGTATTGGGTATGTGGGTGCAGGGGGCTCTGCCAGGAGCCATCTCGTTGGCTAGTGAATGGGAACAAGGTGGGGGGAGGGCCCCGCAGCCATTGGAGTCTGGTCCATAGGGTAATGTGGAATGCGCAAGGGTTGAGGGGGCCGGTGAAACAAGCAAGAGTTTCCTCACATTTGTAGAGCTTGAAAGCCAATGTGGTGCAGCTTACAGAGACCCATCTGAGGGTGAAGGACCAGGTGAGGCTTCAGAAGAGCTGGCTGAGTCAGGTCTTCCATTCAGGCTTTGATAGTAGGGCCCGCGGGGGGTGGGGGGAGGGTAGGGGTACTGGTGGGTAAGAGAGTGAGGTTTCAATGGGGAAGGCGGTAGCTGACCAGGGGGGCAGATACGTTATGGTAACAGGTGCTTTGGAGGGGAGGTTGGTGGTGTTAATTAGCGTGTACACCCCGAATCGGGATGTAGTAGGGTTTATGAAGAAGATGATGATGGCTGCCATACCATATTTGGATATACACCAGTTAATACGGTGAGGGGGGGGAACTTGAATACAATGCTGAATCCAAAGTAGATAAGTCAAAATCATGGTCGCTGACTCCCTCGGGGGGGGGGGGGGGGGGGTTGCTGGTGGAGGTTTCTGCATCCAGGGGGTAGGGAGTATTCTTTCTTTTCGCTGGTGCATAATGTGTATTCAAGGATTGACATCTTCATTATGGGGTAGTGTAGCCATGCTGGCCACGCAAAATGGACACTGAGCCAAACTAAAATGGAAGGCTGCTGAGAAACAGACAGTTCAGCCAGAACAGCAGTCTGCAAAGAGCAGTTTGCATTCTGCAGCAGCAGAAACCAGTTTGGGCTCAGGTGGAAAGACCTTAGCTAGGTGCAAATGGCAAAACGCTTTGCATGCTAATGAGGCCATCAGACTTGAACACCCACACAATAGATACATTTGGTTCTGAATGGACACATTCCAATCAAGACCCAGACATCGAGGCACCAGAAACCTCCAAACAAAAGGACATAAGAAACGCCCCCTCCATCACGGAGACCCCCTCGCATTGGGGAATTAATCCAGTATCGATAAGAAATTGATCCAATAGGTAGAGCCCGCCCGAGAAGAGGGAAGGACAACGGAACCCCTATAAAAGATAGGGACCTCGTGTTGTCCGGTCTGTTAAACCTGTGCTCCGGCCCCGACTGACACCTGGTATCCTGACTCCAGCCGTTGAGCACCAGCCGCCGAAACCGTAAGTTCAACGCTCGCTACGCGATCCAAGCCCACTAGACTCCCAAGTGCCAGAACGCTTGCTGAAGGCTGCAGACAAAACCAGGACGAAGGCCTCGTTCTCTGACCTTGCCTGTTCCTGTTAGATAAGTATTCTGTTTGCTTATGTTTAGTTGTAGCTTAGTCTCTTAGTGTGTGTGCATGAGTATTTATTATTAACTGTATAATAAATATTGATCGTTTGAACTTGACTAATCGGTGTATCGTCTTTATTACTTTGAATTTGACCTTGGAATACTTGTGACGTTGCCTATACGGCAGCTGGCGACTCCAGAGCTTAAATAATTACATAGAACAGAGCCTAGCAGTGTTAAGCACACGTCGAACTCGGAGGCGTGTTAATACACTCCAATAAACGCGTTTTACGCCCATAGTAAAACGTGCAACATTTAGTGGCGACATCCGCCGGGACCCTGTTGCAAGTGGAAACACCACAGTGTCCAGGACCCTGAAATTTGAATTAGAACTCCAAATTGCAGAGAAAGAAAGAGATCACAAGTATTCAAGGTGTTCAAAATAATAAGCGAAATTCGGAAGTGTGTTTAGTGCATGCGTACTAACAGGGCTGTAAGGTAAAACTGAAAGCTTTTTGTTGCGACAAACTTTCGGTAGTTTTGTAATCGGAAAATAGCGTAAGCCGTACCCTTTTTCGAAACACCACCCCAGCAACCCCCTGTTCCAAATTATAAAAAGAGAGTCAGAGGAAATGGCCATGCAGGCAATGGAACGTCTGATGGACCCAGAAAGGTTTGTGGTCGCAGCGACCAGCAGCAGTAGCAGAGTAGGCCAGTGTCCCACGTGGGAGCTGGAACTCCGCAAATATTTACAAGGAAAGGGATGGCCCCTTTGGAAAGAGTTTTGTGCAAATGAGGAGACAGGTCCCGGAAGTATAGGTCATACTTGGTGGGAGAACCTCTCTCAGATACACAAAAAGAGTTTAGGTAAAGCACGCAAGCCGATGGCGATTGTGTCCTGCTTGGCACAGTTGCGAGGCGCAGAGGAGGTTATCAGGACGCTCCGGGCAGATTTAGAGGAAAGGAACCGAATGAGTAAGGTCGATGTCAGGGACATCGAGAAAGAAAACCTGGATCTTAAAGGGAAGTTGGCAGAGAAGGGTAGAGAGGTGGATGATGCCAAGAGGGCTCACCAGTCTTGTCTAGCTCATCTGAACAGTTCCCAGACCCAGTATGAGAAAGCCTATCAGGACGTGCAACGTGCCGTTCTGATAAGACAGGAATCGGAGAAGCAGGTGGAGGCATTGCAGAGGCAATGCTCCGATCTCAAAGCAGCTTTGAGAGCACTCCACGCTGCAACGACCGAACAAAGACAAAGCACAGTCGACCACGCGAAATGCAGGAAACAGATTGCGGAACTGCAATCTCTGCTTTCGGTGCAGAATGGCTTCCAAAGCACCTTTGGAGCTCAGTTAGATGGGGAAAACGCCCCAGATTGGCAGGAATTAAGCGAGACAGCGCAGCGTTATGTTCAGGGAACATGTGCGCCCGCAGCTCAGCAGAAACGACAGGCACCCCAACCCCCCACAGCTCAGATCATAACCGCACCCATGAATCCCGTAACCACACAGAGGAAAGCCGAATCAGAAGGCGCCCCAGACATAACTTACACCACCCCTTTAACAGTAACCCAGCTAAGGGACGCTTGTGAAAAGATCACTCCGTTCCTCCCCACCGCAGACCCCCACCAGTTCTTTGCGAAAGTAAAGCAGCAGGCTACCATGTACGGCCTGGATGAGAGAGAGCAGGTTAAGCTCACCGTGCTGAGCTTAGACCAGAGTGTAGTGGCAGCCCTCCCCGACCCACAAAACGTGGCAGGAGGCAGCCTAGAGGAGATGCACACTGCTATTTTAGATGCCATCGGGTACAATAGAGGTGACCCCGTAGAAGGCTTGAATAAGTGCAGGCAGAAGAGATCTGAACACCCCACAGCATTCGCCGGAAGGCTGTGGATTCACTTCAGCGCAGTTTTCGGACAGCTAGATAGAGCGCATTTAACCCGCGAAAACATGGTTAAATGGACGCGCACAATTATCTCACACGCAACAGAAGCAGGACAGAGCGCTTGCAATAATTACGACCCCTCAGAAGAGGCCCATAACGAAAAATGGGTCCTCAAAAGATTGTCCCGCGCTTGGGAGCAATCGCTTCAGGCAAAAGCAAAGGTTAGATCCCCAGAAGAGGCTCAGGCTGCTGCAGATATCCAAGCAGTCAGAGAGCACCAGAAGCCCGCATGGGTAAATGAAGGCAAGAGCAGCCCTCAACAGAAAGGACAGGAATGCTATAACTGTGGACAGTTAGGGCATTGGGCAAAAGAGTGTAATGCACCCCAGCGATCTCAGAGAGGCCAGCAGACAGGCACTCTGAACCGCAACAAAGCAAAACCCATCCACAATGTAGCAGTACAGTCAGGACCCACCAATGTGGACGAGACGAACTGACGGTGTTCGGGCTCCCCCACTTGGGTCTGTGACACACTATGGGACTCATCAGGGAGGCCCGTAGTCACGGCAAAAGTCAAAGGGAAGCCCATAGAGTTACTGTGGGACACAGGAGGATCCCGCACCACCATTAACTCCACAACCACGGCACACGCAGACACGTGGCCGACCACCTCCACCATCACACTTAGCGGGTTCACCGGACACTCGCAGCAGGGACATATCACAGCACCCGTAGCGATCCAGCTAGGGAACATTAGCACAAGGCACCCCGTAGTTTTAGTAAATCTTCCCCGGACAGCAGAACACATCCTGGGGATAGATTTTATGAACACACACAGCTTGTCGTTCGACCCAGTGAACCAGTGTGTCTGGCGAATGGCGAGATCAGACAGAGCCCCAGCCACCCTCACAGTAGGAGACTACGCTAATCGGATTAGCGCAGTGGGAGAGTACTCATTCGACCTGACTACACTCCACACCGACCGACAAATTAAGGCCCTACTAAACAAACACAGGACAGCATTTGCAAGTCACCGTCATGACTGTGGCAGAATGACTGGACAAGTTCATGTTACCGGACAGGACCCCCGACCGCAAAAGCAGTACAGATTTCCCCTCGAGGCAGAGGTGGAAATAGAAAAGGTTATAGTTAGCTTGTTGGACCAAGGTGTACTGAGAACGGTAGCCTCCACCAACAATGCCCCTATTTGGCCAGTGAGGAAGCCCGATGGATCATGGCGTCTGACCATCGATTATCGGGAACTCAACAAAGTAACCCCCGCAGTAGCCCCAACGGTAGCTACTAGTCCCGAGACCATGCTCAAGCAGGGTCTCAACGCCAAGTACTTCACGGTATTGGACATCAGTAATGGATTCTGGTCAATACCATTGGCAAAAGCGTGCCAATACAAATTCGCATTCACTTTTAAAACACAGCAGTACACGTGGACATGCCTCCCACAAGGATTCCACAATTCACCCTCCATTTTCCACCGACAGCTGGCAAGTGGATTAGAGAAATTTTCCCGACCCGATTGTCTGGTACAGTATGTAGACGACCTACTACTGCAGACAGACACAAAGGCAGAGCACATTTCGCTTCTGGCCGAACTCCTAGAACTCTTAACTGAAATTGGCTGTAAAGTTAACCCGAAAAAGGCCCAAATATTGGAAAGTAAAGTGATGTATTTGGGATCAGTCATCACGCACGGCAAACGCGAAATCGAATTCAAAAGAATTGATTCGATTGTCAAATTGCCCCTTCCCCAGAATGTATCAGCCCTCCGGTCGTTTTTAGGACTGGTTGGCTATTGTCGGAACCACATCGACGGATTCGCGACAAAAGCCGCCCCACTTTCAGACCTCCTTAAGAAAGGAGCCCCCTGGGAATGGCTTCCGCAGCATACAGGCGCTGTGGAAGAGTTGAAACGAGCCCTTAGTGCAGCACCCGCGCTGCTAGTCCCCGACCAACTTTCACCGTACGCAATAGAGGTAGCTAGCACAGATCTAACCCTCTCGGCCGTGTTGCTTCAAGAACGGCACGAGCAGCTAAGACCAGTGGCTTATGCCTCCCGACTGTTAGACCCAGTAGAACAAGGATTTTCAGCCTGTGAGAGGCACCTCCTTGCTGTCTTCTGGGCAGTGCAGTATTTCTCATACATCACCGGACTCAACCCCATCACCATTCTAACCGAACACACACCCACACAGCTACTACTAGACGGTCGACTGAAGGACGGTTCCGTTAGCCAGATTAGGGCAGCTAGGTGGACCCTACTTTTACAAGGACGGGACATTACAGTGAAACGGACACGCACACACACCTACTTAGCAGACAACCTCCAATACCCCGGACAGCCCCATGACTGTGAAATTGTAGCTCCCCTGCATAACACAGGACCCTTTTTAGCAAAAACACCCCCCAGGAAGATAGGGAACCCGAAACAAAGCCCCCAGCCCACAGACACGTGTGGACCCTTGAGGATTTATGTAGACGGTTCCTCCACAGTTTTAAATGGTGAGCGTATCACAGGATGCGGCATCTATGTAGAGGACGCGCAGGGGCGCGCTCTCGAAGAAATCGCTCTTAAGTTACCAGGTCACTTAGGCGCGCAGGCAGCAGAGCTAGCAGCCATAGCGTACATAGTGGACCACCCCGATTCTTTCCCCAGCCCAGCAGACATATATTCAGACAGCTTATATGTCTGTAACAGTTTAACCGATTTTCTGCCCCTGTGGAGGACACGAGGTTTTGTCTCCGCAGACGGAAAACCCCTTCCATCAGCCCCTCTACTCCAGCACATTTTAGCGAAAGCGAAGGACAGGACCTTCGGCATAATAAAAGTAAGAAGTCACCATAGGTCATCACCCCCTGGGAACGTAAAGGCCGACGCATTGGCTAAGGCAGGTTCCAGGAGAGGACACTTATGGACCCCCCCAGCTAGCGCACCAGCTAGCGCCCCTGTGAGCGCAGTCCAAGTCTCACAGACTGATATTAAAGATCTCGTGGCAGCACAAAAACAGGACGGAGACCTCAGGGAGGTTTTCAAGGGAAACTTTGTGCCTGCTTACGAGCACTTTAGACACGCACTGACCACACATGAGGGTGTGATCATTAAGGACCGACTTTATGTGGTCCCACAGCAGGACAGGAATCAGATGATTGCCTTGTTCCATGACGGACACGGGCATCAGGGAATTGATGCAACAACGAGGCACCTCAGGCAACTCTGTTGGTGGCCTGATCTCAGGAATGATGTAACGCACTACATAGAGAATTGCCTGATTTGTGCTCAGAATAACCCGGACAGGTATTCTAAGAAGGCACAACTTCGGCATACTCGCCCAGTTAACGGCCCTTGGACAAACCTCCAGATCGATTTTATAGGTCAATTGCCCCCTTGTCGGAATGGCTATAAATACGTTCTGGTGGTGATGGATACCTTTACCAAATGGGTAGAGGCATTTCCCTCACGAACAAACACAGCTAAGACAGCTGCAAAGATCCTGACCCACCACATCTTCACGAGATGGGGTTTACCCCGAAGTATCGATTCGGACCAGGGATCTCACTTTACAGGACGGGTCATGAGGAACGTCCTGACAATATTCGGAATCAAACAGAACTTCCACATTGCGTATCATCCACAGTCCAGCGGGATTGTGGAGCGCATGAATCGGACCCTAAAAACTACCCTTAGGAAAATGGTTCAAGAGAACAATTCCACATGGGATTCAGTGCTCCCCTTTGCACTTATGTTCATAAGGAACACTGTCTCCACATCGACAGGATACACACCACACACACTCATGACCGGACGCCCTATGAAAGGTACAGAATTCCTTTTAGGACTGGACATGACAAGCCCCGAAGTGACGGCCCTCACACATGAAAAGGCAGTTAAAGATCTAGTTGAGACTGTGAGGTCTGCACAGCTCGCAGCCGCAGTCCAGCTAGGGAAACGCCGACAGCAACGTACTGCCTGTTTCAATAAGACCGTCCACACCACAGAATTCCAGGTTGGGCAACAGGTAATGTTATCTGTTTATAACCCCAGCAGTTTTTTGGCTCCAAAATATTCCGGTCCCTACTCAATTTCGGACAAAATTAGCCCCTCCGTTTACAGGATAAAGTATCCTAATGGGAAGACCGCGTGGTTCCATATAAACCAGTTAAAGGCATATGGAACACAGGCCAACCATGCCCACCATGTCCTGCTAGACGCAGCAGAACACTTCACCCCGCCCACCAGAGACACTTTTCCACCATCCCCCTCACAGACCAGTACATCAACGGACTCGCCCACGACTCCGCCCACAGACCACTACGGACCACGCCCCGACACGCCCACAAGCTGCCACAGCAGAGACAGTAGGACAGACACTGACTCTGAAGACAGCGACACCACACAGCCATACAGCCCACACTGCACCAACTACGACCCCGACTCCAGTGACCCCATGGAAGTCACTTACCTTAAAAACCCAGAACCACCACCCGACCCCGACTACCCCGACAACACACTTGACGCCACACAATGGCACAGGGACAATTCCTACAGACTTGTCCGCAATGACGAGAGTGACCCCCGGTCACACAATGCCAAAATAGCATGCCTGATCCACACAAGGGTGTGGGATCCGGGAGAGCAGGACGACACGGTGTCTGACTCCCGACACGGCAACCCCTTTGTGACCCTGTTCACAGAGGCAGAATCAAAGTGAGGTGTCCAGATGATGTAAGATAGGAATCGTTTGAGGGAAACGATGTCCTTTCTGATGGAACCTGCACGTATGTTTGTCTTCGTTTTATGTTTGTTTGTCTCCGGATTGTACAATGTTTCAGTTGGAGGATGGACATCTTCTTTTCAGCTGAAAAGATTGTGACCACCTCACATGCACGTTAGCTTGTCTGCCGAAACTTTTGAGAACTTCGGTTTGATTGGAGATCCTTTCCAAAGTTGTAAGGCCACACGCCAAATAGTTTATCTGCAGATATCTCTGAGAACTTCAGTGATGTCCTCAGTTGGAGCATCTTGGCTCCCTTGGTTTTTTAGGTGCCCCTCTATTCGGCGAAATAGAGGCTGCAAGTCATGGTAAACACATTCGTACCCGTTTCTTTCCAGGTTACTCAGGCAGTGGACAAACGGCACTGAGGACCCGCCCTGTCTGAGAACCAACCCTTGGTCAGCCAAGCTCGGGTATGGCACAGCACGCCCTACCCGGGGATCCCATCCAACTCGTACCCGTAGCGGCCCATACGCAACTCATTCGGATGTTTCTTTCCAAATTTTGTTTTCATTTTAGGTTAGGTAGCCCTTCGGCCGCCATCCCACATGCTATTTACATCCGGGAACATTCGGATGGTAAATCAGCAAAGCCTGCGAGACGGCTCGCAGAAGGAAGGATTGTTAGGTGTATGCTGGTCTTTAAATTCGCTTTTTGGAAAAAAAAAATGAGGGGAGTCACAGGGTGTGACTTAGCCAGTCATTTTAAAGGGTCAATTGGGTTTTGAAAGACAGATGCACTAACAAGTAAAGGTCTTAAACTGTGTATTGACAGATACTGTGCTTGATCCCAAAGGTTTCAAAGGACGAGACAGAGGTCGAAGCCAGGATTGTCAATACCGGAGGAAGAAGGAAGAGAAAGAAGAAGAACAGCAAAATGATGGAAGCCCACTTATTACTATTTAATGTCATATGTATATGTGTGGAAACAAGACACGTTTCCCCCACAACCCCCACCGTAAATGTTAGTACAGCAAACCCCCAGTGCTCAGCTCTGATCAGCGAGGTTCAGACCTGGTGTACTAAATTCATGACGTGGTACTCCATGTCCTACATAATCGAATCACTGTTGGTGATTGCGATCCTCACCATCCTAGTGCAGACCCTCAGGTTGAGGAAATGGAAGAGGAGAGCCTCTCGTTCCAGCACCTCACCCATCTATAGAGTGCAATCCCCCATCTTCGGATTCCACCAAACCCCTCAACCCCTCACTGATTACAACACTCTGTAAATAAAATTCAGCCATGTATTATATTGTTCCATACTCGACTGCCGAGTTGGGAAGTGTGATGTTGTGGTGTGAATGGTTAAGGTTTAGAGTGATTAAATGTTTAAGTTAAGGTTAATAGTGATAGGTAGAGGTTCCCAATTGTAGTAATGCATGTCCCTTTGACATAGGGCCAAGTAGAAATGTTAGTTAAATTTTTTTTCTCTTCTTCCCATAGTTTAGAACAGAGTAGAACAGGAACTGGCAAGAGGTCAGAACACAAGGAGGCAAAGCACATAGGTGATCCTTCACAATAGTATGATTGTGAGGATCACAAGGAGGGAATGTAGCCATGCTGGCCACGCAAAATGGACACTGAGCCAAACTAAAATGGAAGGCTGCTGAGAAACAGACAGTTCAGCCAGAACAGCAGTCTGCAAAGAGCAGTTTGCATTCTGCAGCAGCAGAAACCAGTTTGGGCTCAGGTGGAAAGACCTTAGCTAGGTGCAAATGGCAAAACGCTTTGCATGCTAATGAGGCCATCAGACTTGAACACCCACACAATAGATACATTTGGTTCTGAATGGACACATTCCAATCAAGACCCAGACATCGAGGCACCAGAAACCTCCAAACAAAAGGACATAAGAAACGCCCCCTCCATCACGGAGACCCCCTCGCATTGGGGAATTAATCCAGTATCGATAAGAAATTGATCCAATAGGTAGAGCCCGCCCGAGAAGAGGGAAGGACAACGGAACCCCTATAAAAGATAGGGACCTCGTGTTGTCCGGTCTGTTAAACCTGTGCTCCGGCCCCGACTGACACCTGGTATCCTGACTCCAGCCGTTGAGCACCAGCCGCCGAAACCGTAAGTTCAACGCTCGCTACGCGATCCAAGCCCACTAGACTCCCAAGTGCCAGAACGCTTGCTGAAGGCTGCAGACAAAACCAGGACGAAGGCCTCGTTCTCTGACCTTGCCTGTTCCTGTTAGATAAGTATTCTGTTTGCTTATGTTTAGTTGTAGCTTAGTCTCTTAGTGTGTGTGCATGAGTATTTATTATTAACTGTATAATAAATATTGATCGTTTGAACTTGACTAATCGGTGTATCGTCTTTATTACTTTGAATTTGACCTTGGAATACTTGTGACGTTGCCTATACGGCAGCTGGCGACTCCAGAGCTTAAATAATTACATAGAACAGAGCCTAGCAGTGTTAAGCACACGTCGAACTCGGAGGCGTGTTAATACACTCCAATAAACGCGTTTTACGCCCATAGTAAAACGTGCAACAGTAGTCGTTGTTGTCGGGGGTGAGGATAGTGGAATACTCGGCGATTGTCATCTCGGACCGTTCTCCACATTTGGTGGAAGTGGTCCTGGGGAAGGGGCAGGCACTGTGGCCGACACGGAGGTTATAGAATCATAGAATTTACAGTGCAGAAGGAGGCCATTCGGCCCATCAAGTCTGCACCGGCTCTTTGAAAGAGCACCCTACCCAAGCCCACACCTCCACACTTTCCCCATAACCCAGTAACCCCACCCAACACTAAGGGCAATTTTGGACACTTGATCCACCTGACATGCACATCTTTGGACTGTGGGAGGAAACCGGAGCACCCGGAGGAAACCCACACAGACACGGGGAGAAAGTGCAGACTCCGCACAGACAGTGACCCAAGCCGGGAATCGAACCTGGGACCCTGGAGCTGTGAAGCAATTGTGCTGACCACTACGCTACCGTGCTGCCATGGTTGGATGTGGTGCAGCTGGTGGACCTGAATTTTTGTGTAAAGGTGGGGAAGGTGATTGATGACTATATGGGGTTCAATAGGAATGGGGAAGACAGGTGGTTTGTGAGGCGCTGAAGGCGGTGGGAAAGAGCGAGATCAACTCGTTTAAGGCTCAGATGGATAGGGAGGCAAGAGAGAGGAGTGGCAGTGGCTGGTGGAGGAAATCTTGGAAGTAGATGGGAAGTATGCAGAGGGTCCTACCCGGATCCTCAGGTGAGGAGAAAGGAACATACAGGTAAGGTTTGACCTCCTGTCCACAGGGAAGGCCAAGTTAAGGCAGGCGAAGGGGGTAGTTTATGGGGAGAAGGCCAGTCGCTTGTTGATGTCCCACCTCCACCAGCAGGCGGCTGTGAGAGAGATTGTTCGGGTCCGGGGTGGGGCAGGGGAATTTGTAAGCCTATTTGTGACACTAATAAAGATTATTATTTTTGCTGGTGGCGCTGGAGCACGTGAACAAGGCATTTGAGGGGTTTTCTAAAAAAGGAGTTGGAGCCCCCAGGGATAAATGGGGGTGGGGGGGGGGGGGGGGTGCTGGAGTGTCTTACAGTAGGAGAGAAGTGGAGGGCAGGGTTGGAGGAGCCAGTGGGGATTGAGGTACTTCGGGAAGCGATTAGGAAGATGCAGACGGTAAGTTACCGGGGCCGGATGGGTACCTGCTGGAGTTTTATAAGAAGTTTCTGGATAGGATGGTGCTGCTGTTGGTGGAGATGGTGCGGTGGCTAAGGGGGCACTGCCAGAGACAATGGGGCAGGCATCCATTTTGTTGCTGTTAAACGAAGGATAAGGACCCGATGGAGTGTGGATCACGTCGGCCAATATCTCTGCTAAATGTAGATGCCAAGATTCTGGCCAAGGTGTTGGGGCTTAGGTTGGAGGGGTGATTGGAGAGGATCAGACGGTGTTTGTGAAGAGCAGGCAGTTGTCTTCAAACAGGCGGCATCTATTAATTGTGGTACTCCCTCCGGCATAAGGGAGGGATTCGGAGGTGGTGGTGGCATTGAATGTGGAGAAGGAGTTTGATCGTGTGGAGTGGAGTTATTTGTTTGCGGTGCTGGAGAGATTTGGGATTGGGCCTAGGTTTGTGGCATAGGTTAAATTGTTATATAGGGGACAAACGTGAGTGTGTGCACGAATGAGGAGAGTTTGGGGTATTTTCAGGGGAATGTGACAGAGGTGCTCCTGTTTGTGCTGACGATACAGCCCTTGGCCATTGCGCTGAGGTACTTGGATAAGTGGAAGGGGTGGGAGGTGGAGCATGGGGTGTCTCTGTACGTTGATGATTTGTTGCTGTACATCTCCAATGGTGGGGAATATAATTAGACTGCTTAGGAAATTTGGGGCTATTTCAGTTATAAGTTGAATCTGGAAAAGAGTAAATGTTTTTTATGCGTCCTTCGGGGGCAGGTGCGGGAGGGGGGGCTGGTTTGGTGAGGTTTGCCATTTCGGTTGGCAACAAGCCACTTTAGATATTTGGGAGAGGCTGGACCCAGCTCCATAAATTGAATTTCGCGAGCCTGGTTTGCAGAGATGGGACAGACCTCCCCCGTCATTGGCAGGCTGGAAACAGGCGGTAAAGATGATTTTTTAAATTCTTATTTCAGTGTCTACCAGTCTGTTTGCCAAAAACATTCTTTATGGGGGTGGAACAGTTGATTTTGTTATTTGTGTGGGCAGGTAAGGTAACAAGGATTAGGAAGACAGCAGCCCCTCCAATGGTTCAGAGGGGATGGCAGTCAGGGGGCCTGGCCCTCCCAAACCTGTTGGGCTATTATTGGACGGCGAACACGGAGAAGGTGCGGAGTTGGGGCAGGGAGCCGGCTGGTCGATGATGGAGGCAGGCTCTTGTACGGGGTCAGGGTTGGGGGCGCTGGCAACAACGCTGCTCCCGTTTGCCCCAGGGAACTATTTATGGAGTCCGGTGGTGGTGGCCACATTGAAGAAATAGAGGCGATTTCAGCTGCAGTTTAGGTTAAGGGTGGGGTCGCCTTGAATGCCGATCCGAGTTTGGAAGAGTTGGGGGAGAAGCTGCTCATTCGGCAGGGGGAGGTTTCCAGGTGCATGCAGGTGCGGGATTTTGCGAAGAAGGTTTCCCCGACTTTTCCGGTGGCACTGCCCTCCTCATTGTTGGAGGGGGTGCTGTCGGTGATGGGATTGGAGGGTGGGGGGATCAGCTCGGTGATCTATGGGAGGGTTTTTGAGGAGAATATGGTGTTGTTGGAGGGGGTTAAGGCCAAATGGGAGGAGGAGCTGGGAATGGTGAATGCCTCAACCTCTTGTACAAAGCTGGGGTTGATACAACCAAAGGTGGTACATAGAACGCACCTGACGAGGATGAGTCGATTGTTTGAGGGGGTGGGGGACATCAGTGAACGGCCCGGCCCACTAGGTACATATGTTTTGGTCCTGTCCAAAGTTGGAGAAATTTTGGATGTCGTTTTTCATGAACATGTCGGCGATCCTGCACGTGGATTTGGAGCCCAGTCTCCAGTGGGCCATATTTGGGGTGTCGGATTTGCCAGAGCTGCAGGCGGGTGCGGGGGCAGACGCTTTAGCCTTCAACTCGCTGGTCACTCGGAGGCGGGTCCAGTTGGGTGGAAGGCAGCCTCTCCGCCCAGTGCCTCGATGTGGCTGCGGGATCTGCTGGAGTTTTTGTATTTGGAGAAGGTCAAATTTGTTTTGAGGGGGGTGAGTAGGGGTTCCACAAGAGATAGGGTTTGTTTATATTACATTTTAAAGAGTTGGTTACCGTCAGTTGTTTAGGGGGAGGGGACAAAGTGGGGCTTTTGCTTCGGGTTAATGGGGGGTGGAGGGGGTGATGGTTTGGGGTCTTTGTTGTTGAAGGATACATGCACCATCCTAGTTTTGCAGGAAATGATTATGTCAGTGATATTTATTGTTGTTTATAATTAAAACTATTGTGACTATTATAAAATGTGGCTCTGTTTGTAATGTGTGATGTATGATCAATGCCCTACCCATGCAGAAATGGAACTTCGGATTTTATGTAAGAAATATAAAGGAGTTATGAAGAGAATTATAAAGAGTTAATTGTGCAAGAGGTCAATTTACAATGTAGATTTCACCATGTATCAAATTTTATTGAGGTTTTGCATGCATTTAGCAATATTGGCACATTGCACAAGCCTACCCTTGTCCCCCAACTCCTTCATTCAACAACTCCTGTACCTCCCAGATTTTACGTCTGGGGTCACACAAAGCTTGAGGCATTAAAATGGGGTCACACCAGTTGTTAAAACCTTGGGAAGCATTGCTCCTGGCAGGTTGCACCTGTGCTTATACTGGAGGGAGGCGGAGACCATCAATCCTAAGTAGTGCCTACAACTTTAATGGATTGTCTACATATCCAAGTCCAAAGATGTGCAGGTTAGGTGGATTGGGCATGATCAATGCGTGGGGTTATGGGGATAGGGCGGGGGGGGGGGGGGTGCTCTTTTGCAATGTCGGTGCAGGCTCGATGGGCCAATTGGCCTCCTTTCGCACTGTAGGGATTCTGTGGATTTTATGGATGCGGATCTTTTCCGTGTCACGAGTAACAGTGCTACCTGTAGGTCTCCACTTTAGCATTGTGAGCACTTTGTCAGAATTCCTTCCCTCACAGCAGCTTCCTCTTTGATAGCAAGGTGCGGCCCTTTAAGATTGGTTACTTTGCTGGAATTCCTATTCTCTAGCTCACTGTGTTACGGTCCAAGCTGCCTGGTCAAACTTTGAATGTGCTTGTTCAGAAACCCCAGCACAGACCCCCCACCCCCCCCCCCCCCGCATCTGTCAACACAGGCAAAAGTTACCACAGGCCAACTCAAAGTCACTGCTGCCAGTACCTGAGTGTGGGGGCTCCTGAATGTCCAGAGTGATTGTGTTGGGATTATTACTTACACTGCTGTTTCATCACCACTGCAACCCCCGCTCTATTTCCTTACAACCCCCCCCCCCCCCCCCCCGCCGCACTTATCATGTACATAATCTAAACGGCAAAGGAAACCAGCAATTTTGATAATAACTTAAATCGGCTTTACTGGCATTTATTCCTGGTGTTGCTAGTCCCCTCCTTCAAATGTCAAGCTTTTGTATTGTGGTGAGTTGGATAGAAAATAAAATGATTGTATTGTGCTGAAATGTTTCTGGAAAAGTAGTACATTAATCCTGATGGTTTGCACGTTTTACACAGAGTCGGCATTTGTTGCCTAGCCTAAGTTGCATTTCAGGCAGATAAAAATTCATTAAGAATCCAGAATCAGAATGTTGCTACAAATAATTTTAAGGTGTTATTCACATGATCGTATATATTTGTATGTGGATGTGAGTATTTTCTTATCCTCAGAGTGATAGGGGCTGGTTTAGCTCACTGGGCTAAATCGCTGGCTTTTAAAGCAGGCCAGCAGCATGGTTCGATTCCCGTACCAGCCTCCCCGGACAGGCGCTGGAATGTGGCGACTAGGGGCTTTTCACAGTGACTTCATTGAAGCCTACTCGTGACAATAAGCAATTTTCATTTAATTTTTTCCTTTAAATACACCAGCAGCAAGCTTTTGTATTTTAAAATGAAGTAGGTTAGTTTATTTCTCAAACACTTTCCCCAGAGATTAACAAAGACGTGGAACGCTACCACCAAGAAAGCACAACAGCCGCTATACTTCCTTAGGAAACTAAGGAAATTCAGCATGTCCACATTAACCCTTACTAACTTTTACAGATGCACCATAGAAAGCATCCTATCTGGCTGCATCACAGACTGGTATGGCAACTGCTCGGCCCAGGACCGCAAGAAACTTCAGAGTCGTGAACACCGCCCAGTCCATCACACAAATCTGCCTCCCATCCATTGACTCCATCTACACCTCCTGCTGCCTGGGGAAAGTGGGCAGCATAATCAAAGACCCCCCCCCCCACCCGGCTTACTCACTCTTCCAACTTCTTCCATCGGGCAGGAGATACAGAAGTCTGAGAACACGCACGAACAGACTCAAAAACAGCTTCTTCCCCACTGTCACCAGACTCCTAAATGACCCTCTTATTGACTGACCTCATTAACACTACACCCCGTATGCTTCACCCAATTTCCGGAGTTATGTAGTTACATTGTATACCTTGTGTTGCCCTATTATGTGTTTTCTTTTATTCCCTTTTCTTCCCATGTACTTAATGATCTGTTGAGCTGCTCGCGGAAAAATACATTTCACTGTACCTCGGTACACGTGACGATAAACAAATCCAATCCATCCAATCCAACAGGCCCGCTCAGTCCCGCTGAAAGTCAATGGACCTTTGGCTGGGCCGTCGAAACTCCCACGGCGGGTCGGTCCCACCATGAAGGGGCCAGAAAATCTCGGCCATGATGTCTCACTCACACGACTCACCCCACACGATCATACACTGAACTAGATTCCGTTTAAGATTAAATAATCATTATGAAAATGGAATTTAACTAAATCTCTCTAGTTTCTGAATTGAATTATTAACTTTGCTGGTGAAGTGCAGGCCTCAGGAATGCAGGCTGAATAGCGTTTATTTTATTCATTCATGTGAGTGTCGCTGGCTGGGCCGACATTTATTGCCCATCCCTGAAGAGTCAACCACATTGCTGTGGGTCTGGAGTCTCATGTAGACCAGACAGGTAAGGGCGACTGATTTCCTTCCCTAAAGGACATTGATGAACCAGATTGTTTTTATTTCCTTCAGAATATTGTCGGTAGTTACATTGCCTGATTGGCTGCGACACTATGGCGATGTTGGGCCCATCCTTACCTCCTCTCTCCCCCTCGCCCCGATGGAGACGGAGAGTGGCGGAGGCCCCGGGAGAATGCCGGGTCAGGGGCACTAAGGATATGCCAATGGCGCTCACTGTGCGCGTGGAGTGGAACGCATTGACGCCGCTGCCACGACAACGGAGAATTGCGGTATGGTGGGAAACCGGCACCCGCCACGATTTCAGCATCAAATCCAATTCTCCGCCCAATCACGTTTCGTGATTCTGGCTTCAGCCATCGGAGAATTGTACCCATGGTGAAGTTAGCTGTCTGCAAAGGTATTGCAATCTCCATGGCACAGATTTCCTTAACCCCATCTTTATTTTGAATGTCATTGTGTAGCCGTGGGCCTGGAATCTCCGTTCCGGCGCCCACGTGCTCCCGCCAATGGAGAATCGCTACTGGACTCTGCTGGCACTCAGAGCGGGGCCCAGGTGTGAGTCTCCCTCCTTCACCATGCTAATTTATGCATGGGGGAGAGCTCGCCGGATTCCATTGGAATATCGGTATTAGGCTGCCATTTTGAGCGGGTGGCTCAATACCGAGGTCCAGCAGCAGGCCCCTCTCCCACCACATGCAAATCCAGGACCCCCTTCAGTTATGTGCTTTCACTTCCTCTTTTTCACAGCCGAAAGCACTTTGCGCCTTTTGATGTGGTGAGGAGTTCTTAATCATGAAAAAAGTATTCAGAAACATTGTGGTTAGCGATGTGCGATCAATAACTCCTGAAACGAAGGAGTAGTCCGAATTGAAGCCTTTAACCAACAAGATGTTTCCCCAGCAGCTCGAGTACAGAAAGAAGGTTGGCTGCTGGGAAACACGGGTTCTTATACCCCGCCACATTGGGCGGAGCTACCTTACATCCCGACCAATGAAATGCAAACATTTGGGCCAATGAGCAGCAAGCCTTCTCCACCAATGGTAGCTCACACTCCCAGGTACCATAGTACATCTAGTCATACTACCACAGTTAGTAACAAAGCAGGGAAACTGTGATGAATTCAAACAAATCCATCAAGCACCAGCCTCTGGAGTAATAAAACTGTCAATCACAGGCTAATGCAATTTATTGCTGTGTGAAATTGAATGGAAAAGTTGCATTTCAAATAGATTTGAAGCCCTTTGAAGTGTACTTGACTTTCAAGGAAGCCTCTGACACTTGTGACAGCTGCTGCTTTAAACACTTTTGTCTGCAGCAGACCTTAGGAAAGGGTAAATAAAAATGCAATGATTATTCACGCCACTGCCTATATCGCTCGTCTGATGATGGCTGACTGATGGGGGTCCCTGATCGGGGGGTCTTTTTTAAAAATGTATTTTATTCCAAACGTATACAAAAGGTTACAAAACATTAACAATTTGGGGAACAAATCCCCAACACACCACTATACAGTTTGTACAAATGTTTCCCTTTTTCACTCCCCCTCCTTCTGTCCCTCACCCCCCCCATGATGAACAGCTCCTGAAACACGGACACAAACACCCCTCAATTGCCTCGAGGCCCTCCACTGAACCCCTTAATTCATAATCTTTTCCAACCGAAGAATGCCAGTTGAGACCCCAGCCGAGCCCCCACCCCCAGTGGCGTTGCTGACCGCCGAGCAATCAGAATTGTTCACCAATCAGAGAGGTGAAGGCCTCAACATCGCCCTTCCTCCCCTCCATCAGCTTCAGCTTCCCCGATATCACAAATATCGCCACCAATGGGTCCTGCTCAATGTCCTCCCCCACTATCCTTGGCAATGCCACAAACACTCCCGCCCAAAATCTCCCCAACTTTTCGCAGTCCCAGAACATATGAACATGATTGGCTGGTCGGGGGGTCTGATCGAGAGGTCTGATCGGGGGGTCTGATCGGGGGGGTCTGATGGGGGGGTCTGATGGGGGGTCTGATCGGGGGGGCCTGATGGGGGGGTCTAATCGGGGGGTCTGATGGGGGGGTCTGAATGGGGGGGTCTGATGGGGAGTCTGCTGGGGAGTCTGATCGGGGGGTCTGATGGAAGATTTGGTGAGTGGGGTTGGTGGGTGGGGCTGCGGGCCACCTTCATGCATGTGTGCTGTGGGGATGTGACCCTTTATCCCCATAGTGGGATGCAAATGCCCCTACTTGTCAGTGGCGGGGGGGGGGGGGGGGGGAGGGCATGATTGCATTATGGGGAGCCATCTGATGGACTTTGGAGGCATCCCAATTATGCACTGACCCCCTTGACCAACCTCGGGGTCCCACTTGGACCCAGGGCCCCACTTGGACAAACGTGCACCAAAGCGCACCTGGAGGATTTCCTGCTATGGGTGTTAGTGCATAACTGGGGTGGGGGGGGGGGGGGGGGGGGTGGAGACCCGGGCTTCCAGCCATGGAAATGGCTGCAAATCCTCCCGCCGGGCGGGGAAGGTAATGCACTGAGGCAGTCAGCAGGGGATCGGAGGATCACAACGGGTTGGGTGCCAAACCCAATTTCCCCCGACATTCCATTCCTTGCCCAATCAGGAACGCCGTTACCGGGCAATGAAGAATCCAACCTGTGTTGTCATCAAGCAGGATAAGAAGAATATTTAATTATTCCCACAGACAGCAAATCAGAAGTAAAAGAAGACTTGTTTTACTTTGAGATGTTGAATCCCCGCCTCACGTGACTGTGTGGAGTTTGACACTTGCTCTCCGTGTCTGCGTGGGTTTCCTCCGGGTGCTCCGGTTTCCTCCCACAGCCCAAAGATGTGCAGGTTAGGTGGATTGGCCATGCTAAATTGCCCCTTAGTGTTCAAGGATGTGCAGGTTAGGTGGATTGGCCATGCTAAATTGCCCCTTAGTGTTCAAGGATGTGCAGGTTAGGTGGATTGGTCATGCTAAATTACCCCTGTGTGTCCAAAAGGTTAGGTGGGGTTACTGGGTTAGGGGATAGGGTGGAGGTGTGGGCTTAAGTAGGGTGCTCTTTCCATCGCAGATTCGATGGGCCGAATGGCCTCCTTCTGCACCGAGGGATTCTATGATTCTATGTGTCCAAATGAGACATATACCGATATGCCAATATTACAGGCATTTCAAAATGAGACATTATTCTCTGTAGTGTCGAAGTAATTGAGGTTCCGTTACTCCTGTAATTTCATTGTGCTGTTACGTCCATTTTAACTGGTGACAGGTTGAATGCCCAGTCCAATTATTGGTGGAAAGTTGGAATAACGTTCACTGTTGAACCAGGATCCGGCTTGCCAACCATAGGATGGGGGGAGGGGTGGGGTTCATCTGGGGCTGACGTGCTGCTCTTGGAATGCTTTGTGCAATTGCCCTGCCCGTGTCCTCTAGCCCACTGTGATAGGGTCAGAGCAACAAAGGACACCATGAGTCACGCAAGAGCTGTGTCAGGGCAGTTCAACAAGAGAATACAAACTGTGCAGGAGTGGAAAATGATAGCCCGTGTCCACAGCAGCCTGGAGGTCGGTTTGTGTTGAATTGGAAAGTAATGGTAATTGAGTTATGTGATTAAGTGTTGAAATGGTTCCAATTGACATCAACTAGTTGGTGATCTTTATACACATTTTTAAACCTGCTGTGAACCACAGATATTTAAGCTGTTTTTTTTATAATTCGCTGACTTGCTGAGGCCTGCACAGCAGTGTCCGTTGAGACTAATTTTGTATTGTTCCGTGCGAGTAGTCAAATAACACTAATGTAGCCAATTCTGACTTTAAACCCTGTTTCAATGTCATGAAGAATGGAGGGTAAGCCTCTCTTTTATGAGGATATTATGGGGCGGCACGGTGGCAGAGTGGTTAGCACAGCTGCCTCACAGTGCCAGGGATCCAGCTGCCACTCACGTGACTGTGTGGAGTTTGCACGTTTTCCCCGTGCCTGCGTGGGTTTCCTCCGGTTCTCCGGTTTCCTCCCACAGTTCAAAGATGCGCGGGTTAGGTGGATTGGCCATGCTAAATTGCCCCTTCCTGTCCAAAGATACGAAGGTTAGGTTATGGGGTTATTGGGATCGGGTGGAGGAGTGAGCTTGGGAGAAGTGCCCTTTCAGAAGTGATGCACAATCAATTGTGCAAAGACTAAGGTTGGATACAACTGTGGCTTTATTGCAGTAAGATGTGTGGCCTCCCACAGCAGCTGGCGAAATGGCTGCTGAATAGAGGACACGCTCCTCCTACTGGGCGGAGCCAGCAGGCAGGGGCTACCGGCGAACCTGTAGTACAGGTCCTACCATTCATCACCTAATACAGGTGTAACAGTGGTTTAGCACATTCACCCCCGTTAAAAATGAGTCCGGCGGGGGTGGTGGAGAACTATATACGGTAGTGAATTTATGTACAGTGTTTTATCAGGGGGAAAAAAATGTCCTTTGGAAGTCCGGTGCCAGTTAGAGATTCAACCGGTCTGGTGCTTTGACATTCCGCTGGGAGCGACGTAGCGGTGGCGGTGATGTCGATGCTGGCCTGATGTTGGATGACTCCGGGAGCATGCCAAAATCCTCTTCATCCTCTGGCATGGGCAGGGGAAGGAGGGATGGTCCTGGCGGGGTTAATGTTTGGAGCGCCGGGGGAGGGAAGGATGGTGCCTGGCCGGGGAAGTGTGTATGGGTGGAACCTGCTGGTGCCAGGTCCTTGAGGGACACAGTATCTTGGCGGCCGTCGGGGAACGCCACATAGGCATACTGGGGGTTGGCATGGAGAAAGTGTACCCTGTCCACCAACGGGTCCGCCTTGTGGAGTCGGACATGCCGACGGAGCAGGACCGGTCCTGGAGCTGCGAGCCAAGTCGGGAGCGACACCCCAGATGTGGACTTCCTGGGGAAGGCAAAAAGACGCTCATGGGGTGTGTTATTCGTAGCGGTGCACAGTAATGACCGGATGGAGTGTAGTGCATCAGGGTGGACCTCCTGCCAGCGAGAGGCTGGGAGATTCCTGGACCATGGGGCCAGCTGGACGGCCCTCCATACCGTCCCGTTCTCCCTCTGTACCTGCCCATTTCCCCTGGTCGTCCTGCTGGAGGCGATACCCCTGCTGAGCAGGAATTGACGCAGCTCATCACTCATGAGGATCCCCTGTCACTGTGGATGTAAGCGGGGAAACCGAACAGAGTGAAGATAGTGTTTAGGGCTTTGATGACGGTGGCAGACGTCATATCAGGGAATGGGCTGGCAAAGAGGAATCTGGAGTACTCATCGACCATTAACGATTACCACTTGGACTCTCCAGGGGCTGTTGCTGGCCTCGATGATGCCTTCCCGAAGCAACCGCTGGACCTCAGACCTGATGAAGGTCTTGTCCTGGGTGCTGTACCGTCTGGTCCTTGTGGCAACGGGTTTGCAATCCTGAGTTAGATTGGCAAAGAGGGAGGGTGGGTCGACCTTTAGGGTCGCGAGGCCGCACACAGTGAGGAGTGGTAGGGGTCCGCCGAAATTCAGGGTAAGGCTCTGGAGATTGCACTGAAAGTCCAGGCCTAGTAGTAGTGCAGCGCAGATATTAGGAAGGACGTAGAGGCGGAAGCCGCTGAATTCTATGCCCTGGACCGTGAGAGTGACCATGCAGAACCCCCGGAAGGCGACGGAATGGGATCCGGAGGCCAGGGAGATTCTTTGACTGGCGGGGTGGACCGCGAGGGAGCAGCGCCTTACCGTATCCGGGTGGATGAAGCTTTCGGTGCTCCCGGAGTCCAGCAGGCAAGAGGTCACATGACCGTTGATTCTCACACTGGCCGAAGCGGTGGTCAGGTTGAGCGGGACGAGACTGTTTGATCGTCACTGAGGCGAGCTGCGGTCGGTCGTCACTGGCATCAGAAGATGGAGAGCGTGGGGGGCCCAGGTCCTGGAATGCTGTCGGCGTCCATGACCCGTGGGGAAGACAAGATTGCGGCACCTGAAGATCCTGCGGGGACAAAATGCGGTGCCCATGGGCCGCACGTTGCGGGGGCTGGACAAGATGGCGGCGCCGATGGGCCGCACGTGGACTGACGGGGGGGAAGATGGCGGCGCCCACTGGCTGCGTGTGGTCCAGGGAGGTGAAGATGGCGGCGCCCACTGGCCATGCGTGGCCCTGGGAGGTGAAGATTGCAGGGCCCACTGGCCATGCGTGGCCCTGGGAGGTGAAGATGGCGGGGCCCACTGGCCATGCGTGGCCCTGGGAGGTGAAGATGGCGGCGCCCACTGGCTGCGCGTGGTCCAGGACAAAGATGGCGGCGCCCATTGTGTGTAGGTCAGGTGAGCGATAGCAGCGACTACGCGGGCCTGGCACACCGCGGCGAAGTGCCCCTTTTTGCCGGAAGCCTTGCAAATGACAGTGCGGGCCGGGCAGCATTGGCGGGGGTGCTTCTGCTGGCCGCAGAAGTAACATCGGGGACCTCCGGGGTGCGTGAGTTGGCGTGTTGTGCAGGCGTACTGGCTGTGGGGTCCGCGAGGGATAGGTGGGGTGGGCCGCGTGGCGGGAGGGGTAGGCCTGAGCATTACGTGAGGGGACCGTCATGGAGAGTGCTAGCTTTTTAGTCTCAGCTAGGTCGAGCGTGGCCCCTTCTAGCAGTCTTTGGCGTATGAGGTCCGACCCAATCCCCGTTACAAACGCATCGTGCATAAGATGGTTGGAATGTTCAGTGGCCGTAACAGCCTGACAGCCACAGTCCCGGATGAGTGGGATTAGGGCCCGCCAGAAGTCTTCCATGGACTCACCAGGGAGTTGAGAACGAGTGGCGAGTACGTGCCTGGCGAAGAGTGTGTTTGTTTTCTGTGTGTAGTTTTCTTTGATGAGCGCCATGGCGTCTGCGTAGTTCGGGGCGTCCTGGATCAGCGGAAACACGTTGGAGCTCAACCTTAACTACAGGATCTGTATCTTCTGAGCCTCTGTCAGAGGGGTGGTCGCTGAGTTGATATAGGCCTCGAAGCAAGCTAGCCAGTGATTAAAGTTCTTTTTGGCGTCGCTTGATTGCGGATCCAGCTGCAGGTGATGTGGTTTGATTCGGAGGTCCTTCTTTTAGAAAATCTTACTGCAATAATTGATGCACGATCAATTGTACAAAGACTAAGGTTGGATACAACTGTGGCTTTATTGCAGCAAGATGTGTGGCCTCCCACAGCAGCTGGCAAAATGGCTGCTGAATAGAGGGCATGCCTATTTATACTCCTCCTACTGGGCGGAGCCAGCAGGCAGGGGCTACCGGCAAACCTGTAGTACAGGTCCTACCTTACATCTAATACAGGTGTAATAGTGGTTTACCACAAGACGGTTGGTTCAGCCTCGATGGGCTGAATGGCCTCCTTCTGCACTGTAAGTACTCTATAATTCTATGATTAAAATGGTCCCTTCATTGATGATTCCAATACCACCAAAGCGTGACCTTCATTTATATCTTTACTCCATGTGGGTGGCAAGGTGGGGCAATGGTTAGCACTGCTGCCTCACAGCGCCGAGGACCCGGGTTCGATCCCGGCTCCGGGTCACTGTCTGTGTGGAGTTTGCACATTCTCCCCGTGTTTGCGTGGGGTTCGCCCTCACAACCCAAAGATGTGCAAGGTAAATGGATTGGCCGCGCTAAATTGCCCCTTAATTGGAAAAAAAAAGAATTGGATACTCCAAATTTCTGAGTAATCCCCCTAACGTGTCCAAGGATCAAGATGAATACTTCGCTGAATGAATACTCATTCTCAATGCCCATGGATGAGAAAGCATGGGTGGGATTCTCCGTCCTGCCAGCCACATTTCCCTGCGTGATGCATGCGCCCGCTGGCAGCGCGATTGTCTGTTCCCGCAGCCGGCCAATGGGGTTTCCCATTGTGGCCACCCCAATGCCATCGCGAAACCCGTGGGCGTGGGTGCGCTGCTGGCGAAGCGGAGGATCCTGCATGTACATTTTTCAATTTGAGAGAAAATGAGAGAAGTGGGAAAGAGTGACTGGGAGTGTGAATGAGACGGACGTTAGAGATCTGAGAGGGGAGAATTTGAGAGAGACTGGGGAGGGGGGTGGGTTGTGTAACAGAGAGTGGGGGGGGGGGGGAATGGAGCTAGATTGGAAATGTACAATCCAGCTTTCAAATAAATAGTTGGAAGCAACACATGCCAAAAAGATAGGTTTCAAAATTTCCTGAGAGAGAGGGGCCACTTGGAGGTAAAATGACAACATCAGTGTGGTAGTATGACTAGAGGTATTACGGTACCTAGCAATGCCGAGACACCATTGGTGGAGAAGGCTCGCTGCTCATTGGCCCGATGGTATGTCACACTAGTCACCCATTGGTTAGAGTTGTAAGGTAGCTCCGCCCAGTAAGGCAGGGTATAAGAACTCGTGTATTCCCCACAGCTGCCTTTCTGTACCTGAGCTGCTGGGAAACATCTTGTCTATTAAAGCCTTCAATTCGGACTACAACCTCGCTTCTGTGGTCAATTGTTAGTGCATCAAACGGTGTGAGCATACTATGAGCATACTGTATCTAAAACCTGTGGCCATTTGTCAGTATACATTTCTTTTGGCAATGTCGATCAATAGGAAAATAAATCGGAGTCTATGTAGTTCCTTCTTCGCCATGTCCAAAAGCAAGGGTTTATGGTACTTGATTAGATTCCATTGACAGCTCCACTGCTCTGCCAGTCGAATACTATTCCGTCTGGTGGGGCACTCCAGAACAAGGAGCCACAATCTCACAAGTTAAAGCTGGACCATTTAGGAGTAAAACTAGGAAGCAAATTTGCCATGCAGACAATGGTGGAAACGTGAAACCCTCCCCTGAGACTTTAGCTGATACAGGTTTAACCACAAGGCTTCTTTGTCGGAGCTTCATCGATAGCTGAGCATTCCTTCTGTAAGTGTTATCAAATGGCTGTTCTTACTTTAAAGTGTATTCCACAAAATAATAGAATTCAAAGGCAAATATTTATTGGCTTTTTTAGGAATTCAGTACATAATGTTGATTAAGTATATAATGATATCTATCATTCCCAAAGATTTCCTGGCAGCCATTGACAATATGTTTACTGGCAGCCATTGACAATAATAATTAGATGTATACTTGAGAGTCAAAGTCACAGGCTTCGAGCTGTTGAATTCTGAGGTTTCTAATCTAATCTCCTTTTTACACCTTTGTATCTCTCTGGTTATGAGAAAATTCATTTGTTGCAAAGTATCACTTCATCAAATAGGGAGAAAAGGAAGCAAAAATACCTGAGGATCGCTTTCAGCGGCCAATTCCTCAGCCGTGTTGATGGAAGCAATGGAGCTGATCATTCTTGCAGTCTAATATCTTTGGATTACAATGCATGGCATAAAAAGAACCATTTTGGGGGGAAAAGAAGAAATAAGAGTATTGCCCTCCCAGGTTCAGGAAAAAAAAGCCCCTTTAAAGTTTCATGATGCTCCATGTGATAATTGTTTCATTCATATTTATTTTGAGCATTGCTGATATTATAGTAAAATATGATAGGCCAATGTTACAGATCGGGTGATGTGAGGCAGCCAGTATAAAGCTACTTCTCACTGAGGGTGTGGAAATCTGTAGTTTCCATTCTGCATCGCGAGGGAGGGGGGTCACATTTAGTTGACTTCAAGCTGGTCTGAATGATGTGGCTGCAAGGGTCTGTCAGAGGCGGGGTATTCTCTGAGGAGTGACTCACATGCTGACTCATCAAAGCCTTTCCACCCTCAGCAAGCCACAAGTTTGATTGAGATGGAACACTCTCCACTTGCTAGGATGAGTGCAGTTCCAACAACACTCATCAAGCTCGATGCCATCCAGCACAAAGCAGCCTGCCTGATTGGTACCCCCTCCACCAACTTAAACATTCACTCCCTCCACCACCAACGCACAGTGGCAGCAGTGTGTCCCATCTACAAGATGCGCTGCAGCAATTCCGCAAAGTTCCTTTAACAGCACGTTCCAAACCCATTGGCCTTTACTGCCAAGAATGAAAAAGATCGCAGATACGAGGAAACATCATCGCCTCCAAGTCTGTGTGGCGCACGGGAATCAATGTCTTACCCCCTGTGGTATATTCTCCAGCGGCAGAGGTAGTCCACTATTGGTCAGCAGCAGGATCGTCCATCAATGTCTGGTGGGCAAAGAAGTGGCAAATGGAATACAATGTGGAAAAGTGTGAGGTGTTGCACTTGGAAGGGGAAATGGAGGCATAGACTATTTTCTAAATGGGAAGATGCCTAAGAAATCAGAAGCACAAAGGGACTTGGGAGTCCTTGTTCATGATTCTCTTAAGGTTAATGTGCAGGTTCAGTCAGCAGTTAGGAAGGCAAATGCAATGTTAACATTCATGTCAAGAGGGCTAGAATACAAGACCAGGGATGTACTTCTGAGGCTGTATGAGGTCAGACCCCATTTGGAGTATTGTGAGCAGTTTTGGGCCCTGTATCTAAGGAAGGATGTGCTGGCCTTGGAAAGGGTCCAGAGGAGGTTCACAAGAATGATCCCTGGAATGAAGAGCTTGTCGTATGAGGAACGGTTGAGGACTCTGGGTCTGTACTCGTTGGAGTTTAGAAGGATGAGAGGGGATCTTATTGAAACTTACAGGATACTGTGTGGCCTGGATAGAGTGGACGTGGAGAGGATGTTTCCATTTGAAGGAAAAACCAGAAGCAGAGGACACAATCTCAGACTAAAAGGATGATCCTTTAAAACAGAGATGAGGAGGAATTTCTTCAGCTAGAGGGTGATGAATCTGTGGAACTCTTTGCCGCAGAAGGCTGTGGAGGCCAAATCACTGAGTGTCTTTAAGACAGAGATAGATAGGTTTGTGCTTAATAAGGGGATCAGGGGTTTTTGGGGGAAGGCAGGAGAATGGGAATGAGAAAAATATCAGCCATGATCGAATGGCGGAGCAGACCCGATGGGCCTTGTGGCCTAATTCTGCTCCTATGTCTTATGGTCTCATGGTTTTATGGGTTTTTCACACCCCTCACCTTCTGCCGCTGGGGAACGCACGGCGGCGGTGGTGGTGGTGGTGGTGGTGGTGGTGGTGGGGGGGGGGGGGGGGGCAGCGGGAATGGCTGGAAAATGTTGCAATATTTAGATAGGGATGGCTTGCTACAGTTGTGTAGGGTGTTGGTGAGACCACATCTGGAGTAATGTGCACACCTTTGGTCTCCTTATTTAAAAAAGGAGATAATTGCGTCAGAATTAATTCAGAGCAGATTCACTGGGTTGAATCTTGGGATGAAGGATTTGTCCCGTTAGGAAAGATTGGACAGGTCGGGCCTGTATCTATTGGAGTTTAGAGAAATGAGAGGTGATCTTAGTGAAATGTACTGGATCCTGAGGAGATTTTGCCCCAATTGAGACACTGGAACTGAGGGGTACAGATTAAAAATAAGGAGGTCTCCCATTTAAGACAGAGATGAGGAGAAATCTTTTCTTTCAGAGGGCCATTGGTCTGTGGAATTCTCCTCCCCAGAGAGCAGTGGAGGCTGGATCATTGAATATTTTTAAGGCTGAGTTAGATAGATTCTTGACTAGCAAGTGGAGTCAAGACCACAGTCAGGTATTATCAAATGGCAGAACTGACTCAATGGGCCAAATAGCCTACACCTGCTCCTCATTCAGATGTTCATAAGTAGCACACTATCATGACTTGGAAATATATCCCTTTGGGTTGTGTCCAAATCCTGGAAACCCCTCCCTAACTGCACTGTGGGCGTATCTACGCCACATGGACTGCAAAGGTTGAAGAAGGTGGATGGCCACTATATTCACAAGGACAATTGAAAACATTGGTTTTGCCTGAGAACCTCACTTACTGAAGATGCATAAATTTCAGAAAATGATGTTTGGAATGAAATAAACCAAAGCAGTAAGTAATCAGTTCTCACCTCTGTCAGATATTCCGAGTTAGCTGCAATTATTCCGCAAGGAATCACAGTTGGAATAAGATTCAGCACGGTCGAGTTGATGATCTGAATGTTGTGCCAGATATTACTGAATATTATAATCTGAATATTATTGCATTCTGTTATGTCTCTGCGTATTTATCAAATCTGCAGCTTTTCTATTCAACACTTAATTTGATTTATAGAAGTGAGAGACAAATGATGCAGCATTGCATAAGCCCAGCTCAAACTTCACGTTCTGCCAGATTACATTTCATACCAAATTATTTTCCATTACAATAAATCAACACTGGTGACACATCTCTTTTCCCCGGCTGATTTGAGCTCACAAAGCATATCTTGTTTGGATTTGTGAACATCTTTCTACAACCTTGATGCCAGCTGACTTTTACCTGTCATTTCACTCAAGTGAACTTCCAGATGGACATGAATTGGATCTTCGAGCACAGTCCCAAGATGTTTCAAAATCGTGGCCCACCGTCTCATTTTTGAATCCATTTTGATTTTTATATTTGGCGATTTCCTTCTTTACTTTTATTGAAGAAACAACTGTTATTAATAAGCAGATTCCACACCAGGCCGTTCTTCAATATAATAGTGACGTAAAGCTATCTCGTGACCCACGAGCTTCTAAAAAAGGGGATTTGTGCTTATATTTTACAATGTTATGAGAAGCTCTCAGTAGATGGCAGGTACAAAGCAGAACAATTAATACATGACAATGGCAATATGGTCATATTGAGAGTCACAATATGCAGATGAAGAACTGAATTTCAGCTTTGCTATATCACCACGTGCCTTCAGCCGTTTCTTGATATCACGTGAAGTGAATCAGATTGGTTGAAGACTGACATCAGTGACTCTGGTACATCTGTGATGCTGGAAGAGGCCATGATGGGTCATCCACTCGACATCTATGTCTGAAGATGGCTACACTAATGTCTTCTCGTTTGCTTTGATGTGCTAATCTCTGCCATCATTGAGTATAGGGCTGTTCTGTCTTTTGGCGTGTCTTTGGCATGTGCAATATTCCAAAAGAGATTGGAGAGTACGCTACAGGAGTCACCGTGGTTGTGGTATACCTTGATGATGTCCTTATAATTGGATTGACGGAGACCGAGCATCCAGTAAATTTAGAGAAGGTGTTAAAGAGATTTCAGGAGCTGGAGTTCAAGAAAGTGAAGTGCACCTTGCAAGCTACTGAAGGAAGCCACCTGGGGCACTGTGTAGATGCACAAGGATTACACCCCATGGAAGACAAGTCGATAAAGGAGGCACCTAGAGAATGCTACAGTGCAGAAAGAGGCCATTCGGCCCATTGAGTCTGCACTGGACCTTGGAAAGAAAACACTACTTAAGCCCACACCTCCACCCTATCCCCGTAACCCAGTCACCTTGCCTAACCTTTTGGATACTAAGGGGAAATTTAGCATGGCCAATGCACCGAACCTGCTCATCTTTGGGATGAAACCGGAGCACCCGGAGGAAACTCACACAGACACGGAAAGAAAGTGTAAACTCCACACAGACAGTCGTCCGAGGCCGTAATTGAACCCTGGATCTATGAGGCAGCAGTGCTAACCACTGTGCCACCATGCCACCTACAAACATAACTGATCTCAAATGGCTTCTGGGGATGGTAAAGTACTACGGACATTTTTTTACCAAACTTATCAACGGGATTGGCCCCCTTGCAAAATCTGTTAAAGACCCCATTGTTGTTCTTGGCAGGATCCTCAGGTGGAAGCTTTCAACAGAGTAAAGCAATTGCTGCATTCCTCAAACCTGTTGGTACACTTTGCTCCTTCTAAAGAACTGATTTTGACTTGATGTTGTCATAATATACATCTATGTATATAATGGAGTGCAGACAGGCAGCGATTGACACACAGGATGGCCAGTGAGCACACAGAACAGAGCAGCCAATCACCAGACAGGACACGGCCACTATAAAGCCAGAGGGCACCAGTTTTCCCGCTCTCTTGGGACCCAGCCACTGAGACAGTCAGAGCTCGTGAGCAGCAACTAGTACAAACACCATGTGGTAGTCAGATAGTCTGGTCAGGTTAGCCTCAGGTCTCCAGTCAAGTCAGCATAGTGTCAACCCACAGTTAAGCATGTATTATTGTTAGTTGATCAGTAAAATTGTATTGCATTTCTTTTCAATATAATAGTGACATAAAGCTATCTCGTGACCCACGAGCTTCTAAAAAAGGGGATTTGTGCTTATATTTTACAATGTTATGAGAAGCTCTCAGTAGATGGCAGGTACAAAGCAGAACAATTAATACATGACAATGGCAATATGGTCATATTGAGAGTCACAATATGCAGATGAAGAACTGAATTTCAGCTTTGCTACATCACCACGTGCCTTCAGCCGTTTCTTGATATCACGTGAAGTGAATCAGATTGGTTGAAGACTGACATCAGTGACTCTGGTACATCTGTGATGCTGGAAGAGGCCACGATGGGTCATCCACTCGACATCTATGTCTGAAGATGGCTACACTAATGTCTTCTCTTTTGCTTTGATGTGCTAATCTCTGCCATCATTGAGTATAAGGCTGTTCTGTCTTTTGGCGTGTCTTTGGCATTTGCAATATTCCAAAAGAGATTGGAGAGTACGCTACAGGGGTCACCGTGGTTGTGGTATACCTTGATGATGTCCTTATAATTGGATTGACGGAGACCGAGCATCCAGTAAACTTAGAGAAGGTGTTAAAGAGATTTCAGGAGCTGGAGTTCAAGAAAGTGAAGTGCACCTTGCAAGCTACTGAAGGAAGCCACCTGGGGCACTGTGTAGATGCACAAGGATTACACCCCATGGAAGACAAGTCGATAAAGGAGGCACCTAGAGAATGCTACAGTGCAGAAAGAGGCCATTCGGCCCATTGAGTCTGCACTGGACCTTGGAAAGAAAACACTACTTAAGCCCACACCTCCACCCTATCCCCGTAACCCAGTCACCTTGCCTAACCTTTTGGATACTAAGGGGAAATTTAGCATGGCCAATGCACCGAACCTGCCCATCTTTGGGATGAAACCGGAGCACCCGGAGGAAACTCACACAGACACGGAAAGAAAGTGTAAACTCCACACAGACAGTCGTCCGAGGCCGTAATTGAACCCTGGATCTATGAGGCAGCAGTGCTAACCACTGTGCCACCATGCCACCTACAAACATAACTGATCTCAAATGGCTTCTGGGATGGTAAAGTACTACGGACATTTTTTACCAAACTTATCAACGGGATTGGCCCCCTTGCAAAATCTGTTAAAGACCCCATTGTTGTTCTTGGCAGGATCCTCAGGTGGAAGCTTTCAACAGAGTAAAGCAATTGCTGCATTCCTCAAACCTGTTGGTACACTTTGCTCCTTCTAAAGAACTGATTTTGACTTGATGTTGTCATAATATACATCTATGTATATAATGGAGTGCAGACAGGCAGCGATTGACACACAGGATGGCCAGTGAGCACACAGAACACAGCAGCCAATCACCAGACAGGACACGACCACTATAAAGCCAGAGGGCACCAGTTTTCCCGCTCTCTTGGGACCCAGCCACTGAGACAGTCAGAGCTCGTGAGCAGCAACTAGTACAAACACCATGTGGTAGTCAGATAGTCTGATCAGGTTAGCCTCAGGTCTCCAGTCAAGTCAGCATAGTGTCAACCCACAGTTAAGCATGTATTATTGTTAGTTGATCAGTAAAATCGTATTGCATTTCTTCAAGTGTTGGAAGCCTGTCTCTCTCTACACTGCATCAAACGCAGTCCACGTAGACCCAGCTTACCCAACACATCAGATGTCTCTCCATATGATGTTGGCACGGTGTTGTCCCATGAGATGGGTGATGGCTCTGAAGGACCGATGGCTTCTCAGAGGCCGAAAAAGGTCCCTCACAAAAAAAGAAGGAAGGAATATCAATAGCCTTTGGTGTCAGGAAATTACACCAGTAGTTACATTATTTGACCATTGTTTCTGATCACAAACCGCTCTTGAGTCTCTTCAAAGAGGAGAAAGCTATCCCACAATCACCTCAGCAGGAATTCAATGATGGGAGTTAATTCTGTCTGCCTATAAATGCACTTTCAAACACCGACCTCGAACATACAGAGTGAATGCAGATGTTCCTAGCCACCTACCCTTGCAAGAAAATATCAGCTGTATTCCAGTACCACAAGAAATCATCATGGCATTAAACTCTTTAGACAAATTGCAGTCTCGGTGAAGCACGTCAGTAACTGGGTAAATCAAAATCCACTTTTGTCCAGAGGGAGAGACAAAATAGTTAGAGAATGGGTAAAAGAACCAGTTCCCGAGGACATGAAACCATGAGAACCAGTTTTAAAAAAAAAGTTAATACTAGACAGTCAACATGGCTTTGTCCAGTGCAGGTCATATCTGACAAATTTAATTGATATGGAGATGCCGGCATTGGACTGGGGTGAGCACAGTAAGAAGTCTTACAACACCAGGTTAAAGTCCAACAGGTTTGTTTCAAATCACTAGCTTTCGGAGCACTGCTCCTTCCTCCGGTGAATGAAGAGGTAGTTCCCAGAAACATATATATAGACAAAGTCAAAGATGCAAGACAATGCTTTGAATGCAAGCAATTGTAGGTAATTAAGTCTTTACAGATCCAGACAGAGGGATAATCCCAGGTTAAAGAGATGTGAATTGTCTCAAGCCAGGACAGTTGGTAGGATTTTGCAAGCCCAGGCCAGATGGTGGGGGATGAATGTAATACGACATGAATCCCAGGTCCCGGTTGAGGCCGTACTCATGTGTGCGGAACTTGGCTATCAGTTCTGCTCGGCGATTCTGCATTGTCGCGCATCCTGAAGGCTGCCTTGGAGAACGCTTCCCCGGAGATCAGAGGCTGAATGCTCTTGACTGCTGAAGTGTTCCCTGACTGGAAGGGAACATTCCTGCCTGGCGATTGACGCGCGATGTCCGTTCATTCGTTGTTGCAGTGTCTGCATGGTGTCGCCAATGTACAATGCTTCGGGACATCCTTTCCTGCAGCGTATGAGGTAGACAACGTTGGCCGAGTCGCACGAGTATGAACTGCGTACCTGGTGGGTGGTGTTCTCACGTGTAATGGTGGCACCCATGTCGATAATTTGGAACAACTAGCAGAGCCTTAGCTGCCGTCTCACTCCACATGCAACATCGGGAGTTCCATCAGCAGAACTGCAAATGAAATGTCATCTCAGAGCGATACTGAGCCTCGTGTTTCCAAATTTGCCAGGAAGCGTGGAAAATGTGCAGGCCTGCAGGTGAGAGTGAAACAACGCGGCCCCAAAGCCCCTCTGCCTAGCTTACTCCGAGCTAATGTCCAATCTCTGGAAAACAAGCTGGATGAACTGAAAACCAGACTAACTTGTCAAAGAGAACTGAGGGACTGCTGTGTGCTCTGTTTCACGGAGACATGGCTCACTCCTGCTTCACTGGACTCTGCCCTTCAACCAGAGGGCTTCTCAATCCACCCAATGGACCGTACAGCGGCCTCAGGTAAGGCTAGGGGAGGTGAGGTCTGCCTCCTAACACCTCCTGGTGCCTAGAGGCCGCAACACTGGCGTGTTTCTGCTCCCCTGACCTAGAATACCTGACTCTAAAATGCCGTCCTTACTGGCTTCCGTGGGAGTTCAGCTCCGTTATCCTAACAGCAGTTTACATCCCACCCCATGCGGACGTGAAAATCACGCTGGATGAAATATACACCACCACAAATAACCTTGAAACAAAACACCCAGAGGCCTTGTTCATTGTAGCTGGGAACTTCAACCAGGCCAAGCTCGAGAGCGTACTACCAAATTACCACCAACACATCACCTGTTCTACTAGAGGCCCAAACATCCTGGGCCAGTGCTACACAAATATCAAACATACCTACCACTCTACCGCCCGCCCACACTTTGGCAAATCTGACCACAAGGCTGTGCTCCTGCTCCCGGCTTACAAGCAAAAACTGAAGCGGGGGAATCCGTCAAAGAAAGTCGTGCAATATTGGTCTGAGGAATTGGATGATCTCCTATGGGACTGCTGAGAGTCAATGGACTGGTCAGTATTTAAAAACTGTGCGACCAGCCTGAACGAGTACACCACTACAGTAACTGACTTCATTAGTAAGCGTGTAGAAGACTTTGTGCCAAAGAAGCAAATCCACGTGTTTCCCAGTGGGAAACCCTGGATGAACAGGGATATCCACTGCTTGCTGAAGTCTAGGTCTGAGGCGTTCAAGTCAGGCACCCCTGACCTGTACAAGAAAGCCAGATATGATCTAAGGAGATCCATCAAAGCTGCCAAAAGACAGTACTGGACCAAGCTTGAGTCCCAGGCGAGCAACATGGACCCCGCCGACTATGTCAAGGTCTGCAAGACATAACGAGCTACAAGATGAAGGCATGTAAAATCGCCAGCTCCAACACAAGCCTCCCTGATGAGCTCAACACATTCTATGCCCGCTTTCAGCAAGAGGTCAGCGAGAGCGAGCCCTCCACACCAGAAGCCTCGGATGAACTTGTATCTGAGGTCACCGCTGCAGGTGTCAGAGCAGCCTTCTCGAAGGTCAACCCACGGAAAGCCACTGGCCCGGATGAGCATTCAGGTTTTGCGCGGATCAGCTGGCGGGGTTGTTCGCAGACATCTTCAACCTCTCTTTACAACAACCTGAGGTCCCTATCTGCTTCAAGAAGACGACCATCATCCCTGTACCAAAGAAAAGCCAAGCAGCGTGCCTTAATAACTATTGTCCATCATCATCAAGATGCTTTGAAAGGTTAGTCATGGCACAAATCAACTCCAGCCTCCCGGATTGCCTTGATCCACTACAGTTCGCCTACCGCTGCAACAGGTCCACAGCAGACGTCATCTCCATGGCCCTGCATGCAACACTGGAACACAAAAGACACCTATGTCAGACTCCTATTTATTGACTACAGCTCTGCCTTCAACACCATAACTCCGATGAAACCAATCTCCCAACTCCGTGGCCTGGGCCTCCGCTCCTCCCTCTGAGACTGGATCCTGAACTTCCTAACCCACAGCCCACAATCAGTAAGGATAGGCAACAACACCTCCTCCACAATCATCCGCAACACCGGTGCCCCACAAGGCTGTGTCCTCAGCCCCTTATTATACTCCTTATACACCTATGACTGTGTGGCCAAATTCCCCTGCAACTCAATTTTCAAATTTGCTGATGACACCACCGTAGTGGGTCGGATTTCAAACAATGATGAGACAGAGTACAGGAATGAGATAGAGAATCTGGTGAACTGGTGCGACGACAATAATCTCTCCCTCAATGTCAACAAAACAAAGAAGTTTGTCATTGACTTCAGGAAGCGTAGAGGAGAACATGCCCCTGTCTACATCAATGGGAACGAAATAGAAAGGGTTGAGAGCTTCAAGTTTTTAGGTGTACAGATCAACAACAACCTGTCCTGATCCCCCCATGCCGACACTATAGTTAAGAAAGCCCACCAAAGACTCTACTTTCTCAGAAGACAAAGGATATTCGGCATGTCAGCTACGACTCTCTCCAACTTTTACAGATGCACCATAGAAAGCATTCTTTCTGGTTGTATCACAGCTTGGTTATGGCTCCTGCTCTGCCCAAGACCGCAGGAAACTACAAAAGGTTGTGAATGTAGCCCAGCCCATCACGCAAATCAGCCTCCCAACCATTGACTCTGTCTACACCTCCCGCTGCGTCGGAAAGGCAATCAGCATAATTAAGGACCCCATGCACCCCGGACATACTCTCTTCCACCTTCTCCCGTCACAGGAAAAAGTTTGAGGTGACGTACCAACCGACTCAAGAACAGCTTCTTCCCTGCTGCCATCAGACTTTTAAATGGACCTACCTCGAATTAAGTTAATCTTTTCTCTACACCCTAGCTATGACTGTAGCATTACATTCTGTAGTCTCTCCTTCCTTACCTATGTACGATATGCATTGTTTGTACAGCATGCAAGAAACAATACTTTTCACTGTATACTAATACATGTGACAATAATAAATCAAATCAGATCAAGAGTAGAAGCCAGCCAAAATAAACAGAAAGTAAGCCGTCATTCACATTAAAACAGCATGATCATTTATGTTAAATGAAGCTGTGTATCTGAGAAACTTCAGCAGTGGATCAAGTTGAATCTCTGGAATTATTGTCTCTAAGACCAGACCGTTGGCTGTCACCAAAATCGGGGAACGCGATTGAGCGGAGAATAGGTTCCGATGCCAAAATCACGCCAAATCGTAATTCTCCGTCACCTCGACAGCGGCATCAATGTGGTCCGGAACGCACGTACAGTAGACACCTTTTGTATATCATCAGTGGGCCTCCCAGTATTCTCTGGGGCCTCCACGATTCGCCACCTCCAATAGGAGGTTGGACACAGAGAGGCACAACTGTGGGCTGCCGGGCCGGACACTAGCCCGGCTGGTTGGTGTGGGGGGGAGGGGGGGCGCCTTCTCAGGCTGGGGTGGGGGATGGGAGGGTGACGAGGGAACAGGCCAAGTGGCCATGGTGACGCCCCCATGGGACTGGGGCGGTGTCCAGTCGCGGACCACTCTTGCCGTGTCCTGCAAGGCAGCCATCTTGCTGCGCACCCAATTGACTACCCATCTTGGCCCCTGGTCCTGCAGAGTGACACCGGCCGTATGGGTGCCACAGACCGACACCAAGACCCCCTACAATGATGTCCATACATTGACCAGAAGTGTGATTGAGCAGCACTTCGGCCTCCTGAAGATGTGGTCCTGGTGCCTGGATCGCTCTGGAGGGTTCCTCCAGTATGATGCTGCGAGGGTAGCCCCCATCGTGGCGGCCTGCTGCATCCTCCATAGCATCGCGCAGCAGTGGGGTGACGTGCTGGAGGAGGTGGATGAACACCAGGCCTCGTCCGACGAGGAGGATGTGGGGGAGGGCGAGGGTGGGCAGGATCTGGGGCCCAGGGAGCCACGGAAGGCCACACAATGTGTGCTCCATGATCAACGCGCACGGGCCGCTCTGAACGGCTCCAGGTTCATCAAGTCGCGGGGGATGGGAACTGGCCAGGGGCATGGACAGCGCATCCCACCTCCACACCACACCCCATATAAGGGGAGACACATCCGGCTATCTTCAGAAGAAGATTGAGAGGGTAATAAGACATACAAGTGAATGGTCAGTGCTAGGTGCAGATGTCAGAGGAGTAATAAGCAGACTCCATGATAACATGCTGTGTATCAGATTGCTATCTTACCACACGTGACTCAGTAAATGATTCTGGTTTGGACAAGTTGAGGTGTTTGATGGATTTCATCACAAGGCACAAGAGACCAAACACAATAAAACGTCTGACTCCTGCCCAAGGTAGCACTTTCCACCATCCACCGGGGTAAACACTGCATGTGGAACTGGCTATTCCACCACACAATCCCACCAAATCCCTGGGGTGACGGAGATGGGGACGGTGGTGGTGGGTGGGGAGCCCGCCCAGGCAACCCCAAAATATCTGCCCATTCCCCCCCCCCCCCCCCACCCTGGCCAGCCCAGACCGGCCCATCCCTCACACACATCTGACAGAGCACCGAGGCATGTTGTAACAATGTGCACAGGTGTTTAATGTGACAACGTCTATACAGATTTGTGCCCTAGCCTCTATGACTAAACTGTGCCCTGCACCCGTGCCAACTTAACTGGTGTCTAACTTTCAGGCCTCACGGACCCGATCACTACAACTTGGTGGATTACCAGGCAGTACATCGGGAGTTGAGGCGGCCGACTGTGATTCCTGCCGTGCCCCTTGGGTCCCCGTTGGCGGCTGTCCTCCAGGACGACCAGGCCCGGACAGGCCCAGCTGCTGCTCGGATGTCCCAGGTGGCATGATGCCGCCCTGTTCTGCCACTGCCCACCGATGCGCATCGAGTTGCAGCCTGTGTTATCCCAGAGTACATAACACAAATGGCGGCGGCTGGCAGCCTTCTTCTCAGGCCAGGGTACAGGGTCAATGCATTTTTCCCACCGCATCCAGGATGGTCTCGAGCTCGGCGTCCGTGAAATGGGATGTCTCTCAACTCGCTGCCATCTTGTTGGCTGGGATGGTGTGCGGGGAGTGAAGTGTGTATATGCGGCTGCAGCTTGTCAGCCTCCTGAGTGTCAATCGCAAAACCGGCCAATCCTGCACCGTTTCTCATTGGAATTGATTGTGTTCCACGTGGCGCGGTGTTAGCCCCTTAACAGTGGCTTGGTACAGGTGTCGCGTCGGTTTTACTATCGTGGGACTCCACGGATCCTGCTCCGGTGTCATCACTTTGTCTCAGAAATGGAGAATTCAGCCCCCTTTATCCAATACAATTGTTCCTCTGTGTAAGCCAACAATGAAGTTTAAAATCACTGCTCGTTATCACCTGCAATCAGTTATTTCTGATGGCAATTGAAAGTGTTTGAGTTTTAGTTTAGTTTTGAACAGGCAGACCTATCACACACTCCCTTGTTGATTCATTCCTTGAGTGGCGGAATAAAACCGAACAAAGGGTTAAGCATTTTTTTCTTGTTTTAATTATTCTGCAAATATTTGAAGTTTGCAAGCTTGAATATTATAACAACCTCTGGCTGTGATTATCACTTTGATGGACACAGCTGTATAAACAGATGCTATGTCGGCCACAGATAAGGCCTCTTCACATCCATGCATAAACTTGATATTTTCCCATCGACCAAGGCTTGAAAACATTAGTTTTCAACCATAATCATTTCTTAAAGTGAATGCAACATTTCTCTCCTACCCCCAGCCTATGATCCCGCACTCTTTCAGTATTCAAATTGTCAGCTTGTTCCGCAGGGCTGTCCGTAGGGTTCTGAAATCGGATATAGGCAAGTTGACCCTCTCATTTTCCCTTCTCACCGACCGGGTGTCAGCCATGGGCTATAACATTGGCATCAAGCAATGAAACTCGGTCCCAACCTCACCCGGTTCTTTGATCTAACAAACAGAAATCAAAGAGTCATCGGACTCGAAACGTTAGCTCTTTTCTCTCCCTACAGATGCTGCCAGACTTGCTGAGATTTTCCAGCATTTTCTCTTTCGTTTCAGATTCCAGCATCCGCAGTAATTTGGTTTAAACAGAAATCAAGCCATGGATCAACTTCTAACAAAAGGCAGGCAGGGGCCTGATTAACACCCAAAACACTCACGGTCACATGTCTTATCTTGTGGCCCAGGAGGAGCAGGAGGTTTATCTCCTAGGCACCACTACGGAGCTTTGTCCTCCCTCAGCCTGGAGGGTGGCACTGATGTTCTCTCTCCCTCCCTCCTTACACTCAGATCTGATCACAGCTCTGCTGGCCGGTCGCCGCTTCCTGATGGCCCAATTCCACCCACCCACTCCACCGGGCGGCAGCTTAGCGCTGATGTCTTGTTCTGACTGCCAGGGACCACCCCCATGAATCCTTGGCTGCATTTTCCTTCCACTTGCCTGTCCTCAGACAAGGTTGCCAATTTGGCCGGCTGTCAGACAGTAGCCTACAGATAGGCTATCATTATGGTATCAGTATTGCTTGTTTCCTTCCACAACCTGTCTCAATCACAGTGGGGGACTTGTAAGCTCAAAGTTTAATTGACAGCTCCAAGTGATTATAAATGGATTAGCTGTCTTTGATGTGGGGCTATAAATACCAATGTTTGTTTTTCTAATGATAAAGTACTTGAAGTGATTTAAATGTTTTGTGAGTGGCAATGAAGGCTCCAGACTGAGTTGTAGAGAAAAACAAAACTCAACTTCATTTATGTACGACTCCAGTAGTTCCCTACTGGGTCTTTCCTAGTCGGTTCCTGACTGGCCGACTCTATTTATACAAAGACACATGAACCCTGTTGAGAGTCCCCTGCCCCCTTAACAGAGGAGCTCATATTCTGCAAGCTCTATGGGGTAGTGGATCATCCCTACCCCGTAAGACCCATCCGGGATAGAGCAATGTTTTTTTTTATCAATGAGAGTGTGTTTTTAGATAGTGCATAGATACTTTAAAACTTTACTTTGTTTCATCTCAGCATGGTTCCTGAGATCTGCCCATGGTGAATACTGGGTGAGTTGGCATGGAGGTTGTAAGGGTAAAGGGTAAAATGAAAATGAAAAATGAAATGAAATGAAAATCGCTTATTGTCACAAGTTGGCTTCAAATGAAAAGCCCCTAGTCACCACATTCCGGTGCCTGTTCGGGGAGGCTGGTACGGGAATTGAACCGTGCTGCTGGCCTGCTGTCAAAGCCAGCGATTTAGCCCTGTGCTAAATCAGCCCCAATCTCCAAGAGCCCAAGAGCCATGGTTAGGAGACTTTTTGTCTAATTTATCCATGTGTATTTGCTGACTGAAGCAGGCAGTCCAGTTCAGTTTGGGTTTCATGAGGAAAAAGAATCTGGAAGATTTGCTCCAGCTCGTAGTTAGTGGAAGAAATCTACAGTGGCCCTCACAGAGCCTTGTGTTAGAAAGCAGTCAGCCTGAATAGGTAGATTGAAAAGAGATGTACAGAAGACTGGGAATAAAAGCAGTCTATGTATGCCCAAAGTCAGGACAAGGAGAAATTGGAAGATGGCTTAGCTAATGAATGGATCCCCATAGTTTGTATCTTGAGGAAAAGCTGGAGAATTAAAGTGAATTCTGGAGGGCAGTGACATCCTTTTGGGATAGTCCCTGGAGAAGTGGATGAGCTTCAATATTTCATAAGGCAAGGGAAAGTATCATAGAATTTACAGTGCAGAAGGAGGCCATTTGGCCCATCGAGTCTCCACCGGCTCTTGGAAAGAGCACCCCACTTAAGCACACGCCTCCACTCTATCCCCATAATCTAGTAGCCCAACCTAACCTTTTGGACACTAAGGGGCAATTTAACATGGCCAATTCACCTAGCCAGCACATTTTTGGACTGTGGGAGGAAACCGGAGCACCCGGAGGAAACCCACGCAGATAACAGGGAGAAAGATAACAGGGAGAAAGTGCAAACTCCACACAGACAGTCATCCAAGGCCGGAATTGAACCAGGAGCCCTGGAGCTGTGAGCTAGCAGTGCTGACTACTGTGCCACCGTGACACCCAGTATAGCATAGAACATAGAACTGTGCAGCACACTACAGGCCCTTCGTCCCACGATGTTGTGCCGAACTAGTCTGAAACTAAGATCAAATCAACCTACTCCCAATCATCCTAGTGCATTCCATATGCCTATCCAATAACCGCTTGAAAATTCCTAAAGTGTCCGACTCCACTACCATAACTGGGAGTGCGTTCCATGCCCCAACCACTCTCTGAGTAAAGAACCTACCTCTGACATCCCTCCTATATCTTCCACCATGAACGTTATTGTTATGCCCCCTTGTAACAGTTACATCCACCCAAGGAAAAAGTTGGCTGAACATTCACTCTATCTATCCCCCTCATCATCTTATACACCTCAATTAAGTCACCTCTCATCCTCCTCCACTCCAATGAGAAAAGCCCTAGCTCCCTCAACCTTTCCTCATAAGAACTACTCTCTAATCCAGGCAGCATCCTGGTAAATCTCCTTTGCACCCTTTCCAATGCTTCCACATCCTTCCTATAATGAGGTGACCAAAACAGCACACAATACTCCAAATGTGGTCTAATGTGTCTTGTGCAGCTGCAGCATAACCTCACGGCTCTTAAACTTAATCCCCCGTTAATAAATGCTAACACACTATGGGCTTTCTTCACGGCTCTATCCACTTGAGTGGCAACTTCAGAGATCTATGGACATGAACTCCGAGATCTCTCTGCTCCTTCACATTCTTCAGAACCCTGCCGTTAACCCTGTGATCCGCATTCAAATTTGCCCTACCAAAATGAATCACCTCACACTTATCAGGGTTAAATTCCATCTACCACTTTTCAGCCCAGCTCTGCATCCTATCAATGTCTCTTTGCAGCCTACAACAGCCCTCCAGATTATCCACTACTCCACCAATCTTGGTATCATGAGCAAATTTACTAATCCAACCTTCAACTCCACCATCAAGTCATTGATAAAAATCACAAATAGCAGAGGACCCTGCACTGACCCCTGTGGTACACCGCTGGTGACTGGGCTCCAGGATGAAAATTTACCATCTACCACCACCCTCTGTCTTCTATGTTACTGATCTAATCGGCCAAATTTCCCTCTATGCCACACCTCCTTACTTTCTGCATGAGCCAACCATGGGGCACCTTATCAAACACCTTACTAATCCATGTATGTGACATCAACTGCTTTACCTTCATCTATGTACTTAGTTACCTCCTCAAATAATACAATCGAACTTGTGAGGCAAGACTTACCCCTCACAAATCCGTGCTGACTATCCTGGATTAAGCTGTATCTTTCCAAATGATCATAAATCCTATCCCTCAGGACCCTTTCCAATAATTTACCTATGACCAAAATGAGACTAACCGGCCTAAAATTCCCAAGGTTATACCTATTCCCTTTCTTGAACAAGGGAAAAACATTTGCCTCTCTCCAATCTTCTGGCACTATTCCTGTAGACAGTGAGGACATAAAGATCAAAGCCAAAGGCTCTGCAATCTCATCCCTCGCCTCCCAAAGAATCCTAGGATATATCCCATCAGGCCCAGGAGACTTATCTGTCCTCCGGCTTCTCAAAATTTCTAACACATCTTCCTTCCAAATATCTACCTCCTCCAGCCTACCATCCTGTATCGCACGATCCTCCTCAACAACATGGCCCCTCTCCTTTGTGAACACTGAAGAAAAGTATTCATTTAGAGCCTCTCCTATATCTTCAGACTCCATGCACACAATCCCACTACTGTCCTTGACCGGCCCTAACTTCACCTTGGTCATTCTTTTATTCCTCACATAAGTGTAAAAAGCCTTGGGGTTTTCCTTGATCCTACCCGCCAAGGACTTCTCATACCCCCTCCTAGCTCTCCTAAGCCCTTTCTTGAGCTCCTTCCTAGCTATCTTGTATGCCTCAAGTGCCCTAACTGAACCTTGTTTTCTCATCCTTACATAAGCCCCTTCTTCCTCTTGACAAGACATTCAACCTTTTTTGTGAACCATGGTTCCCTCACACGGCCATTTCCTCCCTGCCTGACTGGGACATACATATCAAGGACACACAATATTTGCTCCTTGAACAAGCTCCACATCTCAATTGTGCCTATCCCTGACAGTTCCTGTTTCCATCTTATGCTCCCCAATTCTTGCCTAATCGCATCATAATTACCCTTCACCCAGTTATAAACCTTGCCCTGCCATATGGCCCTATCCCTCTCCATTGCTATAGTGAAAGTCACCGAATTGTGGTCACTATCTCCAAAGTGCTCCCCCACAACCAAATCTAACTCTTGGCCCGGTTCATTACCCAGTACCAAATCTAATGTGGCCCCGCCTCTTGTCGACCTATCCACATATTGTGTGAGGAAACCCACCTGCACACACTGGATAAAAACAGCCCCATCCAAACTATTAGAATTATAGTGGTTCCAATCGATATTTGGAAAGTTAAAGTCACCCATGACAACTACCCTGTGACTACCGCACCTATCCAAAATCTGCATTGCAACCTTTTCCTCCACATCTCTGTTACTGTTTGGGGGCCTATAGAAAACTCCTAACAAAGTGACCGCTCCTTTCCTATTTCTAACTTCAGCCCACACTATCTCAGTAGACAGATCCTCCTCAAACTGCCTTTCTGCAGCCACTATACAATCCTTGATTAACAATGCTACTCCTCCACCTCTTTTATCACCTTCCCTAATTTTACTGAAACATCTAAACCCCGGAACCTCCAACATCCATTCCTGCCCCTGTTCCATCCACGTCTCCGTAATGGCCACAACTTCGTAGTCCCAGATACCAATCCATGCTTCAAGCTCACCAACCTTATTCCTGATGCCCCTCGCATTGAAGTAGACACACTTCAAACCACCTTCATGCCTGCAGGCCCACTCTTGTGACCTTGGTACCTTTCTCAGTACTGCACTACCTTCAACTTCCTGAACTCCAGCAATGCCTTCTCCTGGACTACAAATCAGTTTCCCATCCCCCTGCCAAATTAGTTTAAACCCCCCGAAGAGCTGTAACAAATTTTCCTGCCAGGATATTGGTGCCCCTCTGGTTCAGGTGTAACCCGTCCTGTTTGTGCAGGTCCCACCTTCCCCAGAATGTGCTCCAATTATCCAAATAACTGAAGCCCTCCCTCCTACACCAACCCTGTAGCCACGTGTTTATCTGCACTCTCTCCCTGTTCCTCACCTCGCTAGCACGTGGCACTGGCAGCAAACCACAGATGACAACACGGTCTATCCTGGCTCTCAGCTTCCACCCTAGCTCCCTGAATTCCTGTTTCACATCCCCGTCCCTTTTCCTACCTATGTCGTTGGTAACGATGTGAACCACGACTTGTGGCTGCTCCCCATCCCCCTTAAAGATCCTGAAAACACGATCAGAGATGTCACGGACCTTGGCACCCGGGAGGCAAAAAGTATAATTGAGTTTGGAAGCATAAGCCTTCATAAACTAAAGTATTAATTTCACAGTGCTTTACTAGTTGAATCAGTAATTACTTTTGATTATACAGTAAAATTTGTTTTTGTTTAAAAATATAAAATCTTGTGGCATAGTTCTATTGGTTAATTGTTGGGTGTTTGAATTTTTTCTTTAAATGTTAATTGTCCCTAACAGGATCGTAACAAATGTGTTAACTGAAAAAAAAATTTCAATGTCCAATCTAGGGATTCTGTTGTTCTAAGGTTTAATATGTTTATTTGCTAATTTTAAAATGTTAAAATATTTGTTGAAGTTTCTTCACAGGAATAGGCTATTTAGCCCAACAGGCTTGTTTTCCTGCCACTCATTGAGAACTTGGCTGCCTTGCAACCTAACTATGGATATGGGCATCTTTCCCCCATATTCCTTAATACATTTGACTAACAAAAGTCTATCAATCTCAGCTTTAGAAATTACAATTGATCGGTGATGCACTTATCAATTACGACAAGACGAGAGTAGAGGAGTAATCGAGGCTTTATTACGCAGAGATGTGGAGCCTCCCTTCAGCTGCTGCCGAAATGGCTGCAGCTCGGAGAGCCCACACATTTATACTCCGCCTACTGGGCGGAGCCAGCAGGCAGGGATCTATCCCCGTACCTGTCGTACAGTGGCCTTACCGTAATACCCTATATAGAATACAACAGTGGTGACTACCACATTCACCCCCTGTTAAAAAAGAGTCCAGCGGGGGCGGTGGAAGCTATTTACATACAGGTTGTTAAAAAAATATAGAAAAAGTCTATAAATTTAGACGGTTGGGCACCTTGATCCGTCATTGCGAGCGCCGCAGGTGTGGTGTTGATGCAGGCGTTGGTTCAGTCGTCGGTGACTCCGGGAGCGTGTCGGCCTCATCGTCATCCACGGGTGGGACCAAGAGGAGGATGGATCGTCCCGGAGTGGGGGCTGTGGCGGGGTGCGCCGGGGGAAGGGAGGGTGGCGCCGGGGCAGAGGGGGGGTGTGCGGGGACCCAGCTGGTGCCAGGCCCCGTAGGCGTATTGCAGGTTCGCATGAAATAGCTGTACCCGCTCAACCAACGGGTCCGCCTTGTGTAGCTGCACGTGCTTATGGAGGAGAACGGGTCCTGGAGCTGCCAGCCACGTTGGGAGCGAAACCCCAGAGGTGGACTTCCTGGGGAAGGCAAAGAGACGTTCATGGGGAGTTTCGTTAGTCGCAGTACACAGGAGCGACCGAATGGAGTGAAGGGCGTCGGGGAGGACCTGTAAGCGGGAGGCCTGGAGATTTCTGGACCGCAGGGCCAGCTGGACGGCCTTCCAGACCGTCCCGTTCTCCCTCTCCACCTGCCCGTTTCCCCGGGGGTTGTAGCTGGTCGTCCTGCTCGAGGCAATGCCACTATTGAGCAGGTACTGGCTCAGCTCATCGCTCATAAATGAGGATCCCCGGTCGCTGTGGACGTAGGCGGGGAAACCGAACAGAGCGAAGATGGTGTTTAGGGCTTTGATGAACGTGGCAGACGTCATACCGGGGCATGGGATGGTGAAGGGGAATCTCGAGTACTCATCGACCACATCAAGAAAATACATGTTGCGATCGGTGGAGGGGCGGGGCCCTTTGAAGTCCACACTGAGGCGTTCAAAGGGGCAGGAGGCCTTCACCAGGCGCGCGTGGTCTGGCCGGTAGAAGTGCGGTTTACACTCCGCGCAGACCTGGCAGTCTCTGGTGATCGCCCTGACTTCCTCGATGGAGTAGGGCAGATTGCGGGCCTTCATGAAGTGATAAAAGCGGGTGACCCCTGGGTGACAGAGGTCGTCGTGCAGGGTCCGAAGTTGGTCCACTTGTGCGGTGGTACATGTACCTCGGGATAGGGCATCGGAGGGGGGGGGGGGGGGGGGGGGGGGAGTGGGGGGATGGGATGCTCATTGAGCTTACCGGGGCGATACAAAATCTCGTAATTGTAGGTGGCGAGCTCGATCCTCCACCTCAAGATTTTATAATTTTTGTGTGTTATTGAACATGAAGGCAACCGACCGTTGGTCAGTGAGGAGTGAATCTCCTGCCGGCCAGGTAATGCCTCCAATGCCGCACAGCTTCTACGATGACTTGGGCTTCCTTTTCGACAGAGGAGTGCCAAATTTCGGAGACATGGAGGGTGCGGGAAAAGAATACCACGGGCCTGCCTGCCTGGTTGAGGGTGGTGGCCAGAGTGACGTCTGATGCATCGCTCTCGACCTGGAAGGGTAATGTCTCATCAAATGCGTGCATCGCGGCCTTGGCGATGTCGGCCTTGATACGGTTGAAGGCCTGGTGAGCCTCGGCCATCAGTGGGAAACAGTGGAGTGAATGAGTGGGCGGGCCTTGTCCGCATAGTTTGGAACCCACTGGGCGTAGTACGAGAAGAACCCCAAGCATCGTTTGATGGCCTTGGGGCAGTGGGGGAGTTCCATGAGGGGGTGCATGTGATTGGCATCGGGCCTTAGAACTCCGTTCTGGACCACATAGCCAAGGATGGTTAATCGGTTCGTGCTGAACACACACTTCTCCTTGTTGTAGGTTAGGTTAAGGAGTTTGGCAGTGTGGAGGAATTTGGAAAGGTTGGCGTCGTGGTCCTGCTGGTCATGGCCGCAGATGGTGACGTTGTCCAGGTGCGGGAAGGTGGCCCGCAGTCTGTACCGGTCAACCATTCGGTCCATCTCCCGTTGGAAGACCGAGACCCTGTTAGTGACATCGAAGGGAACCCTAAGGAAATGGTAGAGGCGGCCGTCTGCTTCAAATGCAGTGTACTGGTGGTCCACTTTGCAAATAGGGAGCTGGTGGTAGGCAGATTTCAGGTCCACTGTTGAGAAGATCCGGTACTGTGCAATTTGACCATATCCGATAGGCGAGGGAGGGGGTACCCGTCGAGCTGCATGTACCGATTGATGGTCTGATTGTAGTTAACGGCCATCCTGTTTTCCTCCCCAGTTTTCACCACTACCACTTGGGCTCTCCAGGGGCTGTTGCTGGCCTCGATAATACCTTCCTGCAGCAGCCGCTGGACCTCAGACCTGATGAAGGTCCTGTCCAGGGCACTGTACCGTCTGCTGCTGGTGGCGACGGGTTTGCAATCCGGGGTGAGGTTCGCAAACAGGGAATGTGGGTCGACCTTAAGGGTCGTGAGGCCGCAGACAGTAAGGGGTGGTAGGGGCCCTCCAAATTTCAAGGTTAGGCTCTGGAGGTTACAGGGGAAGTCCAGGCTGAGTAGCAAGGCAGCGCAGAGGTTGGGGAGGACGTAGAGGCGGAGGCAGCTGAACTCTACGCCCTGGATGGTGAGGGTGGCGATGCAGTACCCCTGGATCGCCACGGAATGGGATCTGGAGGCCAGGGAGATTCTCTGGTTGGTGGGGTGGACAGTGAGGGAACAGCGCCTTACCGTATCGGGGTGGATGAAGCTCTCAGTCCTCCCGGAGTCCAGAAGGCAGGAAACCTTGTGCCCATCGATTTTCACCGTCGTCGACGCGGTCGCGAGGTTGTGCAGTGGTGTCTGGTCGATTGTGACGTAGGTCAGACGTGGCTGGTCGGCGGCGGTTGCAGGCGATGAGCGGCCCGATGAGGTTTCCTACGAGCAGGGATCCTGAGGTAGACAAGATGGCGGTGCCCACGGGCCGCACGTGTGAGGCGAGAAGGTGGCGAGGAAGATGGCGGCGCCCACGGGCCGCACTTGGACCAAGGCGAGGAAGATGGCGGCGCCCACGGGTCGCGAATGGGGGGGGCGCCAGGGCAATAGCGGCGACCGAGGGGGCCTGGCACACAGCAGCAAAATGTCCTTTCTTACCGCAGGCCTTGCAGAGCGCGCTCCGTGCCGGGCAGCGTTGTCGGAGGTGTTTTGACTGTCCGCAGAAGTAGCACTTGGGTTCACCCGGGGTTGTGTGGTTGCCGCGCGGCGCAGGCCTGGGGTTGGCTGCGGGCGGTCACTGATGGGGTGCATGGTGGGGTGTTCGCTGGCAGGGTCCACGATGTCCAGGAGGGGTGGGCCGCACGGTCGGTGGCATACGCCTGTATATTGCGTGAGGCGACTGTGAGCGAGAGCGCTAGTTTCTTGGTCACCGCGAGGTCGAGGGTAGCCCCTTCTAACAGTCACTGGCGGATGTAGGCTGAATGTGTCTCTAAGTAGCAGGTCAGAATCTTCAGCGGCCGAAACAGCCTGGCAATCGCAGTCTCTCACTAGGAGTTGCAGGGCACGCCAGAAATCCTGCACAGACTCACCGGGGAGTTGATGCCGCGTGGAGAGGAGGTGCCTGGCGTAGATTTTGTTGGTCTGCTGCGTGTAGTTCTCCTTCAGTAGCGCCATGGCCTCAGTATATGTTGGCGCGTCCCGGATGAGGGGGAAGATGTCTGAGCTCAGCTGCGTGTAAAGGATCTGGAGCTTCTGTGCCTCTGAGGGTGTTTCAGTCACAGATCCGATGTATGCCTCGAAGCAGGCTAGCCAAGGTGCGAAGGCCGACTTGGCATCGTCTGCTTGAGGGTGCAGCTGCAGGCGATCAGGCTTGATGCGGAGATCCATCATTTTAAAATCTCTGCGTAATAAATTGATGCACTATCAATTACGACGAGACGAGAGTAGAGAGTTAATGAGGCTTTATTATGCAGAGATGTGGAGCCTCCCACAGCTGCTGCCAAAATGGCTGCAGCTCGGAGAGCCCACACATTTATACTCCGCCTACTTGTGGAGCCAGCAGGCAGGGATCTACTCCCGTACCTGTAGTACAGGGGCCTTACCGTAATACCCTCGTATGCGATATATACAAGTGGTGACTACCACAATCGGCACCAATTGACCTTGTGGTAGAGAGCTCCAAATCTCCATCAAACTTCGCATGTAGAAGTATATCCTAACTTCACTCCTGAAAGGCCCGACTCTAACTTTTAAACCATGGCCCCTTGTCCTAGACTCTACAACCAGAAGAAATAGTTTCTCTCTGTCTCCCCTAACTGATCTCTTTAATAGCTTGAAAACTTCGATCGAATCACACCGTAACCATCTAAATTCCAGGGAACATAACCCCAGTTTGTGTGATCTTTCCTTGTAATTCCGGGCAGCACGGTAGCACAGTGGATAGCACTGTTGCTTCACAGTTCCAGGGTCCCAGGTTCAATTCCCAGCTTGGCTCATGGTTTGTGCGGAGTCTGCACGTTCTCTCCATGTCTGCGTGGGTTTCCTCCGGGTGCTCCGGTTTCCTCCCATAAGTCCCGAAAGACGTGCTGTTAAATTGGACGTTCTGAATTCTCCCTCTGTGGACCCAAACAGGCGCCGGAATATGGTGACCAGAGGATTTTCACTGTGACCTCATTGCAGTCTAAATGTAAGCCTACTCATGACAATAAAGAATATTATGAAGATTTTTATAATTCAAAGCTTGGAGTTTAGGTACCATTCTGGTAAATCTACACTGCCAACTCTCCAAGGCCAATATATCCTAACGTGTGGTGTCCAGTTCCGCTGTTAGGGTTAATCAGCATCTTATTGTTCCAATAATAGCTCGGCGTGACTTTATGAATGAAAGTAACGTTCTACATTTCATAAACCTGCTCATCAGTGCTGACTAAGGAGGGAGGGGCAACTGTTGTTGCTGATGGCAATTTTGAGAGGGCGTTTTCCACTCCCTGTTTAGGACATGTCAGAATGTTGTGGAGCTGTGCCCAGAAGCTGTGGGCATTTATTTGGCCACCTGTTGTAGCTTGCAGTCCAAACAGCTGCCAGGCACAGCTTTGCTTACGGAATGGAACTCCAGCAGAAGGGGGCTGAAGTGAGATCGCCTCATGTCAAATTCCTCATGTTGACTGGCCTTTCACTACATGCCTGATCTTGTGCAGAATCACTCATGTAATTTAATGTCACTGAGTCTAATCTTGATTAAAGCGGACCGTTTTACTTGAGAAAGCATGTCACCATGTAGCAGCATGCAGATTTAACAGGCTCAGTTACCCACCACATACATGGAACCTATGTGTGTCTTCATATCACGTGTTCTGTTAGCCTACGTTGCTTTTATTCTGGCTCGCAACTATTTATTTCAAATATATAGACCGGTTTAGCAAGTTAAAAGCAAGATCAGAGTTGCTGACGTGGAGGTGGGTGGGCAAGGGGGCAGAGGGTGGTAACAGAGAGAGCAGAGCTCAGTCGCTGCAGTGGGCAGGGTAATGTGTCAAATCCTATAAATTACGGGGTTCTCCAATGTGAATGGAAAGTTTTTGTTCAGCAAGGGTATTAAGGTTAATGGAGTTGAGCGACAGATCAGCCCACACAGATGGTGGAATAGACACAAGACGGCGAGTGGCCTAATCCTATTCTATGTTCCTCGGGCGACTGTAACTATTGTTACCGTGCTGGGTTGTTGGCCAGTTATGCAGTGGGAAGGCGTTTTTTCAGATTGACAATGACTGGTGCGAGCTGCCATTTTGTATTCGAGGTGATAATCAGTAAAATAATTGACCTCTACCATGTTAATATGGTAACAAAATTATTATTTATAACAATATAGGTCGAGGGAAATTAGTCAAATCACGATGTTTGATGCTCAAAGAAAACGTGGGTTCTTTACAGGTAACTTATGTGGGGTCCACGAGATTTACAAAATCGCAGATTAATACAATGCAGAACAGGCTCTTCGCCCCATCGAAACTGCAACGATGCACGAAAGACAACAAGGCACCTGACCTGCCTATCTAATCCCACTCACCAGCACTTGGCCCATAGCCCTGGATGTTATGACATGTCAAGTGCTCATCCAGGTACTTTTTAAAGGGTGTGAAGCAACCTGCCTCTACCACCCTCCCAGGCAGTGTGTTCCAGACCGTCACCACCCTCTACCACCCTCTCAGGACGGCATGGTGGCACAGTGGTTAGCACTGCTGCCTCACAGTGCCAGAGACACCGGTTTGATTTCGGCCCTAGGTCACTGTCTGTGCGGAGTTTGCACATTCTCCCCATGTCTGCGTGGGTTTCCTCCGGGCGCTCCTGTTTCCTCCCACAGTCCAAAGATGGGCATGTTAGGCGGATTGACGATGATCAATGCACGGGGTTGCGGGGATAGGCCGGGGAAGTGGGCCTAGGTCGAGTGTTCTTTCAGAGGGTCGGTGCAGACTCGATGGGCTGAATGGCCTCCTTCTGCATGTTCCCAGGTATCTGCTGCTCTTGTCCTTCTAGATGGCAGTGATCATGGGTTTGGAAGGTGCTGTCTAAGGAACCTTGGTGAGTTACTGCAACGCATTTTGTAGATGGGTAAAGACAGTGAAGGTCACAATCTTGAACCAACTGCCACTGTAATGGTCTCGAGAGACTTCTGCCAACTAGCCTCATCGCTGAGGCAGCCTTGTATCCGAAGCATGAATGGACACATTGAGGTGACCAAGGTGTCATCCCTGAGACTTAACATCTGAATCCCACAGAAGTTGGAGAAGGTTTAAATGACATCCGTGACTGTAACTAACTCAGGACTCTCTCAGATCTCAGGACGGCATGGTGGCACAGTGGTTAGCACTGCTGCCTCACAGTGCCAGAGACACCGGTTTGATTTTGGCCTTGGGTCACTGTCTGTGCGGAGTTTGCACATTCTCCCCATGTCTGCGTGGGTTTCCTCCGGGCGCTCCTGTTTCCTCCAACAGTCCAAAGATGGGCATGTTAGGCGGATTGACGATGATCAATGCACGGGGTTGCGGGGATAGGCCGGGGAAGTGGGCCTAGGTCGAGTGTTCTTTCAGAGGGTCGGTGCAGACTCGATGGGCTGAATGGCCTCCTTCTGCACTGACAGATTCTATGGATTCCATGGATGTGGCATACTGATTACAATAACCTCTCATGATGAATGACTGGATGCCCTTTGGCCTGTTGCGTGTGCCAACTGTGGTGAGCGCACAAAAGTATTTTATTGATGCGACACCGAATAGGCAGCAGCTGCACCTCCTTATTGGTTGCCTGCATTCTTAAATGTCACATTTCTATGTGTTAAACGCCCCCCCCCCCCCCACCAAGGGAGCACCCACCCCCAACTCCCCATGTGACCTCCAGTCCTCCCTCCCCCCCCAACCATGCCTTCACTCCCCGTCTCCCACCACTGTAAACCATGTGTGTGGCTAACAATGCCCTTTCTGTGTCTCCTCAGGAAAAGCTCTCCCATAATCGTCAGGAGAGGGCCCAGACCCTCATAAGAATCCTGACCTCCTTCGAGAAGCATGCCCTGGAAGTGACCGGTGTGGCCGAGGATAGATCAGTCACCCACGCGGAGGCTGACGGACGCCACAGAGGCGAGGAGCTGTCAAACGGGAGTTATTGCCTGACTGACTGACTTAAGGGGAAACGTTTCTTCCTATCTACGTCCCATAAACTTTTGTACACTGAGTCAGGTCCTCCCTCAGCCTTCTCTGCTGTAAGGAGAACAATCCCAGCCTAACCAGCCTCTTCATGGCTGAAATGCTGCAGTTCAGGCAACATCCTGGTGAATCTCCTCTGCACCCGAAAGTGCATCTGAAAGTGAACCCTCGGAAGGCGATGGGCCCGGATGGGATCCCTGGTCGTGCGCTCAGAGCCTGCGCGGAACAGCTGGCAGAGGTGTTCGCGGACATCTTTAACCTGTCCCTACTCCACTCCGAGGTCCTCACCTGCTTCAAGACCACCATCATACCAGTGCCAAAGAAGAACCAGGCAACGTGCCTCAATGACTACCGCCCGGTGGCCCTGACGTCAGTTGTAATGAAGTGCTTTGAGAGATTGATCATGAAGCGCATCACCTCCATACTCCCGGAACACCTTGGCCCACTGCAATTCGCATACCGTCACAACCGGTCCACATCAGACGCCATTTCCCTGGCCCTACACTCATCCCGAGAGCATCTCGAAAACAAGGACTCCTACATCAGACTCCTATTTATTGACTACAGCTCCGCTTTCAACACCATAATCCCAGACAAGCTCATATCAAAGCTCCAAAACCTAGGACTTGGCTCTCCACTCTGCAACTGGATCCTCGATTTTCTGACCAACAGACCACAATCAATAAGAATGAACAACAACACCTCCTCCACAATAGTCCTCAATACCAGGGCCCCGCAAGGCTGTGTACCTAGCCCCCTACTCTACTCCCTGTACACACATGACTGCGTGGCAAAATTTGGTTCCAACTCCATCTACAAGTTTGCTGACAATACGACCATAGTGGGCCGGATCTCGAATAACGACGAGTCAGAATACAGGAGGGAGATAGAGAACCTAGTGGAGTGGTGTAGCGACAACAATCTCTCCCTCAATGCCAGCAAAACTAAAGAACTGGTCATTGACTTCAGGAAGCAAAGTACTGTACACACCCCTGTCAGCATCAACGGGGCCGAGGTGGAGATGGTTAGCAGTTTCAAATTCCTAGGGGTGCACATCTCCAAAAATCTGTCCTGGTCCACCCACATCGATGCTACCACCAAGAAAGCACAGCAGCGCCTATAGTTCCTCAGGAAACATGTCCACATTAACCCTTACCAACTTTTACAGATGCACCGTAGAAAGTATCCTATCTGGCTGCATCACAGCCTGGTATGGCAACTGCTCGGCCCAGGACCACAAGGAACTTCAGAGAGTCGTGAACACCGCCCAGTCCATCACACGAACCTACCTCCCATCTATTGACTCCATCTACACCTCCCGCTGCCTGGGTAAAGTGGGCAGCATAATCAAAGACCCCTCCCACCCGGCTTACTCACTCTTCCAACTTCTTCCATCGGGCAGGAGATACAGAAGTCTGAGAACACGCACAAACAGACTCAAAAACAGCTTTTTCCCCACTGTCGCCAGACTCCTAAATGATCCTCTTATGGACTGTCCTCATTAACACTACACCCTGTATGCTTCATCCAATGCCAATGCTTATGTAGTTACATTGTATATCTTGTGTTGCCCTATTATAGATTTTCTTTTATTCCCTTTTCTTCCCATGTAGTTAATGATCTGTTGAGCTGCTCGCAGAAAAATACTTTTCACTGTACCTCGGTACACGTGACAATAAACAAATCCAATCCAATCCAATCCAATCCACCCTCTCCAGTGCAATCACGTCCTTGGGTACAGTGTGGTGACCAGAACGGCACACAGTTCTTTAGCTGTGGCCTAACCATCGTTTTATACAACTCCATCATAACGTCACTGCTCTTATAGTCTATGCCTCGGCTAATAAAGGCAAGTATCCCAAATACCTTCCAAAGCATCTTTATCTACCTGTCCCGCTGCCTACAGGGATCTTTGAATGAATTTGAATTCGTCATTAAGAATGGCATGCATGGTATGTTTCATTCAGGATGAGACTTGCAACGGCATCAAATGAGAGATGTTAAAAACTGTGTTATAAAAAGAAAGCAGAGATCATTAAATCTCTCTGAACACTCAAGCACCCGTTATGTTTTCCTAGGCCTGGTTTCACTGAAGTATTATTTCTGAGTTACAGTACAGAGCACGTCTGAAAGTTTCATGTTGCTGAGCACTTACATTTTGTGATAGCAATAAAAGGGCTCTGGTATTTCAATGTCACAATCTCAAAAGGCCTTTCTGGGGAATATGAGGCACCATTGAGGGTTCTAATGACTTGAAAAGTAACAAGCACTGCTCCAAGATGCTCCTGGGGATTGTCTGCTTCGAGTGACCCCTGTCAGAACAAACCATTCCTGCTTGAAACTGTAATCCTTCCCGGCTTTCAATTTCGCTCTTTTCAATGTGTGAAGTTTGTGAAGGATACGTTGAGACTTGCTCGGAATAGCTCTCGCTGTTTCACTCAGTACTCATTCATTGAACAGTTTAAGATGAAACGCTGGCACATTTCAGCTTGTAACGTGTGGGGGTAGCAAATCCATTCGATCAACTATTTCACCACTCAAGCTGGAAATCATCACAATAGGGTTGACATGAGCTGAAAAGAACATTTTATTCTCCTTTCACTGTGACAAAACCTGTGGATAAAGTCATTCGCTTTTCTCATTTCAGCGTGAATACATGTCACCTGCACAGTTGTGGAAAGTGACAAATGGGGAGCCTGTCTGAGAAAGGCAAGAAAAGTTATAGTAATCTTTACAATTGTCACAAGTAAGCTTACATTAACACTGCAGTGAAGTTACTGTGAAAAGCCCCGAGTTGCCACACTACAGCCGGCACCTGTTGGGGTACACAGAGGGAGAATTCCGAATATCCAATTCACCTAACAAGGACGTCTTTTGGGACTTGTGGAAGGAAACTGGAGCACCCGGAGCAAACCAACGCAGACACGGGGAGAACATGCAGTCTCCGCACAGACAGTGACCCAGCGGGGAATCGAACCTGGGACCTGGCGCTGTGAAGCAACAGTGTTAACTACTGTGCCGCCCATATGTGATGGAGGTGAAATGTTTGATGTCATGGCAAAGTCAATACAAAAAAAAAAGCTTGCTCACCAAAGATTACAGACTAAAGAGCCATGACTTCTGTGAAATTCTCGCTATTTTAAATGGTATCCTTGTAGATTAGGGAGGTTTGCAGGGGAATGTTCATTGCTGATCGTGCCAAGGACTAGTAAACCGATGCCAATGTTTTCGTAAGGCCAAGGTTTCTTGGATCGATCTGTAGTGATGTAGGTGATGGCTGGCCAGTTCTGATATTATGGGTTGCATCTGGGATAGATTAGACAGAATTTAGTATTAAGGGCATAATACGCAATAGCCTTAGTTTGGAATACAACAGTACGTGCAATTGAAAACTTGAGTAGACCCTTTAGTGTCACAGGGAACTGTTGGATTATTTTGTGAGTCTCTGTCCCAAATTATTTTTGTCAGCAACGTAAAGTGATGTGAAGAGTTTTAATACGTGCAAAAATTCTGTTTCCACCGGGGCACAAGTCCTATCAATATGTTTTGTCTAAAAGGTAATAAATTACCTTTGCTCTTTGCTGTCATTGCCCCTGCGTGGCTCTGGTGACCACACTTCAAATGTACTTCATTGGCTGTGCAGCCCTTTGTCCTGTGGTTATGAAAGGCACTATATAAATGCACATTCTTTCTTCCTTCAAATGGTGCAAATGTTAAGTTGGCATATTACCAAATGTAGCAAACATTTAATATGTATATTTCATTAGCTATTCACTTGGGGCATTGAACATGTTTGATCATGGGGTCTGGGTTGAGGTTAACTGTGCAATGGCATAAATTAGCCTGGGATGGGAATGCAATAACAAGGGATCATTTTCAAATGATAAATTGGTATTCATATTTTGGCAATGATGACTTTACAAAATGACTCTAATTATGTAGCATTGTAAATAGCAAATGTTTTTCTTCACATCTCCGCAGATGTGCTTTATCTGGTCCAAGAATTCCAGACACTCCTCCTTCTGGGACTTCCGGTAACTCATCGCCTCTTCCAGATGCCACAGTTTAAGTGTCCATCAAGTTCATATCCAAGGCCATTTCCTTGCACCATTGATATTCTGGAAAGGACGAGTTAGACCAGAAAGAAGTCTTAGGTGATGTTGAGGACACTGACATAGAAAATGACAGTTCCTTGATTCCAACACAATCTAATATGCCTGCCAAGAAAGGGGGGGAAAAAAGCTTTTGCCATCCAGAACCTTCAGTGGATGGTTGCATTGATGTGTTTTTGGCACGTGGATGTGAACATTTTTCCCTTCACTGAAGGCTCGCTGCTTTCCTACACTTTCCAGCAGCTACCCCACCCAAACCGTCATGGTGATGAAGTGACCCTTGAACCTAAATCTCACTTTGGGATTCTTCCTTTATTCCTTCGATATCTCCTCCTTTCAGATCTCACCTTAGTCTCTTCCTGATTTCTCCTTTATAATCCCAGTTCTCAATCGCCTAGCCAAACCCTATATCGTGTTTCTCACCAAATTATCCTTTCTTTTTTCCTCCCAGGTTCTTCACTAAGTGTCTCCCCACTTTCAGTAATTTCAACCTCCACCTTACCCTCTCTCCTCGAAGTTTACTTTCCTCCTACCCTCCTCTATCCTCTCCCTCCAAATAAACTCTGCCATTCATAAGACCACAAGACCTTGGAGCAGAATTAGGCCACTCTTCCCATCGAGTCTGTTCTGCCATTCAATCATGGCTGATATTTTCTCATCCGCATTCTCCTGCCTTCTCTCCATAACCCCTGATCCACTTATTAATCAAGAACCTATCTATCTCTGTCTTAAAGACACTTAGTGATTTAGCCTCAACAACCTCCTGCGGCAAAGAGTTCCACAGATTCACCACCTTCTGGCTGAAGAAATTCCTCTTCATCTCAGTTTTAAAGGATCGTCCATTTAGCCTGAGATGGTGTCCTTGACTTCCCTCGACAGCCATGGATGTCTTGTCCTCCCCTTAACATCTTTCTTCCTGCCTGGGATGAATTTCTGTTGTGCCTCCTGAATAACCCCCAAAACCTCCTTCCATTGCTGTTCCACAGTCTTCCCTGCTCGGCTCCTTTTCCCCTCCCTCATGTCTTTGTAGTGCAAATACCCTTATTGAATTGTAATACCGTCACATCTGATTGCAGCTTCTCCCTCTCAAACCGCATGGTAAATTCTATCATATTGTGGTCACTGCTCCCTAAGGGTTCCTTCACCTTAAGATCCCTAATCAAGTCTGCCTCATTGCACATCACCAAATCCAGAATTGCCTGTTCCCTTGTAGGCTCTGTCACAAGCTGCTCCAAAAAAACATCTCTTAGGCATTCCACAAATTCCTCTTCTTGGGATCGACTGCCAACCTGATTTTCCCAGTCCACCTGCATATTGAAGTCCCCCATGACTATTGTAATATTGTTTTTTTTACATGCCTTTTCTATCTCCTGATTTATTTTCTGCCCCACCTCCTGACTACCGCTAGGGGGCCTGTACATAACTTCCATCGGGGTCTTTTTACCTTTGCGATTCCTCAACTCTACCCACTGGGATTCTATGCCTTCTGATCCTATATCGCGGCTTGCTATCGATTTAACTTCATTCCTTACTAACAATGCAACCCCACCCCCTTTGCCCCCTTTGCCCATCTGCCTGTCCTTTCGATAGGACACATATCCTTGTATGTTTAGATCCCAGCCCTGATCCCCTTGCTGCCACGTCTCTGTGATGCTCACAGCATCGTACCGGCCAATTTCAATGTGCGCAACAAGCTCATTTACCTTGTTCCGTATACTGCGCGCATTTAGGTACAACACCCTCAATCCTGTATTGACCACCTCCCTTCTCACACTTGCCACCTTTTTTGCTCTGCCTGAGGGTGATGTTGTTCTTTTATTTTGGTTCTCTATTTCGCCTTCAGTTATGACACCTTCTAAGGTCATATTCTGGTTCCCACCCCCCTGCCATACTAGTTTAAATCCTCCTGAGTGACTCTGGCAAACCTCCCAGCCAGGATACTGGTGCCGCTCCAGTTTAGATGCATCCGTCCTTCATGTACAGGTCACACCTGACCCGGAAGAGATCCCAATGGTCCAGAAATCTGAAACCCTCCCTCCCAAGGTCAGTGGAGTATTTTGCCAAGATGTTGGCGGTGCTGTTGGGAGGGGGAAGATCTCTCTCTTTACAAACTGGACCGTGCTCATTGGGCGTGGAGGCCTAAACCAAAGGTGAATGAGCCGCCAAGAACAGTGATTATTTGTTTCCGTAGGTACCGCATGAAGGAGAAGGTCCTGTGTTTGGCAAAGCAGAAGCGGGAGGTGCAGTGGGCTGGAGCTGGTGTATATATATACCAGGACTTTACTGGGGACAGGGCCTGGAATTATGATGGTGGATAGGAGGGGAGGGAGGGGTGAGAGATCCCCGCTTAGGATAGTTACGTGGAACATGAGGGGTTTGTTGGAGGGAGGTTTTTTAGGGTCATTCCCGGGATAGCGCTCGTGAACTTGGAACCAGGGCCACTATCGGAAGTTGGACTGGCTCGGGCGGCAGACGGGTTTGGGGGCAGATGTTAGCCTTTGCCTCGCTGATTGCCGGAGGCGGGTCCTGTTGGGGTGGAGGTAAGCTTCTCCATCCTGTGGCAGGGCTTGGCGGGGGTGGGGGGGGGGCTACTTGAATTTCTTTGACTCTGGGGAAGGTGAAGTCTGAGCTGAAGGGGATGAAGGGAGGGTTTCACAATTCATGGGAGCTGTTGATTACTCACTTCTGATAATTGGTGGCCATTGAACATTAGCAATGTGGTTGACTCTTAAATGCCGTCTGAAATGGCCTAGCAAGCCACTCAGTTGCATTCAAACGCTACAAAAATACAAAAAGGATTGAAACCAGATAGGCCACCCGTCATCAACCCAGGCACCCAAAACGACACCCAAAACCCAGCCCTGTCGACCCCGCCAAGTCCTCCTTACTAACATCTGGGGGCTTGTGACAAAGTTGGAAGAGCAATGTCATAGACTAGTCAAGCAACTGCCAGACATAGTCATACCTTACAGACAATGCCCCAGACACCACCATCACCATTCCTGGCTATATCCTGTCTCACCGCCAGGACAGACCCAGCAGAGGCAGCGACACAGTGGTATACAGTCAGGAGGGAGTGGCCCTGGGACTCCTCAACATTGGTTCTGGACCCCATGAAGTCTCATAGCTTCAGGTTGAACATGGGCAAGGAAACCTGCTGATTACCATGTACTGTCCACCATCAGCTGATAAATCAATACTCTTCCATGTTGAACGCCACTTGGAGGAAGCACTGAGGGTGGCAAGGGTACAGAATATACTCTGGGTGGGGGACTTCAATGTCCTTCACTAAGAGTGGCTCGGTAGTACCACCACAGACCGAGCTGGCTGGGTCCTAAAGGACATAGCTGCTAGAAGACTGGGACTGCAGCAGGTGGTGAGGGAACCAACATGAGGGGAAAGCATATTTGACCTCATCCTCACCAATCTGCCTGCTGCAGATGCATCTGTCCATGGCAGTACCTGTTCATGACAGAAGTAACCACTGCACAGCCCTTGTGGAGTCCCGTCTTCACATTGACGATACCCTCCATCGTGTTGTGTGGCACTACCACCGTGCTAAATGGGATAGACTTTGAACAGGGCAACTCAAGACTGGGCATTCATGAGGCGCTGTGGGCCATTAGCAGCAGCAGAATTGTACAATCTGCAACTTCATGGCCTAGCATATCCTGCACTCTACCATTACCACCAAGCCAGGTGTTCAATCCTGGTTCTTTTTTTAAAATAAATTTAGAGTACCCAATTTTTTTCCAATTGAGGGGCAAATTAGTGTTGCCAATCCACCTACGCTGCACATCTTTTGGGTTGTGGGGGCAAAACCCACGCAAACACGGGGAGAGTGTGCAAACTCCACACGGACAGTGATCCAGAGGCGGGATCGAACCTAGGTCCTTCCAGTGCGTCGCCATGCTGCCCTAACCCTGGTTCAATAAAGAGTGCAGGAGAGCATATCAGGAGCAACGCCAGGCATACCGAAGAATGAGGTGTCAATCTGGTGAAGCTACAACACAGCATTACTTGTATGCCAAACAGCAGAAGCAGCAAGTAATAGGCAGAGCTAAGTGATTCCACAACAAAAGCTCTGCTGTCCTGCCGCATCCAGCCGTGAATGGTGGTGGACAATTAAACAACTCACTGGAGGAAGAGGCTCCACAAATATCGCCATCCTCAATGATGGAGGAGCCCAGCACATCTGCGCAAAAGACACAGCTGAAGCATTCGCAACAATCTTCAGCCAGATGTGTGGAGTGGATGATCCATCTCAGTCTCTTCCGGAGGTCCCCAGCAAGGGCAGCACTGTAGCCCAGTGGTTAGCACTATGGCTTCACAGCGCCAGGGTCCCAGGTTTGATTCCATGCTGGGTCACTGTCTGTGCGGAGTCTGCACGTTCTCCCCGCGTCTGCCTGGGTTTCCACCGGGTGCTCCGGTTTCCTCCCACAGTCCAAAGACATGCAAGTTAGGTGGATTGGCCTTCTAAATTGCCCTTAGTGTCCAAAAAGGTTGGGTGGGGTTACGGTGAAAGGGTGGAGGTGTGGGCTTGGGTGGGGTGCTCTTTCCAAGGGCCAGTGCAGACACGATGGGCCGAATGGCGTCCTTCTGCACTGTAAGTCCGAAGTTACCATTACAACTTACCTGTGGTGTTTTGTTGTACAGTGTTGGAGCAATGGTATCACATATATTACCTTCAGGGGCAGAAAGACCACTAGCTTTTGCATCTCGTAATTAACAAGAGCAGAATGTAACTACACTCAGTTGGAGAAGTAGCCACTGAGTATAAGATTTATCTTTTGATAGAGAAGTGGTTATGAAAGTGTTCATTACCATAACATGTCTTTCGTATATTTTGTGGCTTTTATAAAAGAGCAAGTTAGGATAAAGAGTGGAAAATCAATAATGTTCCAACTTTCTTTTATCTCTTTATTTACGTGCAAGAAAACTATTCCTCGTAATCTAAACTGATCTTGAGAAGGATCCATTGTAGCTCTAGAAAAGTAGACGATCATGTAATCTAACTCAGTCAACTGTTGCTCCCTCACTGAAGTGAGGACCCCAGATGGGGTGAGACAGAGGACACAGACTAAAACAAATGTCGGCTGGTTAATAAATACTAAGACCAAAAACACATATATATTTATTATCAAACAGAATTCTTCTTTCCTTATTGGGCAGAATGTGCTTCTGGCTTTAAAAAAGTTTCTAAACATAATTGGAACACTTAGAAACAGCTTTGAATACTCAGTCATTCTAATTGAATGGCTTGATAAAGTAATAACTTGGAAAGAAATTTGGTCTTTAGTTTTGTTTTTCATGGAATGAAACACTCTACAAGTAAATGTGCCAAAGGAAGTGTGTAGCATTGGTATTTTATCCCCGGCCTTGATTGGTATAACGCTGAATTTTCCTGGCAAATTTGGAGGTGGTGGCACAGAGGATAGAGGGATTGCTGCTTCGGGATTCCTGATACATTCCCACCACCTGCCACCCACAGTTCCCCATAGGTGGGAAGGGAACTGGATTGGAGGTGAGTATCCAATTATACTGATTAGGGATCTCTGGTAGTCGGTATTAGGGGTATTACGGTACCCAGGTTGAGGCTGTAAGACCATTGGTGTGAGAGGTACCTGAGACAGCAAGTTCATTGGTGAAGCCTGCCTGCTGGTTCCGCCCAGTAAGGCGGAGTATAAGAGACTGTGTCTCCCTAGCAGCCGCATTCTGTACCTGCGCTGCTGGGGGAAACATCTAGTCCAATAAAGCCTTCAATTGTCATCCAATCTCGCATCTGGCATCATTGATCGAGCATCAATTTATTGGACTAGATTTTAAAGAATGGAGCTCCGAATCAAGCAGGAGTGTCTGCAACTCAGCCCCCACGCGGCAAACTCAGCGGCAACCTTCAAACATTGGCTGGCGTGCTTCAACGGATACCTCAGGACAGCCACAGCTACACCCATGGAGGACCAGAAGATGCAAGTTCTTCACTCAAGGGTGAGCCCAGAGATCTACACCCTCAGCGAGGATGCGGACGAGTTCGAGGCCGTGATGGCCCTGTTGAAAGGACACTACATTCGCCCAGTAAACCAGGTCCACACCCGACATCTGCTAGCGACGAGGTGGCAAATCCCCGGGGAATTGCTGGAGGAATTCTACCGTGCGCTCCTGGTGTTAGGTAGGAACTGTGCCTGCCCACAAGTTTCAGCCGGGACCACACAGAACTTTTGATCCGGGACGCATTCGTTGCAGGTATGCTGTCCTCCCAAATCCACCAGCGGCTGCTAGAGAAAGAGACACTAGGCCTCAAGGAGGCACAGGCCCTTGCTAGCTCCATGGATGTAGCCTCCCGAAACGCCCGCGCGTACGTCCCCGACCATGCGGCAGCCCCTTGAACAGCGTGGAACCCCCCCCGCAGCCGACTCTGATGCAAGCTTGTACTGCGCAACTACCATGCAACCTCGGGGGGCCCCGCTGCTATTTTTGCGGGCAAGACAAGCACCCCCGGCGGTTCTGCCCAGTCCGCTCCTCCACCTGCAAAGGGTGCGGCAAAAAGGGCCATTTCGTGGCGGTATGCCAGGTCCGGGCGGTCGCCGCGGTCTCCAGGGGAGAACCGGGACCGCCACCCCAACTCTCTCCACGACATCGATTAAGAATCGCGCCATGCCACCCCAACCGCTGCACGCGATTCTCCCACCCCCCCTGAAACCAGCTAATTGCGCCGGGCCGCTCGGAGAATTGGCGAAAACGGTGAGCGGCGATTCTCCGGCCCGGATGGACCGAGCGGCTGCGCGTAAACGGCCTAGTCCTGCTGGCGCCGTCCACACCTGGTCGCTGCCAGCGGGTACTCATCGTGAACGCTTGGGGGGCCGCCTGTGGGGGGGGGGGGGGGGGGGGGGGGCGGAGGGGGGGGCTCCATTCCTGGGGGGGGGCCCTGAAGGAGTCTGGCCCGCGATTGGGGCTCACTGATCGGCGGGCCGGCCTCTCCCCCACCCCGGGCCTACTTCCTTGCGCGACCGGCCCCAGAACCCCGGTGCCACGTTGGTGAGGGGCAGGAGCCCTCCACTAGGTTAACGCACATGCTCTAGTTGGCGCCGGCCCAACTGCGTATGCGTGGGACCCAAGGCGCCGCGTCTTTTACGCGGCACCGGGTCTCCGACGCCACACTGAGGCCCCTCCCCATAAATCGCACGATCCCCCTGCTAGCCCCACGGAGGGCAGAGAATAGGGGTCTGGGAACGGGCGTTGACTCCGGCGTCGGCACTTAGACTCCCATCGGGAGAATCCCGCCCTGTGTCTGCAAATCGGAGAATCCAGCCCTATATATTTGAGGTTATGTGAAATCTCTCCCCAGTTCCCAAAAGCAATCAAGTGTTCCTCAGGGGTAGCAATCTAGCCTCTGAGTCAGATGGTTGAAGCTGCATTCCAAAGACTTGAACACAAGTCAGCCATATTGCAACTCGCACTCTTCAACTCTTAACAACTTGCATTGCGCAGGAGGTCAATGTGTGGGGAACTGTTGGGTGCAAACACTCTGCTGATGTCTATTTCCTTTTGGTGGAATTTGGCGTTCTTGAACTTGGCTACGTGTGACCTCGGAAGTGTCTTTATTCCTTTTTAGATGGTACCTCTTGAGTAGCTATTTCAGTATCTGTCACTAGACGCTTTAAGATCTTCAGAAACAGAATCCGTCTCTGCCTCTGGTCCCTGTTCCAAAGTAAAGCTTTCTAGATCTTCTAAAGATAGAACCTCTTGAGAGGTTTCTGCAAACTCACTTTGTGCAGCAAGTAACTGATCAGCATGAAGTCGCCAAACTCTATCACCATCCGTCTGTGCGGTGTCTGATATTGGACCTGTCTTCACTAGGATCATAGCTGGTACGCATTTCTCACCAATGGTGTCATTCCTAGCTAACACTTGCTCTCCCTGGTTAACAACTCCTCTTTTAGAGGTTTTTTCCCTCCGAGCAATTTGTGTTTGTTTTTGTTTAAAAATCTCTGAAGTATCAGGTGGATTTAACAAATCAAACCGTGTTCATAGTTTCCTTTTAAACAACAGCATTGCCAGTGAACTCTGTATGGTCCATGTACAGTCGCAGTAAGACATGAGGAATTTGTTTACTCTTCCTGAGATTGTCCCCTGCTCCTTCGGTGCTTTGATAAAATGATTTAATGATTGCACAAAACTTCAGCCGATCCATTAGTTGCTGGATGATATGAAGCTGACTTGATTATGGTGTATACTGTTCCCCTTCGTTGGTTGTGGAACCTCGATAATAGTTTCCATTTTTTTAGATGCTTTATGTAGACTCTAACTATCAATTACAAGTCCTAGATATTGTATGGGTATCTGAAACCACATTTATCTTTCCTAACACAAAGCCCATGCATTTGAAGAAGTTTAAATTTAGCTTCTAAGTATTGTAAGTGTTCTTGATCATTGGTGCCGGTTATCAATATATCATCTAGGTAATACTGTTACCCTCCATAAGCTACTAAGGATCAGATCCATTGACCATTGAAATAAAGCTGGTGCTGACGTTATTCCAAATGATGATCTCTTGTATTGGATTAGATTTTTGTGAATGATAATGGTGAGCAGATGTTGAGATTCAGCTGCCATCTTCATTTGCAGGCAGACTTGTGATAGGTCAATCTTGCTGAATTCCTGCTTGGCCTGCAGATAAATCTTCAATCAATGGGAGAGGGTATTGATCCGTGTGTAGAACTGGATTGATTGTTGTCTTAGAATCTCCGCAGATACGAATTGCACCATCCTGCTTCATGACAGGTACAATAGGGGTTGCCCAGTCACTAATAGTGACAGGTTCCAAGACTCCTGTTCCACAACCTCAGTAGTTCAGAGTCTGCCTTTGGATGTATAACATAGGATACTGCCTTGAAGCATTTCGGCTGGCTATTTTTCATGGACACCAGTGCTCAAATACACGGCTGTATTTTCTAAGACAGTCTGTAAGTCCAACTTTGAATCAACAAAGCTGTTTAGGTGAAGCAAATGCTGTTGGTCGTTCCTCTCCTGAAAGCATAATGTGCAAGACGACTGCATCAACCCCATAGGATGAGGCATCGCAAGCTAATTGTGTGGTGGCACAAAACATACACTGGAGGATTCCAGTACTGCAAAAGGGGCATTTTGATGAAAAACAAAGTTAGATAACAGACACAGAACACTGGTGAGTAGCGGATGTGATTCGCCGACCACATTCATCATAGATATGCCTGTGAAAGATCAATTTTACTGAATTTCTGACCTCCAGAAAGTCCGGCAAACAAGTCTTCAAAAAAAGTCTACAATCAGTGGCAGTGGACAATGATCTGCACACAAAAATGGGTTAAAGGTAGTTTTAAAATCGCCATGAATTCTCACTGGACCACCCTGCTTTAATACAGTGTAAGGACCCTCCTGTTAATCCCTGTCTGTCCCTTGTTTTCCCCTGTTCATTTCTGTTATTCTGCATTTCAATTTTGGGACATAGACAAAACATTGCCTTGAATATGCCTTTATGATGGACTTCACCTTTCATTTAAAAAAAAGGAATCCAGCAGGATGTGCTGACATCGGTGATGACCCACCTTGATGAACTTAGATGGCGGCCAATGACCACCCGTCATCTGGGACTATGGCGATTCTACCTTACCTGTAGACATGACTACATTGTTTACTTGTGTTATTCTTTTTGCACTTTCTTAAGTTAGAGTTTTTCTGAGCCTGACACATTTTGGCATTGTGGCCCTTCTTACCGTGTATTTAAAAGCAATTGGAATCTTTCTTCATATGAATTCCATGTTTCGGACTTCCGGTGGCGGCGATGACGTAGGAAGCCGCACATTTGGGAGCTCCCGTTTCAAATGGACTTTTCGGCTCTTTTTAGAGCCCAAAACGGAAATTTTTCGACGTCTCCCGGTGGGAGAAGGTGTGCTGATCGACTTTCTCCGCAGTTCATGACTCGAACTCGGAGTGGAAAGGGGGGAAAAAACGGGGGAAGGAATCCAAGATGGCGGCCGGCGGAGCTCCAGAGGAGTGGAAGCAGTGGGCCCTGGAGCAACAAGCTGCTCTCCTGCGCTGTTTTGCAGATTTCAAGGCTGAGGTACTGAGCTCTCTGCAGGAAACGAACAGAAGGCTGTCGGAGATTCAGACGACCCAAGGTGCTGCCATCAAGGCGTTGCAGAGGCAGGCCACTGAACGAGAGGAGGAGGCCGTGGTTCTCGTGAGTAAGGTGGAGGGGGCACGAGGCACTCCATAAGAAGTGGCAGGCAGGACCGCTTCAAGGAGCTTGATCTCCGCATGAGGCGGAAAAGCCTGCGGATCTTGGGCCTTGCGGAGGGGCTGGAGGGGTCGGACCTGACAACCTACGTGGCTACGATGCTGAACTCGCTAGTGGGGGCAGGATCTTTCCATCTGCCCCTGGAGCTGGAGAGAGCCCACAGGGTACTCGCCAGGAGGCCTAAGGAGAATGAACCCCCGCGTGCGGTGCTTGTGAGGTTCCACCGGTTCAGTGATCGGGAGTGTGAGCTGCGCTGGGCCAAGAGGGTGAAGAGCAGCAATTGGGAGAATGGGGTATTACGGATCTACCAGGATTGGAGTGCGGAGGTGGCTAAACAGCGGTCCGGGTTTAATCGGACGAAAGAGGTGCTTTACAAGAAGATAAAGTTTGAATTTTGCACCCTGCGCGCCTGTGGGTAACTTATTCGGACCGGCATTATTATTTCGATTCCCCGGAGGAGGCGTGAGCCTTCGTGCGGACGGAGAAACTGGACTTGAACTAGGGGTTGGGGGTTGCGGGGTCGGTTGTAATACTTTATTGCTGGTTTCTGCTGTTGCTGTGTTCTCTTTTTCTGTACTTTTGCAATTTTGATATGGTTATTTATGGGGGTGTTGTTCTGTTTTTCTTTGCTGTGGGGCATTGTTTGAGTTTTGTATCTTGCGGGGAGGGTTGGGGGGGTTTGTTGTATTCTATGTCGGGTTGGGGGTATGGAGTGGGGCTGGTATTTGAGAGCTGCGTCAGAAGGATGTGGTGGGGCAGTGCGAAAGCGCGGGCTTTCCTCTGGTTTCCCGTGCTGCAGGGCTGGGGGGCGGAGACGATGACGGGGGAGGCGGGGCCTTAACTGGTTCCTCCCCACGCTGGAGCGGTGCCTTGAGGAGTGACAGGATGGTGGATGATCCCACTCTGGGAGGGGTCAGGTTTTTGGCGGGAGTTGCCGGGGTCAGCAGAAGTTAGCTGACCCACGGAAGTACAATGGAGGACGGTTCGCGGCTAGGAGGGTTCCTAGTCCGGGGGGGGGGGGGGGGGGGGGGGGGGGGGGATACCGGGTTGCTGCTGGCAGGGTCAGGAAGGAGCTGGTGGAGGCCGGGGGGACAGAGGTGAGGTGTTGTCACTGTGGGGACTGGGTCGGGCGGGGGGTGCTGGCCTGGGGCGGGCAGTCGTCGGGCTATGGCTAGTCGACGGGGGAGGGGGGCGGGGCGCCCTCTGATCCGGTTGGTCGCCTGGAATGCGAGAGGATTGAATGGGCCGGTGAAGCGGTCGAGGGTACTTGCTCATCTGAGGGGACTAAAGGCAGATGTGGCAATGCTTCATGAGACCCACCTGAAGGTGGCGGACCAGGTCCGTCTGAGGAAGGGGTGGGTGGGGCAGGTTTTCCACTCCGGGTTGGATGTGAAGAACCAGGCAGTGCCGATTCTGGTGGGGAAAAATGTGTCGTTTGAGGCATCGGAGGTGGTGGCGGATAAGGGGGGTAGGTATGTTATGGTTAGGGGCAGGCTACAGGGAGAGAAGGTGGTACTTGTTAGTGTGTATGCCCCAAATTGGGACGATGCGGGCTTTATGAGGCGTATGTTTGGACGGGTCCCGGATCTAGAGGCGGGAGGCCTGATCATGGGGGGGGGACTTCAATACGGTGTTGGATCCTTCACTGGATCGGTCCAGCTCTAGGACGGGTAGGAGGCCGGCGGCGGCCAAGGTACTGAGGGGGTTTATGGACCAGATGGGTGGGGTGGATCCATGGAGGTCTGTGAGACCGAGGGCACGCGAGTACTCTTTCTTCTCCCACATACATAGGGTCTACTCTCGGATAGACTTCTTCGTGGTGAGTAGGGGACTGATTCCGAGAGTGGAGGAGGCCGAATATTCGGCCATTGCAATCTCCGACCACGCTCCGCATTGGATAGAGTTGGAGATGGGGGAGGTGCAGGACCAGCGCCCATTGTGGCGGTTGGATGTGGGGTTGTTGGCGGAGGAGGAAGTCTGTAGGAGGGTCCGGGCAAGTATTGAGGGGTACCTCGAGGTGAATGATACGGGGGAGGTTCAGGTGGGGGTGATCTGGGAAGCCCTGAAGGCAGTGATTCGTGGGGAGCTGATAATCATCGGGCACACAGGGAGAGGAGCGAGAGGAGTGAGAGGGATAGACTGGTGGGGAAGATGCTGGAGGTAGACAGGAGGTACGCAGAGGCACCAGAGGAGGGACTGTTGGGGGAAAGGCGCAGCCTGCAGGCTAAATTTGATTTGCTGACCACTAGAAAAGCGGAGGCACAGTGGAGGAAGGCACAAGGGGCAGTGTACGAACATGGTGAAAAGGCGAGTAGGATGCTGGCTCATCAGCTCCGCAAGCGGGATGCGGCTAAGGAAATTGCTGGAGTGAGAGACAAGAGTGGGAATGTGGTGTGGAAGGGGGTAGAGGTGAATGAGGTCTTCAAGGAGTTTTACGGGGAACTGTACCGGTTGGAGCCAACGGGGGAGAGGAAGGGAATGGAGAGGTTCCTCGACGGGCTTTCTTTCCCAAAGGTGCAGGAGGAGCAGGTGGTGGGGTTGGGTGCGCCGATTGAGCTGGAGGAGCTAGTTAAGGGGATCGGCAGATGCAGTCAGGGAAGGCACCGGGGCCGGATGGGTTCCCGGTGGAATTTTATAAAAAGTTTGTGGACCTAGTGGGCCCCTTGCTGGTGCGGACACTTAATGAAGCGTGGGAAGGGGGGACTTTGCCCCCGTCGATGTCGCGGGCGCTGATCTCATTAATCTTAAAGAGGGACAAGGACCCCCAGCAGTGTGGTTCATACAGGCCCATATCCTCTCCTTAATGTGGATGCCAAGGTGCTGGCAAAAATCCTGGCCACAGGATAGAGGACTGTGTGCCAGGGTTGTACACGAGGACCAAACAGGGTTTGTGAAGGGAAAGCAGCTGAACACGAATGTGCGGAGATTGTTGAATGTCATCATGATGCCTGCGATTGAGGGGGAGGCAGAGATAGTGGTGGCGCTGGATGCTGAGAAGGCCTTGGATAGAGTGGAGTGGGGGTACTTATGGGAGGTGTTGGGGAGGTTTGGATTTGATGAAGGGTTTATTAGATGGGTGAGGCTGCTATATGAGGCCCCGATGGCGTGCGTGGCCACGAATGGGAGGAGGTCGGAGTACTTCCGGCTTTACCGAGGGACCAGGCAGGGTTGCCCCCTGTCCCCCTTGATGTTTGCATTGGCAATCGAGCCGCTGGCGATGGCGTTGAGGGATTCAGGGAGGTGGAGAGGTTTGGTGCGAGGTGGGGAGGAACATAGGGTGTCGTTGTATGCCGATGACCTGCTACTGTATGTGGCGGACCCGGTGGGAGGGATACCGGGGGTGATGGAGCTGCTAGCTGAGTTTGGGACCTTTTCAGGTTATAAACTAAATTTAGGCAAGAGTGAGGTGTTTGTGGTGCACCCTGGAAACCAGGAGGAAGGAATTGGTAGGCTCCCGCTTAGGCGGGCAAGGGAGAGTTTCAGGTACTTGGGGGTGCAGGTGGCCAGGTACTGGGGGACTCTTCACAAACATAATTTCACCAGACTGGTAGATCAGATGGAGGAGTTCAAGAGGTGGGACATACTGCCATTGTCGTTGGCGGGGAGGGTGCAGTGCGTCAAAATGATGGTGCTTCCGAGGTTCTTGTTCCTCTTTCAGTGCCTGCCTATCTTCATCCCCAGGGCCTTCTTTTGGAGAATGACTAGCAGTATCTTGAGCTTTGTGTGGGCACATGGGACTCCGAGTGAAGAGGGTTTTCCTGGAGCGAGGGAGGGATAGAGGCGGGCTGGCGCTGCCCAACCTTTTGGGGTACTATTGGGCGGCCAATGTGTCAATGGTGCGTAAATGGGTGATGGAGGGGGGAGGGGCGGCGTGGAAAAGAATGGAGATGGCGTCATGTAGAGGTACGAGCCTGGGTGCCATGGTAACGGCGCCGTTGCCGCTCTCCCCTAAGAGGTATACCACGAGCCCGGTGGTGGCGGCGACCCTAAGAATCTGGGGACAGTGGAGACGGCATAGAGGGGAAACAGGGGGCTCGATGGCGGCTCCATTGGGTGGGAATCATCGGTTCATCCCGGGGAACAAGGATGGGGGATTTAGGGGGTGGCAAAGGGTGGGCATCAGTAAATTGAGGGACCTGTTTATTGGTGGGAGGTTTGCGGGCCTGGGGGAACTGGAAGGTAAATTTGGGCTCCCCCAAGGGAACATGTTCAGATACTTGCAGGTAAAGGCGTTTGCTAGGCGACAGGTAGAGGGATTCCCTTTGCTGCCCTCACGGGGGACGATGGACAGAGTGCTTTCTGGGGTGTGGGTCGGAGAGGGGAAGGTGTCTGACATTTATAAGGTAATGCAGGAGGTGGAGGAGTCGTCAGTGGAGGAGCTGAAGGCTAAATGGGAGGGGGAACTTGGGGAGCAGATAGAGGACGGGACTTGGGCGGATGCCTTGGAGAGAGTCAACTCTTCCTCTTCATGTGCAAGGCTTAGTCTCATCCAATTTAAGGTGCTGCACCGGGCCCACATGTCCGGGACTAGGATGAGTAGGTTCTTTGGGGGTGAGGACAGGTGCGCCAGATGTTTGGGGAGTCCAGCGAATCATGCCCATATGTTCTGGGCATGCCCAGCACTGGAAGAATTCTGGAAGGGGGTGGCGGGGATGGTGTCGAGGGTGGTTGGATCCAGGGTCAAACCAGGGTGGGGACTCGCGATTTTTGGAGTGGCGGTGGAGCCGGGAGTGCAGGAGGCGAAAGAGGCCGGTGTCCTGGCCTCTGCGTCCCTAGTAGCCCGGCTAAGGATCTTGATGCAGTGGAAAGATGCGAGGCCCCCCAAGTGTGGAGACCTGGTTCAGTGACATGGCGGGATTTATAAAATTGGACAGGGTCAAATTTGCCCTGAGAGGATCAATACAAGGGTTCTATAAACGGTGGCAGCCTTTTCTGGACTTCCTGGCTCAAAGATAGGTATCTTGGTCGATAGCAGCAGCAACCCGGGGGGGGGGGTACCTTATTATAGTTTCTGGTTTTTTTTTTCGCTACGGTTATGTAACTTAACATTGTGTTAATTTAAGTTGTTGTTAATATGTTGGGTTGTTCATTGAGGTGGGGCGAAAGTTCATAATTGTTGTCATTATTGTTATTGTTGGTATTTTAGTATTGTTTGATGTTGTTGTATAAATTCAAAATTTTTCAATAAAAATTATTTAAAAAAAAAATGAATTCCATGTTTCATAACCGTCATCAAACGTACCCAAGGTGCCTGTTTGCCCGCCATTCTTAGATTCTGGCTTCAAGGGTCTCCACTTCCTCCCTTCCCACTGTGTTGGAAAGTCTGGCGCAAAAAATCCCCTGGACAAGCAACTAGGAAATCTTTCCCTTTATGCCGAGTATTTAGACTTTTCTACCGGTTAGTGGCCCGTGCAACGTCGGCAGAGTTCGAAAATCCCCGGTCCCCGCAGAATCTGTAGCTTCACCACGTGTGCGGTTCTTGCAGCCCAGACCACACTCACCTCAACACAAGTCGACCTTCCCTGACTGTCGGTCTTCTTATTCACAGTTGCTGCCGGAAATTTTTGTTAACCCTTCACATCACATCGTCCAAATCCGTGAGCGCGCGTGTCCAGTCCAGAGAACCTTCCGCCACTCCCAATGCCGTCCCACAATTAGTCGATGAAAATCTTAATTCCAAGGATTTCTCTGCATCAAACCTTGTCGCCAGTTTTCAATGTCGTACCACAATTGTAGTGCTTCGCCCAAATCTGTGCGTGCGCCACTCCAGTCCAGAGATTTCCAAGGATTCTTGGATTCTGGATTCTTGTAAGACATGGTAAGAAGTGTATTGAGGGTGTTGCTCAATACAATCAAGGTGGTGACCTGCTGACTTCACTACACATCACGTGACACAGAACCAGCAGGAATGTATTCCCAGATACATAACAGGAACAATAGTGGCAAAGCAGTACGTGGCCCACAGTATGTGGCTACTGTAAGCATTTATGGTGTCATCTCGGTCTTAAGGATCTCAATGCCTCAGGGGATAGCAGCAATTCTGTATTTATCTGTCTTCACTGCTACCAGTGACAGACCCAACTTTGGAATGCCGTTGTTGCTATCTTTATTAATAACCACAAGCTGCGAGTATGTTTCTTGTACTGACCAAATGACCACACAACCAGTATGTAATTTCAAAAGACATTTTTTTATTAAACACAAGACTTATCTCTATGTGCAATGATACACGCTGCTACGCATTAAACTACACCTATCAACTAAGATGACCTTTACTTAACTTCTGGATGACCGGCTCTGTGCAGGTAGATAAGGCCTTTATCTGAATTCCCACGTGTGTCGGCTGGAAGTCATCAGGTTCGTCTCGGCTGCGGCACGTCTCTCTCAGGTAGTGATTGCGGGTCTTGAACTTGGCTGGTCGCTATGCTGCAGTTGGTGTGGGCACAGGCTGGTCCCAAAAGCGATTGATCCCTACTGCACAGGGCCTCTTATCCATCTTTTTCATGCCCTTTTGGTCGGTGCTAACTCAGGATCCAATGGATCGATAGGGTCTCGATCACCCTAATCAATTCTGGCCAATTAGGGGCAGGTACCTCGATGGCTGGGCGGGTCCTAGTTACCATTGTCCCAGGTACATATGCCTTTCCAAATAAGGGGAGGCAGCGCAGGTGAGTCTGCTACTGTTGCTATTCCTTGGTTTGAGTCTATTGTTCTAGGGAAATCGGTGATTGACCTTTAACAAGTGCAAGTTTCAATTCGATCTGGTTTTCCTTTGCTCAAACACAGGGCTGTGTACTGTCTGTGGCCCAACTTGACCACAATTCCCATTATCCTTTGCGGGCGGCCATTTTAGATAGCCACACCATTATAGGACAATAAGGATGGATAGCAATGGGCTGCATGGAATAATTCTTCCAGGATTTATGTGGGGGTATATTGTTGGGCCTTGATCTGGGTGTGCCTAGTATTGATATTGGCTGATTTGATCTGGGAGTTGTGTTTCTGGGTTCCTTTACGCATTCTCACCAATCACCCTCACAGGCTTAGTAAACTATAAACAGATTTGATTTGTTTGAAGACTCCAAATGATATATATACACATTACAGGATAGTTCAACAAACATGTATCCTCTAGGGATTCAGCAACACAACATTACTCACAGAAACAGCTGTATATTGCACACTACCAACTTGTTACTGGACACATTCTGCTTTACATTTTAGTTCCTTGATCATTTGCTTATTGTCTTAAGAGTGATATCACAGCAGGAATGCACGATACTGTTGGCATGAGGAGCACATTATGGCACCACTACTGTCACTATTGGGTTATCCCCTGCAGTTGAGGTCCCCAACGACTGATATCCCACTCACCAAGGGCTGCTGGCCAGTCACAGGCTGACAGCTACTCTGGCCACCAGAAGCGGTGACTGCTGTCAGCACGGAACCTACTAGAGGCCCAGGAACATAGTGAGATCACAGACCATAGGTGAGGGTGGGATGTGGGGTGGAGGGGGGGGGGGGGGGAGGGGAGGGGGGGGGGGGGGGGGGGGGAGAGGGGGGGGGGAGTAGGCTCGGAGGCAAGGGCAGGGGATGGTTTCCACCAACTAATGCCAGGTCCCTCAATTGGGCACAGAGTGCCTGATAATGAGGGGACTACTCACCAACCTCGCCCGAGATGCCACTGGCAACCTTCTGCAGACACAGGGAAGCAGTGCAGCCATTGTTAAATCCCTAAGGCACCTTTATGATGGGTATCAATTGACTCATGAATGAGCCTGATTGACATCCCACTATTGGCGTCCAGGAATCCAGACAGCCCATTTCACTTTCCAACTTAATTGGTGGGCTTCCTCCTCCTGCTGGGCCTCCCCTATGATCAAGTGGATCCAGCAACCATAGTTTCCAATGCAATGGACTGTATTACATCCACCTCACTATCACTTCCTGTTTAAACGTTATATACCTCGTGGAGGCCACAGCATTGGGACTCAGATTCCCTGTGACCTCCATTGAATATGAGTTTCCCCGGTAACGGGGGAGGGGCTTCCTCTCAGCAGGGGATTAGATGGCTAGTACAAAAGCCCCGACATGATTGCAGGAGTGGGGGTTCTTGTATACTCTAAATAAACCTGACCTTTGTTCTAAGAACATAAGAACGAGGAGCAGGAGTAGGCCATCTGGCCCCTCGAGCCCGCTCCGCCATTCAATGAGATCATGGCTGATCTTTTGTGGACTCAGCTCCACTTTCCGGCCCAAACACCATAACCCTTAATCCCTTTATTCTTCAAAAAACTATCTATCTTTACCTTAAAAATATTTAATGAAGGAGCCTCAACTGCTACACTGGGCAAGGAATTCCATAGATTCACAACCCTTTGGGTGAAGAAGTTCCTCCTAAACTCAATCCTAAATCTACTTCCCCTTATTTTGAGGCTATGCCCCATAGTTCTGCTTTCACCCGCCAGTGGAAACAACCCGTTATCTACTGTACTGGTAATGACCTAAAAAAATTCCACCAAATTAGTTAGGCACGACCTGCCCTTTATGAACCCATGCTGCGTCTGCCCAATGGGACAATTTCTATCCAGATGCCTCACTATTTCTTCCTTGATGATAGATTCCAGCATCTTCCCTACTACTGAAGTTAAGCTCACTGGCCTATAATTACCCGCACTCTGCCTACCTCCTTTTTTAAACAGTGGTGTCACGTTTGCTAATTTCCAATCCACCGAGACCAGCCCAGTCTAGTAAATTTTGTTAAATTATCACTAGTGCATCTGCAATTTCCCTAGCCATCCCTTTTAGCACTCTGGGATGCATTCCATCAGGGCCAGGAGACTTGTCTACCTTTAGCCCCATTAGCTTGCCAATCACTACTTCCTTAGTGATAACAATCATCTCAAGGTCCTCACCTGCCATAGCCTCATTTCTATCAGTCGCTGGCATGTTATTTGTGTCTTCCACTGTGAAGACCGACCCAAAAAACCCGTTCAGTTCCTCAGCCATTTCCTCATCTCCCATTATTAAAACTCCCTTCTCATCCTCTAAAGGACCAATATTTACCTTAGCCACTCTTTTTTTGTTTTATATATTTGTTTTCTACCCGTTCGGTCCACGTGCTCTATTTTAGTGAATTCTACAATAGGTGTCAAGGGACTCCACATTCCAAAGCGGTGCTGCTAAAATAAAAACAGAGCAATGCTTGGAGGTCACTGAGCCTTATTCTTCCTCAAGCTACTCTTGCTGTACCCGAACATCCGTATAAAAACACCCAAAGGGGATCGTGGGAGAGCTGATTTAACATTAGTAAGATGATGCCATTAAGCCAGGAGAACTCAGTGTCTGGGAGGTTTAAGTTGCGTGTGATATTCAAGTCCAGTACATTGCAGGGGACCAATAACCCCTTCATGTTAATCACAAAAGAACAAACTACTGAAACAAAATATTTAGAGCAACAGTTGAAGACGTATAATGGAGATATAATCATTTGTAAAAATGCATATTTTTAAAGGACCAATTGTATTTTCTTCTTTCCGTCTTTAATATAATAATAACTAGGTTTAATTGGACAGGGCACAAAGGTTCTTTGTTGTCGGATGAATGGAAATCTATTGAACAGACAATAACCAGCTGGTTCTGAAGTGTGTCCATTTCCAAAAGTGAAAACAATCCTATTTTAATCATTTTCCATCCTGCAGGATAGACTTTCAATTCTCCAGACGACACGAGCAAGGGCATTGAAGATGGAATATTCGCTTGACGTGGAGTGTTCGTTCCATAATGCAGTTGGTATAAACTAAATATCCCCTGAGACTTTCATTCAACAATGCTGTTTGTTTGAAAACATCAAACAGTAGTAAAATATCTCTATTAATAAATCATAGAGACCATAGAATGTATAGAATTTACAGTGCAGAAGGAGGCTATTCAGCCCATCGAGTCTGCACCAGCTCTTTCAAACAGCACCCCACTTACGTCCACACCTCCACCCTATCCCCGTAACCCAACCTACCCTTCAAGGGCAATTTATCATGGCCAATCCACCTAACCTGTACATCTTTGGACTGTGGGAGTAAACCCACGCAGACACGGGGAGAACGTGCAGACTCCGCACAGACAGTGACCCAAGCCGAGAATCGAACCCGGGACCCTGGAGCTGTGAAGCAACTGTGCTAACCACTGTGCTACCATGCCGAGAGAGTATAGGCCTAAACTGCTCAATCTCTCGTCAGAAGACAAACCCCGTGGGCTGGATTCTTCATTCCAGAGTCTAAGTGCTGACGCCAGGACTGAATTGCGGGTGTCCTACAGCCTCCACAGTGGCACCGGTCCTGGAGCAATTCAGGAAATGCTAATGAGCCATGCCCGCCTCCATGTGGAACTAGTGCGATTCCACCTGGTGCCGGCTTCGGATTCGCTGCAGTCGAGATTGGCACTGGAGAGCCGGACAAGTTGGAGCTACATACAAGCACTCCATTCCCTACACACTCTCATTCCAGCCAAGAAGATGCCACCCCAGACAGCGGCCCCGAGATTCGCAGATGTAGAGCTGAAGACACTGCTGGATGCCGTGGAGGAGAGGCGGGACATCCTGTTCTCCAGGGTGGGAAGGAGGCTGCCACCTGCAGATTTCAACTGGGCCTGTGCGCAAGTGGCAGAGGCCATGAGTGCTGTGGGCCCCACTGCCAGGTCCAAGCAGCGGTGGACGAAGAAGCTGCATGACCTCCTTGGGGCAGACAGGGTAAGTCAACACCACCACCAAGCGACTGGCACCAACCCTTGTCCCACACACACGTATCCACCATCCCCTCCCCCTTGCCCCCTGGAGGTCAATTGAACGGCAGCAGGCCACTTTCACTCCACTCTGCACCACATGCCAACACCCATGCCACCCGCCATGACCGGGTGCTCTGCCCACACAGGCCACTGGTCGCAGACCTCCTGAGCTGTCAGTGTCCGAGTGTCTCACACTGTGCATTATCTGTTCCCCCAGGAGAATGCAGCCCCAACCCCAGGGAGAGACAGAAGACCGGAGGGGGCCCGCCGTACCTGCGGCCCCTCACTGTCGCAGAGCAGAGGGCATTGGATCTGTTCCGTGGGGTCAGAGAACAGGCAGTCGCCGAGGCGGATATCGATATTGGAAACGCAAGTGAGTCGGATGTCTCTGACACGTGTGGCACCCTTCCGCTGCACATCACACCTATACGTGATCTAACCACGCGTCTTGTCTTATGCCTTGCAGGATCATCTGGCAACGAGGGTCCATCTATTTTTCTGTGATTCATGCATGAGGACACCCAGATCCCTCTGTACTGAAACACTCTGAATTTTCTCTCCATTGAGATAATAAGCGGCCTTTCCATTTTTCCAACCAAAATGGATAACTTCATACATGGCCATGTTAAACTCCATCTGCCAAATATTGGCCCATTCACCTAACCTATCTATACCCATTTATAATTTTCTTAATTCCTCATTGCAATTTACTATCCCACCTATTTTAGTGTCAGCTCCAAATTTGGCTTTAGTAGTTCTATTCCTACATCCTCTCTACTGAGTAGCACTACACTCCGTATGCTCACCCGTTGCCTGTGCCTCTATATTTACATTGCGGATTTATGTATGTCTTATGTTTTTTTATTGCACATGGCACGATCTGTCTGAACTGCACGCAGAACAATACTTCACTGTACCTCAGTACATGTGATAATAAAACAAATCCAAGTCATTAATAAATAGTTGGGGCCTGAGGATTGAAGCCTGTGGCAACCAACTAGTTGCATCTTGCCAACCAGAAAAAGGCCCATTTATCCCGACTGTCTTCTGTTGGTTAGCTAGTCTTCTATCTAAGCTAATAAATTACCTCTAATCCCATGTGATTGTACCTTGTGTATTAGCCTTTTGTGAGGCACCTCATCAAATGCCTTCTGCATCTACATGACGTCCATTACCCACTTGATCCACTGTCCATTTCAGGCATTCAGGCAGTGCTGGTGGGAGTTTCCGACCACGTGCCTACCTGACATCCAGGATTAGTGAGGGACCCCAGACCCGGTGAGTACGAGATGGGGCTGGCAGCACCTCTTCCTTCACAATGGCAGGGTCCTTGATTAGGCACAAGTGTCTAACAAGAGACCAGGGTCTACACCCCCAGAGTCCACAGGGAAACAACAGGCTCCCTGCATGGTGGCTTCTCTGTTTGCTGCTGAGAAAGCCATTCACAAGTCTTCCCCACTCTGGACTTAATCGGGGCACAAGAGGGAAGTTTGTGGGGTCCAACCCGGCAGCCTCCCACTTGATTGAATTACTCTTTCCCCCCCCCCAAATTCACCTCAGGGCAGCACATTAAATGTCACCCAGAGTATGAAATGCAGGCAGAGCGGGTTTCAGGAGGGAATCTTAGATTTGGGAATAATTGCGGGAGCACTGGGATCTAGGATCTCTACATACAATTGTAGATTGGGCCTGTAGAATGTTAAGGCATGGCAAGTATATGGCAGTGATCATCGAGGGGCGGTGCTAGTACACAGGAATACTCACTGGGTTGGGTGTAACGGTTCCTAACACTGGGGTGGAGAGAACAATGTTGTTTTATTATTTGTCACCCAGATAAATAGTATGATTTAATTAATCCCATTTGGGAAGACAATGATTACTAAACTGGTTGAATTTCCTTTATTTGCCATAAAATTAGTATTTTAAGTTTAAGCATGGAAATCATTATTGATGCGACTGGATATATTGTAATTTATGGGAATAATGAGTAATAGGATTACTCACAATGCAATGAATTATTCATGATCTCATTCAACCTTGGTTACTAACACATTACTCTTCACTAGCCTTGGTTTGATTAATCTGGATACACGATGTTTCACATTAAACTAACCTCCAATTTAGATAGGGAGATTAAATAACTTGGAAACTATCAATCCCTGTGGTCTAGTTGATGCACAAAGGCATCACTGTAAGCACAAAGACAAATATTGGTCCTTTATAAGGAATGTTAAAATTACTATTGTGCACCAGTTGGGGAGTGAATGTTTGAATAGCACATTAATCTGTTCGCAATAATAATGCATTGCGCCAAATTCATAAATTGACTTACAATCTGAATTTTAATGATTGGCTCTTAAAACTTTTACCCTACGTTTTGCAACATTGCAAACCCTTCTAATGGTCTTTACCTAGTACTAAATGCTCATGGTTATACACAATCTTTAATCATTAACATCAGAGCACTTTTGTTCACCACCCGTAAGGGTATAATGAGAGATTCAGAGCAGAGTGCTGCACAGCTAATGAAAATCTCTTCCATTTCAGCACCAGTTAATCCTAAACCTCACCACATTCCTGCTTATGACTCATAGCCATGCTCCAATCATCACATCTACATCAGATAGCAAATATCCATTAAACCAAGCAAGTTGTTTCTCATTTTGTCAGTCAGTCATCTTTGGGATCAGTGGGGCGTAGCAAGCTAAAGTGCATCCGTAATCGGATTTGCAGAGAAAGCTCTGGGTCCAAATAAAAGCAATTAGGGCAAACCCACTCCCCCGCCCCACAAAGGATGACAGAGAATAATCGTATAATGAATTGTTTAATAAAAAGAAAATAGGAGAATAGTTTTTAAAAATTTTAATGTTCTTTGCCAAATTCTTTGTCAGAAATATACAAGATCATTTTCTGCTAAAGGTACATATGCAAATCACTAACCTTTAATGGGCAATATTTCTGAATAGCTGAACTATTGCAGACTGCTTGGTAAGGCACAATTTGTTGCACTGGAAGTGCTTTTGTTCTGGGTAAACAACGGCCAACGGTATTTCAATTTTAATTCCAATTGATGTATGTTAGCATTACTAATAGCTCAAGATTAGTCAATAGTGTAAAAATAAAATTGGAGGTTTTGTTCTGGAAAAAGCATCACAAGCGGTAATCCAAAAGCTAGTCAGACAGTTAACTCTTGCATTTCTAAAACATCTGAACTGAATCACAGAAAACACGAGGAGGCTACGCAGGGGTGAAATTGGTCAGTGCCAGCAGTGTGAAACAGGCTCGTAGAAAATCGGCAACTGGATTTGCAGCACACCCAACCTTCTTTTCACTGAAGTTGATAGGAAGATAGTTCAAAATCTTTTTGGAGAGTGATTTTCTAGTCTTGTCACTTTTGCTCGGTTTGAAGTAAAAAAAAGAATCTTGTCGATGTTTTCTAAGATATTGGAAAGTAAAAATTGCAGTGAAACATTGGTTGCTGATTGACTACGAACCTGCATCACTTTGATGACGTAGATTAATTTGACCCCCGCACATTTTCAGGCGGCACGGTAGCCCAGTGGTTAGCACTATTGCTTCACAGTGTCTGGTGCCAGGTTTGATTCCTGGCTTGGTCACCGTCTGTGCGGAGTCTGCACGTTCTTCCTGTGTCTGTGTGGGTTTCCTCCGGGTGCTCCGGTTTTCTTACACAAGTCCAGAAAGATGCCCGTTAGGTAATTTAGACATTCTGAATTCTTCCTCTATGTACCCAAACAGGCGACGGAATGTGGTGACTAGGGGCTTTTCACAGTAACTTCTTTGCAGTGTTAATGTAAGCCGACTTGTGACAATAGATTTTTAAAATTTGAACTCACAGCGCTCCTTCAAACTAGTTCTATGTAGTCGACACTGATTCCCTCAGAGCAGAAAGTGCCTCATTTATATCAAATGACCCACGTGGGTTACGCGACATCCGCAAGTGCAGTCTGCCCACAGGCTATCAATGTAGTCTACATAGCATTGTATTGAAATGGTGCAAGACAAATTAAATTTGGCCCATAGTGTCTTATCACAGATGTCTTACACAGTGCTGCAAATTTATTACAAATATTTTGGTGCCAAATATTTAGATCTGCACTCAATCACTCAAATACACTTTTTTGAGCAAGGTAAATGGCTGAGATTTTATGAGTTGGCTTTAACTTTTTTTTATTATACACTATTGCATAGTATATGGTAGTCCTTCACTTTGAGACATTTTATGATTCCTCATTAACAAAGAAGCTCTACATAATGTTTCTAAAATGCTGTGCTATTCAATTCCCCGATCTCCTTTTGTGGGCTCTTTACAATGTGTTGCATTCTGCACTGAGGGGGCAGGAAGGAAACTTGCTTGCAGCTCTCTGCCAACACTCTGTGACCATCTGCTGGAAGGTGCTCGAGAGCAACTCACAGGGACCCTCTTTCCCAGTTTTATTTCCCCCTGTGGAGAGGTTCCTGGGCTCTACTCAACTTTCTTTTTTTACAATGGTACTGTCAATTTAATGATTTACCATACAAGGAATTACAGATGGAAACAAGAACCTGCCGTACTAATACTCCTGGCTGTAACGTGAATTTGTAGGACCGGAAAAAAAAGATCAATCAAAGCTGTTGTTATTTTTATCTCCTTATTCTGTTTTGCATGCTACACTAATGTCATCTACTATTCAAACTGAATGTCAAGAAATTCTCTACAGAATGTATCAATGCTGGGAATGGGTTCACAGGTGGGATAGTGGATACATTATTCTTGGTATCAGCTAAAGAACAATTGGATAACGAAATGGGGTTGGATGACCTAAATTGGGGGGGGGGGGGGGGGAAATCAAATAGCCATTACCATCTGTATACATCTGATGATTTTGGAGGACTAATTCTGGGAGACAGTTTGGTATGCATATGTATTGGATGAAATTGCAATCTTCATCCCAAGAGTATCAGGAAATACATTGGTTTGCTTTTTTACATTTTTACCTTGTAGCTAGCATGTTGTTTACTTAATAAATTAAACTTTCATATTCTATTAATTGATATATACCTTTATTTTACACAATTATATAGTATGACAAAAGATCATACATTTAAAAAAATTTACAACAAATCCCTTTACAACAACATATGAAAAATAGACATGAACAGAACACAGTCCTATAAGTCGGCACAGACACCACCTGCAATTACTTACAAAAGTCAAATGGTACAACCAGCAGTACAAGCTTTCTTCCTTTAGTTAAACAGTGAGGTAGATATATTTTAAAGATAAAGCCAAACAAAGTACAGTATTAAGAACAGAACATTTACAATCTTAAAATGAAATGTTACTCCAACAGCAATATATTATACAAATATCCAAAGTTGCAAAAGGTATGTACCCTCTGAAATTTAGAAAGTCAGAGCTGCCAATGTTCATACTCTATCATCAGAGTGAACCTACCATAATGTTTAAGGAAATCCAACTGCTACCAATTGTTTCAGAAATCTTTCTTACACAACAGTTAGAATCACTAGAATCCTTAAGCCAATGGCAGAGTGAGAAGGCAAAGATAAAAAAACTTGTTGTAGGGCATTACATTCAATGATTTTCTTTATGCATCGTTATGCTGTTAGGGCAAAATGTATTTTTATATATGCATATAATTCCATTACACAAAAGATTTTACATGCAACTTAAAAGTAGATTAACATGAACTTTGAAAGCATAAATTGGAAGGCATAATGTCACCCCTTTTGAGGCGGTCAGTCTATCTCTTAAATATTTTCAATTTATATTGTGAAAAAAGAAAAATATCCCTGCAGGGTATTTTTACAATCAATTTGGGAAAAGACGAGAAAGCAAAATATTACAGTGACAGTTACTTGAAAATATGTGAACTGTAATTACCACCTAACATCAAGCCATCAAAAAAATCTGTAATTTTAAGAAGTAGTCAATAGGACATGCCAGAAGCTACTTTATTATGTGATTTAGAGAAAATAGTCAGTCATATGTGAATGATGTAACCGTATACCTTTCAGCTTTTACTCAACTGGCTACCATGGTTTTAATACAGGCTTTTGGGAAAATTAGTAAATTGGGAGGTTGCCCTGGTATGTGGAAAATTAAGAGTGTTAAAGTGCTAAATTGCTCACTCACAGCCATTTCTCTCAGAAATGTAGTGAATAAGGGGCATAAAAATTAGTTGTTTAATAGGAACCGGTGTCCTTGCTTTAGTGAAATGCCCTGGTCACTTTTCAGTGCCATTACTTCCACACTGGATTTTATGAAGTTTAATCATATTATTCTGCTTGGTTTTTTAAAAATCATCTTTGAAGTCACATCTATTTATAAGTCCTTCAGTTACCAGCTTTGGAAAAATACACAGATTTGGTGTAGTCTCTTCAGTGGTCAATGGTGTCAGGAAAAAAAAAGCTAAAATATGCCTTTAGTATCTTACCAAAATATAAAAATGGGCCTTCACAATTACTTCCAAAAGGATTGGCTCTCATTAAACAAATCAACTTCGACCACCCAATCAGAATTTCTGAGGGGAATGAGTAAAAAGCTGCAGCAAAGTAGCAAAAGTACATGATAAAATTCAATGGAAAATTCACAGTTAGCATAATTAATACACATCTGTATAAATGAGTTTTCATTTATGTCATTTTGACATTAAAGGGAAAATTCAGCAATCCTGCAGCATTCCTAATGGGAAAGCCACCTTTCAAAAGGGAGTGCGGGTCAGAGATTGGCGACATCACAGTTGGCACAGATTATCCCACCTGTGCTCAGTTTTGAGTTTAGCTCCCCATTGGCAGCGTTGGATCACTGAATCAGCCTTTAGAACACTTGCACAGAAATTCAGAATACAATAAAAAATATAGCTTATATGTTACTAAAATACTCTGTACTCTGCTCGTGAGAGTTCTATAAATGTTTATATACAAGGAATACATTATTAATTCATGATGTAAAATACATTCAACTGTACATTATGCAATAATCAGTACCGTGAAGAACACAGTTTGCTGAACTGCACGAAACTGGACATTCATGATACAGGACAACTCAGAGGCACGCTCACTGATGAACACCTGCTTTCAAAAATACATACAAATAAAGCCAGGAAAGGAATCTAGAGTGTGCTTAAAATGTCCCATTTGTATCTTAAAATATTAACTTCTGCCAGATACTTGAAAAATAATCAGTTTATATCTTCGAATACACCTGTCCAACTCATTTGAGAAAAACAGCAGAAAGCTATGATTTGGCCGACATTGTTAATTTCATAGGATCCCTACAGTGCAGAAGGACTCTGCACCAGCCCTCTGATAGAGCCCTCTACCTAGGCCCACTCCCTTCCACATCCCTGTAACCCCACCTAATCGTTGGTCACTAAGGGATAATTTAACATGGCCAATCCACCTAAGCTGCACATCTTTGGACAGTGGGAGGAAACCCACGCAGACGCGGGGAGAACGTGCAAACTCCACACAGTCACCCGAGGCCGGAATTGAACCCGGATCCCTGGCGCTGTGAGGCAGCAGTGATTTAAAATCAATTTTCTTAAATGCATGACTACCTGTTAATATTCCTGGAAATTAAGCGTCATGGTTGGCAGAATATTATAATGGGGGGGGGCACATCGGTATATTTACAATATTTCTCTGGAATCTGTTTAACTCGTACAGATTTCTCTCTACGTGTGTTGCTGTTATCAGAGGTTATGGCCGGCATTCTCTGCCTGTTCGCTCCGGCGGGATGCTGAGATCCCGCTCAGTGAATGGACTTTTGGCTGAGCACCAAACTCTCCGTCCTCACTGGAAGCGGCGGCAGGGCGGACTCAGATCAGAGAATCCCGGCCTATGTTTTTATCTTCTGTTAATCAGCATGTGGTGTTGCCATTTCTACACTCAGCAAGTTGCTGGTGTTTACATAAAGCCCCGAACAAAAATAAATAGCTGCATTCTAGAAATAAAGCAGCACTGAAAAAAAATCTGGTACAAATTTCACATTAGGAACCCATAAATGGTCAGCAAGTTCCCAACTCAGGGTAATTAGTAGTTTTGTCACATATAGTGTTATGCACTTGAGTTAAGCCAGTTTGCCCAAGTATAAAGCAACTTAGACGATTTCTTGTCTTGAAAATAGGATCTCTGGCTTTCAAAGGAAGATCTTCCTTTTATCCTCAGGATAATAACATCAACAATTAGCCACTTTGAACTTTGCCTCTATACTCCATTTCCTCACAACTGTTTCCCTGCGGATTAGGCCGTACTGCTGCTTGAACAGGGAGTGCTTTGTGTGCTGCCAATGCTGTGAGCAGTGCTGCTGTTTTCTGACGCTGGAGGAGATGTGGGGACCTGTTGCCTCCCAGCCGCTTCACCTGCAGACAGGAGACAATTGTCAATTTGTTGACCAATTCACCAGGTGCAAAGGCTTTACATAAATTTAGTCATGGGATGAATAACAAGAGAACAGAAGTAAAATATTTTCTCTTGAAAATAATCATTTTGTCATGCACAGCAACAATAATTATTCAATGCTTAGTGTGTGGGATAAAGTTCCAGGCTTTATGTTCATAATCATCTCCTGTACATAATTCATCCTTCTGCAGGACCAGTCAACACTTCAATGCATTAACAATTTAAAAATGGACATAGCTTTCGAAAGCCATGAAGCTCTTTTTCTCTCCATCCCACTATGGAGATGGTTTTGTTTAATCAGAATCCCTTTCCCAGGCCTCTCAGCTCTGAAACTCACTGCCAAGTAAAAATAATTCATCACAGATTCATGCGAAAATCAGAACAGGCCACGATCCCCTGCTGTTATTCCAGATTGGTAACTTAATTCCACATTTAACCATTTCCCGAGTCATGTAATGGTAAATACTTTGGGCTGAATTCTCAGTTTGGGAGACAGTGGGCAAGGTTCGCCGGGCGTGTTGGGCTCAAGCGAGACCACAACGCGGCCGGAGAATCCTGGGAGAGGCCTGCAGCAAGCCTCCGTACAGCCTCCGCGCTTCACAGGATTCACCGGAGTCCCAGGAAACGCCAAAGTTGGAACTGTGCCTCAAAAGGGCAAGACTGAATGCACTTGCGGACGTAGGTTGTAAACCTACTTACAATCTACCTACCCAGGATCCACTGGCCTCCCTCGATTCTCCGGCCTCCCCAGGGAAGCTGCAGCCAGACGTCGATCAGTGCGGGTCACACAAACGTGGTCCAGGCGGAACTGCACCCAGGGGTCTCCTGGGCTATCGGAGATGCCTGGGTGGTCAGGGTAAAGTGCAGGGTGGCTCCCTGACCCTTCCCTTGGAATGTGGGCACCTTGGCACTGCCCAGCTGGCACCTTGGCACTGCTACCTTTAAGCTCACTTAGAGATAGGGGGCACTGTTTGAAAATAGCGGCCGGATCTCTGAGTGCAGCTCCCCAGTGTTATAAAAATTCTAAGTGTGGGCTAAACCGGTGAGCAACTCCCCAGGACCGAAAATAGTGACTAAGCATCATTGAATAGTGATGGGGACCTCGCCAGCAGAGCTGACAGGAAACTCCCTGAAAAACCCGCTATAAGTTAACTTAGAAATTCTTTGGGAGAATCGCGCCCTATGGAGATGAATTGCCACTGCTATGCGCTCTCATTGGGAGCGGGAATCCAGAAGCGATTCACTATCTCTTGCCATGCAAATGTAAGCATGGTGGGGATTGAGAGAGATTCCCTCATGAATCCTGCTGTGGGGCCGTCATTTTGCGAGGTCCAGCGGCTGGGCAATTTTGCCCCACCATCCACCACTGGATTTGCCGGGTCGCCCCAGCCACAGTAGGAGGATGATCCAACCCCACCACCAGAGATCCCCTTTACGGAGACCCCTACCAGAGACCTCCCACCACAGACCCCCATAAGAGAGACCTCCCATAAGGGGGACACCAAACAGAAATCCCCCATTAGAGACCCCCACCAGAAACCCCACCATTACACTTACCCCCACCAGAGATACCCCCATAAGAAAGCACCACCCCTCATTACGGAGACCTCTGCCTGGAAGCTGGAGAGCAGTCCAGACAGGGACAGTGAAAAGATCACCCAGCTGTGAAACTAACTGCAATGTTTATAAACATTTAGCTATGATTGACAGCTCTTGGATCACATCAAAAGCAGTAAAGGGCTCTCACCTCTTTAAAGGGCTGTCAATCATTGGTAGATGTTTATAAATATTGCAGTTTGTTACACAGTAGGGTACTTGAGATCCATTCAAGCGTGAAGGGAAATGTCTGCAAGCTGTCTATCACAGCTAGTAAAACCAATTTCACATGGACATGAATGAAAACCCTGCAGATGAAAGATCTGAGGGGATTTAAACCCAACCTAATGTGGTTTTTGCTGTTTAAGAATTACGGGGGCTGCTTTTTCTGCCTGAGCTAGCAGGTGTATGACACAGGCAAGTTTTAAAGCAGTGAATTTTTTCACTGTCTCTCTCTGGACCGCTCTTTAGCCCCAAGCAGGGATCTCTGTAATGGGGGAGGGGTCTCTGGTTGGTGGGCTCTCTTATGGGGCTTCTCTTGTATGTTCTCTCTTATGGGTGGTTTCTGGTGGGGGTCACTGTAATGGGGGGTTTTGGATGGGAGGGGTTTCTGGTGGAGGTCTCGCTGATCAAGTCTCTTGTATGGAGGGTCTCTCTTATGGGTATCTATGGAGGTGGGGGTCTCTGTAATGGGAGTTCCTGGTGGGGGTGTCTCTGGATTGGGGTCTCTCGAGTGAGGGTCTCTGTAACGTGGGGTCTTTGTAATGGAGGGACTCTGGTGGGGGTCACTCTTATGGGGAGTCTCTGGTTGGGGAGGTGGGCTGGATTTGCATTGTGGGGGAGGGGCACCCTCCAATGGACTGTGGGAGCAAACTCCCTTAAAGAGTTACCCCCTTGGCCCATAGCAAGGTCCACTGCACCAGAGCCAAGTGAGAAATACCTACACCAATTCTCGCCTATGTGAATCCTGGTCCAGAGGACTGGAGAATCATACTGTCTTGGAGAATCTGGTGCCCAGCCCAACATTAGGTTGCAAATGAGTCAATTTGACCTATTTGCAACCTCCCCCTGGCGCGGGGTGGGAATTTCAACATCGTTGCCAACGGGGGAGTGAAGCATCGGAACGGGATCGTCAGGATTTTAAAAAAAATTTAAAGTGCCCAATTCTCTCTTTTTTTCCAATTTAGGGGCAATTTAGTGTGGCCAACCCAACTACCTGCAGATCTTTCCACGGTGGGGGTGAAATCCATGCAGACATGGGGAGAATGTGCAAACTCCACACGGACAGTGACCCGGGGCTGGGATCGAACCTGGGTCCTCGCCGCCGTGAGGCAGCAGTGCTAACCACCGTGCCGCCCGGTGAGATTTTGCCGTTGCATTGGAAACTCCTCTGCGGGGTGGCGAATCCAGCCCCTTATTGAGAGAGGAAAGCAGCTTTTGAGACTTAACTGGGCTCACTAACTGTGATAATCAATTCACCATTCACTGAGGGATGAATTCATAGTCTGCATTGCAATATATGAATATAGCCGAGTACTACTAGAACTGACTCAAAAAACAGCATTCTGTAAAAATCAGGATCAAATTTGGAACAAGCCTGGTTAGCAGAGTGAACATGGTGGGATGTGCAGACTATTGAGGGTCTTTAAAAATAATCAGCCCACTTTTACATTGAAACAAATCCAACTCTGAGCAGTAAACTCCTTTTGTTTTGTTCGTATCTAACTGAGATATATGCTTCTATATTACAAATCCCTCTCCAGGAAATCCGACTGATGTTTTTCCATTTGCTTCAGTATGATTTGAGTTTGCTTTGTCCGAGTATTTTAATCAGGAACATTGAAAATTCTACAATTCTTCAAGGATTTAATCAATATTTCATTTTCTTCCCCTAGCCAGTAAGGAATAACGAGTGCTAACAATTGTTACAGAAAGAAAACCGTTTTTGCAGGAGTAATTTAGCACCAAAAGCTTGAATGCAGATAACCGATGTTTAGCAAATATTTACTACCTTATGCTAATACAACGAATTGGAAGCATTTCACAAATGAGGCTCCAAGTAACGCAAGAAGCTAGACTCTAATCCTAAAGATTTAGGGGAAGATGCTCACCTTTTTGAGATGAACAAATTTGGATCTTTGGTCATAATTCATAACAGGCACAGAGAGATGGAGAAAAACATGAATTAAATGGAACAATGTGTCCTCAACGAGTTGTGCTAGATGACACTGAACTGAGTTTCCACCTCCAGGGCTGAATAATAGTAATTCAGACAGCTGTTGTATCTTCTGCTGAATTTCAACGGATATTTTAAAGGCAACGGGCTATGTTCAGTACAATTGCATTACAGTGGAATATTTTGCTATTTTCACCCTCCAGTACTTCTAAGCTTTAGAAGTAAGAGAAAGTGATGATCAGCTATCGTCATTCTCTCTTTAGGGGAACAAATATTTTTCCCCTGGTGCAGGTTTATACATGCCTCACTGTTCCCTGTAACTTAGGAAATATTTCTGACCTACAGTCACACAGCTGTTTTATAAAATTAGTGTCAAGAGAGATGGCATAACTCTTACGAACTTTCGAACAAGTAACTTAATTTTATTGTATTCTTGAAGCAGAATATGGACTTGCTCTTCGACCTGAAAGAGCAGGTCAACAATGTGACCTGCCAGCTGCTCAATCATTTCCCTATATACAAATTAACGATCAATTCAGTGTTTCCAGTCATCCTTGATAAAGATGGACTTGTGCATGTATCTTGTACAAAGGAACACTGTTGAATGATTGATTGATTACCAGCTGCCTAGAGTTAATAACAAGGGCAACTCGAGGAGTTTTTCTGTGCTATTAACAGAGCTTTGAATACTTTAGAAATAAAGCAAAACAAGCCTTTCCTCAGTAAACAGTGAAACCAACCAGCCTAACTTCAGGCACTGGGACGTAATAGCAAAGGAACAGAATTTATAGTACAGAGATAAAACCATTCTTACTCAACCATTACAGTTTAATTAATCTTACAGCTAGCATTCTAATATTTAATTGCATTACCATCAACTAACTGAAACAATGGCTGAGTTATGTGCAACACATCAAGCAAGTGAATGAAACAGAACTTGCCCTGAACGTTAGAATTTTACACAACAAGAAACAGCCATTCAACTGATTGCGATCTACTTAGTTCCATACCTCTGCTCTTGTCCCTTACCCTTTAAAGCTTTCTTTTCCCCTTCAATAGCTACAATAGATTTTGTTTACAGCACTGGCATTCCTAGCAAAGCTCATTGTAATTAAAAAAATAAAAATTCTCCTAACCTCTTTGTTCTTTTGGTGGTGATTTTAAATTTAGGCTCACTAAAAAAAGACACACCATCAATTAATGAATTTAATGAAGAGATGTGCTCAGAAAATTGTTCAAATTAGTACAGAAATGGTTTTGGGGAAATTAATGTGATTGAAGGTGAACTAATCTCCAGTGCCTGATAATCTTCATCCCAGAGTACTTAAGTGGCCCTAGAAATAGTAGACCCATTGGTGGTAATTTTCCAAAATTCTTTGGACTCTGGAATGGTTCCTACAGATTGGAGGGTAGGGTAGCATGTGTAACTCCGCTATTCAAAAAAATATGCAGAGAGAAAACAGGGAACTATAGACCAGTGAGCCTAACGTTGGTAGTAGGGAAGTTCCTGAATCCATTATCAAGAATTTCTTAGCACAGGATTTGGAAAGCAGTGCTCTAAACAGTCAGCATGGATTTACGAAAGGAAAATCATGCTTGACGAATCTACTAGAATTCTTTGAAGATGTAACTAGTAAAATTGACCAGGGAGAACCGGTGGATGTGGTTTATTTAGCCTTTCAGAAGGCTTTTGACAAGGTCTCACATTAGGAGATTAATATGTAAAGTTAATGGGATTACAGATAGTTCCTCAAGATGGTTAGCAGACAGGAAGCAAAAACCTGGAATAAATGGGTCTTTTTCTGATTGAAAATGAAATGAAAAAAAATGACAGGCAGTGACTAGTGGGGTACCGCAGTGATCTGTGCTAGGATCCCAACTGTTCACATTATATATTAATGAATTGGACAAGGGAACTAAATGTATTATCTCCAAATCTGCACATGACACAACGTTGGGTGGGAGGATGAACTGTGAGGAGGATGCAGGTTTGGTCAGGCTGAGTGAATGGGCACATGCATGGCAGATGCAGTATAATATGGATAAATGTGAGGTTATCCACTTTGGTAGCAAAAATAGGAAGGCAGATCGTTATTTGAATGGATGTCAGTTGAGAGAGGTGGATACTCAGTGAGACCTTGGTGTCCTCATGCAACAGTTACTGAAAGTAAGCACGCAGGTACAGTAGGCAGTAAAGAAGGCAAATGGTATGTTGGCCTTCATAGCGAGAGGACTTGAGTATAGGAATAGAGATGTTTTACTTCAATTGTATAGGGCATTGGTGAGGCCACACCAGGTGTATTGTGTGCAGTTTTGGTGTCCTTATCGGAGGAAGGATGTCCTTGCTAGTAGGGGGTGCAGCGAAGGTTTACCAGGCTGATTCCTGGAATGGCAGGACTGTCATTTGAGGAGATACTAAATTGGTTAGGATTATATTCATTGGAGTTTAGAAGAGCAAGAGGGATCTCATAGAAACTTAAAACATTCTAACAGGACTAGACAGAGTAGAGTCAGAATGTTCTCGATGGTGGGGGGAGTCCAGAACTAGGAGCCAAAATTTGATGGAAAAGGGGCAAATCTTCGAGGACTGAAGTGAGAAGAAATTTCTTCACCCAGACATGGTGAATCTGTGGAATTCACTACCACAGAAAATAGTTGAGGCCAAAATGTTGTGTCATTTCAAGAAGGAATTAGATATAGCTCATGTGGCTAAAGGGATATGGGGGGGGGGGGGGGGGGGGGGGGAGAAGAGAGGTATCAGCCTATTGAACTTGGATGATTAGCCGTGATCATAATGAATTGTGGAGCAGGTTTGAAGGGCTGAAGGGCCTCCACCTGCTCCTATTTTCTATGTAAATCAATACCTCTCGTCTTCAAATATTGTCCAATTAGGGTAACCAACACTGGAGGACACCCAAACTGGACACCTTTGTGACATGCCTTGGGTGACATCATCACTTTTGCACATTCCACTCCATTGGAGGACCATGACGTGTTTGGGGAGGGGGAGGGGGGGGGGGGGGGGGGGGGGGGGGGGGGGGGGCAGTATGGGGTCTATGAGGGCGGAAGAAAAAAGAATGAAAATAACTCAACCTTTTGCACCCCTTCCACATCAAGGTTGCTGCAGACAGGAAAGAAACAAACACAGATCCCTGCCAGTGCTTTACCAAGGTAAGTGGACTAAGGGTCAAAATGTTGGATATAGGAACATGGAAAATAGGAGTAGGAGTAAGCCATTTGGTCCCTCAAGCCTGCTCCATCATTCAACTAGCTCATGGCTGATCTACTTCAATGCTATTTTCTCACGATATCCCTGAATCCTTTGATGTGTTTAATAGCTAGAAATCAATCAATCAATCTCTGTTTTGAACAATCTTCCACAGTCCTGAGGTAGAGAATTCCAAAGATGCACTACCTTCTGAGTGAAGAAATTCAGCCTCATCTCAATCGTAAGTGGTGTACCCCTTATATATGAAGCCATCCAGTAACAGAGTGGCCAGAGGGGCTAAAGACCAGCTTGCCTGGTACAAAGCTAGATGTCTGGGAACCCTATTATCAATAGAGTATTTATAAATATGAAATGGAGCTTAATTATGTAGTGACAAGAGTGTGCAAGCCCACTAAGTACTCAAAAGTTGCTTTATTAACGCTTCTTGCTGAGCAATAATTTAAGTAAGTCAATGTTTGCTTCAGATACTGTGAAAGATCTTTTTTACAACTGGAAACATTTTTATGATACAGATCTTGCCATTTCCTGGAGAACATACACAGCCCAGAAGGAAGTACATTACACCAGGGGGCACTGCCAATGGAACTTGTAGTAAAGCAACAAAAACGTATCTTGGATTTATGTTTGGTCTGTGAACAATGTTAATATTTCCACTATTTAGACTCTGCTTCTGTAATTAATTATCACAGTTCAATCAGGTGGGAATGTCAACATATTGGGCCTTCTCCATAATTACTATTAACTCTAGTCCATCACCAGATATCAGGAGCTGAATTTATGTTTTTGAGTCTATTTACGTCAGTTTTTTAAGTCTCCTTCCACTCCTGACATGTTTGAGAGCTCTTTTATGATTACCTCACTTTTTAAAGGTGGACTTCACTAAAGAAAAACCTGAGTGGAAGTCATTTTGTTTTTGGAATCAGATTTGAAAGACCGTGAATGAGTGAAAAACAAGCATCACTTTCTCCAACGCTTCAGTCTTCCTTTTCCCTCAACTGAGGACTCTCCCCACACCAGGGTTTACGGGGTCAGCAAGTGTGCGCGTTCTATTTCACACACTTCTGCTCTCATCTCTTTGCTTCCCTCCCAAAACTACCCTTTGCCCTCATCTTCCAGCTCACCAGCCTCTGTATTCAATGGATCATCTTCACATTTCCATCACCACCAAACATATCTTCCCCTTCCCTTTCAGCATTTGGAAGGGACTGTTCCCTTTGCAACACCCTGTTCAATGCCTCAGTCACTCTGATGCGTCAACTATTTCCTTCATTATAAGGGTTCTTTAGGAGGTGGCAGCTTTTCCTCGACTTTCTGGCTCAACGATAAGGAACTAGGTCAGCAGCAGCAGCAACCCGGGGGGGGGGGGGGGGGGGGGGGGGAGGATCTCAAGGGGGTATTGTTTAAGTTAATTTGCTTATTGTTAATTTATTTTGTTGTTTATTGGGTTTGGGGGGGGGGGGGGGGTTGTTGCATGCGTTGTTACGGGTGCCGGGGGGTGTTTATTATTGTTATTATTGTTTTGTTGATATATATTTTTCAAAAAATTCCAATAAAAATTATTTTATTAAAAAAAATCTATTTCCTTCATTACATTTCCATGTGAGGAAGTTTATCATCAGGCAATGATTCTTATATGATAAGAGTCCGTCCTATATAATATAGTCCATTCTATCTATTCTTCATTAGCTATTTGATTTCAGCAGCTCCACTGCACTAAATTACTTGCATTTTCAAATAACCTTCAACAATTTTAAAACACAAGTGATTTGATAAATGCACTTTAGTTTTTTCCTGATATTAAATTATTCCTTTGGTTATTTATTTCTACATACTCTTGAAGTTCCAACAATATACTTTCTACTTCATGCTTTGGATTCATTCAAACTAGGACTGCATAGTTTTCCAAATTCAGAAAAAGGGATGAAAACTGTGATTTGTATGTTCATTAATACTTTAATCTAAGTTGGCTTCTATTGATTCTTCCCATCCCCATCGGGCAGGATGAACCTGCTGCAGGGCGATAAGTGAGTTAAATAATTGACAAGGTACATACCTGTGTGTGAGTAAATGTACCACAAAGCTCCTGTCAGAAGTGCACCAATTACAAATGCTGCAAATGCAATTCCCACGACTGATGGGGTATCCAGGCCGTAAATGATATCTGAAACGGAAAATGGCGGCATGACACAGATTGACAGGGTAGAAACCAAAACAAAAAATCTTCCAATAGGGTTATCATTTAACAAAAAGATTGAGGGGGTCAACTTTGTTGTTTATGAATCACGTCTGGTGTTTAACGCAACATATATATGCAAACTGTGGTGTAATCGACTTGATTTCAGGCTTGATTTAACTCTCTTGCATTGTGCTGAATATTTCAAACTTCTTCAAATACTTGACCGCTGACATGGTAGAAGAAAAACTAAGCTGTTGCATATGCTTTGGTCAGAAAATTCTGCCTTATTTCTCGGTTTGAAAAATCACAATTCAAATAGCACAAAATTTAGGCTAGACAGGAACAGCAAAATGGTTAGAAGTAAAGCTCCTGAGCATTCGGTCTGCAATCTTAAACTATTGGTAGAAATTGTACTTATTGGAATCAAGATAACTTCAGAGGCAAATTGCTTGTGAGGGACATAATATGGAGCAAATGATAACTGAATATTTTCTATAGTGCAGTAACTAACAGACGCTAGGTAAGCCTGCATGTTGAGCTAAATTGAACCACCCATTTAACGAACATCATCCTGTGTGGTTGATGAACGTAAGGCCTATGCACAGTAGTATGACCCCAGCCAGCAAGCTCGCCACTAGTAGGCTACCACTGTTACTTTGGGTTGTGCTATTTTCCACTCAGCACAGAATCACCTCTGGTCATGTTGCAGTTACTATTTCAAGGTAAACAAAACAGTATTTCAGACTGGTTAAGGCTAATTGCCCAACTCTTTCAGTATTATCTATCACAGATAAAAACTTTGGTCAGCCTGAATCAATCAACATCAATGATGGGGATGTATTGGATGGTCAAGAGATTGGGGTTCCATTTAAAAATGGGGGCCCGATCTTCTCCTGCACTCAGGAGCTCTGGCGAGCGGAGCTTCTCAGTGAAGGAAATGGGACTAAGTACGGCCTCATCGGGGAGTTCCCCACAGAATCGCCGAATATAACCAAAGTCTTGGCAGATAGCATGGTGTTTCTTCACACTTTGAGTGCCGGGAAACACCCGGCTTAAAATGTTTCTTACAGGACACTGTTCCCATTTGGTTAGATCATGCCCAGTTACTGTTTCTCCCTTCACAGATGCTCCCAAGTTTTTCCAGAATTTTCTGTTTTATTTCAAATTTTCAGCAACCACAGTATTTTTATTTTGCTTTGATCTTCACTGTACCTGATCTTCACCACTCTTATGGATATGCTTGGAATGAGGTTGTGTGGGAGGTGCTTGTGGAAGAGAGAATGTTGGGGGTGGGGGGGGGGGGGGGGGGGGGGGGGGGGGGGGGGGAAGAGAAAGTCTGGTAGCACGTGGGAAACCCAGGGGCTGGATTCTCTGATCCTGCAGTTATGTCCGCAGGATCCATCTGGTCTCACAACCAGAAAGTCGGCGCTGCCCCCGCACCAATCCTCCGTCTGGTGGGGGCTAGCAGCCGCACAGCGTGAAGCCCACAGTTTTACCTGCCTATATGGCCGGAGAATGGCAGGTCTGTGGCTGCGCACACGCATGGCGGTGGCCTGCAGCGGCTACGCTGTGCAACATGATGCCGGGCCGCGCCAAACACTGCCCCGTGACCAGCCTCGCCAACACCGCACCACCCCCTACCAGCCCTGATGAAGGCCCCCCACCTGCCAGCAGAATGGCTCCCCCTGCTGTGGCGACGCTGGACTCAGTCCGCAGCCGCCACGTGAGGTCCTCGAACAGTGTGAGCACACGTGTCCCACGCCGTTGGGGACTTGGCCCATCGGGGGTGCGTCTCAGGTGGCGTCCTGAGGCCGTCCATACGGCATGCAGCGTACTCCTAGCTTACGCCGTTTTTGAGGGGGCGGAGCTTCGGGGATTCTCCGGCCGATCGCCGAACACGATTTTAGCGTCGGCGATCGGGAATTCAGCCCCTTAAGTCTGCTTTTGAGTTTTCACTCCATAGTGTACGTTTTCTGTGATTGACAGGTTTCCTGCCCAGAAATCAGCCTGATTGACAGAGCGCTGAGGAGTTGAGAGGGGTGTGAAATGTCCAATCCGCAAAGGGTGGGTGTGAGGTGCAGGGCTATTGTTGGGGGTGAACGCGAGGGGTTGGAGGAAGCATTCTGCTCCTTCTGGTCCGCACGAAATACACTTCAGCACTTACAGCCTCTATTTGCTTTATTGCCAGGTTTTCCAAGGCCTGGGAAACCCAGCTGGTCACAGTCAAACTTGTAAAGCAAATTAAATCGGAGAATTTTATCTTCATTAACATATTTAAAATGCTAACTTGCACCCTGTGAGTGGGCTGGCTGCCCATCCCTTGACCTGCTTCAGTAAAATTTAGAAGTCAGTGGGTTGAGCCAGTTGCTGTGCGTACTCAGAATCTTTGCCCATTTAAACCTCACCTTACTGCACCTGTTCTCCGATAATAAAACTCCCCCCATGACCTCAGTTGACAATATTAACTAGTCTTAGTGGTAGAGGAAAAACATGAAAAGCTTGTGGTTTGAACTTGAGCTGGTAGTATAATTAGAAAAATAAAGGAAAGCTTTTCTATCTCCTAATTCTAATTGCACATTCATTTGAATTTCTAATACATTTCTAAAAAAAAATGAAACCCATCGATCTATTCCCTATGCACTGAGTTTCTTAACGTAAAATTGCAAGTAAAATATTCTTTAAAGATCGTGTATACAAGTTTTTAAATGCTGCTTTCTATACATTGTTGTTTTTTTTAAATACAGCAGTATCTGTGTGTTAGAAAAGTCCGTAACTTCGAAAATTGACTGTTCAGCCAAAATAACATTTAATCAGTCAACTTACAAGGCTGTGGTCTCTCTTTATTAATCTGGCTGTCAGATATCACTGAAAAGAACACAAATTAAAGTATTTAATAGAACTATTAATTAAAATGTTTACATTTTTATGAGCTAGTACAGTATTAACATATATAATTCTACAAAGCAGTAAAGAATTTAATCTGCACTTTTTCTCAATTTCCATGCTTTACCTAGATAAATTTCTGGAAAGAAGCTGCCTGTTTTTATTGGAGAATAATGAAAAGAGCAAAGGACATTTGACACATCTATACAGTAAACAATAACCGTTTGTTAATTTGAAGACATTGCATCATGTAAAAAAGGCAATTTATTCATGGATGACTTTAATTTTCATGTAGATTGGAAAAAAATCAAATTGGCAGAGGTAGCCATGAGTAAGAATTCATAGAGTGTATTCAGGACAGTTTCCTAGAACAATATGTTGTGGATCTAACTAGGAATCAGGCTAATTTGGATTTGGTCATGTGTAATGAGGCAGGTTTAATGAACAATCTCAGAGTAAAAGATCCCCTCGGAAGCAGTGACCATAACATGCCTGAATTTAGCTTTCAACTTGAGTGAGAAAATTTGACCAGAAACAACTGTGATATACTTAAATAAGGGTGATTATAAAGGAATGGGGGAAAAGCTGGCTGTAATGGACTGGGAAAGACGGCAAGACAGTTGATCACCAAAGGCAGGCGTTTCTGAAAATAGTTCATGACTCTCAACAAATGGCGGCACGTAATTAGTACTGCTGCCTCAGAGCGCCAGGGGCTGGGTTTAATTCCGGCCTTGGGTGACTGTATGGAGTTTGTACGTTCTCTCAGTGTCTACATGGGTTTCCTCCGGGTGCTCCGGTTTCCTCCCACAGTCCAAAGATGTGCAGGTTAGGTGGATTGGCCATAGAAAATTGCCCCTTAGTTTCCAGGGATGTACAGATTAAATTATGTGATTGCAGGTATAGGGTGGAGTGGATCGGTGCAGATTCGATGGTCTCCTTCTGTACTGTAGGGATTCCATGATTCTCTGAAGATACATCCCATTGATGAGGAAGGATTCTCGGAAGGGGATAAATCAGCCTTGGTTAATCAAAGAAGTGAAGGATAGTCTTAAATTGAAAGAAACAACATATAATGTGGCAAAGATTAGTGGTAAACCAGAGGATTGGGAAGTTTTAAAAACCATCAAAAGAGGGTAAACTAGCAAGTAATATAAAAATGGACAGGAAGAGCTTCTTTAAATATATAAAAAGGAAGAAAGAGGACAAAGTGAACATAGGCCTCTTAGAGAATGTGATTAGGGAAATAATAATGGGGAACCCGGAAATGGTAGAGGAGTTAAACAAATACTTTGTGTCAGTCTTCACGGTGGAAGCTTTGAACTCTCTGCATCTTCCAGAAGAAAGCTTAACCAAACCGGGTTATTGGGATCTTAATGTTCTTCCAATTAGTTTAATTTTCAACTCAAGCATAAGGATCTACCATTTATTTATATATATATATTTTTATACACCGGGGTGGGGTGGAGGCCGGGGGAGGGGGGGGGGGGGGGGGGGGGGGGGCAGAAGAGAGAGAACAGAGAACAATAGACCTATTCATTTGACGTTAGCAGTAGGGACAATGTGAGATTCTTTATAAAGATTGTGATAATTGGACACTTAGAAACAATTATATGATTGGGCAGAGCCAACATGAAAGGAAAATCACGTTTGACAAACCTGTCCAGAGTTTTTTTGAAGATGTTCCTTGTAATATGGATAAAAGATGAACCACTGATGTATTTGGGTTTTAAAAATGTATTCATGGGCCAGCATCTATTGTCCCTCCCTGAGGGCATTTAAGAACCAACCACATTGCTGTGGGTCTGGAGTCACAGTTAGGCCTGATCCGGTAAGGGTGGCAGATTTCCTTCCCTAAATCACATTAAGTGGATTTTTAGGACAATCAACAATGGTTTCATGGTCATCATTAGACTTTTAATTCCAGATTTTTATTTAATTCAAATTTCACCATCTGCCATGGCGCAATTTGAGCCTGGGCTCCCAGATACCCTGGGTCTCTGGATTTCTAGTCCAAACAATACCAAGACGCCACTGCCTCCCATTTTCAGAAGGTTTTCAATAAGGCTACACACAGGTGAGTAAACACAATTTGAACACATGGGATTAAGGGTAACATACTGCTAATGATTGAGAAGGTTAACGGACAGAAAACAGAGAGTAGGAATGAACAGGTCATTCTCAGGATAGCAGGATGTTACTAGCGGGGTACACGGATCAGTGCTTGGGCCACAGTTTCCCACAATCTAGAAAATAATTTCGATGGCAGGGGGTACCAAATGTAATATTTCCACATTTCTGATGACAACAAAACTAGGTGGGAATGTAAGTTGTGAGAAGGATTCAAGGAGGCGTCAACAGAATTTGGACAGGATAAGTAATTGGGCAAGAACATGGCAGATGGAATATAATGTGAATAAGTGTGAAGTTATCCACTTTGGTAGAAAAGACAGAAAAGGCAGATCATTTCTTAAATTGTGAGAGGTTGGGTAACATTGATGTCCAAAGGGTGTCCTTGTTCATGAATCATGAAAAATTAGCATGCAGGTGAAGCAAGCATTGAGGAAGGTAAATGATATGTTGCCCTTTATCACAAGGGGATTTGAGTACAGGGGTAATGATGTCTTGATGCAACTGTATAGAGCAGTGGTGGACACCACAGCAGTGTGACCCGGGGACCACATGCAGCCCATCTGGGTTCTGAGTACGGCCCACGAGACATTGTGTTGACTGTTGCCACGTGCAGGGTGCCACATTCCACTGATTTGCATCTGTGTAGTACTTTTATTATCAAAATGACTGAAGTGATATGCACATAGAGCAAGGGCAAATTAAGTGAGGTACATGTTGATTGCACATAAAGTAACTCTGCACTCCTTCTGCTGTTGTTTTTGAAGTTTATGATAGTTCTATTAATATGTAAATCATAAAGCATTTTCTATAACTCATTCTGAAATATTCAGCGTTAATTAAATTAATTTAATCTTATTCATGGGATCATGTTAGTGAAGCCTGATTTTAATCTTGTGGCACACGGAGATGAAGGAGAGCCACTCATGCGGTCCATTCACTAGCCTAGGTTGCCCATCACTGGTATAGAGCCTTGGAGAAACCACACTTGGAATACTGTGCATAGTTTTCATCTCCTTATCTAAGGAAGGATGTACTTGCCAGAGAGGGAGTACATTGGATATTCCCCAGAGTAAACCCTGGGATGGCGGGATTGTTAGGAGGAGACGTCGAGTAGATTGGGTCTGTATTCTTTAGAGTTTGGAAGCATGAAAAATGATCTCATTGAAACCTCCAAAATTCTTACAGGGCGTGACAGGGTAGAAGTGGATAGAACACTTCCCCAACCTTGGGACACAGTCTCTGAATAAGGAGCATTTAGAAAATGAATTTCTTTGCTCAGAGGGTGCTGAATCTTTGGAATTATCCACCCCAGGGGGCTGTGGAAGCTCAAACATTGCACATTTTCAAGACAGAAATCAATAGATTTCTGGGTACTAATGACATCAAGGGATATGTGGATAGTGGGGGAAATGGTGCAGAGGTAGATAATTAGCCAGTCTGTGTGAAATTTGGAGCAGGCTTTGATGGGCCAAATGGCCTATTCCTTCTCCTATGTTGCTATGTTCATGATATAATCACTTGACAGTAAAGTGCATTTGGTTTTCCTCTCCCCCGTTTAATGTTTAAAAAGCACAAACACATAAGTAAGTCGTTAAGATGTTTTCCACATTGAAAGGACTGCTTGTTTTACTTAGAAAACAAAGGATAAACCAAGGCCATGTGTTTCAAAAACATGTTGCACATAAAGGGATGTATTAATCATTCCAGATGATGCTTATATGTTGTCATTGTAACAATATGTTGACAAACAGATAAACTTTATAGGCTCTATAATTCCATTCAGGGGATAGGAACATAGGACAGTACAGCACAGAACAGGCCCTTCGGCCCTCGATGTTGTGCCGAGCCATGATCACCCTACTCAAACCCACCCTATACCCGCAACCCAACAACCCCCTCCTTAACCTTTACTTTTTTTTAGGACACTACGGGCAATTTAGCATGGCCAATCCACCTAACGCGCACATCTTTGGACTGTGGGAGGAAACCGGAGCACCCGGAGGAAACCCACACACACACGGGGAGGACGTGCAGACTCCGCACAGACAGTGACCCAGCCGGGAATCGAACCTGGGACCCTGGAGCTGTGAAGCATTTATGCTAACCACCATGCTACCGTGCTGCCCTAATATTGCAGGCTTGGAGGAATGAACTGGAGTTTAGGATGAACTGGAGTTTAGGAGGGTTGAGTGTGGGAGGCTGAAAAAGCCGTGGCCAATCCAATCCTGTCGGTTTCCTATCACGCAGGCATGGTTAAAATTACTCATAGAGGTTTTGGAATGAAGAACTAAGCTGAGATCGTGGGCGGGCAGCTCGGCATCAAAGTTGTGGAGGGACAAAGGACAATTACTTTGTTCTTCCCGGTGTTTATATCATCATAAGTGTGGCTTATCTAAGGCTGAACAGTGGACAAGTAATCTGACATCACAGGGGCAATGGAGATGTGGTGAAGGGATTGAACTGGGTGGTGTCAGCATAAATGTGGAAGCCACGTCATTTATTCCAGATGGAGAGGGGGATCTAGAGATGCCAATCGAACGTGAAAAGAGAAATCATTGATAGAAATGTTCTGTCTACCCTCAGCTAGGTAACAGTGGAATCAAGCAAGGAATATATTGGCTCATTCAAATGGGCTTCCAATTACAGGCAATTTATGGCTTTGCTTCCGAGGTAAAGACCCAGGCCATACGCAGTGATTTTTAAAAAAAAGTGTCTTCACGGGTTCTATAGCGATTGTGATTCTATGATTTTAGTGAAAACAATTGCTCTTTGATATCAAAATAGTTTTAATGGAGCAGATTTAAACAATAACATTCATATGTCCATGCAGTTATAACCATTAATCTTCATTTCATTGGTCTTTTTAAGCAAAGCACGTATTTCTACCACAAACTAATGAAGTCCAAATGTAAGTAAAAAAGAAAACATACAGTTCAACCCCAAATGTTTGAACTTTCACTTGAGGGGTAACGCCATAGGTCAATAATTTTTCTTGCAAAAAACCTATATACTCCTTCTACTTGTATCTTGGTATTAAGCTAAAATAACAAACCAATTACCATTTAAATTGTACAAAGGGAAATTGACCACATTGGAATTAGCTCTCATTTGAGTGGGAAAGTAAGTTGGTCATTATTTTAAGATGTTTTATGTGGTGACAGCCTTCTGTCTCATGAGATGATGGTTTGTGGCATGGTGGTCAACTATGCTAATCATTGCCTGGTGTAGCTCAAGAGCCCCACTCTGGCATGGCAGTCTCTGCTCTACTTGCTGTAAGATAGTGGGCTGAGAAGGTGCATGATTCACTGGCCTTTGTTTTCTTATTTGGCTAGATGAGCTTTTAATTTCTGAACTGTTCCCATCACTTATGTGTGCCTCTGCAAAACTGGAGTGTCTTCTCCAGCGTGCGAGAATGGGCAATATTTTTGAAGATTCTGAGCTGCACAAACGTCAGGGACCGCCTCTCAACCTCCATCGCTGAGTTCAAAGTGCTGTATTTGACACCAGCTTGATTGCAAGAGTTGCCAGAAAGATGACCTGTTTGGACATCAGTCTGCCTTTAAGTTCCACTCCAGATTATTTTTCTCAGGATTTTCTCCCTGATGTTGTTCCTTCCAATGTTTTCCATGCATGAAATATGCAATTATGATAAAATAGGGGCAGTTAAGGTTACAACGCAAAAGAGTTCAACCCATAGAAGAGTTGGAAGTAACCAAAGACAATAAGATGGATGATTCCTCGCCCTGATATCCTCTTTAAAATGATATTACAGCAGGATAATTTGTATCGCACAGCTGTTTCCTTCCCTAAAGATTATCGATCATTAATAAATGATTTTGCAAGTCTGTAGACAGTCAGTAGGAGGCAAGGGTGCATATGTTTCTTGGATGTGGGTCATGCTGCTTTTTCCTGCCCATCCCCAAGCGCCATTAGGATGTAGATAATTCTAAAATCAAAATAATTTACTTCTGCATATTCTTGATTGTTCTACCACTCTCCTTGCTGCAGTGGATATGGATAGAGTTTAGGTTATTTGCCGAAGTTTGCTGACAACAGGGTGCCACGTTGGCGCAGTGGTTAGCACTGCTGCCTTACGGCACTGAGGACCCGGGTTCGATCCTGGCCCCGGGTCACTGTCCGTGCGGAGTTTGCACATTCTCCCAGTGCCTGCGTGTGTCTCACCCCCACAACCCAACGATGTGCAGGTTAGGTGGATTGGTCATGCTAAATTGCCCCTTACTTCGAAAAAAAAAGAATTGGGTACACTAAATTTAGATAAAAAAAACATTGCTGACAACTTTCACAAACTCAAGCTGTACATGTACAAACATATGTCGAGAAAAATGAGATCAGATCATCAGATCCATTAATGCTCATTCCATCTGACTTAGCTCTCTTCATTTGGAACAAAGGGCTGAAAAATGTACTGAATTACAGAACATAATCTTTAAAACACCTGTGAAGGATCCTGCAAAATCTTTAATCTCATACAATAAAAGTGGAATTTGACTTCATAATAATTCAAACATAAAGTAATGAGCCCGGGTGGCATGGCGGCACAGTGGTTAGCACTGTTGCCTACGGCGCTGAAGACACGGGTTTGAATCCTGACCCTGGGTCACTGTCTGTGTGGAGTTTGCACATTCGCCTCGTGTCTGCGTGGTTATCATGTATAGGTTGTGTAGGTTAGGTGGATTGGCCATGCTAAATTGCTGCTTAATTGGAAAACAAAATAATTAGGTACTCTAAATTTTAAAAAAATGTTTTAAAACAAAAAGTAGTAATGAGCCTATTGGAAACAGATGGATTTGGAAAATGCAATCCCTGCACTGGTAAATTTCCTTTCCTCTGACATCATCTCTCTGACTTTCTAAACCACAATCATTGTCGCTCTCCTCAAAACCCTCTTAACCCATCATACTCTCTACCCATCACCTTATCATTAATTTCTGTTCCACCTCAAAAGGTCCTTGGACTAATCCTTACCTCTCTTCTTTGCCCATCTCTCCTGAAACTCTACATTTCAAATCCTCCATTCAGTTCTGCTCATTGTACAGGAAAACAACTCTCGCCAATAACAAGTGACCCTTTTTCTATGACTGTGATGATGGTGTGTTATCCCTTCTGGTCTTCCTCAACCTCTCAAAAGCAGCTGGCATGGTAAACTACAATCCAGCCCCAAGTCTACAAACTTCCACTTCCAAATACTTATATGTAGCCAACAAATCTCGAGTAATACTATTTCTGCCCTACCCTCCCCACTCTCCCAACATCACCTGAGTATTTATCTTTGTGACCTCCTGTCTTTTTTCTATATGGGGTTCACATAAAATATATGTAGGTAACACCCAACAGTACCCCAGCACTATGTCTATTGATCAGTGCTGTCTAACTTATATTCTGACATTATGGGCGTGATTCTCCCACCGTGAAGCGCGCAGCGCAGTCCTGTTGTGCCGGGAGGTTTTTGGGAGATGCACAAATGGGCTTTACGCCAGGTGCAAAACTCTGTGCGAGTTACGCGACCTGCGGAGCCCGGACCATCTGGATAATGCCCTCGCTGGGCAGTCTGGCACTGCCAGGGTCAGGGGCAGTGCCCTAGTGCCAGTTCCAGAGTGCCTGGTTAGCACTGTCAAGGAGTGGGGCCAGAAAGGGGCCATGCCCATGAAAGGGGGGGGGGGGTGGTGAAGGGGGGTGGCCCCTCTCTGGCCCCACTATGAAGGGGTGTCATGAAGGTTGGGGGTGTTGAGGGGGGAGGCCTGAAAGGGTGGCCATAAAGGTGGGGGCCCCAGCGACCCTATAGCATGGAACTGCATCCCATGTCTAGGATGTCTCACTAATTCCTTTAGGTTAACATTGGAAAGATCAAATTATTTGTATTCAGTATCAGCTCAACTCTCTTGCCTGTGATTCTATATCCCCTTCCTGAAAATTTACTCAAGTTGCACAAACCTGTGTAACTTTGATGTCATTGTTGATTCTGAGCTGAACTTCAAACTCATAGTCCATCAACCAGACCACTTATTTTCAACTCCATCCTCACATCAACACCATCTAATGAAAGCTTTATACAAGCTTTTACCACCTAGAGATTCAATAACACTAATGGTTTCCTTCCTCTCCTATTATTTACCCTCCATAGAATCTACCTTGTTTCACACTAAGATCCACGCACCAATGTCCATGTTGTCCTCCAATGTCTCCCTGTTCCATATAAACCTAATTTAAAACTCCCATCTTCATATCATTCCATCGCCCTTAGTCTTCCTTTCCTTTACAACCTTCTCACGACTTACATCACATCTTACAAAACATCCCACACCTTATGATCTTTTGACTCTGTCCTCGATGCATCCCCTCATCAGTCACATACCTTTCAGTCACCCCCGTCCTACTCTCTTCCTGGATTCCCTTTCCTGCTTTTAAAACTTTCTGAAAACCCCTTGTTTTTCCCTGCAACTTAGCCTACCAGCTCTAATGTGCACTTGTTCCTTGTTATTTTTCTTGGGATGTTTTGCATGCTGAAAATACTGCAAATGCAATTTGTTATTGTTGTCAAAAACTAGATTCCAATGAAGACTACCTAGAATTATTCAAAACAAATTGGGACAACTGAAGAAAGGGTCCTATTTAAAAATAAGTCCAAATTGTTAAAGCATGTTACATCTCTTTTTACCAGAGGGACCCCTGTTGCGTGCTTAGATTGTTTAGAATAATTACCTAAATCATGGTTCTTATACCTTAAAACCACAATGAACAGCAAAAATAACTTTCCAACTAGTCAATTCAATTATCCGTCTGATCGCGCAAATAGCAGATCTAAATGAAATCATGTTTGGCCATAATTCCAATATATGGCAAGGACTGTACAAATCCTTTACTGAACACGTCTTCATTGCTGTAGCTTTGAATCTCGTGGCCTTAAGACACTCGACATGAAACAGAAAACACTGATGACAATCTGCATTTGTACAACCCCTGCTGTAAAATATTCTTAAGGTGCTTCACAGGAACATAATCTGACAAAAACCGAACATGACAGGTGACTAAAAGATTTTATGAAGTGTCTTAAAGGAGGAGAGAGGCATGGAGAGGTGGGAAGGTTAAGGGAAGGAATTGCAAAACTTGGGGCCGAGACAGCTGAAGCCACAGCTGCTAATGGTGGGCAAAGGGAGTTGGGGTGTACAAGGGCTCAGGATTGGAAAAGTACAATTACTGATTACAGAACTCAACGTACATAATTGGTTATGCGAATCAACAGACAGGAATTGTGTGCTACACCTGTACACTACCGTCAGATTTTTGCTGTTGACTCACCTTGTGTGTTGGGTATTTTTCCACGAATAACAGCCAATGGCTTGGTAAAAGACTGTCTGTTTCTCATCATAGCCATTATTATTTGCAAATTCACATTTATACAAGCTTCATCAGGAGGAATGCACTGCAGCATGAAATAAACAAACCAAGGTCAAGGAAATACAAATCCAACATTTGAAATGCCAATGTGTTATCAGCATTGCGGAGGACTGGTTAAATTTTATTAACCAACATGAATTAAAAGTTTTATTGCTGAAATTTGCGAATTGATATATTTGATGCCAATCAATTATGTTTTGATGTCAACTGTGGCAAACGATCTACTTGAAATGTTTTCAGGGCATTACATTTATTTTCCTTCTACAAAAATAATGAGCTATTTGTCTGCAAACTTCTGTACAGATTGATTAATTGCATACTTTGCATTGTTTAGTTCATATTTTTGGGATATATTCATATTGCAAAAAAGGAATTTAATAAATCAGAACATAATCTAAACTAAACCCAGTAAACTTTCTTGATGGTACAGTACAGAGTATTGCTGTCAAACCTTTCATCTTGCACTCCTCAGGACAGACGCAAGAATACCAAATTTCAAAGGGAACATAATTTCTACTGCATGAGAAAAGAGGTGCTGATTGGTTATCAAGTTGGCTCTGATTGGTTGAGATATTGCCATCGTAAATACACCAGGGAGCTATTGACCCTCATGCTTGCATGCCAATCAGAAAACCAATTGTGGTACCCATCAGCAAACATACAGTAATTTGGCTTACGTTTGGCTAGAGTTTCTGCTCCCACTCTGGTCGGGCAGGTTCACTGATAGGAGCAGACAATATCACGAGAAGTACAAAGTCATGTTTCACGTTGGCATAAGCACAAAATGTGATTGCCCCCTCCATGACAGGGGACATTTCCTGATGTTGAACATTGGGAACCTTATTTGAATACATTACCAAGTAATCAACAGGCCAGTACATTAGAATCACCCCTCCCCCCCCCCCCCCGGCCAAATAATCCAGCCATGACGGCAGAATGGGGGTTGAGGGGGGGGGCAAAGAGTGGATAATGCCCTGGTACCCCCAGGGGTGCCTGGGCAGTACCGGAGCGAAAGGGAGAGGTTCCAGGGCCTTGGTCACTGTGCACTGGTGCAGCCTTTAAAAATGGCGCCCTTAACCTTGTGTTGCTGGTGGGGCAGGTGAATCGGAGGCCATCCTGCCGCGATATGTCATTTGACCCATTCCTTGATTTTTTGTTTTTAAAGTCCCGAGCTATATGGCGGATAAAACCGCCATTATTGTCAGCGGCTTCATTGCCGTTTTTCCTGCTGATTTCCAGAAAAATCTCGCCTGAAGGATGTGTTATCTTCAAGGGGGTAAGTGTCAAAAATCTTCTAACTTGGGTGTTATCTGAACACATAAGTAAATTTGATTATTCTAACACTAAAGAAACATCTAACTTATGTAAATAGCTTTCAATTTGCACCTTGCTTGAATGTATTATATTTCAATTTCAACGGTTGAAATAATATATTTAGAAATAGCACAAACCTTGGGGAGATTAGGAAATCCTTGGCTTTCAGCATCCTTTTTGCTGCATAATGTAATTTCACAATGAAGAAAGACTAAGGACATGTTGTAGATGGGCTTAAACACAAAACTGAACCTCTTTTTTTCCATTTCTGCATGAGGTACTAGAAAATCGAGCTTCTGAGAACTGTAGAATTTCACAGATTCCTCCTTCGGACAAATGTTTTCAATAATGCTGTACTCTGAATAGGCAACAGGGTCCGACGATGCAGAAATGTAGCAGGTCTGGATAACAAAACTAAGTTCCGGGTCAGATTTGGTAACAGACACCTACGTGGAAGAAAGAATAATAATTTCTTATGAGAATACTTTTAAATCACACTACAAACTCTTCAAATGAACAAGTCAGCTTCAAAGAAGAAGAAAATTCAGAGATAAAGTCTTTTGCCAAGAAAAGATTCACCCTTATCCTAATTCACTCTCTTGCAGAAACACTAATTTTATTTTACCACAGAGTGCCTTCGGGTGAATATTCCCCACTGCTTGTCTGCTCCCATAATGTTACTACTGGGGAGAGTTCATGAAGCACCTCTGTAGTAGTGAATAACAAGGCACAATTTCAGGTTGGCCGTAGGGTCATTTTCACATCATCAGCTGAAAAATGAAATGAAAATCGCTTATTGTCACGAGTAGGCTTCAATGAAGTTACTGTGAAAAGCCCCTAGTCGCCACATTCCGGCGCCTGTCCGAGGAGGCTGGTACGGGAATCGGACCACGCTGCTGGCCTGCTTTAAAAGCCAGCGATTTAGCTCAGTGAGCTAAACCAGCCCCAACAGCTGGAGATGCAGATCAAAAATATAATTCTTTATGTAAAGGGAGAATGTGTAGAATGGTGGCAGATCTCAATCATGTCTAACTCAGAAAATGACCATGTTATACTTTCTTAATACTACTTTAAAATTGATGGAATAATTTGGCTGTCACAATTCTGACCAGAATTCTCCGGTCGTTGGGATTCAATTTTCCGGCTAGCAGATTACCCCGGCCAGTGTGTGTCCCGTCGGCGTGGTAATGTCACTGAACTAGTAATCCAGAGGCCCAAGGGACAGGAGTTCAAATCCCACCAAGGCAGTCAGTGGAATTTAAATTCAATGATTAAATCTGCAATTAAAAGCTAGACTCAGCAATGGTAATCATTAAATGATTGTCACAAAAACTCATCTGGTTCACTAATGCCCCTTGGGGAAAGAAATCTGCCATCCTTGCCTGGTCTGGCCTACATGTGACTCTAATAATAATAATAATCACTTATTGTCACAAGTAGACTTCAATGAAGTTACTGTGAAAAGCCCCTAGTCGCCACATTCCGGCGCCTGTTTGGGGAGGCCGGTACAGGAATTGAACCCGCACTACTGGTCTTGTTCTGCATTACAAGCCAGCTATCATAGCCCACTGTGCTGGTTGTCTCTTAAGTGCCCTCTGAAATGGCCTCGCAAGCCACTCAGTTATGAAAAAGGGAATGGTACCAGATGGAATACCTGGCATCGACCAAGGCACCAGAAACAACAAAGGAATATCCGGCTCTCAACCTTGCTACAACAGAGAATGCAGGAGCAACATCAGAAGTGTCAATCTGGTGAAGCTACAACACAGGACAATTTGCATGCCGAACAGTTGAGCCAAGGAACTCCACAATGCACCATATTTAGTTGTGAATGGTGGTGGATAATTACATCTAACTGGAGGAGGAGGCTCCACAAATATCCTCATTGATTGGTGGAGCTCAGCACATTACTGCAAAATTGAAGGCTGAAGCATTTGCATCCATATTCAGCCAGAAATGCTGAGTGGATGTTCCAATTCAACCTCATCCTGAGGTCCCAACATCACAGATGTCAGACTTCAAACAATTCGATTCACTTCACGTGATATCAAGAATTGGCTGAAGGTACTGGATATGGTAAAGGCTGTGGACCCTGATAACATTCCAGCAATAGTATCCATGCTCCAAACTAGCCACAGACTTAGTCAAACTGTTCCAGTACAGCTACAACACTGGCATCTATCCAACATGATGAAATGTAGCCTAGGTCCTGCACACAAAAAGCAGGACAAATCAACCTGGCCAATTGCCGCCTCATCGGTCTATTTTCCATCATCAGTAAAGTGATGAGAAGAAGTCCCTAATTGTGCGATCAATTGGCACTTACTCAGGAATAATCTGCTCAGTTTGGGTTCCGCCAGGGTCACTCAGTTCCTGACGTCATTATTGCCTTGGTCCAAACATGGACAAAAGAGCTGAATTCAAGAGGTGAGATGAGAGTAACTGCCCTTGACATCAAGGCAGCATTCAACCGAGTATGGCATCAAGGAGCCTCAGCAAAACTGAAGTTAATGGGAATCGGGGGAAAACTCTTCACTGTTTGGAGTCATATCTAGCAGAAAGGAAGATGGTTGTATTTGTTGAAGGTCAATCATCTCAGCTCCAGGACATCACTGCAGGAGTTCATAAGGGTAGTGTCCAAGGCACAACCACAATTTGCTGCTTTGCTAACAACCTTCCCTCCATCAGAAGATCATAACTGGGAATATTCTCTGATGATTGCACTATGTTCTATTCCATTTGCGATTCCTCAGATACTGAAGCACTGTGTCCATATGCAGCAAGTCTTGGACAACATGCAGGCTCTTGGCAAGTAACATTTGTGCCACACAAGTGCCAGACAATGAATATCCTACAAGATAGAATCTAATAATCTCCACTTGACATTCAATGACATTACCATCTCCCATTATCAACATCCAGGGGATTATCACGGACCAGAAACTGAACTGGACCAGTCATATAAATACTGTGGCTGCTAGGGTAGGTCAGGGGTTGGGAATTCTGTGGCGAGTAACTGACCTTCTGATTCCCCAAAGCCTCACTACCATTTACAAGACACATGTCAGGAGTGCAATGGAATATTATCCATTTGCCTGGATGAGTGCAGCTCCAACAACTCTCATGAAGCTTGACCCTATCCAGGATAAAACAGCCCGCTTGACTGTTTTCATTCCCAATACCTCTGATGCACAGTGGCAGCCTTGTGTATCATCTACAAGATGAACTGCAGCAACCTGCTAAGGCTCCTTCGACAGCACCTTCCAAACCTGTGACCTCTACCACCTAGATGTACAAAAGCAGCAGATGCATGGGGACACCACCGCCACCAAGTTACCACAATGCCACATATCATTCTGATTCAGAACGATAACACCGGTCCTTCACTGTGGCTGGGTCAAAGTTCTGCGACTCCCTTCCAAGCAGCACCTTAGGGGTACTGACACCTCATGGACTGCATCGGTTCAAGAAGGCAGCTCACCACCACCTTCTCGAGGGCAGTTAGAGATGGGCAATAAATGCTGGGCTACAAGCAACCCGTGTAAGAATAAAAACAATTGTTGTCAAATCAGCTGAGTATTTCTGGCATTTTTTGTTTTCATTTAAGATCCTAAAGCTTTTTTTAAACTGTTTAAGTCTAAACAAAGTATTGTATTCACCATCATTAAATTGCAGATAATTTTGTCATTTTTATCGTCTCAATTCAACAGTACAAGAAGGTTGTATTTGCAGTTCTTCAAAATAGATGAGGGAATGTGGTGAGCAATGCCCATGGTCTTGTGTGTAAAACGTTATGGTAAGCTGGCAACTGTACTATTGCTCCATAATATGCCACGTATTAAGCTGCAGGTTTTAGTTCACTGGCAATACAGGTTATGTCTTCTCTTGGCTCTCGTTCTAAACTCCAAGAAACAGTGTATGATCATTGGAGCAATAGAAATATTACACGAGCAATATTTAAATGAACCCTTCAGGGCTTGTGAGGTAAATGTATCATCTCAAATACAACATGGTCAATACATGATTAAGCAACTGAATGCTCAGCCATTGCATTAATCTCATGAACATAAACTTGGTGGATTTGGGTGTTATTTGTAACACTGCGGGGTCCGGTGCAAGTGATCCGGGGGGGGGGGGGGGGGGGGGGGCGGCGTTGAAACGGACGAGGATGGCGGTGGCGGGGGGGATGCACTGACCCTCCTCTGTCGGTGTTATTGGGGAGGGCAGGGGTGTCTTTACTATCACTTAAGAGATTGGGTTGGCCATTGAATACAGCACCCTGACCTCCGTGAAGCCGGGCTTGCTGGCGTGTTTCGGCCCCGCCCTCCTCACTGCTCTTGCAAATCACGCCACCCTCCAAAGCAAATGGACTAAGTAAGGGAAGATCATGATGGGAACTGTGCTGGAACAGTTGGCATGATTTGCACTGATGTTCTTGCCCTAAATGGTAAGTAGTAATTTTTTAGGAGAATTCCACCCACTGTTTCACAGCAATCAGCAATGAATAGAATGCAAATAATCTTTAAATTGGGTATGGTATTAACAGGATAGTGCAACATGAAAAGTTGCTAATTTTACAACTACAATTATACATTGAAATGAAATTATGGTCAACGTTATACTTAGAAGAATTTCTTTGGTCAAACGCCCAATATCATTTTGGACTTACTATTCCTACATTTTTCCCTGGCAAACCAAAGAAATTCAAACCACAAATTAACCATCTGTTCACTCAAATTCACGCATCAGATCCAAAAGAAGAACTGAACAGTTCAGCTAAAACCACAGCCTGCACAATTGTTTAGCTCATTCCCAAGCGTGCCAGAATGATTACCTCAACAAATAACGGGTGATTCTCTGAAACAGTGTGCACGCCTTGTGAAGGAGTACGGAACAGATCTGTGTTGTACAGTTCCATGTTCAAAGTTGCATTCTTGATTTGTGTCAGAGAAGGGACACGAGAACGGGAAGGCATTTCAGATTTCTTGCTGGGTGTGAAGTAGGTACAGTTAAACTGAAACAAAAAGGAAATTACTCCTGAAATATCCATACAAGCTGGCATCAACAATTAAACCATTTCTACAAATTCTAGTACACCACAAACTCTGAGGTAATTTGGCAACAAATGAAATATGATTCAAATAATTAACTTTGAAAATCCCACAAAATTATGACTGCCACAACTTCTTTAATACCCTAGGCTGAGAAAATTAAACACTTCTCATCACTATTCAGGAAACCCTGTGCATGTCATTGCAAAGGTAGCATCATAGTGGGCAGCATTTTAAGGTCAGGATCCTGACATCAAAGGCATCCTGGATTGTTTACACCCCCCCTCCCCCCCCCACCACCCCCCCCCCCCCCCCCCCCCCCCTCCCCACCACCCAACTCCACTCACCTCTTTGCCTCCTGTGGGGATGCTGCCTCCTTGCAATCAACATCTGATAATTGACCTTCATTGGCCTTTAAGTTACCTTAAGTAATTATCCACTACATATTGAGGCGATGATCCTGCTCAATTTTTCCTCTAACTGCACAAATTAAGAAAATCCACTTGGGTGTCTACCTATGGGACTGCACCCCAGGATGAATAATTTCCAAAAAGCTAAATAATAACCGTGATACAGTTACGTTTGTAATAAATTATTCACAAGCGACAGTTTGCAAATAATTATACAACTTCATGCTGCAGTTCGAAGGTATGGAAATGGCCTTTTTAACATGAAAATGGCTTATTGTCACGAGTAGGCTTCAAATGAAGTTACTGTGAAAAGCCCCTAGTCGCCACATTCTGGCGCCTGTTCGGGGAGGCTGGTACGGGAATTGAACTATGCTGCTGGCCTGCCTTGGTCTGCTTTCAAAGCCAGTGATTTACATTAACATGCAGTCAATGGGAAAGGGGAAATAATTAACCTATTAGGTTTTATTATTTCGATTCTTCATCAATATTATTTATGCTGGTAATGTCAGCTTAAAACTAAAAACATCACACTCACTCTGCTTATAAACAGGGGCTGTCTGAAGTTAGAAAACAGTTTATGGCCAGCAGGTGTAGGGTTAATGGTATTATCAATTCTTATTTGGAGGAATGTGAATTTGAGAAGGCAGTTGTCCTTGCAAATATGCACATTTCTATGACCTCTAACCTGTACTGCTTGCACAAAATACTTCAGAATGTAAATAAAAAATACGTTAGACATTAAACAGCGTACCAGAACAGTTTTCGGTCTGTTTCCAATTGGGTCATCACCATCACCCGGGAAACCGTTGTCTCCAGACTCTTCATTATCACCATACCATCCACTTCCTTCAACAGGGTACTCTAGCTCAATCACAATCTGTCAGAGAAAATTCAATGGTTCGGAGAAATCATTTGGCATTGTTGATCTCCCAAAGCATTGTTCATAATCAACAAGTAAAGAAAATATTTTTTTCCCCTATAATCTGTTACAATTTAATTTGTACACACTCTGTTCTAGCGTCTCGGACGATTACATCTGCAGGAAGTGTAGCCAATTGCAGCTCCTCACAGGCCACATAGATCGGTTGGAGCAGCAGTTGGATGCACTTAGGAGCATGCAGGTGGCGGAAAAAACCATAGACAGGAGGTTTAGAGATGTGATCACACCCATAGTTCAGGCAGATAGATGGGTGATCGCGATAAGGAGCAGGCAGTCAGTGCAGGAATTCCCTGTGGCTGTTTCCCTCTCTAATAGGTATACCGTTTTGGATACTGTTAGGTGTGGGTGGGGGGGAATTGGCTTACCAGAGGAAAACAATAACAGCAGCCAGAGCAGTGGCACCCTGGCTGGCTCTGTTGTTCAGCAGAGAGGATCAAAGCGCAGAACAACAATAGGTATAGAGGACTCTATAGTCAGGAGCACAGACAGACACTTCTGCGGACATGAAAGAGACTCCAGATGGTATGTTGCCCCCCTGGTGCCAGGGTCAAGTATGTCTCTGAATGGGCACAGAGCATTCTGAAGGGGGAGGGGGTAAGGCAGAAGTCATGGTACACATTGGTACCAATGACATAGGTAGAAAGAGGGATGAGATCTTGCATCAAGAATTCAGAGAGTTACGTAGTGGACTAAAAAACAGGACCTCTCGGTTTGCAATCTCTGGATTTCCCCCAGTGCCACGTGTTAACAAGAAGAGAAATAAGAGAATAGCGCAGATTAATATGTGGCACAAGAGGTGGTGCAGGAGGGAGGGTTTTAGATTCCTGGATCACTGGGACCATTTCTGGGGAAGATGGGACCTGGACATGTGGGACGGTCTACATCTGAACCAGAGAGGGACCTTGCTGGCAGGTTTTCTAGTGCTGTTGGGAGGTGTTTAAACTAATTCTGCAGGGAGGGGGAATGGAGATTAGCAGATTAGGGACATAGCATGACACAGAAGAGCAATCAAGTCAAAGGGAATAGAGCGGTAGTAAGTTTCAATGGAGTAAGACAAGGCTGGATGGCCTCCACTTTAATGCCAGGAGTATAAAATAAAAAGGATGAGTTAAGGGCGAGGATTGGCACGTGATATAGCAGCCATGATGGAAATAAAATGAAATGAAAATCGCTGGTCACAAGTAGGCTTCAAATGAAGTTACTGTGAAAAGCCCCTGGTCGCCACATTCCGGCGCCTGTTCGGGGAGGCTGGTACGGGAATTGAACCGTGCTGCTGGCCTGCCTTGGTCTGCTTTAAAATCCAGCTGTTTAGCCCTGTGCTAAACCAGCCCCAGACGTGGTTGAGGGAGGGGCAGGATTGGCAGCTCAACATCCCGGGATATAGAATTTCAGGTGAGACAGAGGAAGAGGTGAAAGAGGAAGAGGCATTGCATTATTATTTAAGGAGTCAGTTATTGGGATAAGGAGACATCAAATTAAGCTTTGTGGGTTGAGGTTAGGAACAAAAAAGGGACATCCACGTTGCTAGGTGTTTATTATACATCCCAAGATAGTCAGCGGTAAATTGAGGAGCAAATATGTGCGCAATTCGCAGAGGTGTGTAAAAATAATAATAGGGTAATTATATTAGGTGATTTCAACTTTCTCAACATTAACTGGAATGGTCACTGTGTTAAGGGTTCAGATGGAGTGGAGTTCTTTAAATGTATACAGGAGAACTTCTTAGCTCAATATGTAGAGGGTCCAACAAGGGACGGTACAGTGCTGGACCTAATTCTGGGGAATGAAGCCGGACAGGTGGTTGATGTGATGGTGGGGGAGCATTTTGGTGATAGTGACTACAACATGGTACAATTTAAGTTTGTTATGGACAAAGAAATGGACAGGTTGCAAAAAAGGTAGTGGATTTGGGGAGTGCGGAATTTAGTAAATAAGGCAGGATCTGGCTAAGGTAGACTGGAAAGAGTAACTTGTGGAGAAATCTACAGAAGAGCAGTGGGGGGCATTCAAAAAGGAAATGGGGAGTGTATAGGCCTAACATGTTCCCTCTAGGGTAATTGGAAGGAAAAACAAGCCCAGAGAACCATGGATGACCAGTACATTCAGGATACAATGAGAAGGAAAAGAGAGGCTTTCAGTAAATACAAGGGAAGCAAATCAACATTGTGGAGTACAGAAAGTGCAGGATAGAGTTTAAGAAAAGAATTAGGAAAGCTAAGAGGGGATATGAGAAAGCTCTGGTTGGTGAAAGTAGGGAAAATCCCAAGATATTCCAATGGGAAGAGGATAACCAGGGAGAGTACGGCCCATTAGGGACCAACAGGAAAATCTGTGAAAATCTGCCAGAGGACATTGGTAGGATGTTGAACAAATACTTCATGTTTATCTTCTCCCAAGAGAATGAGGAGGTAGGAACAGAACTCGGGGAGAGAGACTATGAGGTTCTTGAGCAAATTGTCATGCTAGGTGACAAGGTATTGGAGCTGTTGGCGGGCTCAAAAGTGAACAAACCTCCAGGTCCAGATGTATCGAGTCCCAGGCTGCTGTGGGAAGTGAGGGAGGAGATTGTGGGGGCTTTGACCCAAAGTTATAATTCCTCTCTGGCCTCAGGGGAGATGCCAGAGGACTGGAGAAGAGTTAATATGGTCCCATTATTTAAGACGGGTTGTAGAGATAAACCAGCGAACTAAAGACCAGTGAGTCTCACGTCAGTGGTAGGGAAACTATTGGAGAAAATTCTGAAGGAGAGAATCTATCTCCACTTGGAGAGGCAAGGTTTGGTCAGGAATAGTCATCAAGGCTTTGCCAGAGGGAGGTCATGCCTGACAAATTAGATTGAATTTTTTAAAACATGTAAGCAGGTGTGTAGATGAAGGTAGTTAATTTGATGTAGTTTACATGGATTTCAGCAAAGCCTTTGACAAGGTCCCACATGGGAGACTTATAAGGAAGGCAAATGAACATGGGATACAGGGTAACTTGATAAGGTGATTTCAAATTGGCTTAGCTGTAGGAGACAGAGGGTGATGAGAGATGGCTGCTTTAGTGACTGGAAGCCAGCCCAGTGGGGTACCACAGGGACCTGTGCTGGGTCCCCTATTGTTTGTCATTTATATAAGCAACATAGATGACTATATCGGGGGTAGGATCAATAAGTTTACGGATGACACAAAGATTGGCCGGGTGGTGAACAGTGAGGTTGAGTGTCTTGGGTTACAGGAAGATATAGACAGCATGGTCAAATGGGCAGATAAGTGACTGATGGAATTTAACTCTGAAAAATGTGAGGTGATACACTTTGGAAGGAGTAATGTGACAAGGAAGTATTCAATGAATGGCCTGACACTTGGAAGTTCTGAGGAATAAAAGGACCTTGGGAGTGTTTGTAAATAGATCTCTGAAGGCAGAAGGGCAGATTAATAGGGTGGTGAAAAAGACATATGGGACACTTCCCTTTCTCAATCGAGGCATAGATTACAAAAGTAGGGAAGTCATGTTGGAGTTGTATAGAACTTTGGTGAGGCCACAGCTGGAGTACTGTGTGCAATTCTGGTCGCCACATTATAGGAAGGTTGTGATTGCACTGGAGGGGGTGCAGAGGAGATTCACCAGAATGTTGCCTGGGATGGGATAAGGAGACATCAAATTAAGCTTTGTGGGTTGAGGTTAGGAACAAAAAAGGGACATCCACGTTGCTAGGTGTTTATTATACATCCCAAGATAGTCAGCGGTAAATTGAAGCTTTTCTGCAATGCCTGGGAGGGTTGTAGAGGTGGATTGCCTCACATCCTTTACAAAGTTAAGAAGAGTGGTTGGATAGACTTGTGTTATTTTCGCTGGAGCAGAGAAGGTTGAGGGGCTACCTGATTGAGGTGTACAAGATTGAGGGGCATCGACATGGTGGATAGGGAGCAACTGTTTCCCTTCTTTGAAGGTTCAGTTACGAGGAGACACAAGTTCAAGGTCAGGGGCAGGAGGTTTTGGGGAGATTTGAGGAAACTCTTTTCTACCCAGAGGTGGCGAGGGTCTGGAATGCAATGCCTGGGAGGGTGGTAGAGGTGGATTGCCTCACATCCTTTACCTGGATGAACACTTGGCATGCTATAACATCCAAAGCTATGGGCCAAATGCTAGCAAATGGGATTAGGTGAGTAGGTCAGGTGTATTTCATGCATCAGTACAGACTTTATGGGCCAAAGGGCCTCTTCTGCACTGTGTGATTCTGCTCTTCCAATACATTGCTACTACTTATTTCACAATCTATTCAACTGTCCATTAGTGGTCACTCTGTCATTGTGCCCCTGCTATCTGTAACCTGTGCCATCAAATTTTTTTGCCTGGTCAACTCCTTAAATCCTTTTGCCTGGTCAACTCCTTAAATCCTTACTTTATGACAGCATCTTTTGTTTCTCTCCCAGTTTTTCTTTATATCCTTTTATGCCTCCATTCTGTGCCCATTGATTTATGAAAAGTATTGAGATGCAACTTTACGTGCAGAATGCTGTAAAAGTGATTGTTTTTCACTCTTTTCTGTTTGGATTTTACTTCTCTCCCTATAGACCTCTAATTCTTTCTTTCATCTTCTCTGCAACCATTTGTCTCTAATTCTTTTACAATATGCCTGTTATTCTCTTTCTAAGCGGAGCAGGAGCTGGAAAGAAATAAAATATCTTTACCACGTAACATAGTAAGCTTTTGTCACGAGAAAAGCATTAGTTCATCTCGGCAACCATTCAAATTTCTCATCGGGTTCCTACTATGATTACAGAATTAACAGCCCTGGATCCTGATCCTAACAAAAATTGATCATTTCTTTTCATAAAAATAATAGGTAGAGAGAAAATTAGCCAGTGGAGAGCGGAGATAATAATTCTGAAACTACACTTTGGGAGATAAAATCCAACATTTCAATTTTTCTTAGGTGCATTATTGTATTTTAAATATTGATTATGATTCTTCTAATAACTTCTATGTAGCTAATCATTTGTAAAATAAAGTAAAGTCACTTTTTAAAATAGAAGAATGATCTTTTCCCAGATATTGGACATTTTTTAAATCTTTCGTGGAAGCTAATAAATACCCATTGGTAGACAATCCGAAGGACAAGATGAGAAATTAATTAAGCTTCAGTCATCTGGAACAAATTTAAAAAGGAGCAGTATCCATTGTTTTGCTTACCGAGTTCAAATAAATGGTGGAACCATCTGCAGCAGAGTATTTAGTTGTCTCACAGCTTGTGAGTGAAGACTCCAAAATGTAATGTGTAGCGTTTTCCTCTGCTTTGCATTTTGGATCCAGTAGAGAAACCTGTGTTACTGCAGTTGCATCGGTCTAAAGAAAAGGTCACAAACCATATTAAAAATACACAATATTCTTACAGTGTACCGAGGATGTGATAACATCTTCCCCCTCTGAGTAAACATGTCCATGTTGCGAATATAGTCCAATGCTTTTGCATTAGTGCTTTACACCCATCAATTAACACATTTTTGATTTTTATAATATTGGCAGTTCGAGTCGAGTGTTGCGGTTTAGAACATAGAACATTACAGCGCAGTACAGGCCCTTCGGCCCTCAATGTTGCGCCGACCTGTGAAACCACTCTAAAGCCCATCTACACTATTCCCTTATCATCCATATGTCTATTCAATGACCATTTGAATGCCCTTAGTGTTGGCGAGTCCACTACTGTTGCAGCCAGGGCATTCCACGCCCTTACTACTCTCTGAGTAAAGAACCTACCTCTGACATCTGTCCTATATCTGGTTTGATGGGACTGCAGGAAAAAACTGATATTACTGGTATTGCAGGCAGCAAATTCTGGAACAACCCCCCCCCCCCCCCCCCCCGCTCCCCTCCCCCAGGCATTAAATTTTTCCAGCCACAAGTAAGACTGAATGGCAAATGGCACAGCAAATGTGTTCTTTCACATTTTTATGATAAAAACATTGAGTGATTCTTCCCCAAACTAACGTTTTCCTTTGAGACAGAGGCTGAAAATCAAAATCACATTTTCCTTTTAAATAAAGATACAGTAGATTTGAAAAACAACAAAGAATGACTAAAAGGGGTAAACATTAGAGCACAAAAGAAAACTAGCTAGAAATATAAAAACAGATAGTAAGATTTGCTATAGATATTTTTAAAAGTCAAAAACGTGAATGCTGGTCCTATAGAAAGTGGGCGCGGTTTAACGGATAAAAGTCCCGTCGTGGATGGGTTTAGCGGGGAAACGCTGGGAACCACCCCGCTATCGAACGAGACTGTTATTCTCATGGGCCTCGGCGGGAACCTTCATTTTCTGCAACCCCGGACTCCCCAACCTACCTCATAAGGGCAGGGCACCGCTAGGCCCGATCCCTGATGCAGGCAAAATGTCACCATGGCACTGCCAGAGTGCCAGCTTGGCAGTGTCATCTGGACACCCTGGCAGTGCCAGGCTGGCACCCAGGTGGCACTGCCAGGGTGCCACCCTTCCCTTGGCCGACTACACGGGAGCCTTCGATCACCTGGGAGATTCCCCCAAGTGCCGTTTCGCCTTGTCCCCGTTTGTGGAGACCAGTGCTAACTGGCACCCGGCTGGGGTCACCTCAGCGAGGCCGTTAGATCCTAAAGGCTGGTAAGCTCTGGCAGAGATACATACACGTGCAAATTTAGGTCCCACACATTGTGGGTGGGATCCAGATGGCGATCTCGCGAGCCTTGGGGAACTGGGTAAATCTCAGGGCAGGGGGGAGGGGGCCTGTAGCGAGATTTACCAGCCGTGTCATGTCCCGAGTTGTGCGCGACGTGGCCATTGAATCGCACCCAGTGAGTTTGGGGACTTAAAATGGAAAATAAGGAGTTTGCAAATGAACTGAACAGGTATAAACACAGAGATAGTTGATAACGTTGGTTTTAATTTTACAAAGTTCCCTAAGATTCCCTTAGATCGGAAAATCGTAAATGCAACTCCTTTATTGAAGAAGACAGGAAGCAGAAAACCATAGGCCAGTTCACTTAACATCAATCAAAGGGAAAATGTTAGAAGCTTTTATTAAAGATATTATACCAGGGCACTTAAGCAGGAAAGTAAGTTGTGAAGAGGACATAAGGAAGCTACAAAAAATATAGATAAGTCACGTGAGAAATGGTATACAATGTGGGAATATGAGAAAATGTCCATTTTGGCAATAAGAATAAAAAAGAAGCATATTATCTAAATGGCGAGAGATTTCACAGCTCTGAGGTTCAGAGGGATCTGGCCATCCTAGTGCTTGAATCACAAAAGGTTAGCATGCATGTGCAGCGAGTAATTAGCAAAGCTAACAGAATGTCATTGTTTAGAGTGAGGGGAACTGAATACAAAAGTAGAGAGATTGTGCTTGGGGAGACCACATAAGGAATAGTGGGTACAATATTGGTCGCCTCGGGTGTAAAGGTGTTGGAAGCAGTTCAGAGAAGGTTTACAAGGCTAGTACCTTAAATGGGCAGGTTGTCTTATGAAAAAAGGTTGAGCAGGCTTATGCTTGTATCTGCTGGAGTTTAGAAGAATAAGATCTGGAGGGGTCTTGACAGAGTGGACGGGGGAAATCTAGAACAAGGGGGTCACTGTTTCAAAATAAATAGAGTTTCCCATCGGAGATTGGGAGAGGTTTTTTCTCAGCAGGTCATGAGTATTTGGAACGTTCTTCCTCAAAAGACAACGGAAGCAGAGTCTTTAAATATTTTTAAGGCAGAACTAGATAGATTCTTGATGAACAAGGGGATGAAAGGTTATTGTGTGTGGGTGGGAATGTGGAGTTCAGATTACAATCAGATCAGCCATGATCTTATTGAATTGTGCATCAAGCTCGAGCGGCTGACTGACCTACTCCTTCCTGCTGCTAATTCGTATGTATCAATTTTTAAAATGTCACGGGGAGAAGCATTAATTCTTTCAAGGTGCATACTCAACCATAGCGTTTTATTGAAGAGTGCTAATGTTATTCTTGGTTGTGTTAACTTTTGATTAAAGGAACTCTTTTGTGCAAACACATAACTCGGTGTTTAGCCAGCAAGGAACAAAGTTTGATTCTTAACTGTATAGGACAGCCAAAGAACATGCCCACTGGGTTTTGAAATCTTGTATGACACTGTAAATGTGAAATGACAAACACTTCACAAATTATCATGGCAGGAAAAGCATGCAATGGATTTAAACAAACCTGCAAACTGCTCTTTTCAATTGAAGCTATCATTCTTTCGCTCTCACATTGAACAGACAGGGCCACATTGTCAATGGTCTGAATCTCTTCTGGTTCAGATAATCCATTCCTCATCAGTCTTTCAAATGTACTATCCTGGGATCTCTGAGGCAGCTTGTGAGCTGTGTCCACCCTGTCATAATCTTCCGGGTTCAAGGGAAACGGAAAGCGAAAGACATCTGGTAATCCAGGAAATGCCTGATCAGATGACTGCGGCTCTCTCAGAATTGAAAATCCTGTTGTAAGAAATGATTCAACCTCCTCTTCTTCAGCTATGGCGGAAAGAAAAACAAGTCAATAAATAATCTTGACTTCTTCTAAATTCAAAGTTTCAAAACCGGTTTTCATTTTCGAGATCTAATTTACTGCAAAATTATAACTATAATAAACCTGCATCTTCTTATTTCACTCAGAGCACCCTAGAATATCAAATGTTTCAATAAAGAATGATCTGAGTGAAATAAGATTTAACTCATTTGACTGTTTTGAAAGGACTGTGTGCCGATTTTCAAATAGCTAGCAGTACTGCTACATAATAAATAACGATTCTGAACAGTTGGAACATAGCACTATTGTACTATTTAATATCATAGTATGAAACAGTAACAGTAATATTACTGTGCTATTACAATGCATTTTATAATGCAAAAATGCAATCTGAACAATACAGGCATTGTCCAATATTTCTTGTAGACTGGAATGAACTTATGTGGGTGTACATCATATATGTAGATTGAAAATTTGACATTTTAAATGATTTAAAATCATAATTCAGTCTACATTAACCCATTCACCATTCAAACCTTTTACAGTACCTGCCTAAGAAAAGAGCATGAGATGGTCCAGCTTGAGAATTTTTCCATGAATGGCATCAATGATGCCTTGAGCAACATATTAGCTTTCTTCCCCAGATAGCTTGACCAAGTTGACAGACTCATTGCCAGGAAAATGCCAATGTCTATGAGTCAATCACACAGGATCCAAATAGGACTTCCAGCAAAATATCACAGAGTGAAGCTGGAGCAGGGCAGAGCATTGGAGCTGTGAGTATAAAGAAAAACTTGCCTTGGAGATTCATGGCTGAGGTGAATGTATAATGGCAGCCATTCACCACTGTATTGCATTGTACTATGTTGTTGTCCTTGTGGGCTCCACCTATGGACCATTGTATGTATTACACCGCATTGTATCATGTTGTTGCCCTTGTGGGCTCCACCTATGGACCATTGTATGTATTACACCGCATTGTATCATGTTGGTGCCCTTGTGGGCTCCACCCCTTTGAGGGAGGTATATAGAGCTGCTGCCCTGCAGGCGGCTCTCAATGCATAGCATTCGCAGGCAGGCACAGTTCTAGCTGATTAAAGCCACAGTTCACTTCAACTCTCCATCTCGTGTGAATTGATGGTCGCATCAATTTAATGAGCTACAACATCGCGATGGAAGCAGCCCTCAAACCTGACCGACTGGAACTCGACCCACAGGCCGCTGAAGCCAAAGGGATATTTTCGCACTGGCTCCGATGTTTCGAGGCCTACCTCGCCGCCTCCTCCTCGCCCTCCATCACCGACGAACAGAAGCTGAGCCTCCTCCACACCCGGGTGACCCATCGAATCTCCATGCAAATCGAGAAAGCGACCACATACGCAGACACAGTCGCAATCCTGAAACGGCAATACGTGAGGCCGGTGAACGAACTAGCCACCTCCCTAGAAGTAGCGTTTCAGAGCCTCAACGCTTTCCCTTTCGACCATGCGAGCCCCTCGTGAACACCCGACCAGAGCATGCCCCAGGCCTGTGCCGCGCGGCTGCCCGCCCAACCCGGGGGGCCACCCTGCTATTTCTGCGGCCAGCACCAGCACCCCAGGCAGCGTTGCCCGGCTCGGAACGCGAACTGTAGCGACTGCGCTCCCCTATCTCTGCTTTCCTCTTCTGTTGGGACTGGACTTCCAGTCCAACCTCAGGAGCCTGACCCTAAAGTTCGGCTGCCCCTACCCCCTCTCACCGTTTGTAGTCTCGCGACCCTGAAGGTCGACCCTCCCCCGCTCTTCGCAAATCTCACCGTCGACTGTAAGCCCATCGCCACCAAAAGCAGGCGGTACAGTATCCAGGACAGGACTTTTATCAAGTCTGAGGTCCAGTGGCTCTTGCGGGAAGGGATCATCGAGGTCAGTAATAACTCCTGGAGAGACCAGGTGGTGGTTATCAGGACCGGGGAGAAGAACTGGATTGTTGTAAACTACAGCCAAACCATAAATCGCTACACGCACCTCGATGCGTACCCCTTCACCTGGATAGCGGACATGGTGAATCAGATTGCACATTACCGGGTGTTCTCCACGGTAGATCTGAAGTTTGCATACCACCAGCTCCCAATCCGCCCGGAGGACCGCCACTACACGGCCTTTGAGGCAGACGGTCGCCTCTTCCCCTTACTCCGGGTCTCCTTCGGCGTCACCAACGGGGTCTCGGTCTTCCAAAGAACGATGGCGAGTTGTGGACCAGTAGGGGCTGTGGGCCACATTTCCGTACTTGGACAACGTCACCATCTGCGGCCACGACCAGCAGGACCACGACGCCAACCTTCAGAAGTTTCTCCAAACCTCCCAAGCCTTCAACCTCACTTATAACAAGGAGAAATGCGTTTTCCGCACGACCCGACTAGCCATCCTTGGCTATGTTGTGAAAAGCGGAGTCCTAGGGCCCGACCCCAACCGCATGCGCCCCCCTCCCCGCAGCTCCCCATCCCCCACTGCCCCAAGGCCTTAAAAAGATGCCTCGGGTTGTTTTCCTATTATGCCCAGTGGGTCCCCAACTATGCGGACAAGCCCGCCCACTGATCAAAGCTACCACCTTCCCATTGGCGACTGAGACCCACCAGGCCTTCAGCCGCATCAAGGCAGATATTGCCAAAGCCACAATGTGCATGGTGGACGAGTCCATCTCCTTCCAGGTGGAGAGCGACGTGTCAGAGGTCGCCCTCGCCGCTACCCTTAATCAGGCAGGCAGGCCCATAGCCTTTTTCTCCCGAACCCTAAACGCCTCCGAGATTCGACACTCCTCAGTGAAAATGAAGCTCAAGCCATCGTGGAAGCTGTACGGCATTGGAGGCACTACCTCGCTGGTAGCAGGTTTACCCTCGTCACCAACCAACAGTCGGTAGCCTTCATGTTCGACAACACACAGCGGGGCAAGGTCAAGAACGATAAAACCTTGAGGTGGAGGATCAAACTATAATTACGATATTGTGTATCGTCCTGGGAAGCTCTATGAGCCCCCAGATGCCCTGTCCCACGGCACATGTGCCAGCGCGCAAGGTAACCGCTTCCCGGCCATCCACAACGACCTCTGTCACCCAGGGGTCACCCGACTTTTCCACTACAGCAAGGCTCGCAACCTGCCCTACTCCACCGAGGAGGTCAGGGCCATGACCAGGGACTGCCAAATCTGCGCGGAGCACTTCTATCGACCGGATAAGGCCCACCTGGTGAAGGCATCCCGGCCCTTCGAGCACCTCAGTATCGATTTCAAAGGGCCTCTCTCCTCTACCAACCGCAACGCGTATTTTCTCAGCGTCGTTGAGGAGTACTCTCGTTTCCCCTTTGCAATCCCTTGCCCTGACATGACCGTGGCCACCGTGATTAAAGCCCTACATAGTATCTTCACCGTCAGTACCTGCCTCGAGCAGGACTACCAGTTACAACCCCCGGGGAAACGGACAGGTGGAGTGGGAGAACGCGACGGCATGGAAGGCCGTCCTCCTGGCCCTACGGTCTAGGAATCTCCCAGTTTCCCACTGGCAGGAGGTCCTCCCAAACGTGCTCCAATCCATTAGGTCACTTCTTTGCACAGCCACGAATGAGACCCCTCATGACTGCCTATTTGTTTTCCCGAGGAAATCCACCTCTGGGGTCTCGCTTCCAGCCTGGCTGACGACACCGGGGCCCGTACTTCTCCGAAAACACGTAAGGAGCCATAAGTCCGACCCCTTGGTCGAGAGGGTCCAGCTCCTTCACGTCAAAACCCAGTATGCCTACGTGGCGCACCACGACGGCCGACAAGATACAGTCTCCCTCCGGGACCTGGCACCCGCAGGATCCCCCATGACGGTCACCTACCCCCCCAACCTACACCGAACAGCGCCCCGCCCCTACATGGCCTCCATCCCCCTACTATACCCCCTTTCCCTATCGCCGAGCTGCAGGGATAAAGCTCCAGAAGACACGCTCCCGGGGTCCACACCCGTGCCCGCATCAACGAGTTCAACACCCATGCCCGCACCAACGAGTTCAACACCTGTGCTCCCCGCAGCGAAACCAGAACTCAGGCGATCATAGCGCACGATCAGGGCGCCGGACAGACTAAACCTGTGAGCCACTTCACCCCCGCTGGACTTCAGTTTTTTAACAGGGGTGAATGTGGTGAATGTATTATGGCAGCCATTCACCACTGTATTGCATTGTACTATATTGTTCCCCTTGTGGGTCCCACCTGTGGACCATTGTATGTATTACACCGCATTGTATCATGGTGGTGCCCTTGTGGGCTCTGCCCCCTTGAGGGGAGGTATATAGAGCTACTGCCCTGCAGGCGGCCCTCAGTGCAGAGCAGTCGCAGGCAGGTGCAGTTCTAACTGATTAAAGCCACAGTTCACTTCAACTTTCCGTCTCGTGTGAATTGATGGTCGCATCAATGGCCGAGCCACTGGCAAGGCGAACTAGAGCATACCCAGAGGGGCAGAGTATTGGAGTGAGTATAAATAATTTATCATGGGGTTCGCGGCCTAGTCACCAGGGAGCAGAGCTGGAGCGGACCCAGAGGGGCAGAGAATTGGATTTGAGAGTATTAAAAAAAACTTTTCTCGAGGTTTCATAAGCGTAGCCACCAGGGAGCCGAGCTGAAGCGAACGCAGAGAGCCCGAGCATTGGAGTTGAGTATATATAACTTACCTTGGGGATTCGTGGCCTAGTCACTGGAGAGCGGAGCTGGAGAGGACCCAGGGAGGCAGAGCATCAGAGCTGAGAGTATAAATAACTCATATTGGGGATTCGCGGCCTAGTCACTGGGGAGCTGACACCACAGAGGCGGCGCATCGGAGTTGTGAGTATAAATAACTTGCCTCAGGGAATCCGCTGAAGCTAAATAAAATCTGAAAAACCTACGTCACAGGAAAACTGTGACCTGATTGGTTGCTAGGGAATCTGCATTAATTTGAAAAAGTTTGAAAATCGAATTAACTAAGTAGAGATTGCTGCGCAGACGACGTGCTGTAGCTGCATGATGTGGGAGCTGGTAGATTCCATTGCGAGCTGCAGTGACCATATCTGCACTGTGTTTGCAGCTCGTGGGATTTCGGCTCAGAGTTGATGAGCTGGAGTCTGAGCTTCGGACACTGCGACACATCAGGAAGGGGGGGTTATCTAAACACTTTGTTTCAGGAGGTGGTCACATCCCGTAGTTAAGTGTCTCAAATTCGGCCAGTGGTCAGGGACAGCAGCGTGTGACTGCAAATGAGGCAAGTAGGGGTACTCAATTCAGAAATGGCGGAGCCTCAGCTCATGACCTTGTCCAACAGGTATGAAGTACTTTCTCCCTGTGTGGATGAGGAAATGGACTCTAGGGAGAATGAGCAAGTTGACCACTCCACCGTGGTACAGGAGGCCATTCGAGGGGGAGGGGGAGGGGGAGAAGGGCAAAAAGAAAAGTGGTAGGGGATTCCATAATTCGAGGACCCATAGCATCCTCTGTAAGTCGGACCGAGAGTCCCAAAAGGTATCCCAACCTTTTGGTTGATCCCTGCGGGACCCCACTTGCCACAGGCTTTCAGTCAGAAAAACACCCTTTAACCATCACCCTCTCCTTCCTGCCACTCAGCCAATTTTAGATCCAATTCAGCAAATTTCCTTGGATCTCATGGGCTCTCACCTTCACTGTCAGTCTCCCATGTGGAACCTTATCAAAAGCCTTGTTGAAGTCCAAGTAGACTGCGTCAGATGCATTTCCTCATCTACACACCTGATCACTTCTTTGAAAAATTTGATCCAAGTTGATCAGACATGACCTCCCCTTAACAAAACCATGCCGACTGTTCTTGATTAATCCCTGCATCTCTAAATGCAGATTAATTCTGCCTCTAAGAACTGCCTCCATTTGTTTCCCCACCACTGACTGGTCTGTAATTTCCTGGTTTATCCCCACCTCCCTTCTTGAATAATGGTACCAAATGGCTATCCTCCAGTCCTCCTAAATTGTCCCTCTCAACCTCTCACACTATGGCTACCAGAGGTAACCTCTCCTCTGGCCAGAGAGAAACTGAAAATTATTGCCAGTGTCCCTGCTATTTCCTCCCTTGCCTCACTCAACAGCTTGGGATACATTTTGTCTGGCCCTGGAGATCTGTCTACTTTTAAGCCTGCCAGACCACTCAGAACCTCCTCACTGTCTATGTTAATCTCTTTGATTTTATTACAGTCCTTCTCCCTGACTTCTATACCTACACTGTCCCTCTCACATGTGAACACCAACAGAAAGTATTCATTTAGAACACTACTTACATCCTCTGGCTCCACACACAAATTACCACTGCGGTCCTTAATGGGCCCTACTCCTTCCTTAGTTATCCTTTTATTTTTAATGCACTCATAAAATTTAGGAGTTTCCTCTATTTTACCCGTTTTTCCTCTATTTTTCCTTTCATGTCCCCTTTTTGCTCTCCTAATTTCCTTTTTAAGTTCTCCTTTGCACATTCTATACGCCTTGAGGGCTTCTGTTGTTTTGAGCCCTCGATATCGGCCACAAAACTCCCTTTTTCTCCTTATTAAATGTTGCATATTCCTTGATATCCAGGCTTCACTGGATTTGTTGGTCCCACCCTTTTTCTTGATTGGAACATGTTGGCCCTACACTCTCCCTAATCCTTCTTGAATGTTTCCTGCTGTTCTGTCACAGATTGACCTAAAAGTGTCTGTTCCCAGTCCACTCTGGCCAAATCATATCTGATCTTATTAAAATCAGCCTTCCCCCAATTTAGAACTTTGATCTCAGGCCCATCCTTCTCTTTTTCCACAACAATCTTGAATCTAATGGAGTTACGTTCACTGTCTGCAAAACGTTCCCCCACTGATACTTCAACCACTTGCCCAGCTTTGTTACCGAAAATTACGTCCAGGGCCGCCCCCTCTCTTGTAGGACCTTCTACATACTGGTTTAAAAAGTTCTCCTGGATGCATTTTAAGAATTCTGCTCCCTCTAAACCTTTCACAATATGGCTACCAGAGTTAACATTGGGCAAATTGAAACCCCCCACTAACGCTACCCTATTACTTTTATACTTCTCTTAAACTTGCCTATTGATCTGCTCTTCTATTTCTCTCTGACTGTCAGAGGGCATAGAGAACACTCCCAGCAATGAGATTGCTTCTTTTTGGTTTTTAAGTTCTACCCACTTGGCGTCAGTTAAAGAACCTTCCAAGATGTCATCCCTCTTTACTGCTATAATCGTCTCCCTGATCAAAATTGTGCCACCCCCTCCTCTTTTACCTCCTTGCCTGAAGATCCTGAACCCTGGAATATGGAGCTGCCAATTCTGCCCCTCTCTCAACCAAGTCTCAGTGACAGCAATGACATCATTCCCCCATGTTTTAATTTGTGCCCTCAATTCATCTGCCTTGTTAGTCAGGCTCCTTGCATTAAAATACATACCATCCAATCTTGCCAAACTCCCTTGTGACTTAATTGGTCAACGCATTCTATACCTTCCTGACTCACTTGATGTCTCTAATATTGGCTGTGTATCTATCCCTGCGGAACCTTCTCTCAGGATCACAGGCCTCTGTCAAATTAGTTTAAACCCTCCCCATCAGCACTAGCAAACCTCCCGCAAGGACACTGGTCTCATTTCAGTTCACGTGCAGACAGTCCACCTTGTACAGGTTCCGCTGTTCCCAAAAATGATCCCAACATCGCAGAAATCTAAAGCCCTCCCTGCTGCATCATTTCTCCAGCCACACATTCATCTGGACTAACTTTACATTTCTATACTCACTAGCATGTAGCACCGGAAGTAATCCAGAGATTATTACCTTTTGAGTCCTGTTTTTAATCAACTTCCTAGCTCTCTCAATTCTGCTTTCAGGAACGCATCCCTTTTTCTGCCTATATTGTTGGTACCAACGCATACCACAATATCTGTCTGTCTGTCCTCCCCCTTCAGTAAGCCCTGCAGCCTTTCAGTGACATCCCTGACCCTGGCACCAGGGAGGCAACATATCATCCTGGCGTCTCTTTTGTGGCCACAGAAACACCTGTCTGTTCCCATTGCAATCGATTCCCCGACCAGCCCTGACATTCTTCCTCTTTCCCTCTTGTGCAGCAGAATCACCCATGATGCCGTGAAGTTGGCTGCCCACTGCTTTCCCCTACAGAGTCACCTACCCCAACAGTATCCAAAATGGTATATTTGTTAGAAAGGTGGATGGCCACAGGGAACTCCTGCACTACTTGCCGTCCTCTACTTTGCCTGATGGTCACCCATGCCCTTTCTGCCTGCTCAATCCTCACCTGCGGTGTGATCACCTCACTGAATGAACTATCCACAACTATGCTCAGCATCCGGATGCTCCACAGTGAGTCCACTCTCAGCTCTAGCTCCAAAATGCAGTTAGCCTGTAGCTGTAGTTGGACACACTTCCTGCACACGTGATCACCAGGGACAACTGAAGTTCCATGATTATTCATTAATGACTTGGATAATGACATAGAAAGTCATACATCCAAATTTGCTGATGATTCAAAGTTAGGTGGCATTGTAGACAGCCGAGATGATAGGATAAAATTGTAAGGAGCTATTGATAGACTAGGTGAATGGGCAAAATTGTGGTAGATGGAATTCAATGTAAGCAAGTGTGAGGTTATCCATTTTGGACCAGGAAAGGATAGAGCAGAGTATTTTCTAAAGGGAAAGAGATTAGGTAATAGTGGATGTCCAAAGAGACTTGGGGGTTCAGGGGCATAGATCCTTAAAATGCTATAAACAAGAGCAGAAAATAATCAAAAAGGCTAATGGAATGCTAGCCTTTATATCTAGAGGATTGGAATATAAAGACACAGGGGTTATGCTGCAGCTATACAAAACCCTGGTTAGACCCCCATTTGGAGTACTGTGAGCAGTTCTGGGCACCACATCATAGCAAGGATATTTTGGCCTGGGTTATGTTACAGGGGGGGATTACGCAAATTAGGCCTTTTGCGTTAGAATTTAGAAGGTTAAGGGTGATTTGATCGAAGGATTTAAGATATTAACAGGGAACGACAAGGTAAATAAAGATAAACTATTTCCACTGGTTAAAGATTCTAAAACTAGGGTATAAATTAAGGCCAGACCGTTCAGGAGAGATGTTAGGAAGAACTTCTTCACTCGGGTGGTAGAGGTTTGGAATTCTCTCCCACAAGCAGCAGTTGAAGCTGGAACAGTTGAGATAGATTTTTGCTAAGCAAAGATATTAAGGGATATGGGCCACAGGCAGGTATATGGAATCAGGCCACAGATCAGCCATGATCTCATTAGATGGCAGGACAGGCTTGATGGGCTGAATGGCCGACTCCTGTTCCTATGTTTAATGGTCTACTGTTAGCAAGCCAACCATAATTGTATTTTTACATATAGAAATTCCGCTATTTTACAAAATGACACTTCAATGCATTGGTAATAAGGAAATATAAAATAGCAAATTTTATATATTCATACTATCCTTCAGTTGTTGTGCCTGCAATATATTTTCAGTTGTAACATAGGTGAACTGGATGACACCACTGAAGTGTTTCTTGAACAGAGTTAGGGAAAATGTGTGCTGATGTTCAGGTTCCAAAATTACAGAATTCCCTAATGCACAATTCCTGTGGAATGAACCTTTGTGCAAATGAGATGCTGATGAACTCAATCAGTACGTTTTTTTAAAAAGTGAACTGAGCCTCTAATATTGGAATGTTTACAAGCACAACTTCCTGGAGTTAACTTGCCGCCTTGTTATTTTTGTTTTAGCAGTTACTTATTATTATTAAAAATAATGACATTTTACAATGGATTAGGTTGTTTTATGGATTTTCCAGGGCATGCTTTTTGCCAATGTTTCTTTGACAGACCCGTGTAAACCAACAACCACTATTACCTAGAGGTTCGAGTGCAGCACACGTAATGGAGCACCATCAAGGGGCAGATGGCGGTGTAGTGTAATGTTAATGGACTAGCAATTCAGAGATTGGTGGACTAGTAATTCAGTGTTAATGCTCCCTAATGACATGGGTTCAAATCCCACCATGGCAGCTCAGGAATGGTGACCATGAAACTATCGATTGTCATAAAAACCCACCTGGAATGTCCTCAAGGAAATTGGTCACTCTTACCCGTCTTTCCTGCACTGATGAGATGATGCATGGATCGGGGCACCATTTTTAAATGCCTTGTAACCTCCTTACATCCTCGTCACAAATTACTTTCCTACCCATCTTTGTGTAGTCAGCAAATTTAGCAACCATGGGCGGGATTCTCTGGTCCCCGACACCGAAATCGCGTTCGGTGATCGGCTGGAGAATCCCCGTTTGTGCCGAAATTGGGGGCAGCGCCGCTTTTGCGATGCTCCGTCCCCTTCAAACAGCCTCAGGACGTCAGCTGAGGCCCTCCTCCGATGCCCCGCGCCCGATGGGCCGAGTTCCCGATGACGTGGGACACATGTCCTATTTATTTTCGGGAACTCAGTGTGGCAGCTGCGGATTGAGTCCAGCGCCACCACAGTCAGATGGGAGCCGTTCCGCGGGCAGGGGGGGGGCTTTGGCGTGGGCTGGGGGCACTAGTAGGGGTTGATCCGGGGGTGGTGAGCCTGGTCAAAGGAGGGCATTATATGGCAAGTCGGATCCGGGTGTGGCCGGCGCCATGTTGCATGGAGCGGCCGCTGCAGGCTGCCACCGTGCGCATGCTCGGCCATGGACCCGGCAATTCTCTGGCCTCATCCGCAGATAAAGCCAGGGGGCTCTACGCTGCGTGCCCGCTAGCCCCCCCCCCCCCCCCCACTAGATGGAGAATTAGTGCAGCTTTTGCACAGTTTGCTTGGGTGTAAAACGCCATTGTTCCCATGCCAGCGTCAGCACATAGCCTCTCAAATGGAGTATCCAGCCCCATATCTTCAGTCTTCTCATCCAAATCATTTGTATAAATTGGAGTAGGCTGTGACCCCTGCACTGATCCCTGTAGTGTAGCATTCGTCACATCCTCCCAACCAGAAAAAGACCCATTTAGGCCAACTCTGTTTCCTATTAGCCAACCAATCTTCAATCTATGCCAATGCGCTAGCGAGTATAGAAATAGGAGAAAGCACAGATGAATGCGCGGCTTAAGAGTTGGTGCAGGAGGGAGGGTTTTAGATTCCTGGACCACTGGGACCTTTCTGGGGAAGGTGGGACCTGCATAAGTGGGACGGTCTACATCAAAACTAGAGCAGGACTAACATTCTTGCTAGCGGGTTTGCTAGTGCTGTGGGGAGATGTTTAAACTAATTCGGCAGGGAGAGGGACACAGACTGTCAGCAGAATAGGGACACAGCATAATAAAAAAATCAAGTCAGAGGGAATACAGCAGTAGTAAGTTTCAGGAGAGTAAGATGAGGCTGAATGTCCTCCACTTTAATGCCAGGAGTATTACAGGTAAAATGGATGAGTTGAGGGCGAGGGTTGGCACGTGGAATTACGATATCGTAGCCATCACTGAGATATGGTTGAGGGAGGGGCAGGATTGGCAGCTTAACATACCGGGATATAGAATCTTCAGGAGGGACAGGGGAGGGGGAGGCATTGCACTATTAGTTAATGAGTCAATTACAGCAGTAAGGAGAGTTGATATCTTGGGGGTGGTGTTAAATGAAGCTCTGCAGATAGAGTTTAGGAATTTAAAAGTATTTATTATGGTCCCTCAGATAGTCAGAGGGAAATCGAGAAGGAAATATGTGCGCAATTTGCAGAAATGTATAAAAATAAAAACAGGGTAATTATAATGGCTGATTTCAACTTTCCCAACATTAACTGGGATAGTCATTGTGCTAATGACTTAGAAAGAGCAGAGTTCGTAAAATGTGCCCTTTGTGTAGTTTACATGGATTTCAGTAAAACATTTGACAAGGTTCCACATGGGAGACTTGTAAAGAAGGCAAATGCACATGGGATTAAGGGGAACTTGATAAAGTGGATTCAAAGCTGGCTGAGCTGTAGGGAGACAGAGGGTGATGACAACGGCTGCTTTAGTGACTGGAAGCCAATGTCCAGTGATGTACCACAGGGATCTGTGCTGGTTCCCTTATTATTCGTCATTTATATAAATGACTAAGATGACTATGTGGCGGGTAGGATCAGTAAGTTTGCGAGTGACACAAATGTTAGCCGGGTGGTTAATAGTAAGGCTGAGAACTGAAAGAGAAATTTCGGCTAGCCGGGGGAACGAGCTACGGTATCTGCAGCTCAAAAACTTCTTACGAAAGGAGTCAAGGACGTACCCACAACCTCCACGACAGACACTACTGGAAGACCTACTGGACGCAATTATCCTAGATAAAGGGAACTGTAGCGACATGTATGACCGACTGGTAGAAAGGGCCGACACCGTACTGAACGCAACAAGAAAGAAATGAGAGGATAACCTGGGGATTGAGATAGGGTGGGGACTCTGGAGCGAAGCACTGCATAGGGTCAACTCCACCTCCACGTGCGCAAGGCTCAGCCTGACGCAGCTAAAAGTGGTACATAGAGCCCACTTAACAAGAACCCGTATGAGTAGGTTCTTCCCGGAGGTGGAGGACAGATGTGAACGGTGCCAAAGAGGCCCGGCCAACCACGCCCACATGTTCTGGTCTTGCCCCAGACTTGGGGAGTACTGGACAGCCTTCTTCGAGGCTATGTCCAAAGTGATGGGGGTGAGGGTGGAGCCATCCCAGATAGTGGCGGTCTTCGGGGTTTCAGACCTGCCAGATCTATTCCTGGGGAGGAGGGCGGATGCCCTTGTCTTTGCCTCCCTGATCGCCCGCCGTAGAATCCTGTTTGGCTGGCGGTCAGCAGCACCGCCCAGAGCTGCAGACTGGCTGTCCGACATCTCGGAATCTCGCCAAATGGAGAAAATCAAATTCGCCATCCGAGGGTCAGACGACGGCTTCCACAGAACGTGGGAGCCATTCATTCAATTGTTCCGGGACCTGTTTGTGGCCAACGAACAAGAGGAAGAATAGCCGGGTGGCCAAGAATCAGGGGAAAATGGACGGGAATCGGGGAAGGTAGCCGGGGGGGGGGGGGGGGGGGGGGGGGGGGGGGGGGGCTACGGGTTCGTTATGCTTATTTATTTTTCTTGTTAATTTATTGTTTTTGTATTGGAGGGGGGGGGGGGGGGGTTACTGTTTTTCTCTGTTGTGATAAAATTTGTTGTTGAAAACTTGAATTAAAATTATTCCAAAAAAAAAGGAAGGACAAAGCCGCAAGTAACAGTCTGATGGCAAGCTAAGGCCCAAAACCAAATTGTAAATAAATGCCTATCAACATGTGCTTCGGCCATATTGGGGAATGTAAAATATGTATGCCGGTTAAAGGGGGTGGCCACAGTTGTTATTATGAAGATGCTTGCCTGTAAATATACATGTTAATTTTTGCGTGTTTTCTTTTCTAATAATTTGTAATTTGTTGGCTATAAAGTATGAAACTCAATAAAAAACATTTCCAAAAATAAATTTTAAAAATAGTAAGGCTGAGAGTCTTGGGTTGCAGAAAGATATAGAAGGGATGGTCAAATGGGCAGAAAAGTGGCAGATGAAATTTAATCCTGAAACATGAGGTGTTAAACTTTGGAAGGAGCAATGGGAAGTCCTTAAGAACAAAGAAACCTTGGTGTGTTTGTAAATAGATCTCTGAAGGCAGAAGAGCAGATTAATAAGATAGTAAAAAAGGCACATGATACACTTGCCATGATCAATCATGCATAGATTACAAAAGCAAGGAAGTCATGTTGGAGTTATGTAGAACATTGGTGAGGCCACAGCTGGAGTACTGTGTGCAGTTCTGGTCGGCACATTATAGGAGGGATCTGATTGCACTGGAGCGGGTGCAGAGGCAATTCACCAGGGTGATTACGCCTAGGATGGAACGTTTTAGTTATGAAGACAGGTTGGATAGGCTTGGGTTGTTTTCGCTGGAAGGGAAAAGAGTGGCGGCGATCTGATCGAGGTACACAAAGTTATGAGGGACATGGACAGGGTGGATAGGGAACAGCTGTTCCCCTTAGTTGAAGGGTCGGTTACGAGGGGACACAAGTTCAAAGTGAGGGGCGGGAGGTTCGGGGGGGTGTGAGGAGAAATGTTTTTACCCAGAGGGTGGTGACGGTCTGGAATGCACTGCCTGGGAGGGTAGATGTGGGTTCCCTCACATCGTTTAAATAGTACCTGGATGAGTACTTGGTACGTCTTAATATTCAAGACTATAGGCCAAGTGCTGGCAAATAGGATTAGGTGGGCAGGCCAGAACCTTTCATGTATCGATGCAGACTTGGTGGGCCAAAGGGCCTCTTCTGCACTGGAGTAGTCTGTGATTCTATGTTACCCCCTAATCCATGAGCTTTTATTTTCTGCAATAGCCTTTTATGTGGCACTTTATCAAATGACTTCTGGTTTCATTGGGGAGCTGCAAATTTCCTCGGAGGATGACCTCGAAAAGCCCTGGGCCTAGAAGGCAGCTGCAGACTGCACCATCTTAGTATGGGAGTCAGCAATCTCGCCTGGGTGGTTGGCATGCACCAGCATGGGTGTGGCAGAGTGGTAGAAGCATGAATGCTGTTATATATAGAATTTACAGTGCAGAAGGAAGCCATTCGGCCCATCGATTCTGCACTTGCTCTTGGAAAGAGCACCCTACCCAAGCCCACACCTCTACCCTGTCCCCATAACCCAGTAGCCCCACCCAACCTTAAGGGCAATTTAGCATGACCAATCCACCTAACCTGCACATCTTTGGACTGTGGGAGGAAACCGGAGCACCCGGAGGAAACCCACGCACAGACGGGGAGGATGTGCAGACTCCGAACAGACAGTGACCCAAGCCGGGAATCGAACCTGGGACCCTGGAGCTGTGAAGCAATTATGCTAACCACTATGCTGCCCTAAAGTCAACGTCAGGAGTGGGACACAAACCCATGCCTCCAGAGAGCACTCCGACCGTAACGTTGCGCTTAGACCGCTCGGCCATCCTGACACGTTCAGAGAAGACAGCAATTTATCCTCCATGTCCCTGGAGGAGAGAATGCCTAACTGCTGTGACAACCCGCAAGCCCCTCTGAACATTGGTACCTCTTGTCATGGTCGTAGCTTATATTGTTAAAAAGCTGATCTTGCATGGCTTCAGTCTGAGATTTCAATACGGACATTGGATAGCTAATACTTGTGCTGTTGCTGCACTGTATTAGGATTACATCAACAGTGTGCTAATGGAGTTGGTCATCAGTTCCATGCTGGAAAGGGTGGACTCCAGGGTCTGTGCAAAGCCTTGTCCCACATTGGTGTTGGATCAGTCTGTCCTCCTGGATATTACTCACAGGCTTTCTGGCTCGGCTGTCAACGCATCAAGTGTTTTGCTGTGTATACCCTTCCATCAGCTTTCTTCTGTGGAGTGCACATCAAAAACCCAAGCTTCATTTCCATACTCTGCAACTGAATGGACGTGCCGCCTCAACCTCAGCAAGCTAGCACATGCGCTACTCTGTCTCACTGCCTTGGCTGCAAGCCACTCATGCCTAGTGTTACTCCAAGCACTGCACTGTCTTCTAAGTTACATGCAGTGCCAGAATCTGAGTTGGTGACAGTGAATGATGGTAGTTGTTGTGATTGATAGATTGTGGGCGGCATGGTGGCACGCCACACAGCGCCGGGAACTGGGGTTCGATTCTGGCCTTGGGTCACTGTGTGTGGAGTTTGAACATTCTTCCCATGTTTGCGTAGGTTTCCTCCGTGTGCTCCATTTTCCTCCCACAGTCCAAAGATGCGCAGGTTAGGTGGATTGGCCATAATGGGGTTATGGAGATAAGGTGGGATGGACAGGGGAGTGGGCATCCTCGTTCGATGGGCGGTGCAGGCACAATGGGCCGAATGGTCTCCCTTCTGCACCGTAGGGATGCTGTGATTTTACGGCCATGCTGCACCTGTAAAGCAACCCGCCGCAACGCAGCGTGGTGGATATAAGCTAGGAAACCTGGCTCCCGGGGTCTACCCGGCTTGCAACGCCTCGCGAGATCCAACGCAATCTCATGAGACGTTGCAGTGTGAATCCTGCCCGCTGTGTGCGGGATTACTTTTCATCAAATCTGCATATTAGAGTGAGACAGCAAGTCTCATTTTACTATGGAAATTCCTGAGGTACCCAAGGCGTGGGATCTATCGCCTTCGCCTTGGAGACCTTGGGCGAGCGCCGTTCAGTACTGGTCTCCACAAACGGGGATGAGATGGAACGGCACTCATTGGGGTCTTCCAGGGGATCAGAGGCCCCCAGGTGCATGCCCTTTGGGAAGAGTGGTTCCTTTGCCATGCTGGTGCTATCCAGACACTGCCAGCCTGGCAATGCCACTTGGGTGGCAGTGCCAGCTGGCAACGGCACTGCCAGGGTGCCAGGTTGGCACTGCCTAGGTGCCAAGCCAGCATTTACTGTGCGGTGGCGATCGGGCTGGGGGTGCCCTGCGCTTGGGAGGAGGGATTGTGCCAGCTGTGGTTGGGGATTGCTTCGGGGGCTGCTGAGATCAGCCGACCGATCTCTCGCTACACCGAGGAGTTCAGGCGAGCAGAGCTCCTCAGTCAGAAAACGAAGCTGTGTGTGGCACGGCTGCGCTTTCCCTGCTGAGGCCCCCTAACGTGAGTGCCGTTTTACAATGCTGTGTTTCTCAGCACTGCAAGCTCTGGGAAATACGCAGCTAAACGTGCTCGCTATGGGACTTTGTTCCCATTTAGTTAAATCATGCCCTGTATGTGAGTTATGCGGTTATACTGCAGTTTATGAGATTAGTGGTGAAAATATGACAACCGGAGATGAATCGACGCTGTTTGCAGTACCGCATTCAGGTCATCAGGACTTGGCTGCTGGTTTGGATCGCCATGGATATCTGTTGCCATAGTCTTTTCACATTTCATTTAGAATCCTCACAGTAAGAAAGCAAAGAGACATTTACACGATCCGTTTCTGCTGAATGTAAACTCGTTTTCCAGAAGTTAAAGAAACGTGTGCAATTTACTGCAGCAGTCTCCTCCTTCAAAATAACTTTGTGACCAGGAAACACCATGCATCCACTCTCATAATTATCTTACATCCTGGATCTTTTAAGAAGCCGACTTTTAGTTATTTCCAGAGACTCAGGAATGTAGAAATATAGGAAATAGGAACAGGAAGAGGACATTCGGCCCTTTGAGCCCGCTCTGTCACTCATTATGATCATGGCTGATCATCCAACTCAATAGCCAGTTCCCACCTTCCCCCCATAACCTTTCATCACTTTCACCCCAAGAGTTACATCTAACTTCTTCTTGAAAGCAGACAATGTTTTGGCCTCAACTACTTGCTGTGGTAGTGAATTCTTCAGGCTCACCACCAGGGTGAAGAAACCTCATCTCAGTCCTAAATGGTCTACCCCATATCCTCAGACTATGACCACTGGTCTGGACACCCCCACCATCAGAAACATCCTTCCTACATCTACCCTGTCCTAGTCCGGTTATAATTTTATCCCCCCCTCATTCATCTGAACTCCGCAGCGAATATAATCCCAACCGACTCAATCTCTCCTCATACATCAGTCCCGCCATCCGTTTGGTTAACTTTTGCTGCATTCCCAGTATAGTGCAAACATCCTTCCTCAGATAAGACCAAAAGTGCACAAAATATTCCAGGTGTGGTCTCACCAAGACCTGTATAATTGCAGCAATACATCCCTGCTCCTGTACTCGAATGTTCTCGCTATGAAGGCCATTGTTTACCCCCTGCTGCACCTGAATGCTTACCTTCAGCGACAGGCGCATGAAGACACCCAGATCTCGTTGCACATTCCCCCCTCTCAATGTATAGCTATTCAGATAATAATCTGCCTTTGTGTTCTTGCTACTAAAGTGATAACCTCACATTTATCATAGTGCATATGCCATGCATTTGCCCATGCACTCAGCTGGTCCAAGTCATCCCTTCATCTTTCTCACAGCTCACCCTCCCACCCAGCTTAGTGTCATCTGCAAATTTAGAGATATTACATTCAGTTCACTCATCTAGATCATCAATATATATTGCGAATGGCTGTGATGAGCAATTAAAAAAATTAAATAATACAAACAGCTTCAGTCCTTTTAATTAACAATTTAGTACCACAAATATAATTTACTCTGATGAACTCTGCGCCTCAATAAGTTGACTGACAATTGAATTTTGACTCTTAATAGAAGCAACAGAATTTTGAATATCTTTAGGAGCCAGTCATATTCTGACCAACATTTGTTGCAGCAATTAGTGCCTCTTGCCAACTTAATGTTGATTTCCTGTTGAGACGCAAAGATCTTTTTTTCATGATGCTACGGTTAGAAGCAACTTGTCTTCTTTGTGAAGGTCTTGCACCTGTTAGGCAGCCACTTGTTCTGCAGACAGTTGGATGGCCAAATTCCCCCACAGCAGCTGCAATACCTCTCTTGTCTCCATTAAGAATTTCTGAATCACTTCCAGCACTTCAGTTTCAAAAAGACCACAAATTTTGTACATCTTCAACTACCAAAATGGAATTTATAACTGTTTAACTAGGGAGTGTTAAACTGTCAAACCCAGTCGAGAAACAAAATAACCTTGGGCTGGATTCTCCGTGACGAAATCCAAGGTGACCCTCAGGGTCCTACAGACACTGTCCAGGAGGGGAGAGCACCAGAGGTTGACACGGAGCCTCGCTACAGGGAGATGGCGGTTATCCCCCCCTCCTGACAACAGCACATCTCGACGTCAGCGGGTGGAACAGGGTAGCATGGCAAGGCATGTCTTTGCTTCCACCACCAACTCGTGCAGCAAATTCCAGACTCCCACTATCCTCTACGTAAAAAAGGTTCTTACTCTGCCCCCACTACACCTTCTGCCACTTATCTTGCACCTGGTTTTAGAATTCTCCGCCTAGGGAAATAATTTTATCCTGTCTACTCGATCTCATCCTCTCATAATTTTGTACACCTCAATCAAGTTCCCCCCTCAGCCTTCTTTGTTCCAAGGAAAGTCACCCCAACCTGTCCCATCTCTCCTCATAGCTACACTTCTCTAGCCCTGGCAACATTCTTGTAAACCTTCTCTGCACTCTCTCCAGAGCAATAACGTCCTTCCTGTGATGTGGTGACCAGTTCAGCACATAATACTCCAGTTGTGACCTCACCAATGTTTCATAAAATTAAAGATATAATGTTGGAATTGTATCATGGAACCATAGAATTTACAGTGCAGGAGGAGGCCATTCGGCCAATCGAGTCTGCACCGACTCTTGGAAAGCGCACCCTACTTAAGCCCACATCTCAACCCTATCCCTTTGACCCAGTAGCCCCATTAGTCTACACTTCTGCCAATAAAGGAGAACATTGCAAATGCCTTCTCTACAACCTTGTCTACCTGAACTGCTGCTTTTAGCGACCTGTTTACTTGGAATCATGGACTCTACAGTGCAGAAGGAGGCCATTCGGCCCATCGAGTCTACACCAGCTCCTGAAAGAACATCCTACCTAAGCTCACATCTCCACCCTACCACCGTAACCCAGCAACCCCACCTAACGTTTGGACACTACGGGGCAATTTAGTGTGACCAATCCACCTAACCCGCACATCTTTGGACTGTGGGAGGAAACCGGTGCACCCGGAGGAAACCCACAGACACGGGGAGAACGTGCAGACTCCGCACAGACAGTGACCTAATCCGGGAATCGAACCCGGGTCCCTGGCAATGTGAAGCAATAGTGCTAACCATTGTGTTCTTGTGCTGCCCCTACTTGCATACCAAGATCTCTCACTTCATCTACCCCTTAGTAATTCCCATTTATTGTATACTCCATATAACCGTTTGATCTTCCTAAATGCATGAACTCACATTTCTGCGTTAAAATCATCTGCCAATTTACCACCCACTCCACCAACCCCTTTATATCTTTTTGGAGATTATTGGTGCCTTCTAACTAAATTGCTCGCAGCACCGAGAAACACCAGCTATCTATCGGGACTCTGTTTCAATTTGGTGCCTCAGCAGGGAAGGCCCCGCCGAGGCTGCACTTAGTCCTGTTTCCAGCACTGAGGAGCTTCACTCGCTGGAACACCTCAGTGCAGGAAGAGATTGGGACGCCATCTCATGACCCAGCCCCCCCCCCCCCCCCCCCCCCCCCCAACGCGACCCTTGAACCCTCCAAAAGTTCCAATTCACCTATAATGGGTCTTTGGCCTCCCCCCACAGCCCCGCACCTCACCGTACACGTGCAGGGCACCCCCAGGCCCGATCCTCATTGTGGGAAAAATGCCACCTAGCACCCTGGCAGGTGTCCCTGCCAGCTGGCAGCGCCAGGCTGGCATTGGCAAGATCCCCAGGTGGCACCCGCCATGCCACCCTGCCTCAAGGGCAAGCATCTTCAGATCACCAAGTCTCGCGTGATCTGATCTCCCGGCATCTACTGGCCTTTCGGGTGCAATGTAGCCAGTAGATTGCGCCATATTGCTATGAACTACACTATCCACTATTTGGCCAATCTTTGTGTTGTCTAAAAGCTTACCAATCATGACCCCCACGTTCACGTCCAAATTGTTCATATACAATACAAACAGTAAGGGTCCCAACACCAAACCCTGTAAAACACCTCTTGAAACAACTTTGCATTTGCAAAGGCATCCATCGACCATTGACCTTTGTTTCCTGTTACTCGACTAACTTTCTTACTGGCTTGCCATATTACCCTGTATCCCATGGGATTTAACTGTTTGACCAATCTTCCATGTGGGACCTTATCAAATGCCTTGCTAAAATCCATGTAGACAACAACCACTGCACTAAGAAGAGGCGCAACCATCACCTACTTTCAATGATGGGACTAACCACCAATGAGTATTCCCCATTAATGTCCTAGTATTATGTACCTTGAAAGGAACAACACTGTGGCTGCTGGAGCGATGTAGAGGCTGGGCACTATGAAACATATGGGGCGTGATTCTCTGTTCCGCCAGCCGCTTTTTCCTCGGCGGTGTGCCCTCGCCGGCAGTGGCATTCTCCATTCCCGCCACCTTCCAATGGGATTTTCCATTGTGGACACCCCACCGGGAAAAACGTGGGCATGGGTGCGCTATCGGTGCAACGGAGAATGCCGCCGGCGGAGAATCCAGCCCATGGTGTCTGGCCACTTCAGTTCTCACCACTATCTTCAGTCCATCACGAGTGTGTGTTGAATACTCAGCTGAATAGGTGCAGCCACAACTAAACTCAAGTAGCTCAACAGCACCCAAGACAGGGTACCATGTTTGATTGATGCCTCTGCCACAGAACAACAGATAGGAACTAAGTAAATGTTGCTGGTTTCACCTTGTTTGCACCATGCATTAAGTTGGTAACTTGCTGTTTCATCATATATACAAAAGCAAACTGAGTGCTACTCAGTGCAGGAACAGATTTGTGATTACAGTGAAGTGCACTCAGGCAATTATTTATAACTAAACCTAAAAGATTTCACAGTGTCGTTAATGCGAAAGAACATTCATTACCTAGACTTATTACAGATTTGTTTTGAACGGTCAGGGATGAAAGCATTACTAGTAGCTCATTCTAACTTGCTTTAATTCAACATTTGCATTAAGTGAACATTTACTTTTTGTTGGCAAAATTCTAGGTACTCAGAATACAATTCATGATAAATACACTCGTCAACACTTACCAGCTTCCTGAAGCCTTAAATGAACTTTGTTAGCAACGGAGGCTTTCGTATATGAAGTAATTGGACTGTGTCCATGTTCTCGAGCCCAGTGCAGAAGATCAATCTGGGCGGATGTCAAATCAGATGATGTCTTTTTCACCATAATCATAGATGCTTCTGTGTCTCGACTGTTGATGCTGTCTCGACCAGAGACCTTGATGCAATGGAAATAAATGTTCATTTAAAACTAATCTAATTAATTAAGAGCAATTACTTCACATTTGTTTGCTTCAATGAATCTATTCCAGAATTCCATATAATTAACATTAAATGTTACCGGAAATTAAGTATTTCAAAATGAATTCAACCTTTGAGCATGTTATAGAGAGATATTCAATTTGATCTTCAGCTAGAGCAAATGTTTATATGCTGGAATTCAATTTCAGATTTCCAGAATGTGCTAATTGTAAAATCATTAATCAAAATCCCATTTTATCTACAGTTTTAGCATCACAAAATCTCTCTACTGGCTTGAATGTCTGTATTTCTGGGGGTTATGAGTATAAATGAAATCACAATAACCAAAGCCACATTTATTGGCACTTTATTAGCACGGGGCTAAATAGCTGGCTATTAAAGCAAACCAAGGCAGGCCAGCAGCAAGGTTCAATTCCCGTACCAGCCTCCCCGAACAGTCGCCGGAATGTGGCGTAATTCATTTCAAGCCTACTTGCGACAATAAGCGATTTTCATTTAATTTCATTATAGCCCCAATCCTAGCTCATTCCCTAATAAACAGAGTATTTGGCATTGTTCCTATTACGGTTCTTCATCCCCAAAAGACAACTGATAGTATCTCTGCAGCTGTGGAGAGGATGTGAACTGTAGCAAATATCACAATGGCAGTGTGAAGTAAAATGAGTAACAACTTTATTGCACTTAAAATGTATAAACTTGGCTTTATGCATTAATCTAAAATTACACATTTGCAACCAAAATATATTTCACTGTAGTCAATCTATATCTTTTAACAATCCACAGAGCTTCGAGAGTACAAGCCAAATCACCCATTATTTCCAGACTTTTAATAAATGGGCTTACTGGTTTACATTCTGCTTGGAGTCATTTAAACCTGTAGTTACATTATTTAGTCATTTTACACAAAATGGCATCATCACTCCACAGGTCATGTGAACAAACCTATCTTCAGCCGCACATGCAACCCAACCGACAGACGCACCAACATTTAAAGTGCAGTATACAGTTTGTAACTGTATTTCTGACAGCTACATATTCCAGTGATCATGAACAGTGGTTAGCACTGCTGCCTCACAGCTCCAGGGACCTGGGTTGAATTCCGGCCTCGGGTGACTGTCTGTTCTCCCCTTGACTGCGTGGGTTTCCTCAGTGTGCCCCGGCTCCCTCCCACAGTTCAAAGATGTGCAGGTTAGGTGGATTGGCCATGATAAATGTCCCCTTAGTGTCCAAAGGTTTGGTGGGGTTACTGGTTTACAGGGATTGGGTGGATGCGTGGGCCTAAGTACGGTGCTCTTCAAGGACCTGTGTCGACACGATGGGCCGACTTGGTGGTTGGCCACAAACAGGTTCCAGAACAACTGGACTTCTATGGACTTTTTGGCCTCCTACTGGGTGTGGGTTTCAGTGGTGAAGTGAATGTAGAACACATCAAATATGAGGGATGGCAAACTCACTGCCGCCTTCCTGCTCACCCCGATCCAGTCTCCATATATGGTAGGTGGACAGGTACCACAATTGGCAACCATTGCACCATTTTTAAATAAACAATAAACACGCAATTGAGTTTGCGTCCAATCCAACTGACATTATGCATCAGCAGTACCAATTCCACCCCCCAAGCTTTGTGTGCCTCCCGTCCTGGCCTAAAGTGAATTGGACATTCTGAATTCTCCTTCTGTGTATCCATTGAGTGGCATTTGTATTCACTCATTTGAAGCTGGTCTTAATGACGCTTTTGTAGCCACTTAGCAGGCCCGGCACCAGATTCTCCGTGCCCTGACAATTCTCCGGTCGCCCAGGCCGGGAACCACGTGAGCGCGGATTACAACAGATATCATCAAAAGTGAACCTGACATGGTGAGCCCTGCAGTAAGCCAAGGGGGTAACTCCTTAAGGAGCGCTTGTACGCCAAGGTCTCTCACTTCATCTACCTGTTAGTAATTCCCAATTATTGTGTACTCCATATAACTGTTTGATCTCCCTAAATGCATGATCTCACATTTCTGTGCCATCTAGCCAAATTGCTCGCAGTGCAGAGGAACACCAGGCTATCTATCGGGACTCTTTTCAATTCAGTGCCTCAGTGGGGAACGCTCCGCCAAGGCTGCACTTAGTCCTGTTTCCTGCACTGAGCTTGGCTCTCAGCAACTCTCCCGCCCCCCCCACCCCAGTGGCCCTTTAAAACAGGAGACACTTCCCAGGGTCCCCCTAACTAAGAGACCGCTCCGCAGACCCGCCAACTCGAGGGACCTCCCAAAGTGCAATTCAGCTCTGGAGAAAGAACTTAGTCTCCCAAACGGAGAATTCCACGCAGTGGAGAAATGGATGAGATTTCCCGGATGTTCTGCTCCCTGGTCGCGGGTTCCCCAGTAGCAGAGGATGCGAACAACAGGAAACCCAATTGATAGCGGCGGGACCAAAGAGATCCCACTGCCAGCCAATGAAGGGCCGCCTCCACCACTGCAAAACACGCCATGAGGGGTGCGTAAAATCCCGCCAGTATGCCATTGGACCACAAAAGCAGGAAGCAAGAAAACAGTTTATACAGTGGAGGGAGGGAATTAGAGTCCACATTAAAATTAGAGAACTGGCTTTTGTGAAGCATCTTTCTGGTGCAACTGTGAATCATTTTCATCATAACTTCACAGAAATGATGTGCACTGTGTGGTGATCGACTGTGTAATTGTGTGTGTGCTTATATTAGGGGATGTACAGTAGTACAGGTTCGCCGGTAGCCCCTGCCGGCTAGCTCCGCCCACAAGGAGCCGTATAAATATGCATGACTTCTCCTGAGCAGCCATTCTACCAGCTGCAGTTGGAGGATAAACATCTAACTGTAATAAAGCCTCTACTGTACCCATTTGAGTCTTTAGTACGATTGATAGCGCATCACACTGCTACTATTTACAACTGTATTATGCATTTGCAAAAAAGGATATTTTTTCTGCATCGAGTGTTTTTGGAAGACAGCACTTTTGTCATCCTTCAAAGTTCCCTTGGGAAACCTATACACTTGGGCCTAGATCTAAACTTATACTGTTCTAGATCTTCCTGCACCATAAAACTCTTCAGTTTCCTTCTGAAGCATCTACTGTCCACCTGTAGTGTAAAGTTAAATCAATTGTTCAAAAGATGGTTTAACTGGTGGGGTGGAATTTTATGCTCTCGCTGGTAGTGAGCCTGGAGGTGGGAAAGGCATGTAATCAGGTGGTGGATGACTGGAATCACGCTGCCTTCCCACCTCTGTCAGAATTAAGTTCTGGGCAGGTAGGTTCATGGTGGACCTCCTGTGCTTCCACCTATTGAGTTCCTTAAGTGGTCAATTAATGAATACCAAAGGGCTCATCTCACCACTGCTGATATTATCCAAGCTGCAGGCAGGTGCTCTAGCCAGCTTGTCATTTTGGGGTTAGGTGGTGAGCCGTGGTGCTTGGTCAAGGTACTTAACATTGGGAAGTGGGAAGGAGACGACCACCGAGAGCAAACCCTTGCCCTCCCCTACCTGGCAAAACCAGCCCTCCCTCACATTACCTTCCTGTGGCCTGGGTCGCTCTGTCATTCTGAGGCTCAGGGCGTGTATTTCCTGCAGCAACCATGGCCTCCCCAGTGGTGCTGCTGAGCATAACAGCTAGCAGCCCTCAGTAGGTGGGACTTCCACCCTCAATATCTTGATTTGAGCCTCATCACTGCCTAATTGGTTTGTGGTTCAGTGGGCTTGCTGGAAAGAGGCTGGTCTCTCATCCACTCTGCAGCTGGCTGCCGAGGACCCCAGTAACGCAATAAGATTCTGCCCATTAACTGATAAGCTAATGGTACATTCAGGGAACCAAACCCAGGAAAATCTGTTACATAATCAAAGGGATCATACTCTGGAGTTACATACTAATGATAATTACATCAAACATAATCATATCTTATGTTACGGGCATAGCTGTGATGACAAGTGACATGAGATCAACATGGTTCGAGTTTCTGATTTGAGCTGGGTAACATCTTTCTCGCAGACTGGAAGGATCAGAAAGAGATGACAGTCAAATCTTAGTGAAATTATATCTTCTGTTGGCTGACTAGAGGCAGTGAAGTTTGCCTTCTTGGCCAGAGATGTTATAGTCAAAAATGGGATAACTTATAATATGATAAAATTTGTGGCATGGTGGCACAGATTGAGCACTACTGCCTCAGTGCCAGGGACCCAGGTTCAATTTCAGCCTTGGGTGACTAATATGGAGTTTGCATGTTCTTCCATATCTGTGTGGGATTCCTCCGGGTGCTCCGGTTTTCTCCCACAGTCCAAACATGTGCAGGTTAGATGGATTGACCATGCTAAATTGTCACTTAGTGACCAAAATGTTAGGTGGGGTTTGGGGATAGGGCGTGGGCCATGGTTGGGTGCTCTTTTGAAGGGTCGTTGCAGACTTGATGGGCCAAATGGCCTCCTTCTGCACTGTAGGGATTCCATGATTCTATATGTGTAAAAAAAATCAATCATGGTTGGTATCTAAATCTTGCAAAGATTTGGAATCTGAGGTAATAATGAATTTTTATATCTACCTTAAAAGTTCAAAGTCAACAGAATAAATGTTTTTCGACTGATGATTTATATTTCCCTATTTATTCAAAACAATTTTGCAACTGACTTTGGATGTTACGTTAGTATTAAAGCATGTATTTAAGTGAGAGAGAGAGAGGGAGAGAGAAGGCATTTATATACCATATGAGTTAAGGAGATAGGCGTGAGAAAGAGATTAAACTGCAAACGTGCAAATGTATATCATTTATCATCTATTCGAACATGACTGTTAATGGCTGCTAAAAGTAAAATGTTTTCTAAAACTACCATCAGTTGATAACATTTGGTAAAATAAACTGGACCATGGGAATATCACATCAAGCAAATCCTTTATAGACTGTTCTGTAGTCTATCCATTTTCAGACAAGAATACACACATTATATAAATTTCATGGTCCAAATAATTTTTCCATTGAAACGTCTGATCATTTCACAGGCATAATGCAGTGTATCTCGGCTAAATTCCCCATTTGTTCCTCATTCTGTTCCCCCTTATTGTGACCAAATTTTAATCCTTTCCCACTGAAAATTCCCACGAAATCATCGATACACAACTCAGAGTGTCGCTACGGTTGTATTGTTTTTAGAAGAATTCCCTTTTTGTTCTGTTATTCTGTACTTCGGAAAACAAAATCACGCTTAATAGTTCAATTGTGTTTCTTTTTATTAGAAACCTGAAAAATATCACATTTCATGCCTATAAGACACAGGAGCAGAATTAGGCCATTCGGCCCATCGAGTTTGCTCAGCCATTCGATCATTTTTTTAAAATAAATTTAGAGTACCCAATTCATTTTTTTCCAATTAAGGGGCAATTTAGCGAGTCCAATCCACCTAGCCTGCACATCTTTGAGTTGTGGAGGCGAAACCCACGCAAACACGGGAGAATGTGCAAACTCCACACGGACAGTGACCCAGAGCTGGGATTTGGGATTGACCCTGGGGCCTTGGCGCCGTGAGGCATCAAGGCTAACCCACTGCGCCACGGTGCTGCCCCACCCATTCAATCATGGCTGATATGTTTCTCATCGCCATTTTCCTGCCTTCTCTCCATAACCATGCTGTTGCACAGTGATTAGCACAGCTGCTTCACAGCTCCAGGGTCCCAGGTTCAATTCCCGGCTTGGGTCACAGTGCGGAGTCTGCACATTCTCCCCGTGTCGACGTGGATTTTCTCCGGGTGCTCTGGTTTCCTCCCACAGTCCAAAGATGTGCAGGTTAGGTGGACTGGCCATGATAAATTGCCCTTAGTGTCCAAAAAGGTTAGTTGGGGTTACTGGGTTACGACGATAGGGTGGAGGCGTGGGTTAAGTAGGTCTTTCCAAGAGCTGGTGCAGACTCAATGGGCTGAATGGCCTCCTTCCGCACTGTAATTCTATGAATCTATGAACCCCTGATCCCCTTATTAATCAAGGGGCTGGTTTAGCACACTGGGCTAAATTGCTGGCTTTTAAAGCAGACCAAGGCAGGCCAGCAGCACGGTTCAATTCCCGTACCAGCCTCCTCGAACAGGCGCTGGAATGTGGCGACTAGGGGCTTTTCACAGTAACTTTATTGACGCCTACTCGGGACAATAAGCGATTTTCATTTCATTTCATTTTCAAGAACCTATCTATCTCTGTCTTAAAGACACTCTGTGATTTGGCCTCCACAGCCTACTGCGGCAAAGAGTTCCACAGATTCACCACTCTCTGGCTGAAGAAATTCCTCTTCATCTCAATTTTAAAGAATCGTCCCTTCAGTCTGAGACTGTGGCCTCAGGTTCTAGATTTTCCTACTAATGAAAACATCCTCTCCACATCCACTCTATCTAGCCCTCTCAGTATCCTGTAAGTTTCAATAAGATCCCCACTCATCCTTCTAAACTTCAATGTACAGGCCAAGAGTTCTTAATCGCTCTTCAAATGGCAAGCTCTTCATTCCAGGGATCATTCTTGTGAACCTCCTCTGGACCCTTTCCAAGGCAGCACATCCTACCTTAGATGCAGGGCCCAAAACTGCTCACAATACTGCATATGGGCATGCAAAGACCTATGCAATGTCCATCTACCAACCCTCACTATTTCTTTCAGGCGTTAACTGTTCTGATTTTTAACTCACCTCTTTAATTACCTATAAATTAGTAGCCTACGGGGTTGCTTTCTGTATTTGCATCTATGTTTGACTGTTTAATAAAATTATGTTTATATCTCTATATTTTCATTTTACTATCAGCTGAAGTTCTTAAAAAAAACATTTACTTTCTTTTTTACAAAATAACATTGCATCGATTTCCATCTATGTTAATGTTTCTTGCAAATGGTCAATTTCATGGATAATACCAGGAAAATAATTTACATCGCCCAAATTGTGATCCAAAATCAGGGTTATCTGATTTACTCTCCTGCGTGACCGTACTGATTTCACACTGTGGATTGACAGCTGAACAAATACTTATTTGATAACCGCACTGTCATGACTAGCACATATTCTACCCCCCCCCCCCCCCCCCCCCCACTCTAATTTTCAAAAGCATTTTACTCATGTTACTGTTTGGGTTCATGCATCTCACAATAATTGAAACCATGCTTTGACATCAAGTTATTAAACCATTAGTTGATGAAATTTTTCAGAAACAAGGTTGTTTGTAAATAATTATTCAACAAGAAATCATCTATATTTTGCAAATAACCTTCAACATAAAGGAAGATATGAAATAGGAGTACAAAAAATTCTAAAACCTATATATATATATATATATATATATAAAACACTGTTCAGGGAATTTGGCTATCCTCTTGAACAAGTTAGGACAGTTGTCATCCAGGCTGTTATTTGTGATAACAGATGTTTTTCTTGCATTGGTAAAGAATCTTTTGGAACTGAAAGCAGAGACTTTTCCTGCATCATAAACTATAGCTCTTGTCAGCTCGCACAAACTATATGGATAATGGTAGTGGAAATTGGGCCGGAATTTTCCAGCCGTTCACACCGGCGGGATCTGCTGACGGCACACCCCCCCCGCCACAGGTTTCCCGGCGGTGAGGGGTGCATTCAATGGGGAACCCCTTTGACAATGACGGGGCCCATAAGATTCCGCCACCAACCAATAGCGGGCCCACTCTGCAAATCACGCAGCAGGTTGCACAGAAAACCCCACTAAGGTGCCATCTGTCAGCTGATGGTAATGGCAAATTTGAAAGTGACACTATAGAGAGAAATCCAGAACTTTTGAATGAGGGAGGCTTGATGACTACTTGAACCTTTAAATCTCCAACTGAATAAAATACCTATTCCAAAATGCTGGATTGAAAATTGTGTTTGCATATTTTATGTCATAATATTTGCATTATTACACATTACTACACATCTTGGAGGTGCATAGATTTGAGTTTCACAAATGTAAAATAGGATGATAAAATATGTCTAGAGTTTGCAATCACTGTTTTGGGCACAACAAAGAAATGGAGACATCAAGTTCTTTCTTATTTATTCCACTTGATTTTTTTTTTCTTGAAGTTAATTCTATTTCTTATTCTGTTTGACAAATGTTTTAGTTACTCAAAATAATTAAATTAAGGTCTATTTTTAATAAAATTCATAGAATTTAAACAAAAAGAAAAGCCACAAAATTTGACTTCATGGCATCTATATTTTTGACTCTTTTGGTGCCATTTTAGGTTCACACTTTTGGTGTTGCCTGTGTTGGATGCCGTTTTGGTGACTGTTAGTGTGGGTATTAAGAGCATACACTGCAAGTATTCAGAGTAGGCAGATTGTGACCTAATCAGAATGTGGCATTGATTTGAGACCACCAGTGCCATTTGTTGCTCTTGCGAACACTCCCTCTGAAACATGCACAGCTAAACATTAACTCAGCAGCAGAAAGAACCATCCTCCACCATGGACATTTAAAGAGATTATCAACTATATTCAGATTATACTCGGATTGATTTCTATTGCCTCTTGCTGAGTTTGTGGCAGTGCTTTGAGTTTCCTACTGATGTTTAAAATTGGCGAAGTCTGCAGGGAGTCTTGTTGCATCTGGTGAACGTCTTGGTTCTCACATCAAGCATTCCGAGAAGACCACTTGCTCCCAGTGCAATTACCATCCCCCTTTGTCTGACAGAATGACAGTGAGATTGGGCAGAGACAACACTATGCTCACATAGTGAGAAGTGCTCTCATAAGGAAGTCTTATCCACCGAGGATCATCAGGTAACAATTTGCTTACCTCAAGTTCACCAAGGAGCACTGTATACAACTTCTCCATTTTACAAAGGAGATGCTCACTGAAGTGCGCCACTTGATGCAGCAGACCCGAAGGCTCACAGCAGGACAAGAACAGCACCGCCAGCAGCAGCTACCATTGCTAAGAGTTTATTTGCGTGGAATCCTTCATGGCTGTAACAAGCGACATTCATAATATCGCCCAGTTCGCCGTCCGCTGCTATGTAAGACTGACATTCTGTATGCCAAGAGAGGAGTTTGCTCTGACCAGAGAACAACAGCCTGAGTGTGCATGTGGCTTGGCCAGTATGGCAGTCTTTTACATGGTGCACTCACGATCACAGGTTTGCACCCCATACTCATGCATTCGCACACTTAACAGCAGGCTAAGCATCATAATGAGCAGGCTGCATGAAGTTTATGTGCAGCCTGCATTGTATCACAAACCCGGAGTCATTTTAGGCCTTATCCAGCTTCTTCCCAGAAAGCTTTTTAGCAGATAATTTGCACATAGCAAGTTCCAACAAACAACAATGTGATAACGACCGGATCATTTTTAAAATTCACTTGTGGAATGAGCTTGTCGCTGGCAAGGACAACATTTATTACCCAACCCTAATTATCCTCAAGAAGGTGGTGGTGAGGCATCTTTTTGAAGCACTCCAGTTTGCATAGTATAGGTACATCCAGTGAGGTTTTTAGATGAAATGGGATGAAAGAACAGCAGCATATTTCCAAGTCAGTCTTGGAGGAGAACATGGAATGGTGACGTGTCCATGTGCCTGCTGCCCTTTTTCTCTAGGTGGTAGAGGTCACAAGGTTTGGGATGTATTATTGAAGCCTTAGTGAGTGCATTTTGTAAATGACACAACACTGCAGCCACTGTGCGTGGGAGTGGATGGGGTGTCGATGGTTGCTTGGCCTGGATCAAACTGGGTTTTTTGGACAGGCACTCGTCTTGGCAAGTGAATAGCATTACATCATATTCTTGCCTTAGAGATGGTGGTAAGCTTTTGTGAGGGGATTGATCAGTTGCCACAGAATACCTAGCCTCTGTCCTGCTCTTGTAGCCATAGTATTTATGCAGTTCCTTTAGTGGAGTTGATTAAGGGATAAATATTGGTCAGGATACCAGGAATGATGCCCTTGCTCTTCTTTGAATTAGGGCCATGGAGTCTTTTACATGATCTGAGAGAGCAGAATTGCCTCGAATTGTGAAGCACTCCCTCAGAACTGCACTGGAGGATTAACCTAGGTGTCAAATCTCTGGAGACATAATGGGCGGACTTCTCCAGCCACGCCTGGCCGGAGCCCGGAAATTCCCACCCGAGGTCAATGGACCTATACATGATGCGCATTCCGCCCGTGGCGTTTTTGCAGCAGGCATGGCCAAAGAATCCAGTCCTATATTGTTCACAAACAATTCCATGATCCTTGAAAGAAACAGATAGGTGTCTCTTTAAATTTAGCTTTCGGGTGCAAGGAGAAACTTTCATGGATTTCAATACAAAAGGTCTTAAGTGTGCTAAAAAGATGCTCGGAAAGAGCTGCTTTACAACAGCACTGTATATTCTGACACAAAAAACCCTGATAATGAGGCTGCCATACATGAAATAAATTTGAAGTGTAAGAGATAATGTAAGTTTATCCCACAATTATTGCCTATACATGTTGTAAGTTTTTTTCTTTTATCTTTAGCCAGTTTCATCTTTTAATAAAATGTGCCCATTTATCTTTGATCTTACTGGGGAGAGTTAAGCCAACTAGGATTAATTATACTTCCATATATGAATTTTGACAAGATTTTCTAATGCCTACATTGAATCAATGCTCAAGTCGTATTTGAACATGTGGTACTGAAACAAATTAAAGGGAAATATGTTCAATTATAGTAAATGTAGCACATGTTTAAATGTTTGACCTTCTCACCATATTATTCTGGAATATAAAAACTATATGGACTTATTACTTCCCAGGAAAATTATTTATACACAATTTATCTACCTTCAGCAGCATTGATGGATCATTGATGTGCATGGTAATGCAACATATCACAGAACTTGTGGATGTAATAAAATGGGAAATAAAATCTTCTTGGCGGTAATGAAACGGGGCACTGAAATACTCCCAAATCAGAAACAGCTCCTGGCTCATGGTTTAATAAAAATTAGTTGAAGAAAGGGATGGAAACGTGCTTCAACAAGAATGGAAAGCTGTGCAGAACTGAGGAAAGAAACAATGGGCGCAGTCTACCGGCCGTGTTGCGCCCAAACAGGAGCGCGATGCGGTCGGTGGATCCGAGGAGAGGACTCCCGCAGGCTTCCTGACAGCCAGTGCGCCTTGCTGAATCTAACCAGATCCCGCAGGGCCTTGTGATCAGTATCCCATCTACAATGGGCGGGACCAAGCCTCACGCACCCAAGTAGGTTTTAAACCCACTTAGGCGTGATTACTTTTTGAAGATTTCATGCAAGTGCAGAACTCAACAGCCAACAGCCTGAGGGAATCAACTGCTCACGACCATCAGAAAAATGCATTTCAGTATTCCATGTCTCATATTACACACTTTAGCGCCTTAACCTATTTTGCTCAGTAAAGTTGAGGAAGATGAAGCTCTTGCAAAGAATTAACTTCTTTCGATGATGATCTGTAATCATCAAACAAAAAGTATCAAATGTTATATTCTTTCAACTATCGCTTAAATATCAGGAAGGAGAAACAAGCTTTGACAGACTGAGGTTTGTCATAAGCTTTTGGGAGTTCAATTCTTTACACTAATTTAACATTTTTAAAAAGTCATCTGCACAATTTTAAACAACTTCTCACAAGCTCATCCAATGCCGAACTCAGTTTTATTAGTTTTCTGGTTAAGTGTGTTCTGGTTAAGAATTAGAATTAGAACAGTACAGCACAGAACAGGCCCTTCAGCCCTCAATGTTGTGCCGAGCAATGATCACCCTACTCAAGCCCACGTATCCACCCTACACTAGTAACCCAACAACCCCCATTAACATTATTTTTTTTTAGGACACTAAGGGCAATTTAGCCTGGCCAATCCACCTACCCTGCACATCTTTGGACTGTGGGAGGAAACCGGAGCACCCGGAGGAAACCCACGCACACACGGGGAGGACGTGCAGACTCCACACAGACAGTGACCCAGCCGGGAATCGAACCGGGGACCCTGGAGCTGTGAAGCATTGATGCTAACCACCATGCTACCATGCTGCCCCAAAGAAGGATTAGTTTACTGAACAGTATTTTATGCTCAAACACTTACAAACACTTCCAGCTTTCCGTAGACATCATGCGAGTTGATTACCCAATTGACTGCTTTTTCACACTTGAGGATCAGCAAAATATTTCTGGAAAGCATAGTGTCTGCAAGCGCAGGTCGTATGTCAATAACTATGTCCATCTTGAAAATCCTGCAATGGAAGAAAGTAATAAAGTTAAGTGAATATGCCAGAAATTTTACTTCTCCTGAACGTTTTCCAACTGAGCGTGTCTCTAGTGTCTGGCCAGTTGATTAAAAAATTGGATTTAATCCCAGACAATAGAACATGTGCAAAACAGCCTACGACGCAATATGCATTATAAAATGATTCACAATAACATTCACTAAAAATAAGTCTACACACTTTTTCCAGTAGTAATTGAAGGGTCAGCTTTTGCACAGGGTGAATTTTGACTATAAACACATTTATCTTAACTACAAGTTTAACTTGAATGTAAAAACAATATGTTTTGTTTTTTGATCTGGCTGAATGCCAGTCACAGTTTGGTTCTCTTTTTAAAAAGGAGGCTATTTCCTCTTCTATTAGCTACACATGGCCCATGCATTAAGTACACCTAAGAGTGCAGTCAACATGCTTCTAAGCCTCTGCCACTAACACCAACGGCAGCAGGAATGACTGCAGCTGATCTTGTTTCCTAGTTCATATATCTAAAAAGTACTCTGTCAACTTCATCATTTGGGTCACAACTGATCACCACACTGAGTATGAGAGTGGGCATTTTAGACCATTATGTAAACGACAGCAGGATAACAAAATGTTGCATTCCTATCTTCTGCTTACTTTCTGGGTTAAACTGTTGGAGGCTAAAAAAGGGTTATTAAAATGGGAATCCGCCAGAGAAATTTTAAAAGTCTGTTGCATATGTGATATAACAAAGTGAGCTTGTTAAACTGTGTGCCAACTGAGACCTCTGGCAATGGTTGCACAACACTGACGCAGTGCATTTAGGTACTATCTGACTGGTAGCAATTTGGTTCTGTAATTTGGTGTAACAGAGTCAGTTGGTAAGGTCAGAAAATTGTTGGTATTGATTTTGTCCTGGAGACTGAGAAGCATCGCAACAAAGGATCAAAGGAGCATTTCCATGGAAAATATAATGGAAGAGAAATAGTTTCTCAATTATGTATATAAATTAGAGGGGGCTTGCAGAGACAGTATTAGCACTGGAAAGTATAGTTACCATAGCTGCTGACTGAACTCTGCAGACTAAAACAGTTTGTTCAAACTGCCACAAATGACTGTGTGGTAAACCACTGTTACATCTTTATTAGGTGATGTGTGGTAGGACCTGTACTACAGGTTCGCCGGTAGTCCCTGCCTGCTTGCTCTGCCCAGTAGGCGGAGTATAAATAATGTGTCCTCCATTCAGCAGCCATTTCGCCAGCTGCTATGGGAGATCACACATCTTAGAGCAATAAAGCCACAGTTGTATCCAACTCTAGTCTTTGTTCAATTGATCGTGCATCAGACGGCAAAAAGGGGTGTTTTTCTTATAAAATCTTATGTACATTATTATTGTACATTTACATTTTCTACAACAGCAATCTTTCCTATAGAAATGCACGGCGCAATCTATCTGAATGGGAAGAGTCACGTAGCGAGCGTGTTAGCCGGGTGTTTTCTGGCGCTCTGAGCATTGAGAAACACCACGCTATTGAACTTCCACTCAGGTAGATACAGGGCCTCCACAGGGAACGCCCCGATGAGGCGGCACTTAGTCCCGTTTTCTGAACTGAGGAGCTCCGCTCGCCAGAGCTCCTCAGTGCAGGGAGAGAGCGGGGCGTCATGTTTAAATAGTGTCCTGATCTCTAGCTGCCCCCCCCCCCCCTCAATGTGGCCACTCACCTATAAGAGGGTCTTTAGGCCCCTCTTCAACCCTTGGCACCTGCGCAGGTTATCCCCAGGCCCGATCCACAGTGTGGGACAAATGCCAGCTTGGCACCTTGGTGGCACTACCAGGGTGCCAGGCAGGCAGTGACAATGTGCCTTGGTGGCACCAACAGTGCCAGAGTGCCACCCTGCCCAGAGGGCGAGCACTTGGGGGTCTCTGATCCCCTGGGAGACCCCCACGAGTGTCGCTCTGACTGGTTCCCATTTGTGGAGGTCAGCATTGAACAGCGCTCATCCGTAATCTCTAAAGCGAGGGGGTTATATCCCATCGCTGTGGGTAGACATGGGGAGAGCATATTACTGTCTCACTCTAATATGCAGATCCGCCAAAAAGTGATCCGCCCACAATGGGCGAGATCGCATTAGACCTCGCAAGGCATGGCAACCCGGGTCGATCACGGTACAGGGATCTCCTGGCATCTACCCACCACATTGTGCCACGCTGTGCTGCCTTTCGGGCATAATGCAGCCAGTAAATCGGGCTCACAATATTCAAGCTATCAGTTAGAAAATATGAATTTGATATTTAATGCTTGACAAATTGAGGCAAGCGAGAGGAAATTGTGGAAACTATTGTATCCTGGTTCAGATGACACAATGCGTCATCACAAACTGTTCACTGCTGGAAAGGCCAATTCCATGAATCCTGCAAGTTAGCACGTAGATGCCCTATTAGATAATGGTCATCAGGGAGTTCTCTGGACGTATATTGGTTCTATCCAAGCGATGAAAGTTTAACCAAGGCAGTGGATAGTTTACAAGCCTGATTGCAACATGCCAAAAACATTAAGCAAGTTTACAAATACAGTTTGTATAAGAGATGACGAAATAGGTTATAATGTTAGTTTTCAATTTTTAAATATTTATAAAAATTAGTTCATTTTCTGTTTCTGCTCCATAAAATGTGTGTTTAATAAGGAAAGAATGGGAGTTTTAACTTTGCTGCAACTGAATTGAAAGCTTTCATAAATTCCGAGATTAATTACAGTTTCAAGTGTAATCACCGGTTTGAAATATAATGCACAAATATATAAAAATATGTTTTATTAAGTGCAGTTTTGGGGTGTTCATGGCTCATAACATCACTCCAGATCCTCGGCATTGCAATTCGTGTCTATAAAGCATATTATGTGTTATCATCGAGTAACTCAGCATTTAAAGCATTCAAGAACAGAAAGCAAATACAAACGGTAATTTACCTGTAAGGACTGGAACTTGGAGATTCAAGTTCAATGATATGAACCTCCTTTTCCTCTGTTGGGTTGGATAGTAAGCAACCCTGTGCAGATTGAGTCTTAAGATATGCTGCAAGATAATTCTGGGATAGAAAGTTCTTCTTTATGGTGCATGTTGGTGGCAACAGGGGATCTGTAATAGAGGTCAGAAATATTGTCTACGGTTTTCTTAGTATCGCCAAAATTACGTTTATTAAAATCTCTCTTTGACATTCAGTGGCATTACCATTGCTAAAAACCACACTATCAACATCCAGGGGGGCTTAGCACTGACCAGAAACTGAACAAGACAAGCCATATAAAGTGTATCTACAAAAGCAGGTCAGAGACTGGGAACTCTGAGACGAGTAACTCACCTCAAGACTGCTCAAAGCTTGTCAACCATCCTGGAACTCTCTTCCTAACAGCACTGTGGAGGTAACTACACCACATCGAATGCAGTGATTTAAGAATGTGGCTCACCACTTGTCAAGGGCAATTAGGAATGTACATCAAATGTTTGCCTAGCTCAGTAAATGGATTTTTAAAAACTTGAAAAGCTTGACACCATCTAGGACAAAGCTGCCCACTTGATCAGTATCCCATCCAACTTCAACATTCACTACTCCACCACCGATACACAGTAACAGCAACAATGTGCACTGCAGCAATTTATCAAGACTTCTTCGACGACAGCACCTTCCAGACCCTTGACCTCTATCATCTAGAAGGGCAAGGGCAGCAGACGCATGGGAGCAGCACCATCTCCAAGTTCTCCTCCAAGCCACATACCATTCTGATTTGGAACTATAACGCCGTTCCTTCACTCTCTTCTTAACAGCACTGTGGTTGTATCTACACATCGACTGCAGCAGTTCAAGAAGGCAACTCTCCACTATCTCCTCAAATTGGGCAATTACAGATGGGCAGCAGTTCAAGAAGGCAACTCTCCACTATCTCCTCAAATTGGGCAATTACAGATGGGCAACAAATTTTAAATTCATCTTTATTGTCATCAGTAGGCTTACATTACCACTGCAATGAGGTTACTGAATAAAGCCCCGAGTCGCCACATTCCGGCGCCTGTTTAGGTACACAGAGGGAGAATTCAATGTCCAAATTGCCTAACAAGCATGTAATTACCTAATCACCCAAATGCAGGGCTTACTAGTAATGCAAACATCTCATGACTTAATTAAAATAAATATGCACTGGGGAGGTAACAAACATTAAACTCAAACCTTTACTTATACCTTAAACTTAACATTAAACCTTTACATCTTATCAGATCTACAACTGGTTCTGCACAGCATCAATTGGCCAATGGTTGAGTGAATTGTTACAACCAGTTTTTAACAGGTTTTCCAGGAACCCAGTGAAGGATTCTTCACATTTGTGAAGACCACAAAGGGCTTGCATATCGATAGCAATGCTGTGTCCATGGGCTCATTTGACATTGCTAGCCTATTCACCATTGTATGGCCAAACAGATGGTGTTGCAATGGGGTCCCCTCTGGACCCAGCTCTCACAAAACATCTATGTTGGGTTCCATGAAAAATATGTCTTTGATGAAATGACACCTAACCTTGCATATTTTTGATATGTGGTTAACACCGTTGCTATCTTCAAATCTATAGCAGCATGTAATAATTTGCTTGCATGTCTTAATGGGCTCCATACTGTGCTCAAATTCACCTTTGAAATGGAAGCAAAAATAAAAGCAAAATACTGCTGATGCTTGAATCTGAAACAAAAACAGAAAATGCTGGAAAAATGCAGCAGGTTTGTAGCATCTGTGGAGAGAAAAAATAGAGTTAAAGTTTCAAGTACGTAGGACTCCTCTTCCGTGCTCTGAAAAATTAACTCTATTTTCTCTCTCCACAGATGCTATCAGGCTTCCAGCAATTTTTGTTTTTGCATCTTTGAATAGAGCAGTCAAATTAACTCACTTTCCTTGACATATTAGTTGCAAAATATGCCGGGGGGAGGGGTTCTCTAACATAGTCTATCACAAGCCGACCTTCGCTGGCCAATATACGTGTTGGGATTCTTACAGTTCCACATGCTATAAGATAGACCGGCACAAGACATTTGTTCATGCAAGCTTGGTGCAAGATCCTGTGGGTTACCCAAATCAGATCATTTGGTGCTGCATATCATGCAAACTCACCAACGGACCTAAGAATGTCACTTTTGGCCCGGATAGGTGCCAAACAAGCCAGTTTACCCTGGAAGGGCAAGATTTCTCAAAGATTTGAGCAACAAGTGAAGTTAGCTGTTTCATGCATCTACTACGCAGTAGCAACACAAGTGGTATTTGCCACTAAGAGGAATTTCTGCCTATCACACAAATAAGAAATGTGGTATATGAATTTCAGTACGGTGCCAAGTTGTATATCTCAAAAACTGGTGGATTGTATCAAACAGCATGTCCCTTCCACTGTATGCAACGGTTAAGGTGCAGACTGTATCCAACCAGCCCGCACTGCAAAGCTGAAAACTCAGTGCCCAACATTCGATGTGATTCTGTGATTGGGCAATATTTTCTAAATAATCCTCAGCGTGCTAAAAGTTATGCTGACAACCAATTTGAGATTATCAGTCAGGCTCGCAATGTAGCGCATTTGCATCAACTGGAAAATAAATATGGTAATACCCATGGCCCTGTTCTTTGAAGACAGAAAGAGCATGTATGCACACTGTGCATGTTTCAGCTAGACAAAATAAGCGATAGCCATTCGCTGGTTCATCTTTCATGGCAATGTCTTGATCGATCAGAGTCAAGGTGCCTGGTTTAAATTTTCGAACAATGCTTGATTGTTAACTGTCAGTGATTATTAACTAGTACTTTCTCCATGGCAACGCCTCTACCAATCAGAGTCCACTTGCAATTCGATCAGCACTCTCTTCTGATGCAGTAAAAAGTTGTTTGCCCTGACATTGTTATTCTTGCAATTATCCTGATAAATACAAGACAAAATCTTCAACAAAATAGCTTTTCTCAGCGATACTCGATTTCTGTACTACTTAACGACTATAAAACTTAAAACGGTTTAGAAGAAAAAAATCAAAAGTTTGATCCTTCAGTATACTAAATACTAGCTTAAGACATATCCCTTGTTATGAGCAAACCACAGTGATTAATATAGCTTGGACTACTGGATTCAAACATTCCTCATTATAAAGCAAGATTGACCTACCTTCACCCACTTTGATGTAGATGTTATTAGCCTTATTCAATTCAGTGAAAGAAGTCACAGACCCATACATTCTTTTTGTCCACTGTAGTAAATGTTTGCTGTCTTGGGGCAGAGAATGCTCTTCCAATGATCTTGATGACGTAAAGTTTACTGTTGGAAACTGAACAGTAGAATTTTCAGATACCTAAGGGAAGGAAGAACAAAAACAGTTCTTAAAGCTACATCTTTCCATCAAATCAAAAATCAATTTTTTTCACATTATTGAGTGGCAAGTGATATTGTTGAGCATCATGTACTCTTAGTGCATTCTATGTGTATTAAATGTGTTATTACTACTCCTTTTTGGTGTAGTTGCAGAGATGCAAGTTTACCTAGTTCATATTTTGGAGCGAGCAGCTGTTAAAACTAATAAGAAAGGAAGATCAGCATTTATGTAGCACCTTTCAAAACCTCATTGTTCAAAAGCGCTTTACAGCCAATATAATGTAGGAAATGCCAAATTGAACAGGAAAAAAACCCTGCAAATGATGGGTAGAATTTAATAGCATCCCCTCCTCCCGATTGGTGAGTTTGAATTTGGGCAAGGGGGGGCGGATTTAATTGGGTGGGAAGATGGAGACTCTGTCCCCTTTCCACCTCTGCCCAATGATGTCCTTTCATTTAATGCCCACTTAAGGGCCTCATATCACGACCGCTGAAAATCAACTAGTGGCGCCAGGGGAATCGCCATGCAGGAAACTAGGAAAGCAAATTCTTGTTGAGTTTGCTTGTGGCCTCCCCAGGGGAGGGGGGAGTCCCTTCTGCAAATGCAATGAATGCCTGATCTAGGCCCCCAACAACGGTGCGTGCGTGGGGGGGTGGGGGAATGCTGAAAGACCTTGGATTGGCTGAAAGGTCTCGGCGAGGGTTGAATTTCTGCCCTGGGGTTCTAAACCCTAGAGAAGTCCCGCTACTGGCCAGTTAACACAGGGGGCTCACACTGGCTCTCCTGCGAGTGGGCAAGACTCCCATACCTCGGATTAAACTCCACCCAATGGTGTTGGAACAACGGTAAACTCTTTTAAGCCCAATTAAGCTGTGAAGTTCACAAACTGAGTGCTAAAAAGGAAATCAGGCGTAGAAATGTAATGTATGGCATTTTGGATGGCACAAAACATTGGGAACTGCGTTCTATGGGTAGAACGGTACCCACAACAAAAAGAATCAAACAGACAAGGGAAGTTTCTGACAAAAATTTAGAGGTATGCTATTTAAGGAAACATAACAGCACAGGTAGAACATTTGTTGATAAATGGAACAAACGGACAGGAGTAATGGATGATGTTTGGATTGGAGATGGGGTTAAAAGTGGTATATACTATTGGTTAATGCTCAGTCCACTTTTCTTCTCAATGCTTAAATGAAGGCGAAATTTCTTACCGAGGCATAATAGGGAGCTTAACCCCGAATCTATCCCAAGTCACTCAATGTCAGTTTACGTTTTAACTGCCTGCCACTCTCAAATATAAAAATTGACATAAACAACTGGAAATCAGCATAAGTAACTGGGTCCATACAGAAGTGTTGGACATCAGTACATTAATCACAACGCGACAGAAGCATTTCAATTTTCAATGTGACTGGTGACATAAAAAAGAAACACAATACAAAGTGAATCATAAACCCTAGACCAAAGGCTGAGCACTAGGTTTGTTATGAATACTTTTGTCTCAGCCATTTTTCCCTTCATATAGCAACGAAACCAATTGCTAATCAGAAAAATCCATCTGTATGCCACTCCTTATAAAACATCATGTCAATCTTTGGGTAAAAATAATGGTTAGGCTATCAGCACTTGTATCATTAAAAAATAAATCGGGAATCAACTTCCAGTGACTGCACACTGCTGCTGACACGGAACTCAGGATGTTACTGTCCAAGTTACCCTTCACCTCTAAAAGCCGCGTACGAACAGTACTGAATCTCACTGAGACATGACACTGAAACACTTGAAAAGTGTGAAACTGCTGTAATTAATTGGTAAGTACTCATTAAAGTTCCAAGAAAGTGTTCAGTCTTACCTGTTGCAGTGTAACAGCATGCTAAGTCTTAGTTGGCTGGTTAGGTCAGTTGGCCAGATGGCTAGCATATTGTTCAGAGTAATGCCAACAGAGCAGGTTCGATTTCTGTTGTGGCCGAGGTAGACTTGGGACCTACCTCCTCACCCTGTCCCCGAGAGTGAAAGATTATACTGTAGCAAACTGGCACTTAGAAAAATTGCCCCCCAAAAAACTGTTCAAGATGAAGCAACAGCAGATGATGAGTTTAAGAACTGCTGTCAGGCAGTGAACACATGAATGAATTAAGTCTTCGTCAAGCATCTTCAACAATGAAGATTTATTTTTCTGGTGTGGAGTCTCCTTCAGATCTTGATTATTGTTGGTAGTTTGAAATTTTTAAAATACATTTTTCTGTCGCTTTTATCTTTCCCTCTTAATCCCATATATTGTTTCCTCTCTATTTTGCTTGCTGTACACAATTTGAACTATTCAAATGTACAGTATCTTTTTTGACAAAGTCCACAGAAAGGACTTTCCAAACTGATCAGTTAGGGAGATGCAGAGTTGCTTGTCCTATTCCAGATACTCTGTAAAAGTGTACCGCACCAAAATTATTTCTAATTACCGCCAAATTCCAGTCTAGAGAATATCTAATGGCAATTGCAAATTTAATGAACAGCTGCCCACAGCCTTTGGTTATAACCTAACTTGAAAAAGTGAATTTATTTTGTTACAGTTTTTGAAATGTGAAAATAATTGCGAGAAATAAACAACTGTGCATTAGTGAATGAATGTACAACACCTCTGACTTAAAATTATAATAATGATTCAAATTTGGCAACAGAATCTAGCCCACAGTCACTGGCTTTATTATAGCAAGTCCAGTGAATTTTATGTGATAAACAACATGTGCCCAGCAATCTGTATTTTGATATGTCTACATCTGGTCTAGACAGTCTCGCTGCAACCTTTTTTTCTTCTCTGCAAAATAACATGCTGAGTTGTAAAAGGTAGAAAATAAGCTTACAATTGAATTTATTTCATCTATTTATTACTATTCTTTTCACAAGCCATTTTCCAAACATTGTGCATCTTGTACTTTTTCCATCTCCAGCTCCCTCAGTGCGCAGTCCATTGTTTTTACGGTATGTATTTTTTCCCCCTAGTTTCCTGAAATGAACATCCCACTACACAAATTTAATGCAGATGGATTGAAGTACGACATTCCACTGATCGGTGCCAAAAAGTTAGAACGTGGAGACAACCAGCTGTTTAACCTTTAGACATTATCCTTAGGAAATTTGGCTATGTTAGTGTGATTGCAACAAAACAAAATAATAAATGCAACGTTCAGTATAGTACAAAGTAGAATAAATCATAATTATGGCAACAACAACTTGCATTTGTATAGGAATTTTAACCTACTAAAATGTCCCAACGCATTTCATAGGAGCGTTCTCAAAGTTTGATACCAAGCCAAATAAAGAGGTATTAGAAAAGGTAACCAAAAATAAAGATCCAGATGTAGGTTGAGGCAAGGTAGGGAGATAGAGATGTTTTCAGGGCTTATGGTTGAAACAGCTGAGAATGCAGCCACCAATAATGGGGGGGGGGGGGAAGTCGGGGAGATAGAATAAGCTAGAATTGGAGGAGTGCAGAGATTTCAGACGGTGGTAGGGATATTGAAAAGGTGAGCAATGGAGGAACTCCAATTGCAGATTTACAAGCTGAGATGTATGTCTCTTGAACATGCCCCACCAATAAATTAGTTCATGGCTGATCTGTCTGAGGTTTTTGAACTCAATGGAAGATGCGGTGCTGTTCTTCCAGTTTGGGCTGGGCTTCACTGGAACACTGCAGCAGGCCAAGGACAGACACGTGGACACGACAGCAGGACCGTGAGTTGAAATGGCAAGCGACAGGAAGGTCTGGGTCCTGCTTGCAGATGGATCGAGTGTTCTGCAAAGTAGTCACCCAGTCTGCGTTTTGTCTGTCCAATGTAGAGTGGACTGCACTGGGGGCAGCAAATGCAATAGACTAGATTGAAGGAGGTGCACTTGAAAAGAGTGTTTAGGCCCTGAGGGGGTGAGCAGGGAGGACGTAAAGGGGCAGGTGTTAAATCTTCTGCGATTGCATGGGAAGAGGGCGAGGTGTTAGGGGTGATGGAGGAGTGGACCAGGGTATCCAGGAGGGAACGGTCTCTGCGAAATGCTGACTGGGGGAGTGTGGGGAAGATGTGTTTGCCATTGGAATCATGCTGGAGTTGGTGGAACAGGTGGAGGATGATTCATTGAATGCAGATGCTGGTGGGTGAAAAGTGAGGATATGTTGATGCCACTGTATAAAAGTTGATGCCATTGTATGGAAGTTATTTATCTGTTTTGGGGCAGCATGGTGGCACAGTGGTTAGCACTGCTGCCTCACAGCTCCAGGGTCCCAGGTTCAATTCCTGCCCTGGGTGTCTGTGTGGAGTTTGCACTTTCTCCCAGTGTCTGCGTGGGTTTCCTCCGGGTGCTCTGGTTTCTTCTCACAGTCCAAAGATGTGCAGGTTAGGTGGATTGGCCATGGGTTATGGGGATAGGGTAAGGCATGGGCTTGGGTAGGGTTCTCTTTCCAAGTGCCATTGCAGACTCGATGGGATGAATGGCCTCCTTCAGCACTGTATTTTCTATGACTCTATGATTAGAAGTCTGCGAGGGTGGCATTGCCTGCGGGTGGTGGACCCTCAAATTTACTTGGAGATCGGGGTGGCACCCTTTCAAAACGGCACCACAGTCTCTTGAGGAACCAGTCTCGCCAGCGGGTTCAGCTCCCCACTGCTGAAAAAATGTCTAAGGGCGCGATTCAACTAAAAGGGAACAAAGTTCCATGGCGAGTACATTTAGCCCAGTGTTTCCCGGCGGTTGCAGCGCGCGAAACACATGGTTATACAACTCCACTCACGTTAAATAAGGGGCCTCAGCGGGGGATGCACGGACGAGGCCACACATTGCCCTGTTTCCTACACCGAAAACTCTGCTCGAAGGAACTCCCTCCCGATCTACACCCCGCCCAAGCCCCAATTCTGTAAGGAAGAGTCCCTCAACACACGCACCGGGCACCCTGGTCCAATCGCCAGCACCCAAGAAAGGCCAGCTTGCACCGTCAACCTGGCACCCTGGCAGGACCCATGGCAGTGCCACCTGGGCACCTTGATAGTGCCAGGCTGGCACTCCCAGGTGGCACCAGCAATGCCAGGGCACCACCCTGTCCAAAAGGCATTCAGCTGGGTGCCTCCGGTCCTCTGGGAGACCCCCATGAGTGCCGTTCCGTCTGGTCCTACTTTGTGGAGGTCAGTGCTGAATGGCGCTGCCCAAGATCGTCGTGGTGAAGGGGATGTATCCCAAAGCCTCAGGTACCTCGGGAATCTGCACATTAGAGTGAGACTATCTGTCTCGCTCTAATATGCAGATGTCAAAAAGTGATCCTGCTCACAATGGACGGGAATTCCATCACAATGTCTCTCGAGCTCGTGTTGGATTTTGCGAGGTGTTGCGAGCCAGGTAGATCCCAGGAGTGGAGTCTCCCAGCGTTTATCGGTCACGCTGCTTTTTGGGCACAGCGTGGCCACTGGATTGTGCCCAAGTGTGGGAGAGACCTGCGAGAAACTCCCCAAGGCCCCAAAAAATTACAAAATGTAGGTGAATCCAGGTCTAGATCTCACTCAAAAAGCCAGTGGGTCAATCACCAAACTCACCCAAAATGACACTTAAAAATGTTTTGGGTGAATCGAAGTTCCCCACATATCAGGATCAAAAGGTACATGATGCATTTCACTTGTGATTAATGTGAGACACAAGAATGGCAAGTAAGCGTATTAATACATCAAAGCTTATGGATGCAATTAAACCATACTTCTTAAAAGGAAATAAAACTTTCCAAAGCAAAAATAATTTTATAAATCTGGAATAGTTTACATTTTACGAATTAGTTTATCAGAGCATCCACGTTAAGATAAAAGATCAATTGTACTTTTATCAGCTGTAGAAATAGTTCTTTCCACACAAGGTTGTGTTTTATGATATTATTAGTGTTACATCTATGGTCATCTTTAATCCAAGTGTTGAAGAAAGTAGGATTGAACTCAAAATGTCATGAATAGATTGGCATCCACTCTAAACACAAATTCTGTTTTGATGGTTGGATGATTCACTCTGGTTTCCTAATGCATAAAAGCTTACCAGTATAGCTACAACTGCACATTAGCACCAGAGACCAAATTCCATGAATCCGGCAGAAAAACCACGATTAAAGGGAATGTGGTTAAAAGATGGGCTACAACTACTGTAGCCTCGATTTTGCAACCCGTGCTCCGAGTGTGACTTCATATTGGAACATCAAATTTCATCCCATGTGTATTGCAATGGAGAAGAAAGCAAGTGCATATATCATTACCTAATAATTGCAGGTTTCCCATAGATTAGACCAAGAAAAAACAAACGCAGATGCCAAATTCAGGAAAACAAAACAAGAAAACAATCCTATGGATGTGGCATCATAACTGACACTTGGCTAGGTGTATCATTAAAGGATTGACAGTCAGGGTCTCTTCTCTCTTGCAAAAGGCTGAGAAATGACCTAATAAAGGTCTTTCAAATTATGAAAGGTTATGAATTATAAAGGTTTACTCAATGGTGAAAGTCTGGTCTTGTAGTTTCACCCCAGCAAAGGAGGAAGACATTTTTTTAAAAATAATATACGGTTAATTGTCTTTTGATTGTCCTTGTAGCATAGATTTTAAACATTGTTACTGATATAGGTGAGCTGGTTTCTTGGAAGCGGTCAGATATAGATGTTGTAATTATTATGGGATCTCAGTTTGCTAGTCGGTTTCTGATAACAGCTGGCTTCTGGAACTGGATGACACACTAATTCCAAAAGAGAGTGAGGGGGAGAGAGAAAGCCCTCAGCTTGTTTTCTTTGCTGAAGGTTTCTTGACACTGCCTGTTTCACTTGTAATCTCTCTCTAGTGGTTGGCAGCCTTACCTTGAAATACTTCACCCATTGTATTTCTAGGAGGCCTTGGGTGGGTATGCCTGTGGCAGCCATTGTTTCAACATCCAGTACTTTGCTTTTTTAATGTCTCTCCTTAGACAGTTATGACTTTCAATGGGCATCCAGATTATAGCAAATGTCTCTCTCTTCGCCCTCTCCCGAGGCCGATTTGTTTATTTCTCACCCCCACTTTGGAATGTGACCTTGCATTTTTGAGAACTTCGCTCTGTCTCAGTTCAAATTGCAAAATTTCCAGTCAATTAAAAGTTGAAAATTCATATTTTCAAAATAAACGGGCATAACCTCATAAAACTACTCAACCAGCTTTTCTATTCTATGTACTTCATATCTCTTTATTTATGCATCCACTTTGTAATTCATCCCAATCCTTATGCAATGTGATGCATCAGTCTTATCGTTGCCCTCACTGAAAACATTGCATCAATTATGTGAATACCTGACCTTCATTTACTCAGGTCTCTGTTTTATTGAACTATGAGAAGGTGATTATGGTGATTGTAAAAATTGTGACTTTGCCGCATGATGGAACCATCAATTCTACGGACACGTGCTTGTAGGATTAGAATAGCGGTTTTAATATACTTACAACAGAGCCAGCCTGTTAGCCATTGAACTGTCGGTGAACTGGCTGGCTGACTCTGTGGCACGGATCTTTATACAGCAGCTCCAGGGGGAGGAGTTCTGGGCGGAGCCAAGGGGGGAGCCCAGTACAAACTCTCGAGTACTCCCAGAGCTACTCCCCCTGGTGGTCAGGTAGTGCAACTGCACTTACAATATTGATACATATATATATATATAATTGGAACAGTGTGACATTGGTAACTATAATACCATGTGAATCTCATTCACCACACCGCAACTAAATCATATCCTTTTATTTTGTCTTCCAGGGGATTCAGTGATTGGAATGCACTTAACTCTCTTTGAAGCAGTTGATGTTTGTGAACATTGTGGTCAGAGCACATCAGAGTTACTGAACCATAAAGGAAGGCTCACAGCTGTGTGTGTGGAAGCTGTCAATCACAACCCACTAAAGGAAATAAACGAATGGTGACTAGCCGTGGGACCTCATTATCGGCCCACTCGATCAAAATGGTAGCCCGATAGTGGGATTCCCTCGGGAATCGTTCATAATCCTCACCTTGCATAAGTTTTTATGGCGAAGGAGAGTTAATTGCTTCCTGATCTGCACTCAGTTGTAATTCACCTCCGGTGGAATAACATCTTGCAGGCCTGGGAGAAGGTCGCAAAGAAGGTCAGCTCCACGGACAGAGAAATGCCATCCAGTGCAGGAAGAGGATGAATAATCTCATTCGCACCACCAGTAAGTCTACCTTCAATCCAAACTCATACCCTCATAGTGGCATCACTCACTCAAAAGAGCCAATCAGCTGAAGGAACTCATACAATATTAGCAGGGGAGATATCAGCATTGAAAGCCTATTGTCCAGTATCTCATCTATCATCCTACATACACAGCATTTTTAGCCCTTTCTGTGGGGTCTCAGCACACAAGTAAGCATGCATGCTTCCCAACCTCTGTTCCATCCCATCTAATCACACCACATCCATTTGTCATCATGCAGGCCAAGCCTGCGCACAACAAGAGGGAGGGATCCCAGATTGGAGGAGTGATGCCAACATCTAGGAACTTAAGCAAGAAACCTCCGAGTTGGCAGGGAAAGACAGAGATTGCTCTTGTGGTGAAGGCAAGATTCCAGTTAGAAAGTACAGATGAGTCCTCCATGTGTTGATCATATTAGGTCATTCACAGTGAATGACATGCTATGTTGTATGCAGCCGGTCTCTGAACTAAACCTATAGGCAGAATCCCCCCCATTGCAGTGGGATTTCCCGTGGCAAAGTGGGCTTGACATCGGCTGCTGCCGGGATCTTCCAGTCCCACTGAAGTCAATGGTGATTTACATTCCTTGTCCACGCCGCCGTCAGGGAACCTGCGGCTGGGGTCAACTTTGGCAGGACAGGAAACCCCGCCATCAGGAACGGCTGGAGAAATCCGACCTGGGTTCTATCTCTTGCAGGAGGCAGCAGCAGGCCCAAACAACATAAGCACCAGCCCCCACGTTACCTGTGGAGACATTTGAAGACTCATCACAACATTCACTTGCAACCTCTACCAGCACAACGGCACATACCCCAATAGATCATGGTTCTAGATTCGGCTCGGGATCACATTCTGGGTAACACATCATTGGCACGTATCCGCAGCACTCAAAAGGCAGTGATAGCCCAGGTCTCTGCCACCTGGAGAACTGCTGGAGAACAGCCATCCGCTGAGTGGGAGTCAGATGATGAGCCTCAAGGAGCATCCATTACTAACATGCAAGAGGTGCAAACAGGCAGCGAAATGTCAGGAAGAGTTGAGAGAGGCAGCCAATAGGCTACAGTGAAGGATAGGTGAATCCGTCCGCATCCTGTCTGATACTGTGGCTCTGAAATGAGAGTGCCTCTAGGTCTCCATGGGAAGGGTGGTGGGCGTCTTGGAGACCATGGTCCAGAAGGTCTGCCGGATTTGCACCTGGGCCTTTACTCCATTATTATAGGCATTGGATACTCCATTATTATAGGCATTGGAGGGATCTATCAGTGGCAAGGCAAAAGGGGAGTGTGGCACAAAGACCTCCCTCGAGGTGCCCCTTCTCCCCAATTGCTCCTGCAGCCTCACGTTGTACTCCAAATATCAGTGACCCCAATTGCACCGTCTCAATAATCTCTTCCGGAGTTCTTTCAGCTCAGACTCCACTTCCATGTTGGTATTCTAAGCGGTGGGTGCCACCTGTTCGAGCCAGAGTCTAGCAGTAAGCTCCTCATACACTACTTCAGCCCACTCCCTTGAAGATTCTTTTCAAATTTAAGTTTTGAACTACACCATACCTTCGGAGTCTCAAAATGGTAGTGCTGCATATTTATTATAAGACCAGCTTTGACTCTCCCCCGTCAGAGTTCTTCCTGCGGTCTCATGATGCGCAGGTACGTTCTCCCCAATAACCCTGAATCGAATTGTCATTGTTGTGGACGTTCCTTCCCTCACCTAAACCCATCACTGTTGATGTCCTCTGCCCAATGTGGACTTCATCCCACCCTATCTGCATGGTCACTTACAGAGGTGACCCCCCCCCCCCCCCCCCGTGGGAGGAAACCGGAGTACCTGGAGGAAACCCACACAGACACGGGAGAAGTGCAAACCCCACACAGTCACCCGAGGTCGAAATTGAACCTGGGTCCCTGGAGCTGTGAGGCAGCAGTGCTACCAGTGTGCCACCGTGCCGCACCATAACAGCTCATTTTCACACAAAAAAAACCACACGGTATCACCCCTCGCAGGTTCCTCAACAAAAATAGAGGGTAAGCCTGAGAATGTGTTATCATGTCCAGAACTTTGTCGTGGCAATGATCTGTCCATCAATGCGTTATTTGTTCCACGTATCAGTGCCATTCTCTTCCAGGAACCACAGCTGTGCAGGCCCCTCACACACGGCCAATCTCAGTGGAACCAAATCCTAGCACCCACATATTCCGCTGCCACTCAAGGTGCAGTTGAACATCCTTGACTTCCAGCGTGTTTAACCCGCAGGGATGTGCCAGTTACAGGCAGCACTCACCACACCAGCAACAAAAGCATCAGCAATCCATGAAATAATTTTTTCAACGGCATTATCAGGTGGCTCATTTGGATCAATGTCACACACCAGGTCCCGCAGCGTCTTCTTGTTTCAATCCGGATTGCCTTCTGGACTCCAACATCCCCCTGAGCCCAGTGTTCCAGGAACCTTAGAATAAATTGTCCATCTTTCCGGCTAAAAAAAAGGAAGGAAAAAGCAACAGCAGCCTCCAGGCATTTGCAGCCACCAACAGGAGCAACCAGCAAATACAACCTGCAGCTGTGAAGTGTTCTCACAACTAATAAGGCCAATTCCTTATTCGCCTTCAGCTGTGAATCTTGAAACTTCTCACAGTCAAAGGGAGTTAAAGTCACCTTCAGCATATAACCAAGAACAGGACTTTGTCCAGGAAGTGTTTGGTAGGACAGACAGGCAGCAGCTGGAGTTGCCCTGTTATGGGTATCCACAATATTTAAAGATGGCTTGAAGGCCTCATAGACAAAAGCCCCTCAACTCCTCTCCCCTGGCCTAGGTGCAACCCACAACCTGGAATGCAGCAGCCCCCCCAACCGAGCACCCCCCACCCCGCCCAAGTGTTTAACTTGTCACGCAATAGTTTTAATGGTTTGATGGCTACTTTAATTATTTCAAATGTATATTTATTCAGTGTTTTTTGAAATAATTCATAAGACAATAATTTAAATATATCAGAACCAGGTCAGTCATCTAAAAATAGAAATATAAAATTCAAGTTCTAAGATCAAATTCCAAAATTCAGGTCACCATTAAATTGAAAAGAATCAAATAGAAGGAGATAGTCATTACGCAAAGTCAGATCAATTACTAAACATGGCTGTATTTAAGCTTTGGTGCCATTGAGTACAGTAATTATTTGTTTTTAAGGAACAAACAAGGCTCATGTGTTTAAACATCTGGAGATGTTTAATTAGTTTACTTTTCGTTGACGCTGTAAACTTGAGTCATAAATTCAGTAGAACGTCTGTACATTTTTTCCATAAATTGGGGAACCAACTGTTACAGAAGATGAAAAGTGTGATCATTTAACTCACGAGCACTGCCAATAGCTGCATCTTAAAAATGTAGACTTTGTACATCAATGTGGAAAAACAAAACAATTTTAATCAGAGCATGCTAAGTAATTTTGAGTTGCCACTCCACATTTTTCCACAATGACACCATGGAAACTTGATGTACTATGTTTCAAATTTTTAACTATCCACCTTTAGTGGCACTGGAGACTTTACAGTGGCACCCATTGATACAGAGATAACAGGAGAAAGTCAAATAAATATCTACAGAAAGTTTCCTGCTTCAAATACCCCTCCAATGAGCAGAAAATAAAATCAGGTGAAAGAACTTTTAAAATGCAAAACATGGCAACTTGCTCACTTACATAATGATGTGCAACCCGAGTATACTTCTCGACCAAGTGATTTGTCTAATGTCACTGGTAGAAGTCTCCCAAGACATCTTGGGGTGATTGTATCAGAAATAGTGGGAATATGAATTAAATCAATCCAAGAGACATTCCCAATCCCAGAAACAACATTAAAAGCTGGGAAACTTTCAGCTGCAGGTAATAACATGGTTCACTGGGTTTAAAAACAGTTCCTAGGATTAGTATAATTATGTACCCCCATTCTTGTTGAAATTCTCTCAGGTTGGTTCCTATCAGTGACATTATTAAAATGGCCACAAAAAGCCATGGTGCAATATGAGATCTTCCTAAAAGAAAATTATGATTTTTGTTTTAAAACATCAGGTTAAAGTCCAACAGGTTTGTTCCGAATCACTAGCTTTCGGAGCACTGCTCCTTCCTCATCTCTTCCGCATCGCCACATCTTTGTTTTAAAATGCAGAGAACAAAATGGCATTGCGATTTCCAAGGTTGTAGTCAATCTGGCTTTAAGGAGCATGAAGAATGGAAGAGAGAACGCTTTTCCCATTTTCCCTGTCGATCAAGATGTCCATGGAGTATGAAGTACTCAAAGTACACTCAACAGATCTTCCTTCCCTTTAACAAGCAAAATGTCTTGTAATTTAATTCTACTGGATTAACAATGCTTCTGGTGTTATCTGCGTTCTTAATCATTACATTACAATCATCTACAACATCCAAAGCAGTTTGTTCTTAGGACATGGAATGAAGTTCTGGGTAGCACAAAAGAGTCAAGAACGATGGAATAGGGCAGCACGGTGGCACAGTGGTTAGCATTGCTGCCTACGGCGCTGAGGACCCGGGTTCGAATCCTGGCCCTGGGTCACTGTCCGTGTGGAGTTTGCACATTCTCCCCGTGTCTGCGTGGGTTTCACCCCCACAACCCAAAGATGTGCAGGATAGGTAGATTGGCCATTCTAAATTGCCCCTTAATTGGAAAAAATAATTGGGTACTCTAAATTAAAAAAAAACAAAAAACGATGGAATAATTGCAGAAACGATTGATTATCACGATGATAGACGGATGGGTTGAAGGAAACTGTTGAGGGTGTGATCTACCCGCCACGTCCCGTTGGAATTGGATTGGGACTCGGCCGGTAAATGCCGGGAGAGACCTTCCCCAGGCTTTCTGACGGCCGTTGCGACTCTGAGATCTACGAGACGTTGTGGTCTGGGTCCCACGGCACTCTGTTTTATTTTGGTTATATCGCGCCCATGACTTCAATCAAATATGAACTTTTTAATGAAATTCTGCATTTTGTGCTCGATAGTTTACAGCTGCAGGGGGCTCAATTTTATAGCCCCCGAAAACAGGCACCCAAGATGATAATGCACGATTATCCTACGACCATTAATTGCATGCAGATAGCACACAAAATCCATGTTACCTGCTCATTGGAATGATTGCTTTGTGCAACTAGAGCTAGGTGCGCAACAGGGAGCCCAAGATTGCAGCTTGCTCGCACCAATAAAGCTATCCTCTCTGGAGTCAAGTCCCAAGGAATTGAATGTAGTGCCACAAGAGGATCAATGGCCTTCTGAGTGGCCAAGATCAGTGAACGCATCAGGAAATGTAATATTGTACCAACTGTATTACTAGCCTCAAAATACTTCTCAAATGACCATACCCTTATCTAACCTCCCAGCAATCAGGTGATAGACATCACCTCATCTCCACATTAGCACTGCTACAGGCCTTTCATCCACATATCATGGCTCTACGATAATATACACAGAGATTGCACCACCCTTAATGACACACTCTGCAGGACACAGACACGTGGCGCACAACTGGGGTAGCAGAAGCTAACTGGAGGGAGACAGCCACGCTTGCAGGTCCTAACCCCCAAGGAAAAACGGGTGCTATTATTGGGATGCGCGTTGCTGAGACTGTGGCCAGTGGTGTGGCTGAGAGCATCAAAGATGGCAGTGTTATTTTACCTAAGTGTCCTTTTCAAAGAACAAAGAAAAGTACAGCACAGGAACAGGCCCTTCGGCCCTCCAAGCCCGTGCCGACCATGCTGCCCGACTAAACTACAATCTTCTACACTTCATGGGTACCATATCCCTCTATTCCCATCCTATTCATGTATTTGTCAAGATGCCCCTTAAATGTCACTACATCTAATGCCTCACTCTCGTCAAATTTGCAACCTGAAAATGGTGTAAATATGTACCTCATACGTTCTCTCCCTCCTACACCCTAAAGATACAACATGAACATGGCCAGGCAGTGGAGGGACATCAAGAAAAGTGATGAAGATGACAAAACATGGTCATCTGATTTCATACATGCAGCCACCAGCTCAGGTACTGACGTTGAGTATAACTTAGAGGATAGAGGATAGATTAAAGATGGGATCTGCATGTGATGAGGCACTGGGCACGAGAACACTTCAGCCAGGGCAGGCAACAAGGACAGATGCTAATTTGCAGAAGGGTGTGGTCACTCTAGATCACTCTCTCTCTTCCTCTTGCTTATGCTCTTGCTCCTCAGCTGCTTCCTGTGTAGCTGATGGCAAAGCGTGTCCCCTCCAGATGGCAATGTTGTGTAGCTTGTAGACCGCTACCAAACCTGTCAAACTGCAACTAGTATGCATATAGCTGATGATCCCTTGCACTGGTGGGGTTATTTTTCTTGCTGTTGAATGAGTGTTCAGCTAGGGTGTTGAGTTCCAAAATTGCATTTCCTGCTGTTGAATGAGTGTTCAGCTGGAGTGTTGAGCACCAAAATTGCACCCCTAGCATCAAATTAGCGTGGCACAAGGATTGACATCATTATCTGCCTGCTCTGGAAATGTCTGGTGGATCTGCACTGCCCGCATTGCTCACCAAAATAACATTTGGCAGGATTCACCAGGATTCAAGTGTCTGTGTACAGTCTGCACGTTCTCCCCGCGTCTGCGTGTATTTCCTCTGGACGCTCTGGTTTCCTCCCACAAGTCCAGAAAGACGTGCTGTTAGGTAATTTGGACATTCTGAATTCTCCCTTTGTATACCCGAACAGGCGTCGGAATGTGGCGACTAGGGGATTTTCACAGTAACTTCATTGCAGTGTTAATGTAAGCCTACTTGTGACAATAAAGGTTATTATTATAAAATGCATGCCATGTGCCAGAGATGCCATTTTGAAGCTCTAAGTGCATTTGCAGCAAACAAAAAACAGGCCCAATTTCTTGCTCGTTGAGTGTCACAGTATTACATACAAGGAAATATTATTCATTAGTTTCAAGTAATAGTTGTTACTAAACGCATACACAACGTGCAAAGCAGACATTTATTTGCGTGGGTGTTTTGCATAATCAGTTTACATGTCTGAAACATAATTTTGACTCAGTTAAACAGATCTGCTTTCATTCTCAGACCACATTGAACAAATTCCAGCTACTTCCAACTTGTTTGGAGTGCCAATTTATGGGTTCAACAAAAGCAGTACTTCTGAGATAAATCTGCAGTCTGAAAAGTACTAGAACTTTATCAGGTAATTTCTATATTATATCTATCTTGTTCTGAGTCAATTGACATCTGGATCCATTTAAATACAATCACAAAGTTCACCTTCTGATTTGAAGATAAATGCTATGCAGTACAAACAAACAACACTTGTTTTTCAGAAAGTTTTGTCAGCTGGCCAAAAATCTGTGTGAAGCATCAGGATGCAGTGGTTTAATGGTGTGAACTCAGTTTAATGAAAGTCGATATTTGGCAGTCTTGTGCCAGTAAAACTAAAGTCTGGCGAATTGAAAAGAACAGGGGAGTATTCTGAAGCTGTAGATAATGAAACAGTCCATGCCATATGCAGCAAGACCTGCACAGCTTGGGCTGAGAGGTGGCAAATGATAATTTCACCATACAAATCCTAGGCAATGACTATCTCCAATAAGAGTATTTAACCACCTCCCTTGATATTCAATGACATTACCACAGCTGAACCACTCAACCGGTAACCCCATAAATGCTTTGTCAACTAGAGCAGTCAGAAGTTGGATTTGCTGCACGAAGTAAACCTCCCGACTCTCCAAAATGTGTGCCATATCCAAACATCACAGGTCAGGCATGTGATGAAATGTTCTCCACTTGCATGGAAAGGCTCTACTCAACAAACTTGACACCATCTGGGACAAAACAGGCCATCTTACCAAAAGTCAATCACGCTCTCCACCACCAGCTTACCGTGGCTGCAGTGTGTACTACCTGTAGGATGCACTGCAAATTGCCATTGTTTCTTTGACAGCTCACTATCCCGACTTGGAAAGATACTGCCGCTTCTTCAATGTGCTGGGGCAACATCCTGGAACTCACTCTCTAACAGCACATTGTGTGTACCTACACCTCGGCAGTTGAAGAAGGCAGCTCACCACCACCTTCTCAAGAGTAACTAAGGGTGGGCAATAAATGCTAGCCTAACCAGCGACGGCCGCATTCCGTAAATGAATTTTTTTAAATTTCAAAGCACCTCCCAAACTCGTTACCTCCATCACTTTGTAGAAAAGTGCCATCCTGCCCACAGATGATTCTACCGTGGGCATATATCACCAGCACTCATTGTTACAGATTCACAAACCTGTAACTTCTTTTAACAACGGCGATTCACACTCTCACTCAAACCTTTCAGCCCACAGGTTACTATCTCCCCAATGGAACCCTACCTCGAGATGGAGAGCAGACCAGGAACCCCCCCCAAGGGGGGCAACCCGGGGAAGGGAAACACATTCCATCACCCAACAGACCCTCCATCTGACCCAGGTGAACACAGTTACTCCTGCCCTAACCGACATGATCAAGCAACCACTGCCACTATACACGCAGTCGAGAATATTGAAGAAGACAAGCCAATCAAGGATTAACCAACCACACCCAGACATGCGCCATTACACATTTTCCCCTACCCCAACAATTCCAGAGGTGCCAACCACAAAGATGAATTACAAGGAACCCAGTCCTCTCTAGGGTATATGATTCTGTCTCAACCTTCATGGGAAATAGCACTGATTCCATAATCCCAAAATAACAAAAATAAAGAAAATTTTAATAGTTTTAAAATGCAATATTAATAGTTTAAACTGGAGACTTCCCTACCCCTAATGAGGACTTACAGGACCACACCATCCACCACCACACCAAACCATTCACCCGCCACACTGCAGTGGTGCTACTCATCTTCTCTATGAAGAAAGTGTATCTGAAACATACTCACTCTTTGTAAATGCAAGGATTACAGCACGTTAAAAAAAGGCTAAATGAGGTAGATACTGCAACAACTTCATGTCACATTACCAACTCAGTATGTTTTTTGTCATAACAGGATAACGTGCGACATCCATCATGGTAGCACAGTGGTTAGCCCTGTTGCTTCACAGTGCCATGGACCTGGGTTCGATTCCTGGCTTGTGTCACAGTTTGTGCAGAGTCTGCATGTTCTCCCGTGTCTGCGTGGGTTTCCTCTGGGTGCTCCAGTTTCCTCCCACAGTCCAAAGATGTGCAGGTTAGGTGGATTGGTCATGTTAAATTGCCCTGACAGTCCAAAAAAAATTAGGTCAGTTATTGGGTTGTGGGGATAGGGTGGAGGTGGGCTTGGATAGGGTGCTCTTTCCAAGGGCCGGTGCAGACTCGATGGGCCTTATGGCCTCCTTCTGCGCTGTAAAGTCTAACGATTCTATGATATCGCACACGCTTGTCAGGAAAATAGACAAGAACATAAAATCAGTGGCAGAGTCACAAGGGAATAAAGTTTGGGATTATTGATGAACTGCAGGACAATCTCACCATCCATGGAGCCTGGAAAGCCCAAAACCATGACAGGATCATTGGGTAGCATTAAGGATCCCTCCTGAGTTTCATCAAAGTGCCTGCACCTCCAGCACGCTGCTGCCCAGAAGCCCAGGTAACACGTGATCCCCGCGTCATTTATATCTTCGATGAGAGCAGCTTCAGTAGAAACACGATAGCAAGGATTCAAACATGGAATTCTGAGAAAGGTGAGCACGGATGTGGAAAGAGACAACAAATGCAAGATTACATCGACCAGTGGGGTCATGGTGGTATGGATTGCTCAGGATCTGGATACGAAGCACTTGAAAAGAGATGGGGAGACGGCCAAGAATATTTTACATTGCAATCAAGTGGTTTATTTGAAGAAAAAGGGCACGTTAGAGTTAAGGTAATCGCTTACAGGGATAGAAAAGTTCGAGAGTAATAAGGATAACAGCCACCATCCACTCAAGGATTGAGATAGGCTCCGTGTGTAATCCTACAAATATGATGATAAGGATGCCAGCTGCTTCTGCATGCCAAGTAAGCATTTCTCTGGCTGAGAAACTGAGTGCTGAAACTGTCTGGAACCTGCCTCTGACTGAGGAGATATACTGAGGAAGGTTCTATTTAGAAATTTTCCATGTTTACCAAAAGGCTCAAAAAGTTGGAAAACGGAGCTTATGACACAGCTCTTCTGGCTCTTTTTTGTGTGCTCTCATCAACTGGTTGTCTGGAAAGTGTAGAGATGCAGCCCTTTGGACTCAGGTTGCCCACTTCTGAGAAAACTAAAGAGGGATTGGAAACCATAGATCAATATTCTGCACAAGTATAATATGCTTACTATCTGGAATTTATTTGCAGGTCTTCTATATGCCTTACTGAAAGGGCTAGTCTTCTCCATCTTTGAATCCTTGCCAGTCCTTTGGGCATACTGCCCGAATGACTGTGGGCAACAAGTCTGCCTTGAATTTTCCTTTCTGAGAAATTTGTCAAGAATATGTTGAAGACAAAATAGCACAAATAGATATGTTTCTGATACTGACTGAGCGGAATCTCATCTGTATCCCAACATAAAAACCTTCCTTATACACTGCAATATAGAGTGTAGAAAGCACCTGTCAGGATGGTGATCAGCAAAGTAATTTATATTTTAAAAAAATTATTAATTCACAGGATTCAGTTACTGCCCATTGTTGTGTTATGCTGCTTCGGATAACACAGCCTGCTACTTGATGCAATCTTAACTAAAGGATGCTCCAGACTCTGAAATGAGTTCAACGTGTTTATTGAACTATTAACACAGTTCTCAAATGAGTTTGACCGTGTGCTAATCTAACTGTAGTGACTCAGTCTAACTGTACCAGTTTGCTCTAAGCCATGTGCTGGGGTGTGATGCTGCTGATAATCCTGCGTAACTCTCTAGATGTCTGTCTGTGGAAAGAGGCAGGGTGTGAGTGCCTCATCCCTTTTATAGTGTTTACGTCATGCCCCCTTGTGGTAATGCCACCTCTGAGTGTCCTGACTGCCCATTGGTTGTGCCCTATTCTGAGTGTTCATTGGTTGCATGTTTGCCTATCACGACATCCATCACTAATTGCCCTCGAGAAGGTTGCGTTGAATCACCTTCTTAGACCCATAGTGCTGTTCAAAATGAAGGTTCCAGGATTTTGATCAAGCAACAGTAAAAGACCAGCAATATAGTTGCTGCTCTTGACCTTCTAGATGGTAGGGGCTGTGGGTTTGGAAGGTGCTGTCTAAGTGACCCAAGCCGGGAATCAAACCTGGGACCCTGGAGCTGTGAAGCAATTGTGTTAACCACTATGCTACCGTGCTGCCCAAATCTTGGAATTCCCCCTCTAACCAGACTGTAGGTATACACCTGCCCCTCAGGGACTGCAGCAGTTCAAGGCGGCAGCGCACCACCACCTTCTGAAGGGCAACTAGGGATGGACAATAAATGCTGGCCTAGCCAGCGATGCCCACATCCTAGAAATTAATTTTTAAAATAAAGATAGTTAATGAAGTTGCTAGATTAAATGGGAATCTGCAAAATGTATTCCTGGATATTCTTTTCTGCACTAAGTGAGGCTGTGATTATTAGAAAGGTATCGACTTTTGTACTTTTGGTAACCAATTTTAGGATGGAACTGCTTGATGTTTCCTAAGTCTCTGAAGAACACCTCGTCAAGTTGGCTCAATTGGCGGCATCCTTGTTTCTTGAAGTCGTAAAGCCAGCATCCTTGTTTCTTGAAGACGTAAAGGTGTAGGTTCCAGTCTTACTTCTGTTCTTGAGCACAGAGTCTAGAGTTACATTTTAATGCAATATTGTCTTTGGGCAGACAATAGAGATGCCACAGCAGTTTTTACAAAAGAACAGATCGCTCCCATTGTCATGGCCAATATTTACCTCTCCACCAGCACCGGCAAAAGCAGATTAATTGGTCATTTATCCATCTGTTGTGTGTAGAATGTTTCAGAAGAGTAGCCAAATTCATCTGCATGGTCTGCAGTGAATACATTCCAAAGTATATTAATTGTATGGAAGTGTTTATGACACCAGAGATGTGATGAGGTGCTACATAATTGAGCTCTGCATTTCTATTTCTCTCATAAGTTGTCTTTAATTAATTTGAGTAATTAACCATTCTGTCACAAAGAAATCTGATGTAATGTTCCTGTGCCAGTAAAGGTACAAAACATATAGTTAGATTCATGTTGGATGAAGGTGTTTGGATATGTGGGGGTTGGTTTCAATTCCCACTGTGATTCTAATAATAATAATAATCATTATTGTCACAAGTAGGCTTACATTAACACTGCAATGAAGTTACTGTGAAAATCCCCAAGTCACCACACTCCGGCGCCTGTTTGGGTATATGGAGGGTGAATTCAGAATGTCCAATTTACCCAACAAGCACATCTTTCGGGACTTGTGGGAGGAAACGGGTGCACCCGGAGGAAACCCACGCAGACACGGGGAGAAGGTGCAGACTCCGCACAGACAGTGACCCAAGCCAGGAATCAAACTCGGGTCCCTGGCGCTGTGAGGCATCATTGCTAACCACTGAGCTACCGAGCTGCCCATTAGAGGGGGTTACGGCCAGAAGAATGAAGAAAAGGCCTGAGCCTGTGGCCATTGCTTCGCAACTGGAGGCCCTTTTTTAAGGGTAGAAAAGTTATGATGTTTTAGTTTTAGTTGGATTTATTGCAGTTGGAGTCAGGACACAGGGGAGTAAACATTTCTCAACTTTGCCAGGAGAAGCTGGACAGGACAAGGGAATTGCAAAGATGCAGCTTTCCTAAGGAATAAGTTGTAGTCCATCTAACCAGGGAATAGGGACAGAAATAATTTCTTAAGACAACTGAAATTCAGGGATCAGAGATAATTCGAGGAAGAATAACAAAGTGTTCTGAGTTAAAGATACAATTGCAGTAATCAGATTTAAAGTGGGACTGAAGACTTCAGAGGTAAATGAAAGGTTTGATGCCATTCTACTAGAGACTGAGAATCAAAGAATAAAGCAATTGTGAAAGGTTTGTTCAACGGTCAAGACAAAGAAATCCTTCCTGGACTGGATTCACTGCTAAAAGTGGAGCGGAAGATTTGTTTAAAAGTGTCGTTTGGAAAACTGGGACTGGACTTTGGAGTGCAAACCGCTAAGAGAAAGCATTATTGTGAGATAAGATATTAAAGCGTGCTTTTGGGAATGGAGTTTGGAAATTTTCATGAGACAATCATTTGGGGAATTCTGAGGCGAAATCCATAGACACTAACTTGGGTTCAGACAACAGTGTGTGTATTTGGCCACCACCAATCTGTGTGTTTATTGAGACTAAGTGTGAATGAGACCATTGTAGATTAAGATGTACTTTGTAATTTGTGTTAATCATAAAATCTGTGTGTTTTTGTTAAAATAACAGGGCATAAAGGAATATTGGACCACAATCTAATTTTTTCATGTTTAATTAACAAATTATTCTTAAAACGAATTAGTAATCCTGTGACTCTGTTACTCCACGATTTATAAAAAAAAGTTAAAAAGGTTCTGGTCTTTTGAACCAGAGTTCCATTTTGAAATGTTCCGTCCAGTTACAATATCAACAGCGATATAATAGTTTGCATTGGATTTAAATCCAGGACCCTAAATTGAAAAGACCCCAATTCTCCAAAGGGCATCTTCTCAGGTTTATGGTGTCCCAAAACATCTGAACTCGGTCTCCACTGTGATGATTTTCCAGTCTGCTTTGAGCACCACAAAATCATGGACTCAGCCTTGAGATTGGTAAACATGTAAGAAGTTAAACCATTGCCATTTGCAGGATTAGATTTTATCAGGAATTCCTTTTAATGCCCAAAGGGATCAAATTGTTATAATACAATATACCTCACACATTCAGATAGTCACAAAGCTTCAAGGACAGTTTCAAATTAATATTGAAGTACAGTAAAACAGGGAAAAATCATTCAATCTTTTGACGATAAAGACGTAAAACTGATCTTGTCCATGTTATAACTTTGAAAACAGCAGAGTTATAACCCCCGAGCTCAGGTCAGCAGCAGAGGACGTTGCACAGGACAACATTTTGAACATTTGTGGCTGTATTTCCCAATATCAGCTGGCAGTGGGCAAAGCTTCGACCACCAGCATGTATCCCACAGTGAACCTTTGCAAACTTTCCACCTTAAACCTGGCACCAAAGGTTATTTATGGCTGCTGTAGAACTAAAGACAAAATCATTTCTATTTGAACATCCATAACAGTTTGTAATAGTATTAACATTTTTTTTCCCTATTAGCTGCTCTGCATTGTACTGGCGTCTACTTTCTTCTTGGAACTTGTTTACTGTTACATACAATGATTTTCTGTGCTCGCTTTCAGAGTTCACCTTCATGACAAATTACAGGAATCTTTCAACTTACATGGAACAAACGTTGGACTCCAGGTGCCAGTCTTTCAGCCTTTATGATCCACAGCACAGGTCGGTGAGAATTCAGCACAAAAACCAAAGGCTTTTGATGAACTTCAACAGAAAAAATGGGTCTCAAATTCAGTGTCACCTTTGGGGAAGAAGTGAAAAAGAAATACCGTCACTTATTTTGCCCCAAATATTGCACAGACATTCTTTCATGTAGGCATTCACTACACAGTTTTAGGTTACTTTCATTGCTGTTGCCATTGTATACGTTTAGTGAACCAGAACTACAACATGTCTGTTGTCAGCCTAATTGTTGAATATCTTTGTGAATGGTTAATAATTATACACAGCTAGACCCAGATTTCTAGAAGATCAATAGTGTTTTCAACCGGTACTGTCTACTACAAGAACGAGGGAACAAAAGTACAAAACTGCAGCATCGTATTTTTGAGAACGTTTTCTGCTCTCTGGTAAAAGGGTTAAACGATTAAGTAAAAAAGTGAAAAGTTATTCCTCGTTTGGTCACTTTAATTCGGAACCAGAATAATGCCAAGATGGTTTCACAGAATTTTTACTGTGCAGAAGAAAGCCTTTCAGCCCATCGTGTCTGCACCCGCTCTCTGAATAAGCAATTTACTGAGTACCATTTTGCCATCTTCTCCCCCATAACCCTGCACATTGTTCCTTTTCAAATTAGTTTCTTAATTGCCTTGATTAAATCTACCTCTCTCAAACCTTAAGTATTTGTTGCATGAAAAACTTTTCTAATATCGCTGTTGGTTCTTTTGCAAATGACTTTAAATCTGTGCCCTCTATTTTTGATACTTTCACTCTGTCCAGACCTCTTACAAATCTCCTCCGAGCCTTCTGTTCTCCAAGAAAAACAACAAATATTTAATAACAATCCATCTTCATAACTGAAGTTCCTCATCCCTCGAACCATTTGCGGTAATATTTTTTGTACTCTCTCCTATGCTTTCACGTACCTCTTGAAGTGCAGAACACAACTGGATGAACTAGTGTCTTAGTGCCCCTATTAATAAAGCCGAAGGTACCATGCACTTTTAACCACTCTTGCAATCTGTCTTGCCACTTTCAATGATTTTTGCACATATATACCCAGGTCCCACTGCTCAGAACGTACCCTTTATTTTATATTGTCTCTCCATGTTCTTCTTACCAAAATGAATCACTTCACCTTTCTCTGGATTAAACAAATGGTGTGTGTGCTTGGCTCAGGAGTCAACGGTGCAAGGCTAACATCTGTGCGATTGTGACTGAATGCCACCAAGTCAGAATCCACCTTAAAAGTTACCTGTCTGCCAAATCCACCAACTTGTTAATGTCCTTTTGACTTTCTACACTATCCTCTTCAGTTCTCAATGCTGCCAAATTTCGTTCATTCTCAAGTTTTGGAATTGGGCGGGATCCTCTAGCTCAGGGGTGGGCAAACTTTTCCGTGCAAGGGCCACATTCAGAAATTCACAATTTTAAAGGGCCGCATAGTATATTAAGTAAAATAATCACTTCACCCGGTTACGATTCTGGGCGCCTCATATTAGAACATAGAGCAGTACAGCACAGAACAGGCCCTTCGGCCCTCGATGTTGTGCCGAGCAATGATCACCCTACTCAAGTCAATGTATCCACCCTATACCAGTAAGTAACCCAACAGCCCCCCCAATTAACCTTAAAAAAAAAAATTTTTTTTTTAAATAAACATTTTTTTTAATAACTTGGTGGGCCGCATAAAGACCTTTGGCGGGCCGCATGCGGCCCACGGGCCGTAGTTTGCCCACCCCTGCTCTAGCTGCACCCGCCCGATAATCGGAGAATCCCGCCCGAGGTCAATGGACTTTTTCATGGTCCGCGTCCCGCCCGTGGCGATCTTGCGGCAGGCGGGGTGGAAGAATCCAGCCCATTGTGTCCCGAATACCAAGGTCTAGGTCATTTGGGTAGTTCAAGTCTCCCTTATAACTACTCTATAATTTTTGCACCTCTCTGAGATTTCCTTGCAAAGTTGTTCCTCTAAGTCCTTCCTAAAGTTTATGTATAAATATGCAAATTACATTTCACAGCATGCTGGTAACTTCCTTACACAAGTGTCTGCTATAACTCCCATGACGACCCACTGGGACGACCAGATTAAACTCCCCATGAGCCTGGCCTCCGCTAAGGGTGGAGGACCATCAGCGGGATAGTTAACTCAACATTAAAAATCGGCCCAGGCAGAGACAAGCTGTAGAATCGCCCTGCCTGACACTGGGACTGTATTTGTATATACTTTACTTTTGGTAATAAATATTAATTTGACTCTCCTTTTTGGACTCCTCTGTGACTACTGAAGTGTCAATAAAGATAATTTAATTTAAAAGTGGGTAATATAGTCTTAAATATTTAAAAACATAACTCATATTTATATCGTCCCTTCAGTGCAAAAAGAAATCCCAAAATGCTCGATGGGGCAAAGTCAGACAAAAGTGGATGCCCAGGAGGAGGAGATATTAGGAGTACTGTAGTGACCAGAAGTTTGGACTTTAAGAAGGGACTTATTAAGGATGATAAAAATGTGTATGCAGAAGGGTTTAACAAGGGAACCTCAGAGCATAGGACTTTTATGACTGAAGGCACAAGCATGATTTGCAGGTTGAAGGGAGAGAAGATGCATAAAAGACTAGAGTCCGAAGAACGGAGAGAAGCTCAGAGTGAGGGTCAGGAGAGTTGTACGGTTGGAGGAGGCCACAGGGGTTGGAAGACATCAAGGCAGCAGAACTTGTGAAATAGGATATTGTATTATATTTCAAATTATGTTTATTACTAACTATTTTATCCTCCTCGTTGTGAAGTTGCTCAATCGTTCACACAATTCACAAACCAACATGTCTCTGCTCCCGGGTCTCTTGCCGTGGGAACACGATTCCTTTATAGATTTTACCGCTCTGTTAATAGGTTTCCTTCCTTGACGACCAATTCACCAGGTAGGGAACCCACTACATGGCACAGAATCAATGAGAATTGAATTCTATTACGCTATGGTGCAGTAGCATCCATTCTTAACATATAAAACCAGCTATATACTTAAATGTAGTTGTATGCCATGGTAATTGAATAATTACTATTTAGAAGTTTTAACATGTAATTATAGTATTAATATACAATAACTGTCACAGGCAAATGCCCAAGTTTTAAAATTAACAACTGCATTCAGGAAAGCCGTGCTCTCAAGCTAATATGTTGAAAATTATACGCTATAGTGCTGGTCATCTGGCATAGGCTCCACTGCTCTGCTGCTTTTAGTTTTCAAATCCGTCCCAAAGGGAACTAACTGTCTGAAAAGCCTTCATTCATCCAGACAAGGTCTGTCTTCTCAGCTAATCATTTTCACTGCCAGTTAAATTGTATTTTCGTGAATCAGTGGTAAGCGTAGTGTGCACTGCAAATTCAGGGCCACAACAAAACCAGATTCTGCAGTGCTTTCACTCCTAAGGGGCACTCCCCTAATTGTTTACTTGATCATAAAGTTACAACCATTTAAACAAAGCAGTTTAGATTCAGGATACTAATTATGACCTTAAATCACATACACATGGATTAGAGATGTTGTTGGCATTACAGAGCATAGGTGTGCTTATTGGGGGAATCAAGAGATCATAAAATAAAAAGGCCCTGTAAACATTTTGAGGATATTTAAAAATGTTTACTTGCTCTGCATTTGACAAAAGGGAAAACAGCATGAATAACCCTGTTTACATGGAGCGTATCACAGAACTCTACAAAGGCATCAAAATGAGTGCCAAACATCTAAAGATTTGCAGTCATTTTCTGTTATTTCCTATACTTGGTAAAGATTCTGTTTGTCCGTTCTACTCAGATAATGGCAACAAAATCAGAAGAGACTTTTCTTCAGAGGCCCCACAATAGGCATACTTGATGTCAATAGGCCAAAGACAGCTGCACAAGTTTCTGTTTCCCAGGAGATGATGGTTTCATGGAAGGCTGAGAATTGCCACAGCAACAGGGCTATAAAAACAATTCTCTGATTCAGGTCTCCAGATTCTGTTAAAGCAATTCGTAATGTATCACGAGAGCAGAACAAAAATGTTGAAAATGATCAAAGTTAACAAGGCCATTAAAATGTCATTTTGTTTCCACCTTTAAGGTGACAAGTCACAACCTCGAATTGAGTTACAACAGATGAAAGCAAGCGCAATCGATCTGTAAACTGACTGAACTGTTTCCACTGACAGAGTCCACTGATAAACCACTTGGTAGATTATTCATAACAACTATTCCAAATTTACACTAATCGCCGGCTTGGAAACATTCTTAGTTATATCAAGTTTCGCTGCAACATAAGCTGTCTACACTACAACAGCTGTTGTATGCTGAACTACAAAAACTTATTTTCAGACAAATATTCCTTAGAAGTTATACAGAAATAAAATGCTTTGGTCATGGGGTAATGATACAAAATATCTTGCATGTGAAAACAGTCAGGAAGATTGATTGATGTAGCAAAAATGGTAAAATGTATTTTCCTAATAGTATAATTCTAATGTTTAAAGGTACCTGACAAATGCTGGTCATGACACCAACAGGAAAACACTTCAAAGTTTAATGTAGAGTGAAGATCCAGAATGATCCAAACCTATTACAACTTTGTACACAGCTGCACGGTATAATTTAATTTTAGAATCTGTTTTCACTGCAGCCCTGTCACAAACAATATTTCACTGATATACGTGATGGCATATCTGAAAGTCCATGGGCGGGATTCTCCGACCCCCCCGCCAGGTCGGTGAATCCCGGCTCGTCGCTCCAACGGCAGTTGCCAAATTCTCTTGCACCGGTTTTCGGGAGGGTTCACGCTGCGCCGGTTGGAGGCCGTTAGCAGCCCCCGGGCAATTCTCTGGGCCCCGATGAGCCAAGCAGACGCCCGTTTTGGCCAGTCCCACCGGCGTGAAATGGACATGGTCCATCACGGCGGGACTTGGCTTGTCGGCCGGCTAGCAGGGTCCTCGGGGGGGATCTGGTTCCACGGGGGGGGCCCCCATGGTGGCCTGGCCCACGACCGGGGCCCAGCGATCTGCAGGTGGGCATGCGCCATGGGGGCACTCTTTCCCTCCCCGCCGGCCTCTGTAGGGCTCCAGCATGGCCGGCACAGAGAAGAAACCCCCTGCGCATGCGCAGGAAACACGCCCGCGGTTCTGCGCATGCGCGGGACCACAGCGTCCCTTTGCCGCCGGTTAGCATGGCGCCATCCCCTCTGGCGCCGGCCTAGCCCCCGGAAGTTGTGGAATCGCACCGGAGTGGTTCGCGCCGTTCTTGGCGCCAGCGTCTGGCCTTCCCGCCGTTTGCAGGAGAATCCCGCCGCATATTTTTAAACTCACTTTGCCTACAGTTTAATCTATTTTGATAGATTTTCTTCCTTCCAGCATTATGCCTACTCTCTTTTTGATCCTCAGCATAGGCAAAATGCCACCTGGGCACCCTGACAGAGAACCAACCTATCCAGAGCCCAGCCAACCAGAGACCCCAATCTCCTGGTGGCCCCTGTACCCCTGGGAGACCCCCACAGGTGCTAGTATGCCTGGCCCCCATTTGTGGTGACCAGGACTAACCAGGGCTCGCCCAGGGTCTCCAAGTTACATTGTGCGCCTTGGGTTACTCCGACGAGTGCATATTGAAGTGTGACTGACTGCAATACTTTAATATGCAGATTAGCCAGATCTGGGTCCAACCCATTGTGGGAAAGATCCAGATCACGATGTCTTGCGAGATCCTGGGCGAAATTCTCCGACCCCACGCAGGGTTGGCGTTCTCCGACCCCACGCGGCCAAAAACCGGAGTTGTGCAAATCCCGCCGGCAGCCTCTGAAAACAGCTGGCGCCGGAGGGATGTCATTGATTTTTTACTTTCAACAAATCTCCGGCCCGGATGGGCCGAAGTCCCACCGACGTGGCCACGGGTCACGTCGGCGGAAAACAGAGTAGCTTTAAAACGGCGTCAACCGTTGATGATGGTTGACGCCGTTCAGTGACCTAGGGCGAGTGCGGGTGGGCGGGGGTTGCGGCGTTTGGGGTGTGGGTGCGGCGTTTGGAGAAGGTGCGGCGTTTGGGGGTGGGGTGCGGCGTTTGGGGGGGGTGCGGCGTTGAGAGGGGGGGTACCGGCGTTGAGAGGGGGGGGTACCGGCGTTGAGAGGGGGGGTACCGGCATTGAGAGGGGGGGGTACCGGCATTGAGAGGGGGGGGGTACCGGCGTTGAGAGGGGGGGGGTACCGGCGTTGAGAGGGGGGGGTACCGGCGTTGAGAGGGGGGGGTACCGCCGTTGAGAGAGGGGGGGTACCGGCGTTGAGAGAGGGGGGTACCGGCGTTGAGAGAGGGGGGTACCGGCGTTGAGAGAGGGGGGGTACCGGCGTTGAGGGGGGGGGGGGGGGGTACCGGCGTTGAGAGAGGGGGGGTACCGGCGTTGAGAGAGGGGGGGGTACCGGCGTTGAGAGGGGGGGGTTGCGGCGTTGAGGGGGGGAGTACCGGCGTTGAGAGAGGGGGGTACCGGCGTAGAGAGAGGGGGGCGGCGTTGGAGGGGGGTAGGGGTGGTGGGGAGGGGGGTAGGGGTGGTGGGGAGGGGGGTAGGGGCGTTGGAGGGGGTAGGGGCGTTGGAGGGGGTAGGGGCGTTGGAGGGGGTAGGGGCGTTGGAGGGGGTAGGGGCGTTGGAGGGGGTAGGGGTGGTGAGGGGGTAGGGGCGGTGAGGGGGTAGGGGCGTTGGAGGGGGTAGGGGTGGTGAGGGGGGTAGGAGCGTTGGAGGGGGTAGGGGTGGTGAGGGGGGTTGGGGTAGGGGGCAGCGGCGTGCAGGGGGGGGCGACGGTGCGTTGGCCCCGGCCATCCGTCGCCCCCCCATCTCTGCACGCCGCTGCCCCCTACCCCAACCCCCCCTCACCACCCCTACCCCCCTCCAATGCTCCTACCCCCCTCACCACCCCTACCCCCTCCAACGCCGCCCCTACCCCCTCCAACGCCGCCCCCCCCTCTCAACGGCGGTACCCCCCTCTCCTCTCAACGCAGGTAACCCCCCTCTCCCCTCTCCTCTCAACTCAACGGCGCAACACCCCCCTCCCTCCCTCCCTTTCTCAACTCCGCAACCCCCCCCCCCACAAACGCCGGGTCTCTTCTCCTCCCCCCCTCCCCAAACGCCGGGTCTCTCTCTTCTCCTCCCCCCCACAAACGCCGGATCTCTCTCTTCTCCTCCCCCCCCCCCCAAACGCCGGGTCTCTCTCTTTTCCTCCCCCCCCCCAAACGCCGGATCTCTCTCTTCTCCTCCCCCCCCCCCCAAACGCCGGGTCTCTCTCTTTTCCTCCCCCCCCCCAAACGCCGGGTCTCTCTCTTCTCCTCCCCTCCCCCCCCCAAACGCCGGGTCTCTCTCTTTTCCTCCCCCCCCCCCCCCCCAACGCCGGGTCTCTCTCTTTTCCTCCCCCCCCCCCCCCCCAACGCCGGGTCTCTCTCTTTTCCTCCCCCCCCCCCCCCCGCCCAAACGCCGGGTCTCTCTCTTCTCCTCCCCCCCCCCCCCCCAAACGCCGGGTCTCTCTCTCCCCACCACACAAACGCCGGGACTCGCCATTTCCGCAGCGGGTGAAACTGACGCGTATCGCGTCAGTCCGCTGCTGGCCCTTTCGGGAATGGAGATTACCGGCTTAAAAGAAGGCCCTGACGCCGGAGTCATCAGCACCGCTTTTCCCCGCCGGAAATAGGCGTCACCTCGGTCCGCGGAGAATTTCGCCCCCTGTTAGATCTCACAAGGTGTGGTGAGCTGGATAAATCCAGTAGATTGGGGCAAAGTTTGAACTATGAATTGAAACTATGCTAAATAGAAGGAAACAAATGCTTTGATATTCAAATACAAGTTCTTTAGAAATTCAGAAAATTTGAACTTTTATACAATTATTAAGATACAAATGAGAAACCCCATTTTCAAACTTTAAACTTGCAGTCACCTCTTCTCGACTACTCTGGATATTCTCAGATCAAACTCAACTGAAGTTACAAGGGAGAATAACAAACCTTTCAACATTTAAATTTAATTTCCTTAAGGACCATGATGCAGAAGGCAAAACTATTAGCATTTTTAAAAAACAATAGATTTCCGAAACTGACTTTCCATGCTTTCCTGTTTAGGAATGCTTCTTAGGAAGCAATTGGAAGTGTGATTTTGCAATATGGTGTGACTGGTTGGACCCACATTTCGAAAATTACAGGCATATAGCCTCTAATCTTTCACCCATTTCCACAGGAAGTCATGTAGTGCCCATCTTTGATTACCCAAATAGATAACCTGTAAGTACCAGATCACACAACCGCATTTATGTTATGTTTGGCAATTGTTACAAACAATAATGCTAGTAGAGTTTCCTAATTTGTTTTCTATTTTCCACATAAAATGTACATTATTCAAAATGAGTTATGCTTGATCAAAATAGCCATCCATTTACTGATAAGCACCGAAGTGATCTCAAGAGGTCAAGAGTCTAGAGGGGCTGGTTTAGCACAGAGCTAAATCGCTGGCTTTGAAAGCAGGCCAAGCAGGCCGGCAGCACGGTTTGATTCCCGTAACAGCCTCCCCGAACAGGCGCCGGAATGTGGCGACTGGGGGCTTTTCACAGTAACTTACTTCATTTGAAGCCTACTTGTGACAATAAGTGATTTTCATTTCATTTCAAGAGTCCTTACATATTATTGCTAACTATCTCAAGAGATATTTTAAAAATCAGCTAACCGATTCACCTTCTACCCCCTCAGGGACAGGAAACATTTGTAACATATTGCTACAATGTGTTTTTTTTATTGACATGCACATGTTCAAATCAACAATATATACAGGTGTTATTTTCCTGAAATGGCTGTACATACCTCCAAAGCACATGACATTTAACAAAAGTTTCAAGGGAGAATAATGTCTCCTGTTTGTCAACTTTGAAATTTCAGTTGTAGACAAACTGTGATTGTCAATAAAACTGGAATTCCCTCAGGTAATCTTCACATCCAAATATTTGCTTAAAAAATATTAATCAACCCCAATGTAGAATCCCAAGTAGAATAATTAGATTTCAGAAATACTGAATGAAATTATACATTTTATAGGAAGTACAAGAAATATATGGAGATATGCTTGCAATGATTTCCACATTAAATCCCATTATTTTATCACATATCCCAAAGTATGACCTGAAAACTTCAAATTAAATGCACCCCAATTTAACCCATATGTTACAACTTTGTGTTCAATTACACAAATTGTTTTAGACGACTGGAACGTAGGGCAATCAACCCGAGACACTGGGCAGTATTTAATAGAGGTGACAGAGATCAGACACTTAACTGGGCAGCAGTGCGCCTCGACCAGGATCACGGGCCCCCAGGGTGGAAGTCACACGCACATGAGCTATCACCCTTTGCTGCTGGCCAATCAAAGGCCGGCAGCTCTGCATTGTTTGGCAGCACCCGGACATAGAACATTACAGCACAGTACAGGTCCTGTGGCCTTCGATGTTGCACCGACCTGTGAAACCACTCTAAAGCCCATCTACACTATTCCCTTATCATCCATATGTCTATCTAATGACCATTTGAATGCCCTTAGTGTTGGTAAGTCCACTACTGTTGCAGGCAGGGCATTCCACGCCCTTACTACTCTCCGAGTAAAGAACCTACCTCTGACATCTGTCCTATATCTATCTCCCCTCAATTTAAAGCTATGTCCCCTCATCCTAGTGGGCCCAGGAGAGGTGCAGGTCACAAGTGAGTACTAGTGGAAGGGGTGAAAAAACATGTGGTGGTTTGCGGGGGCAGGGGGAATGGTGGATGAGAGTAAGGGTAGCTGGGTTGGCTCTTAGCGAACTTTAAACACACGTAGCTTCCTTCAGGCTCATGTGATGAGAGGACCCTGTGTATGTATACAAAGCTGGGTTGTGGTCAGTTGTCTCTTCTGGCTATCTGTCAGAACACTCCTCACTGCACAGGGATTGAGTGACTTTGAACGAGGGAACCCCCCCCAAAGAAGACCATCAGCAGTCTCAACAAAGGTTTGCCTTTTGGGCTGCCCACATGGCGAGTTCCCCACCCAATGCTGGGTGAATACCAGTGACAATGGGATGAGGTCTTCAAATGGGCATTCGTAGGGCGGGAAAACCATTTCCAATCCTTCCTGGCCAGGACTGAATTGGGACAGAGGCAGAAAGATAGCCGAGTCCCCACACACTATCCTCCCACCCAATTAAATGCCTACCATTACCAAACATGCCACAGCGGAGGGCATTAAATTCCACCCACCACATCTGTTTTTCTCTCTCTACAGATGCTCTCCAACATTTTCTACTTTTATTGCAGATTTTCAGAATCTGCTGTGTTTAACTTTTAGATATCATTTTTTTTCTTTTTTTTAAATTAATTCATGGGATGTGGGCAACGCAGGCTGTGCCAGCATTTATTCCCCATCCCTAACTGCCCTTGAGGGACAGTTAAGAGTCAACTACATTGCTATGGGTCTGGAGTCTCATGTAGGCCAGACCAGGTAAGGACGACAGATTTCCTTCCCTAAAGGACATTAGTGAATCAGATGGCTTTTTACAACAATCGACAATGGTTTCATGGTCATCATTAGACTTTGAATTCCAAATTTTTACTGAATTTGAATTTCACCATCTGCCACGGTGGGATTTGAACCCGGGTCCCCAGCGCATTACACTGGGTATGCAGTTTACTAGTCAGGTTACAGTACCACCGTAAGACAAGGCCTAGGATTTTCCAGCCCTCCCATGGCATGTTTTCTGGTAGCAGAGGCGACATGTCTTTGGCTGCCAGCAGGATCTTCTGGTCTCGCCACCATGTGTTTGGGGGGGGGGGGGGGGGGGGGGGGGGGGGGGTTATCTTCGTCGGGACCAGTAGATCCCTCCAATGAGAAGGGCCAGAAAATTCCACCCTATGTCACCAAACCTATACATGATGGTGGCTACATTTCTGCAACTTAGGGGGCCATATGTTTGTGTAGCTTCAAAACAGCAATGCAGAACTCAGACTAGAAAATATTTTCAGAGTCATCATCCCAGTCTTTCCTAATTATAACTGACTTTACTTCAACATTCTATCATTGACAAAACGTTAATGCAATAAATATTTAAAACTAATTCATTCAAACAGAACAAAACCTGTCACAAAACAATTACTTTGGACAAACACAACATGCTCCCAAAAACTATTTCGTCACAACCAATCTGCCAACCTCGGTATATTTTCAGCAGGATAGGTTATCAGAAAAATATAACTAGTCTTAAATTTACAATAAATTTTAACATCACCTTTATCATGCTGACATATGTACAAGTGTATTTGGAGTACATCAATCCACATAAAGAAAGCCACACTGAGCAATGAATGACAAGGCCTACAGTTTAAACTAATATTGAGATTTATCAGCTGCTTTTTCCTGCCTCAGATTAACAAAGGAAGAAACAAACATCAATGATTTTCACGTGGGGGAACAAAAGTGTGGAAAGAAATCTGTCAGCACAACTAGTTCAACGATATACCAGTTCAAAAGAAAATAATTATATTTGGACTAGATCCACCAAAGGAATCTTACTTGCATTTAATGCTGTGCCACTTCGTGAAGAAAGCCTTTCATGAGTACAGGACATAAAGTGCTTTACGGTCAACAAAGTGCTTTTGAAGTCTAGTCCTAATGTAGGGGATATAGCAGCCAATTTGCGCACAGCAAACTCCCACTGCAATGTGATAATGACCACATAATCTGTTTTTGTGATGTTGATTGAGGGATTGGCCAGTACAGTGGGGGCACCCCTCTGCTCTTCTTCAAAATAGTATCACAGGATCTTTTACATTCATCTGAGAGAACAGACAGGACCTTGATTTAATATCTTATGTGAACTTAAGATTGTTGTGAACAAGTCTTGGAATGGGACTTGAACCCATATGAGTACCAATTGAACCACAACTGACACATATTTGGAGTGATGTTACAAACTACTATTTACAGTGTTTCTTGCCATTATACAGCGCTGACAATGAAGGGTTGATCAATCAAGCAAATAAAGACAAGACAATGCCTCAGGTTATTTGCTTCAACTGGATGAATTGATCCAGTTTTCTAATAAACATCTAAATAAAACAGTAACAGAGGTAGTATTTGAATTCATATTGCACCATATGCTGCATGGGAAGCGCACTGATGGTGTGTCCATAATGATGAACGGTAAGAAATAACAGGATATTGATCCTGTAATGATGAAGGGACAGTGTTATATGTCGAAGTCAGGATGGTGTATGACTAGGAAGGGAACTTGCCGCTGATAGCATATTCAGGATGCCGCTGCTCTTATCCCTCTCAGTATAAAGGTCGCAGAGAAAAGGGGTGCTGCCAAAGTAAATACGCCAGTGGTATAAGGGATGGGTAGCAAGTTCAGTAGCAACGGCACTGGTCAGGTAAACAACTTGCTGTTGAGCTTCCTGAGTATTATTGCAGCTGTGCATATTGCTGAGCATTCAATCACATCCTTGATTAGAATCACGTAGCCAGTGGAGAGGCTTCTGAGATGTCACAAGCAATGATCTTAAGTTTGCCAGCGTGTGGCCATGTGGCAATCCAGAATGTACAAATGGCCGCATAAACCAATGCTCCATTTAAGATGTGTGCATGTGCAGCTGCACAGCAATCTTAAATGGACTGCACAGTGTGACAAACAGGTTGTGCACAACAAAAAATTAGAAGAATATTACAGTCAAGCTAAGTTACTTCTCAAGGTACCCGAACAGTTCAAAAATCAGAAAAAACACCTGTCCTGATCTTCCTGATCTTATGAGACGGAGGTTCATTGCTGAAAATGGTCAAGCCATGCTCCTGCCCCAAGGAAATTCAGCAGAGATGTCCACAGATGAGATCAGTAACCTGGTGATGAGTTCTTGAGTTCTCCATTGTTAGAGCTACTTGACAGCATACTCAGTTGAATGCAGCCTCAATGTAGCTCCTTGATGCCACACTTGGTCAAATTTGGCATTGATATCAAGGGCAGTCACTCTCACCTCTGGAGTTCAGCCCTTTTTTCCAAATTTGAACCAATGCTGTAATGAGGTCAGGGGCTGAGTGGCCACACTGAGCGTCAATGAGCAGGTTATTGCTAAGCAAGTGCTCCTTGATAGAACTGCTGATGACCCCTTCCATCACTTCACTGATGATGGAGAGTAGACTGATGGGGTGCTAATTGGCCAGGTTGCTTTTGTCCCGCCTTTTGTTGACAGGACATGCCGGAGCAATTTTCCACATTGCTGAGCAAATGCCAATGTTGTAGCTGTGTTGGAACAGCTTGACTATTGCCAGGGTGTATAGCCTTTATAGTATCCTTAAGACTGGCATCTGTAATGTTGGGGATCTCTGGAGAAGGCAGGGATGGATCATCTACTTGGCATTCTGGCAAGAAGATTGAAGCAAATGCTTCAGTCAAGAAGATTTGCACTGATGTTCTGGGCTCTCCCATCATTGAGGATGGGATATTTGTGGAGTTTGCCCCTCCGATGAGTTACTTAGATGGTTGGATGTGGCAGGTTTGCAGAGCTTAGATTTGATCCATTGATGGTGGAATCACTTAGCTCTGTTTATTACATGTTGCTTATGCTGTTTGACATGCAAGTAGTCCTGTGGTGTAGCTTTACCAGGTAAACATTTAATTTTTTAGGTATGCCTGATGTTGCTCCTGGCAGGCCTTCCTGCACTCTTCATTGAACTAGGGTTGATTCCCTGGCTTAGTGGTAATGGGAGAGTGGGGGGTATGCTGGGCCATGAGGTTACAGATTGTGGTTGAGTACAATTCTGCTGCTGGCCCACAGCACCTCATGATACCCACTCAAGTTTCTAGATCTGTTCAAAATCTATCCCATTTAGTACGGTGGTGGTGTCAACTGGTCAACAGTGGTGCCATGAGCCACATTTGGTGATGACAGTGAAATCTCCTACACAGAGTACATTCTGCACCCCTGCCATCCCTAGCGCCCCTCCAAGTGGCTCAATATGGAGGAGCACTGATTCATCAGCTGAGAGGTGGTAGTACATGGTCATTCGCAGGAGGTTTCCCTGCCCATGTTTGACCTGGTGCCATGCAACTTTGTGGGTTCAGAGTCGATGTTGAAAACTCCCAGGTCAATCCCTCCCGACCACATACCACTGTGCTGCTACCTCTGCAGCAAGCAGCTATGTCCTTTTCAGTCAGTAGTGGTGCTACTGACCCACTCTTCAATGTACATTGAAGTCTCCCACCCAGCGCAATTGCAGTGCCCTTGCCACCCTTAGTGTTTCTTCTAAGTAGTGTCCAACATGGAGGAGTACAGATTCATCAGCTGAGTGGGAGCGGTGGGCAGAGAGGTCCATCCAGTTTCATTACTTTTAATATATTTTCCAGTGATTTCATACACTGGAGTGGTTGCTAGGCCATTTCAGAGGTCATTTAAGAGTCAATCACGTTGCTGTGGGTCTGGAATCATATGTAGGCCAGGCCAGGAAAGGACAGTAGAAGTCGTTAGCACTGTTGCTTCACAGCGCCAGGGACCTGGGTTTAATCCCCGGCTTGCATCACTGACTGGGCAGAGTCTGCACGTTCTTCCCGTGTCTACGTGGGTTTCCTCCGGGTGCTCCGGTTTCCTCTCACAAGTTGCAAAAGACGTGCTTGTTAGATGAATTAGACATTCTGAATTCTCCCTCCGTGTACCCGAAGAGGCGCCGGAGTGTGGTGACTAGAGGATTTTTACAGTAACTTCATTGCAGTGTTAATGTAAGCCTACTTGCGACACTGAAAGATCATTATTAATAAAGGACAATAGTGAACCAAATGGGTTGTTCACGGCAATCAACAATGGTTTCATGATCACTGTAACCAAGACTAGTTTTTAATTCCAGATTTTTAAAAAATATGAAATTTAAATTCCACCAGCTGCCATGGTGGGATTTGAAACCATGTTCCCAGAGCTTGTGCCTCTGGACTACAAGTACAATAGTTCAGTTCTCCACTTCAAAACCGAGGATGGCCTTACCACAAAGATAAGACAGGGTATTGCCTTGAATTGGTTGTGTCTAATGATTGCATTTGTAAATGTTTAGAGCATAAAAGTCTCTTCTTATATTCCAAGCTACACAATCTATATCAAGTGTACAGGATAAATTTGACTCGTCCTAATACAAGACATATATTATATTCTAAATGCCACTGGAGCTCAATGGAAAAAGCAAATGCTTCTTTGAAAAAGTGATTTTGAAGTGACCTTGGCATGCTATCTACCATATTGCACATTGCAATAGTTTTGTACCCACAACTCCCCATATAGTAAACAGGACTGCAGGAAGCTGAAGTCTGACCAATGCATGACTATTTTTTCTGAAAATCCTAGTATCTAAATAGCTGCCAAACTAAGCTAAATCCAGAGACTGGCAACTTCAGAAATGACTTTGAAAACAAGTTCTTAAAATTCTACTCCAGAACAAACACTGATAGATTAAAAGCAACTGAATCAAGCTGTGGCTAAGCTGGCTTAAAAGGTTAACTGTACTATGAACTGAAAGCTTCTATTTACAGTGTATTTCGTTATATTGAAAAAAAAAGCAGAGAAAGCATTAGGAGCCATTTTCATTTAATGGTGCATCCAAATTAATTTACCACAAAAATTGAGACTCCTTAGGTTGATAAAACATGCTAAACACTGTTCAAATTCTTACAAATTAGACTGAACACACTAATTGTATAATTTTTGTTTGAGTTCAAGCTGCAGATGAGGAAGTCACACAATGGACAGTCCAATCATAAATTTAAAAGTCTGCTAAATTCCTGCACGTTATCCATACCTCTGGCATCACAATTTTATCACTAAGACTTTAAACATCAAAATGACACAATTTATTTTTATAACAGGAAAAAAATGCTTTACCAGAAGTCTTGTTGTTAAATCAATGGAATAATTCGAAATGCTACTTGGGAAAAAAAATTGTTACTTTCTCTTTTGTAATTCAAATTTCTGAAGTCCAAACTTGGGTAGTAATATACATAATGCAAAAAGTACACATTCCACAATAATGTGATCAAAGTTATCAACTCAATTATCTAGTTTCTTTTATTACAGTTTTTACTTGGAGTCTAGGGGTGGGATTCTCCCAGCCCTGGCCAGAGAATCGCTGTGACAGGCCACGCCACCCCGACGCAGAGCGGAGAATCGGCGCCACTGCCACGCGCACACACACACACCTCCCCCCCCCCCGCACGATTCTCCGGTCTGGATGGGTCGAGCGGCCGTAAGAAAAGAGCCATTTGTTCTAACCTGCTCTGGGCCGTCGGGACCTCGGCATGGAAGGGTCGGGTGGCGGCCTGTGGGGGGGGGGGGGGGGGGGGGGGGGGGTCTGACCCCGGGGAGGGCCTCTAATGTGGCCTAGCCCACAATCGGGGCGCACAGATCGGCGGGCTGGCCTCTGTGGCTGGGGGCCTCCTTTCCTACACACTGGCCCCTGTAGTCCTGCACCATGTTGCATCGGGGCCGGTGCGTTGAAGGAGGCAACTGTGCTTGCACGCATTGGCGCCGGTGCCACTGCGCATGTCCTCGTTGGCACCAGCACAACTGCGCATGCACGGATCCCACTGCGCACAATTCGCGCCGGGACCGGCAGCTGGAGCGGCACGTACCACTCCAGCGCCGTGTTGGGCCCTGTAGGGGCCAGAATTAGCACTGGGAGCGGCCCGTTCTCGCGGTCGTAAAATGCGACGGTGTTTACAATGGCATGGACACTGCCACGGGATTGGAGAATCCCGCCCTCAATCTCTCCCAAAAGCTAGCCTTGGGCTTGATCTATTTGTCCAGAACTTTGTTCACTGAAGGCCAGGTCTGTAGCCCATCCAGCTTCAGTGTACACAATTATCCCAAACTCCAGCAGCATGCCAGATAGCTAAATAATTTAAAAATTATGTTGGGGGAATATTTCAAGTGCTTTAGTCAGATAAAACTTGAATGAAACCCAGAGTGGTTGTGCTGTGCAGGTAAGAGTGTAAGTGAGTAAATGTATGGTGGACTGCAATGATTTATGAACTCCTGATAGCTTTAGTCATTTGAATATAATTCATAATTTTTTAGAAAGTGTTTTAAATTGAGTGAGAATGAGTGTGAGATCCAAGGACAAATCACAAGCACTACGTTTAATGTTTGCAGAGATCTCCTGGAAAATTACAACCAATGTTGCCTGAACTGGGATTCCAGCCAAATGCCATGAATCCATGCCCTCCTCTCCATTCTGACTGACGTCAGGAATCCAACAATAAGCCCCAACATTTTGCAACTTTGGTGAATCAGTGAAAATGATTTTTTTTTTTAATTCATACGTCTTATTGGTATATAAATGTTGCTGAAAAAAGAGAAAGAGCTGCAAGAATATCAAGAATACAATTTATACTGTTTGAGAAAAGGAGTGCTAATTGGCAAGTTGGCCGATTGGTTGAGGATCTTCAGGCAAACGGCCAGACATATTTTTTGAATAAAGAAAAGCATGGAGCAACAATAGCTTCCTGTTGCATTCACCATGACAACATGTTGACCAATCAGAGCTGACTTGCCAACCAATCATCACACATTTTCTCATGCAGAATAAATTGTTGTTCCCTTTGAAATTTGGCACCCTTGAGTATATTCTGATGAGTGCAAGATGAAAAGCTGAGACACCATGGCCAGAATTCTCTGTTCCGGACTCCAAATATTCCGTACTCTAAATGCTCCCGCTAGCGAAGAGTCGGGTCTGGTCCCCGCTGGTGCTAGGTACGCCCCCGACATGCCATTCTATGGCACTTGGAAAATCTTTTGGTGGAAATTGTTTTTTTGTGCCATTTCATAAAACTACCTACTGTAAGACATTCGTTGACTAACTTATGAGGCAGCTCCTCGGAGGACAAAACGGCAGAGGCTGCGACTGCCGCAGACATGCTGGCCAACTTTGATAAGCAGTGGAGGCGGATAGAAGAAAAACTACACAAGTCATCTGATGACACTCTGGGCCCTCTCCAGGTGAAATTTAAAAAAACGACAGAATCGGTTAAAAAAAACAGGGCAAGGTGATCGAAGGCATGGAAAAAGCGCAGACATGTCATGGAAATAGCTTGCCTCACGAGAAGCTGAAATAGTGACGGTGACTGCTGAAAACAGGATGCTGAAGGCCAAAGCTGACGACCTCAAAAACCAAGCTAGGAGGAACCTTGGAGTTGCCCGGGGGGGGTAGAGAGAACCCAAATCCTCTGGCGGCACGGTGGTACAGTGGTTAGCACTGCTGCCTCACAGCTCCAGGGACCTGGGTTCAATTCCGGCCTCGGGTGACTGTCAGTGTGGAATTTGCACTTTCTCCCTGTGTCTACGTGGGTTTCCTCTGGGTGCTCCGGTTTCTTCCCACAGTCCAAAAATGTGGTCAGGTGGATTGGCCATGCTAAATTGCCCCTTAGTGTCCGAAAGGTTAGGTTGGATAACTGGTTACATGGTTAGGGTGGAGGCGTGGGCTTAAGTAAGGCGCTCTTTCCAAGGGCCAGTGCAGACTCGATGGGCCTAATGGCCTACTTCTGCACTGTAAATTCTATGATTTTATGAACCCAACTGCATGACTGGCTCGAATGTTCGGGAAAATGATTGAGGAGGGTGGGCCCACAACCCGTCCGAAATTTCTTGCCTACCACGCAGCATGTTTTGTGATGGCGGGGGCAGCTCAACATTGGCCGCTGGAAGCATCGTCTGGTCCCGCTGAAGTCTACGCCATTTTGCATGGCTCATCCACCCACCATTGGAGAACCTGCTACGGAGTTCACTTTCGTGGAACTCGGAAGATCCCATTGAGGGAAGGTCCATAAAATCCCACCCAGTGGCCAGAGTTTTCTGGCCATTCCCGCTGGCGGGATGCCTCAATCCCATTGACAGCGAACCCTGCCGCGCTTTTCCGGCGGCCGCGAGAACATACAACAGGAAAACCCGTCGACAGCGGCGGGACCAGAAGGTCAATGGCGGGCTGCCCTACAAAACATGTCGCTTGGGACATGGAAAGTCCAGCCCATTTTTAATTTTTTTTATAAACTGATTTTATTTAGCTACATTTTAAATTTAATTCTACATCCAGTTAAAAAAATGTCGCAATAACCATTAGAGGATGAGGAGCTTGTTTGTGGAAATTCATATTTTAAAACTGTGCAAGTCTGCAAACTTACTAAAAGTGCACTAATTCTGATTCTGCATTCCTGGGTTAGACTGAAGACTCAATGGAAGACTGCAACTCACCAGCCTGTGATTTTCTGTCCAGTAAATTTAAGGACACTTGCTGGAAACTGGTGGCAGATATCTTTAAATATGTCAAATGTTGTCACTAGGGAAATTTTAAAATCGAGACCCACATGGAAAAACACTTGTGGCTTTCCTCTTCTTACCTAACTCAACACATTTCGCTACTATTGTGCTTCCTTCTGATTTATAGCAAAAACAGCAACTTGTGCGGTTTTCAGCCCAACTCTGGTATAACCAAGAAATACCTTAGGGGTGCTGTGAGCACATGCGTGTGTGCGTGTGCGTGTGCGTGTGTGTGAAGGCACACTCTTTTACAACATTTAACTGCTGTGCAGCAGGTATGTTTAAAGGTCACAGCCACTTTGAGAAGGAAAATATGGAAAGGAAAGGGAGGGGGTGGGGTAGAATAATTGGAAAATTCTTCTTCTCAAACAAACAGAAATCGGAGATTTTTACATTAAACTGTAGTAACAATATTAATAATCATGTGGCAGGTGCAAGTGCGTGATATAAAGTTTTTTTTTATCAAGTATGAAAATCATCTTATCCATGAGGAAAGCTCAGTAGTTCCACTGAAATTTTAGACAAGGTGCTTCCTCTGCTGTGATGCAATAGGAAGAAATGGGCTTCTTTCTCCTTTTTTAAAAATCATCCTTTTCCCTCAACTCAACTGACTCTCTCTTCTCCCTACTGAGCAGATTAATCATCTCTCTCTCTTTCAATCCACCCCTCATCTGACCAGTGGAGCAAATAAGGAAGGGACCGGGGAAAGAAAAGCCAGCCGTATACTCTCTCGTAATGGGATACATGCATAGTTACTACTGTACTAGGCATGCCTTGCTAATCATACCACTACAGCCTGTTTGCGAGGGGTACACCCGTGGCAGAATGTTTACAGCCCCACATTGGTGGGTTTGCGAGTGGGCAGGGAGGCATAAAATTCCCCGGGTGGCCTTCTTGCCACCATCTCACCTGCCCCGACCTGTCCACAATTTTACACGGGTTCGATTCCCGGCTCTGTCACTGTCTGTGCGGAGTCTGTACTTTCTCCTCATGTCTGCGTGGGTTTCCTCCTTGTGCTCCGGTTTCATAGAACATAACAGCGCAGTACAGGCCCTTCGGCCGTCGATGTTGCGCTGTCCTCTGAAACCCCTCTAAAGTCCCTCTACACTATTCCCTTATCATCCATGTGACTATCCAATGACCATTTGAATGAGTTTAGTGTTGGCGAGTCCACTACTGTTGCAGGCAGGGCATTCCACGCCCTTACTATTCTCTGAGTAAAGAACCTACCTCTGACATCTGTCCTATATCTATCTCCCCTCAATTTAAAGCTATGTCCCCTCGTGCTGGACATCACCATCCGAGGAAAAAGGCTCTCACTGTCCACCCTATCTAATCCTCTGATCATCTTGTATGCCTCAATTAAGTCACCTCTTAACCTTCTCTCTAACCAAAACAGCCTCAAGTCCTTCAGCCTTTCCTCATAAGATCCTCCCATAAGTCCCGAAAGACGTGCTAGTTAGGTGAATTGGACATTCTGAATTGTCCCTCTGTGTACCCGAACAGGAACCCGCCGGAATGTGGCGACTAGGGGATTTTCACAGTAACTTCATTGCAGTGTTAATGTAAGCCTACTTGTGGCACCGAAAGATTATTATTAAAAGGTTAATATGGAGACAGATAGACCTGGGAGAAATTAACAAAAGGTTTCCATTGGTTTAAAAATAACTGAAGTCATAGATTTGATTGGAGAACCATCAAATTTGCAGACTATTTTTCCAACTGCATTGCATACTGGATCATCAACTGTAATTCATTTTTGGAGCACTGAAAGATTTTTGTTTAATTTTCAAGAACAAAATTCTGACTAAGAACTGCACTTTTCCCCAAAGAATGCTGTTGAAAGGGCAGGAGACAGTGGCCCTCATTTACCATCAACACTTTTAGGAAAAAGATTGCTCATATCATCCATTTGTTACTTTCTTTCTCAAAAGTTTTAATGCTATTGCTAACTTCATCTGGCGTTAGCTTTGCCTAATATTTGTTTCCATTGGGCTGGTTTAGCTCAGCTGGCTGGACAGCCGGTTTGTGATGCAGAGCGAGGCCAGCATTGCGGGACTGGCTGAGGTTATTCAGGAAAACCCCGTCTTCTCAAACTTGCCCCTCGCCTGAGGTGTGGTGATCCTAATATTAAATCGCCACCAGTCAGCGTTCCCTCTCAAAGGGGAAAACAGCCTATGGTCATCTGGGACTATGGCAGCTTTACCTTTAATGGTTTCCATTGTAGAATGGGCACGTTTTCATATTAGACTAAGCAAATCACAAAAGATGAGGGGGAGCACCAGTCTTTTTAAAGCACATTCTCCGCCCGCGATGCGTTCCCTGATAGATGGAGAATCGGGCATCAGGGGAAAATCGGGATTGGCATCTGCAATGCCCCCACCCCCACTTCATTCATCTCCCTTTACGGTTCGGTGTTAAGAGCGGTGAAACCCCAATGTTTGCAAACATTGACCACAAAGTGAGGGAAGTGCGTTCCAATCACTCAAGCTTGTGGTGTCAAAGGGGTCTCTGTTGGAGGGGGGTCTCCCTATTACATGGATCCCAGTGTGGAGTCCCCCTATTCCAGGGGTCCTGGGGGGGGGGTCCTACCTTTACAGGTGTCTGTGGTGAGGGGGGGGGGGCAAACACAGATCTCTGGGGGAGGCAACCACTGTATTTAGGGGTAAGGGGCCACTCAGACAATCTTGAGGGTGGGGTGGCTGCTGTATGCGGCTGATTTGCGGTGCTCGGTGGGAGCTGGCCAGCCGCCGGACCTCGCTATCGGGCTTCCCGCTCAAGATGGCAGCCAGATAGCGGGATTCCCTGGGAATCCCTCATATTACATGCCATGCATAAATTTGCATGGCTTGGAACACTGAATTGCTTACCGGTTTGCACTCCCGGGGGATTGTAAACTGGTTGCATTTCAGCTCCTGTGGGATAGGGCGCGATTCTCCAGAAAGATTAGGGCGCGATTCTCCAGAAAGATTTCTAAGTGTGATAGTGAGCGGGAATTGCCGCGAGCTTCACAGCACTTGGCCCAGGGAAGCCGGCAACACTATTAAACGTTAATTGGTCCACTGAATGAGGCCCACAGACTTTTCGCCGCAAATGAAGTCTCACCAGCTGATTCGCCGGGACCGCGCTCGCCAGCCTCCGCTAACAAGGTTGAGCAGCACTTACTCAGCCAACCACAGCCAGCTCACAACAAAGTTTCTGAGGAGACCAGCCCCAAGATTCGGGGATGCTCCTAGACGCAGTAGAGGCCAAGAGGGATGTCCTGTTCCGAGAGTCCAGGAGGGTATCCAGTGCTGCCTGAGACGAGCTGTGAGCGTGACCACTTGCAGGGAAGGCCGCTGAATGACAGGAGGCCATTGGATATGAGATGGCTCTCGTTAATTGTATGGAAATAGGGCTTAAGTGGTGATAATTGGTTTCTCGCCTCGCTATAGCAAGATCTCGATTTTGCCTACAGGAGCGGGCTGGTTGCATTGCAAACTGTTTGCCGCCTGGTGCGGTTCTCGTTTTTGACCTCCCGCTAGTCACTGGCCTCGTTTCGCTTGAGGGAGAGCACACAGTCTCTCAAATAGAGAATCTAGCCCATAGTTCCAGATTGCCCCCATTGTTTAAATTCATAGCAACTAATTATCGAGTTTTGTTTCCATAGTGAACAGAGGGACTGTAAAACCGTGTCTCATCATCAATGGGTCTGTTAAGTTTTCCTCATTAGTTTAATCACTAAAAGCTTTCTAAGTAAGCACTTGGGTGAGTGGACACAGACTTTTTAGGTCAGTTGCTCATGAATCTCAGTAGATTTCCCAACGACCTTTAACTATTACAACACTTGTAACAATTATGAATGTACCTTCAATGCAGCAAAAGACATGACAACCATCAAAACATACCACTTACTGAAAAAAAAATGCTCACCAAATCTTAGTGTGTGTGCGCAACAAGAACTGTAAGCACCATTTATGAGTGATCATACTGTAACAAAATGATAAGTGATACAATGACGAATTCCACCATGGTTTACATTATTGCTTGCATGACTATTTTTAAAAATGTTTGTTTTTTTTAACCCAATCATATTCTGTACTATTGCAATTGAAATGTAGATAAATTACAAATTGCATAAGAAACAAGAGCAGAGGTTCGACATTTGGTCCCTCCAGCCTGTTCGCCATTTAATAAGATCAGTCTGATCTGATCTGTCTTTAACTCCAGTTTCCTGACTATCCCCCATAACCCTGGGCTCCCTTGCATATCAAAAATCTGTCAAACTCAATCTTAGATATATCCAAAGCATTCACTGCTCTGTGAAGTAGAGAGTTGAAAAGATTAATGTCCATCTGTGAAGAAATTCCTTCTCAACCCCACTTTAAATGTTTATTCGGACAAGATTAAGAGGTGTTAAGAGGATTAAAACTTTACTCGTTAATACTATAAATGGCTATGCTTGATTGACACTTTTGAGATTAAGATGAGCAGTTTTTTTCCAAAGGAGATTTTCAAAGCCTGTTTATTGTGTCAGTTTCAGGAGCATTTCAAATATTTGTCAGACTTGCCAATGGGTCACTGGTTCTGTACATAGTGGATACCATTAGAGTGGCTCCAGAGGATTCATGAGGGGCATGGAAGGATATGGGGAGGTGTTGAGAATAGGTGGGGATTGAGGGGCAAGGGGCCTTAAACATGTTACAGGACAGGGATGATGTCCCAATGAACCATGGTGGCCCTTCAATTCAGCCCGGCTTGATAATAGCAGGTTTTATAGAACCATGGAACCATAGAATTCCTACAGTGAGGAAGGAGGCCTCGGGTCTGCGCTGACCTTCTGAAAGGGCACCCCATCTAGGCCCACTTCCCCACCCTATTCCCGCAACCCTCTAACACCATCTAACCTGCACATTTTTGGACACTAAGGGGCAATTTAGCACGTCCAATTCACCTAACCTACACATGTTTGAACTGTGGGAGGAAACCGCAGACATGGGGAGAAAGTGAAAATTCCACACCAGTTACCCAAGTCAGTCCCTGGCTGCTTTAGAAGACAACGTTCCAACTCCAGCCTCACCTTGGCTCGAGGAGACTCAAACCTTGTAGGAGTTCCCCGACTTTCAGTAGTCAGGATATGGCCCTACTTGCGGTTTCTAACACTTAAGCAGAATATCCAGCCCACTTAAGGGCGTCATTCTACTGCTGCTGGTATTAACACACCAGTGGATGGTGCCTCATTATGTGGAGAGCACGACAAGCAAGCTTGCGCTGGGTTCACATAAGGGAGATATTAGGAAATTGAGCCCAGAGACAAGATCCTAATGTAGCAGGCAATTAAGGGGTTAAACAGACCGAGGATAAAAAACCTGCTAGGACAGAGTCAGAGGGAAACGACCACACGTGGCCGAGTTACATTGTCCCAGTCAGGCTTAAACTCGCTAGTGGGAATATGCAGGATGCCGCAGATCCATTGTTCTTCGGGACAATCTTATCTGACCAGCTATTAGTCCATTACAGAGTCTGATGGTCTCTGTCTATCAATGAGAGATTCGATGCATATCAATATCTTGGCTCTGTTATTTTGTATAAAAGGAAGTGGGAAATCAGCCACGGTAACAATGATAGGCTCAAGTCTGGAACCCTCAGAGAACCCTTTGTTTAAGGGATTGGACGGAGAAAAAAGGGTTCTCAACAAACGTCCCTGACAGGAATAAAAATTGTTTTGTAAATCCAAATATTGCCTTTGCATGTCTGAAAGTGGCATGAGAGAGGCATGTTGATTTAAAAGTGATGTTTAATGGGAACTAGTGTGTGAAGGTTAAGAAACTGCATGTAATCGGTTAGTGTTAGAGCTGAAATCAAAGTTTAAATGTTATTTTCTTTTAATAAAGTTTGTTTATAAAATAACCAAGCCTTAGTTCTCATATTATCACTCCTGGAACGATCTTAAAACTTAAAAAAGTTACAGTCCTGATCCTTCTCTTAGCCACTGTTGAGAGCTCACCAGGCGTCCGTAACTGACAAGCTGAAACTTGTTTTCTGACATCACTACATTCCAGGGTTATGTTACAGCTGAAATCCAGTTATATGATCTGGGAGGGAAAATAAACACTGATCTGCACATAACTGGGGTGGCAATTCAATGTGAACTAGTTTTTAATTAATCAGCAACTCCTTTTGAACTGGCTTGTCCAAAAGGGGGAAATTAGATTTCTGGGTTGTCAATTAATCATGGGTGTGCCCTGTTGTGACCAGATTAAGTATTCTAGGTCTGGTTTGCACAGGTTTGTGTTAAAGCCCTTAGGATTGAATATTATTCAACCCTAATCCAGAAAACATAGAGCATACAGTGCAGAAGGAGGCCATTCGGCCCATCGGGTCTGCACCGACCCACTTAAGCCCTCACTTCCATCCTATCCCCGTAACCAAATAATTCCTCCTAACCTTTTTGGTCACTAAGGACAATTTATCATGGCCAATCCACCTAACCTGCACATCTTTGGACTGTGGGAGGAAACCGGAGCACCCGGAGGAAACCCACGCACACACGGGGAGAACGTGCAGACTCCACACAGACAGTGACCCAGTGGGGAATTGAACCTGGGACCCTGGTGCTGTGAAGCCACAGTGCTATCCACTTGTGCTATCGTGCTGCAGAGTAGGGCCAGAGGTTCAATGGGCAATATTTAGTTTAGGCAATGGGGATCTCGTGAGAGCCCTGTGTCACCTCCTTTGGGAACGGCCACTGTTGAAGTGTCAATCAGGCACTTAAGTGGCAAGCGGTGGGCCTCCCGAGGTTTCTAAAACCCCAGCGGCGGAAATCCCCACCCGGAGAGCTATCAGATATTCAGGTTGATGATCACGGAGAGGACTCAGTGGGGTGTGGAGGGGGGCAACAGTGATGTACACTTGTACGAGGAACATTAAAATACCCTCACCACAATCAGTCTGAAGCCTCTGGCTCTTGGTTCTGTGATGCGGACCGACCGACAATCCCATGCCCCATCCCGTCAGACATGACCCCACCCTCCCACACACCCTGCCCACGCACACCCAGCCACGGACATGTGCCCGGGGCTAGGGGCCCATCTCCTGGGTGATTGATGGTTGTCCGCTGTGGTGCTGCCTCCCGCAGTGTTCAAATAGTGCCCATGCATCATGGTGTGATTGGGTGCTAGGCAATGAGCCCCACATGCTATATGGCCCACCCACCCACAGGGATCCACTTGGGATGTGTGAAGTGCTCACTCAACCACGATTGCCAATTCCCTATGAGCAACAGCCGTCAGCCGCATGGTCTGAGGCCTCCAAGATTAGTGGGAGTTATGGGTGATAGGTGGGAAAACAGGCAAGGACTAGACTTGCCTCCGGAACGGGAACACACGGTCGACTCCCTGCTCCTATCAGCGCAGCCCCCACCCCCCCCCCCCAAACATCCCATGGTGGCACACCCCCAAACAGGACTGCACCCCCCCCCCCAAACCGGTGCCAACCAGTGCTCTCCCCAGCCCAGGGGAAGCATGCCCAATGCCTCTGGGCTCACTGCCTGTGAGCAAAGATGGTCGCTCACCTCCTCGGCTCCCCGCAGCAGCCCATCCGCCAGGTTTTGGAAAAGGAGTGCTAATTGGCACCAGCATGACCACTTGCTGGGGAGGCCGCAGGATCGCAGGAGGCTGTTGGATATGGAGTGGCTCCTGTTAAGAAGTGGTTTCTCGCCACACTACGGCAGGACACAGATTTTGCCTACGGAAGCTGGCCGGTTGCATCGCGAACGGTTTGGTGCCTGGAACGTTTCTCACTTTAGGTCTCTCCCAACATTCACCGGCCTCATTGCGCTCTCGCGAAACAAAGTCAGAGAATCACACCCCAAGACTGAAACGGAGATCGGAACCTAAAACCTCTGGGGAGACCAAAACTGGCTGAAACCATATGAAAGGACATGGAGCCATCAGAGCTTAGATAATAGTACCAGTGGTGTAGAAGACATAGGCTAGAGGATACAACATAGCTGCTTACTAATTTGCTTTACTTAAAGGGTGTACATGAGTACGAAAACCTAGGAGAACGTCCAACTTGATGTATTTACACTGCCCTTTTCTTCTCCTTTGAAGTCGGACTTTAACAATGAAAAAGTACCCTTGCAGTCCCCGAGGGACATGGTATTTCAGATTGATATTTACACCTCCCAGCTTTCAGACAATGACCATATCGAACAGGGAAAAGCCCAACCACATCAGCCTGACCTTCAACGTCATCACCATTTTTGATAGCTCCATCAATTTGGTGACCAGAAGCTGAATGCCACTAGTAATATTAATTTTTTGCCTAGAAGAACAGCAGGTGCTGAGTATTCTGACGAATGGCACACCCTCTTTAAACATCCAAGTCACTCCATGACACATGATACACCAGACTGATCTTGGGCTTCAACTCCATTTGCCCACCTGCTCCTCATTAAATGTTTGTTAGTTGAGGCTCCTTCATTAAATGTTTTTAAGATAAAGATAGATCGTTTTTTGAAGAATAAAGGGATTAAGGGTTATGGTGTTCGGGCCGGAAAGTGGAGCCGAGTCCACAAAAGATCAGCCGTGATCTCACTGAATGGAGGAGCAGGCTTGAAGGGCCAGATAGAACATAGAACATAGAACACTACAGCGCAGTACGGGCCCTTCGGCCCTCGATGTTGCGCCGACCTGTGAAACCATCTGAAGCCTATCTGACCTACACTATTCCATTTTCATCCATATGTCTATCCAGTGACCACTTAAATGCCCTTAAAGTTGGCGAGTCTACTACTGTTGCAGGCAAGGCGTTCCACACCCCTACTACTCTCTGAGTAAAGAAACTGCCTCTGACATCTGTCCTATATCTCTCACCCCTCAATTTAAAGCTATGTCCCCTCGTGTTGGTCATCACCATCCGAGGAAAAAGACTCACTGTCCACCCTATCTAACCCTCTGACTATCTTATATGTCTCTATTAAGTCACCTCTCAGCCTTCTCCTCTCTAACGAAAACAACCTCAATTCCCTGAGCCTTTCCTCGTAAGACCTTCCCTCCATACCAGGCAACATCCTAGTAAATCTCCTCTGAACCCTTTCCAAAGCTTCCACATCCTTCCTATAATGTGGTGACCAGAACTGCACGCAGTACTCCAGGTGTGGCCGCACCAGAGTTATGTACAGCTGCAGCATGACCTTGTGGTTCCGAAACTCAATCCCCCTGCTTATAAAGGCTAGCACACCATATGCCTTCTTAACAGCCCTATTAACCTGGGTGGCAACTTTCAGGGATTTATGTACCTGGATGCCGAGATCTCTCTGTTCATCTACACTACCAAGAATCTTGCCATTAGCCCAGTACTCTGCATTCCTGTTACTCCTTCCAAAGTGAACCACCTCACACTTTTCCGCATTAAACTCCATCTGCCACCTCTCAGCCCAGCTCTGCAGCTTATCTATGTCCCTCTGTATCCTATAACATCCTTCAGCACTATCCACAACTCCACCGACCTTCGTGTCATCTGCAAATTTACTAACCCATCCTTCTACACCCTCTTCCAGGTCATTTATAAAAATTACAAACAGCAGTGGCCCCAAAACAGATCCTTGCGGTACACCACTAGTAACTGAACTCCAGGATGAACATTTGCCATCAACCACCACCCTCTGTCTTCTTTCAGCTAGCCAATTACTGATCCAAACCGCTAAATCACCTTCAATTCCATACTTCCTTATTTTCTGCAATAGCCTACCGTGGGGAACCTTATCAAACGCCTTACTGAAATCCATATACACCACATCAACAGCTTTACCCTGATCCACCTGTTTGGTCACCTTCTCAAAAAACTCAATAAGGTTTGTCAGACATGACCTACCCTTCACAAAACCGTGTTGAGTATCGCTAATCAACTTGTTCTTTTCAAGATGATTATAAACCCTATCTCTTATAACCTTTTCCAACATTTTACCCACAACCGAAGTAAGGCTCACAGGTCTATAATTACCAGGGTTGTCTCTAATCCCCTTCTTGAACAAGGGGACAACATTTGCTATCCTCCAGTCTTCTGGCACTATTCCTGTCGACAAAGACGACATAAAGATCAAGGACAAAGGCTCAGCAATCTCCTCCCTGGCTTCCCAGAGAATCCTAGGATAAATCCCATCTGGCCCAGGGGATTTGTCTATTTTGACATTTTCTAAAATTGCTAACACCTCCTCCTTTTGAACCTCAATTCCATCTAGCCTGGTCGACTGAACCTGAGTGTTCTCCTCGACAACATTGTCTTTCTCCAGTGTAAACACTGACGAAAAATATCCATTTAATGCTTCCCCTATCTCCTCTGATTCCACACACAACTTTCCACTACTATCCTTGATTGGCCCTAATCTTACTCGAGTCATTCTTTTGTTCCTGATATACCTATAGAAAGCCTTAGGGTTTTCCTTGATCCTATCCGCCAACGACTTTTCGTGTCCTCTCCTCGCTCTTCTTAACTCTCCCTTTAGGTCTACTCCTGCTCCTTGTTCTTATTTTCTTATGTGCCTTAGTTCCCCAAGAGACAAAATAAATCTGTTCATCCCAGCCTTAAATATCGCCAACAATGGGGCATCCACAACCCAAAAATTCCCAATCCTTTTGAGTGAAGAAATTTCTCCTCGTCTTAGTCCTTTGAAAATTTCTCCTTGTTGCAGTCCTAAATGATCGGCCCGTATCCTGAGATTCTGCCCGTGGTTTAGTTTCCCTAAACAATCTCTCAGTGTTCACCCAATCATGCCATTTCAGAATTTAAATAGCAAAGTACAGGCCAGCATCGGTCATCTTTCACTTGTTCTGAGTTTTGTTACATCTTTGTTTCAATCTCTCCCAGCTCCCACTAATCACAGTTCCAGCTGTTCCACCCCCTCTTATGTATATCACATTTTTCCCTCTGTACAGTTCTGAAGAAGGATCATGTGAACTCAAAACTTAACTCTGTTTTCTCTTCCTATGGATGCTGCCAGACCTGCTGACATTTTACAGCTTTCTCTGCTTTCCCTTCACAATTTTGCAGCTTGCAATGAGATCACTGCTCATTCCTCTAACCTCCTGAGAATACAAGCCCAACATAGGACTTCCTCCTGATCACAGGGATCAACTTAGTGGGCCTTTGCTGTCCCGCCTCCAATGAAAGTATATCCTTTCCTACATTTGGATACCAAAACTGCACACAGTACTCCAGATGTGGTTTCACCAAAACCCTGCGCAATTGTAGCAAGACGTTTTATTCTTGTACCTAGTAATAAAGGCCAACATAACATGCAATTTGCCTTCCTAATTGTTTGTTGCACCTGTATGCTAACTTTTGCGTTCCTTGTACAACATCAACCTAATTTGTCTATATCCCTTTGCAGCCTCCCTGTGTCCTCTCCACAGCTTACCTTTCCATCTAGCTTTGGAACATCAGCAAACTGAGATACATTGTCTCTTCATTGCGGTCATTAATATCACTGCAGCATTCCAATATTTACTGCCTGCCAACTTGAAAAAGCCCCGTTTATGCCCACTCTGTTTTCCATCCATTAACAAATCCTCAATTCATGCTAATATTTTACTCTCAATTCCATGAGCCTTTATTTTGCCTATTAACCTTTTGTGCACCACCTTATTGAATGCCTTTTGGAAATCCAGTATATGACATCTACTAGTTCCCCTTTATCTACCCTACTAGTTACACCCTCAAAACACTCCAATGAATTTGTCAAATAGGATTTTGCTTCAATAAAACCATGTTAACTTGTTCTAATCATACTATGCATTGCTAAGTGCATTGTTAAAACTTCCTTGATAATAGATTTCAGCATTCTCCCAACAACTAATGTTAGGCTAACTGGCATGTAGTTCCATGGTCTACACACCAAAGTTAGGAGTCTGACAGAATACATAACACTCATCTAGATGGGCGAGTCTGCAACAATTCTCAAGGAGATCAAAAACTACCGAGGACACAGCGGTCCTCTTGATTGGTACTGTGCCATTAGGGTCAGTATCCAGTCCTCTTTATCACAGTTGTGCTACTTACTGCCTACAGGATGAATGGCAGCCATGTGCCAAACTGACCTGAACCTCTTAGAACACTGGTTTGGTATTGCATCCAGTTTTCACCATGTTTCAGGAAAAATATAAGGGTCCTTGAGTGGGTGCAGAGATTTGCCAGAATGTTTCCATGGATGGGATATTTTAGCTACAAGGTTAGATTGGAAAGGCTAGTGTTATTCTCTTTGGAGAAAAGGAGATTGAGGGGAGATGTGATAGAGATAGACTTGATTATGACAGGTATAAATATGGTAGGCAAGGAAACACTGTTCCCATTCATTGGTGGAACAAGAACAAGGGGACTCAGATTTAAGGTTTGGGGCAAGAGATATGGCGGGTGAGATATAAGTAAGAACTTTTTCATGCAGCGAATGGTAAGCCCCTGGAACATACTCACTGCTCGGGAGGGTGTTGAAAGCATAGGTGATCAATATTTCCACTTGAAGGATTGAGTGGGGGAATGGAACTGGGTGGATTGCTCCAAAGAGAGCTGGCATATACTCAATGGGTCAAATGGCCTCCTACTGTGCCATAAATAACCCACAAATCTCTACCTCATATATGCTCCATCACCAAAGAGGACAACAGCAGCAACATTCTGAAGGGACAGAACATCGGGAAAGGATTTGCCCACTATGTGGCATACTCCTGCTCTTGCTGTCAATCTCCCTGAACCCTCTCAAAGAACAGTACTGCACGAGAACAGGTCCTTCGGTTCTCCAAGCCTGCACCGATCACGATTCCTGCCTAAACCAAAACCTTTTGCACTTCAGGGGCCTGTATCCCTCTATTCCCATCCTATTCATGTATTTGTCAAGATGCCTCTTAAACGTCACAATCATGTTGTCTTCCACCACCTCACCCGGTAGTGCGTTCCAGGCACTCACCACCCTTTGTGCAAAAACCTTACCTCGCAAATTTCCTCTAAACTTTCCCCCTCTCACCTTAAACCGGTGTCCCCTAGTAATTAACTTTTCTACCTTGGGAAAAAGCACCTGACCATCCACTCTGTCCATGCTACTCATAAATTTGTAAACCTCTCTATCAGGTTGCCCCTCAACCTCTGTTGTTCCAGTGAAAACAATCAGAGTTTATCCAACCTCAAAGCTAATACCCTCGTTTACCAGGCAACATCCTGGTAAACCTCTTCTCACCCTCTTCAAAGCATCCACATCCTTCTGGTGGTGGCAACCAGAATTGTATGCAATATTCAAAATGTAGCTTAACTAAGGTTCAGTACAGCTGCAGCAAAACTTGCCAACCTTCATACTCAGTGCCCCGACCGGTGAAGCCAAGCATGCCGTATGCCTTCTTGACTACCTTATCCACCTGCATTGCCATTTTCAGTGATCTGTGGACTTGTACGCCCTGGTCCCCCTGTGCCCTCCACCCAGGGCAGCGAGGTGGCACAGTGGTTAGCACCGCTGCCTCATCGCACCAGGGACCCAGGTTCAATTCCGGCCTTGAGTGACTGTTGATTTTGCATGTTCTCCCAGTGTCTGCGTGGGTTTCCTCCAGGTGCTCCGGTTTCGTCCCACAATCCAAAGAAGCAGTTTGTCTGGATTAGCCATGGTAAATTGTCCCCAAGTGTCCAAAGATGTGCAGGTTTGTGGGATTACAGGGATAGGGTGGGGGAGTGGGCCTAGGTAGGGTGCTCTTTCGGAGGGCCGGTGCAGACCGATGAGCCAAATGGCCTCCTTCTGCACTGCAGGGATTCTATAATATGATTGCTTAAAACGTCCCCCTCCCACATTACCTACTTGTGGCCGGGGTCAATCTGCTTTTCCCCTCCTGTAAAGAAATCATGAGTACTCTCAAGTACTGCATACCCTATTGATTTTCTCTGATCTAATATGGTTGTTGCAAAGGGATTGATTCAAGCAAATCACTCTGCAATCCTGGGACTCGTGCCTGTCCTTCTGGCAGCAGCCACATCATCCCCAGTGGCGGTGCTGAGCCCAAGAGCTGAGTTCCGTCCCTCGCACGCCTTCCCCAAGGTCTTGATCCAAGGGGAAGGCCCAGCCCTGACCTCACCGCTGCCTGACAGGCTTGTGGTACGGCAGGCCTTCCTAGAAACAGGAAGTATGGGTCTCTCACAGGCTCTCCAGCTGGCCAGGAGGAACCCCAATGTTTAATCAAGATTCAGCCCAACAATTTTATTACCACACACAAGTGACAACACAACACAACCCAATATAAATGTCCAATCAGAAGTATGACAGCAGTTTGTTCTGCAATGCTCAGGAATCACCTTGTTATCGATCAGATCCGTGAACTTTTTTCTAAAAATAGGGTTTCTTTGTTTAAGCATTCAACAAACTTCTTTACAACTTGCTGAACTTTTGCACAATTGTTGGCAGATTGATATCGTCACATTCTCGGTGACTTAATTATCCCAAAGTCTATCAGTTTTTTCATCTGGTAGGGAGAATTTAATTACACAAGGCAAAAGCAAAACTAATCCAGACGGTTATTTTTAAAATTTCTTTGTAGAAATTAAATCCAATCTGTTTACAACAAATGTTTCAACATCTGACAGATACAGAGAAAACGCATGACTTCCTTGCATCAGTTCCTTTGCAACAACCATTGTAGACTAGAGAAAATTCACAGAGTGTGCAATAATTGAGAGTAGTTCTGATTTCTTTACAGGAGGGAAAAACAAGATTTGGCATTGGAGTCGATAAATTTCTATGTGGCCCAGAATTCCAAATTCATTGGATTTCAGACCAAGTTCTGAGGTGGATCTTGGCTAAATCAACTACCAGGTTTAATGTTTAGCTTCTAAAGTACAGTCTGCATTCAGTGGAATTAAACATCCTCTTTGGATATTAAACAAAGTATTCCACATTTCGTCTGACTTCTTTTCAACTTCAATCGCAACAAAATTGGATCTAATATCTTTGTTTATGCAGATGTTCAATAAGTATTGCACAGTATTTGACCACATTGTCATTCCTCAAACTTGGATAAGTATAGTCTGAACAAAGATACGCTTCAAAGTGATTCAAAATCCTGAATTATATTTTGATAAAAACAACGTTGGAATATAAGCATTAATGATCAGAGATTCTATTTTTGGGGCAGGCTGGAGTTAATTCAACTAACAAATCAGCATCGCTGGTCCGCATCATTCAATTACCAGCTACAATAACTCAAATTTTGTACTGTTCTTGAGTTCCGATTATCAACATAAACTTTCTGAATTTGGGAATTATTACTTTGTTTAAACATATTAATCCTAAATGTGCTTCAGCCCTTTTGTACATCTGCAATAACCACAAAGGTTTTCTGGTTTATCAAGTATAAATGAACGCAGGCCAGCACGGTGGTGCAGTGGTTAGCATTGCTGCCTCACGGCGCTGAGATCCCAGGTTCAATCCCGGCTCTGGGTCACCGTCCGTGTGGAGTTTGCACATTTTCCCCGTGTTTGCGTGGGTTTCACCCCCACAACCCAAAGATATGCAGGGTAGGTGGATTTGCCAAGCTAAATTGCCCCTTAATTGGAAAAAAATGAATTGGGTACTCTAAATTTATTTTTTATAAAGTACAAATGTATGTATTAGGAAAGGGTTCACTGCTATGAACTAAAACATTTGCAGGTGAATTTCAACCCTTATATCTCCTACCATTGTTCATTTACAAAGGTACTTCATTAAGCTAAGTTCTGACCCTGGATTTCCCATTCGTAAAACATGTGGAACAAACAAAGCTGCCACCAGCCAATCAATCCCCAACTTCCCACTTCTTCTTAATCATTTATGTGCACTTATTGCAGATTAGATTCCGCTTACCTCCTGAAAGTGGTGCTTAAGAAAAAGATGGATAACATTTTCAAAACTGCACACATTTTACAGCATGACTAAGCACACACTGTATTGCAGTGAGAAAAAAAATTGGACTTAGTAATAAATTGGTCGGCAAGACTGGCAGAAATGAGAAGTAAGTAACCATTTATATCAAAACCCACATTATACTGGGTATCAATTTCCAGAGTTGTAGGAATTGCACTTTCAATTCACTGGAGCCTTAGCAGATGATGTTTTTGTACGATGAATAGACCAAATGGGTGTGATGGATAGAAGTTTAGTCAGTTACTTTTTTATTCTGAACAAAGGAATTGACACCAACTTTTATGTAATGTTGCAAGTACATTCTGGGCGGGATTCTCCCATACCCGGCGGATTGACGCGAGCCAGTCCAGCGTCGGGCCGCCCTAAAGGTGCGGAATCCTCAGCACCTTCAAGGGCTAGGCCTACCCCCGAGTGGTTTGCGCCCCACCGGCCGGTGGGATACGGGCTTGGTGCCACACCAACCGGCGCCGAAGGGCCTCCGCCGGCCAGCACATGCGCGGGAGCGCCAGTGCGTGCTTCCGTCATCCCCGCACATGCGCGGGAGCGCCAGTGCGTGCTTCCGTCATCCCCGCACATGCGCGGGAGGGTTCGTCTCCGCATCGGCCATCGCGGAGGACCACAGCGGCCGATGCAGAGAGATAGAGTGCCCCCACAGCACAGCCCCGACCGCAAACCAGGCCACCACGGGGGCACCTCCCGGGGCCAGATGCCCTCGCGACCCCCCCAGGAACCCCAGAGTCCACTCGTGCCGCCAGGTCCCACCAGTAAGGGACCTACTCTGATTTACGCCGGCGGGACCGGCTACAGACGGACGGGTCTTCGGCCCACCCTGGGCCGGAGACTTTGGACAGCGCCGGACCCCGCCATTCTCCGAGACCGGCGACTCACACCGGGCCGGTTTTTGGGATGGGCAGGAGAATTGGGAGGACGGCGGGGGCGGATTCACGCCGACCCCTGGCGATTCTGCCACCCGGCTGGGGGGGGTCAGAGAATCCCGCCCTCTGTAATGAAGAAACATCCTCACAAGCAACATTTCCAAATGCAGCATCAGTTAAGTTAAAAAGTGACCTGAACTTGTGAACTGATTTAAACACGATTCCCTGGTCCATTAAGATTATATTAATATGTTTAACTCAGGATTGCAGTCAGTTACTAATCAAGTTACATCATGGAAATGGTAAACAACATTTTTATAGTGCTTATATCGGACTTCAAATTCAGATATTCTATATACCTTTTATAGAAAAATAAATACAAGTAGTTTAAAGCTATCCAAAACAATGTAAATTTCTGGGTATAAAATATGGTTGGTCAAGAGATAATCTGAAATTAAGTATAATGTTTTAAATCACCATAGTTGGCATTTAGAAAGAACATTGTTGACGTTAAAGATGAGTTGTAAAACTTTGTTTACCACTGAAACCTTAAAGCAAAATCTGATCTCCATACTTTGTTTACACTCCTCAGATCTGTTCAGTTGCCAATATCCAGCCCTACAGCTTCCTGTTCATTCTAAAGTCAGGAACACCAAGCATTGCAAACAATGCTATTAGAATGGTGAAACAAAGGAAGCAGACAAGTGACGCCAAGTATCGCAATATGTTACAATGAAGAAGAGAACCCAGTTAGAAAGTGGCACTGCCAAATCGCAAATACAATGGCCATTTTGTTTGGCTGCAAATATGTCACAAAAACTAAATATATGCCCTGCTAAATTTAGAAGAGAAAATAATTTCAATTATATTCAAGACCGCTTAAAATGACACAGCAAGTATATTTGGATTATACAGCAATCAGTCATTAATAAATCTGATACAGAATTCAGGAGAAACGTCTTTACCCAGAGAATGGAGAAAACGTGGAACTTGCCAACACAAAATTGAGGTGAATTCCATTAGATGAATTTAAGGGGAAGTTAGAACATTATGGAGAAAAGACTAGAAGGATGTGCTGGTGAGATTAGATGAATTAAGGCGGAGGTGGCTCATGTGGAGCATAAACACAGACCAGTTTAGCTAAATATCCTGTTTTTGTGCTGTAGATTTTATGGCTGGAATTCTCCAACCTTTGGGCAGCGCCATCTCCGCCCATGGGTTTTCCAGCGGCGTGGGATGGCTTCAATGGGAAATCCCATTGACATGCGGCGGGAAGAGAGAGTTCCGCCACCAGCAAATGGCACGCTGCCAAGAAACACGCGGCTAGGGGACCGGAGAATCCCGCCCTATGTCTGTGCGGTGAATTTGGCTGAAATGTATCAAAATAATTTTATTTTCCAAATTTTAACCGTATTAACTAAAATCCTCATTCAGGGGTAATCTCGGAAGATGATACAAACATTGGACAATAAACTACATTTAGGGTGCATTATTGAAAGTGCAATTATATCATTGTCAACTTAATGTAACCAATGAAAATACAAAGTACAGAAGTAAAAAGACACAGGATACTGCTTCTGTAATATTTATTAGAACACAAAAATGTTCATAAATGAGGACCAGGCACAAACTTAATATTTGGCCCTTGTTCATGCAAATCAAATACTTTATAGTATTTAATTATACTACTCCTACAGTGCTTCATTCTTCATGGACTTACTACAGAAGGGAAAAAAATATAGCTAAATCCTAAGTTGTTGAATTTATCTTAAATCTATATTTCTTGGGCAGCACGGTGGCACAGTGGTTAGCACTGTTGCCTCACAGCACCGAGGTCCCAGTTTCGATCCCGGCTCTGGGTCACTGTCCGTGTGGAGTTTACACATTCTCCCCGTCTTTGTGTGGGTTTCGCCCCCACAACCCAAAGATGGGCAGGTTAGGTGGATTGGCCACGCTAAATTGCCCCTTAATTGGAAAAAATTATTTGGGTGCACTAAATTTATTTTTTAAAAATCTATTTTTCTTTAAATTATCTACAGATAAACCTTTATGTGAAATTATGGGCAACATGTTGCACAGTGGTTAGCACTGTTGCCTCGCAACACGAGCGACTCGGGTTCAGTTTGAGGCTTGGGTGGAGTTTGCACTTTCTCCCCTTGTCTGCGTGGATTTGCTCCAGGTGCTCCGTTTTCTTCCCACATTCCAAAGTGCAGGTTAGGTAGATTAGCCATGGTAAATTTCCCCTTAGTGACCAAGCATGTGCAGGGTAGGTGGGGTTATGGGGTTACGGGGATAGGGTGGGGGAATGGGCCTAGGTAGGGTGCCCTTTTAGAGGGTTGGCACGGTCTCGATGGGCTGAATGGCCTCATTCTGCACTGTGGGAATTCTATGGTTCCATGGAAATGGAGAACAATTTTTGAACAAATGAATGTACAAGCGTGGCTCTTTTTGTTAAATTGTGACTTGCATTCACCTACTTTTTGCAGGCATGTTCTACACAGGACAGAAAAATCATGATAGTGCCCTCAAAACTGCAGCTAGATAGATTTTTGCGAAGCAATGATATGGGCCAAAAGCAGGTGTATGGAGTTAGGCCACAGATCAGCCATCAGCATTAAATGGCGGAACAGGCTCGAGGGGCTGAATGGCCTACTCCTGGTTCCTATTTTATATCTCACATCAATCCACTGTTATACGCTCTGCACTTCAATCAGTTCCACTGAAGTCAATGGAATTATTGAGACTGAGTTATAACAGGCAACCCATACATTTTAACCCATTTTTCTCCATTGCCCCAATTGAATTTCCATGCCATTTCTCTCCAGCACTTGCTGCATGCTCCTTCCAGTAGCTAACTAAAACTGGCATCAAAGGAGATAACACAACCCAGTGATAAAGCTAGATCATGTTTTCAATATTTTTTGACCAAATTTCCCTGGTAAATATTCAAAAAGAGAATAGTTTACTACCTCAGCTTGCATGAGGTTTAGGAAGCAAAGTGGCAATTTGCCACTCAAAAATTTTAAAAAGCTAAATGTACATAGGGAAGTCTAACCAACAGAAGATGACATTGGTTAACCTAGCACAGCACATTAAAATATTCAATGACAACTTTCATATAAATAGCTATTTTACCATACAGGGTAATTAAATATCCCATGGCATTTCATGGGAGTGTTACTAAATAAAATTTGACACAAAAACATGCAAGGAAGTAACCTCCGGTTGCGACCTGTAGGTGGAGGTCGCACATTAGGTGGCTGCTGCTAGAGTCTCCGTTTTTTACACTTGTATGTCCGGTTCCAGGGGTAGTTTGTGGATGAGTTGGTGTGGGGAGTCATAAGGAAAATAAGGAATGTCAAAACTCCAGAAGAAAGCTGCTGGGAAGAAGGGTGCGGTTGTGCTTCCTGTGGGTAGAAAGATGGCAGGGACTGGGTTGTCAGGTGGGACCACTCCCCTCATGCTGGAAACTCTTACCGAGGTGATGTCGGTGGAGTTTGAAAGGCTATTTGCCAAGCGTATGGAGGTCCTTCGAGGGAGATGATGGCTTCGCTGAAAGAGTGGGTGGAGGAGGAGATTGCCCCGGTAAAAGCGGCAGTGATGAAGACGTTGGTCGAGTTGCAGGAACAAGGAGAGAAGCTGAAGAGGGTGGAAGAGGCATTGTCACAACATAGCAACCGGTTCACCTCAATGGCTGAGGAGCTGCAGAGGGTGGTGAAAGTAAACAAAGTATTCAGAACTAAGGTGGAGGACCTGGAGAACAGGTCGAGGAGGCAAAACTTGAGAATCGTGAGCCTGCCCGAGGGGTGGAGGGCCCGAGGCCGACCGAGTACTTTGTGAAGACGTTTGCTGAGTGGAGATGGGGTAGGGGGAAGAACCCTCCTGTAGGCTGGCTGGTAAATGGGAATGTGGTAGGGGGAGGGGCAGCGGTTGTTAGAGCCTGGTCAAGCAGGTTTTGAAGGGCCAGGGAGGTGTAAATGATGGGAGGGGAGGATATCGATGCAGGTGAGGTATTTACCAGAGGAAGTGGATGGGAAGGGGATTCGGAGGGGGGGAAATCAACAGTAACAAAAGGATGGTACAGGCCTGGCCAGATGGGCAGGGCCCGGGGTAATGGTGATCGTGGATAGGAGGGGCTGGGAGGGTGTCAAAGGCCCCAGTCAGAATGGTGACGTGGGATGTGAGGGGTTTGGGGGACTGGTGAAGAGAGCAAAAGTTATTGCGCACTTGAAGAGTTTAAAAGTTGACGTGGTGATGCTGCAGGAGATCCATTGTAGAATGAAGGATGAAGTGAGGCCTAGGAAGGGGTGGGTGAGTCAGGTGTTTTATTCGAGCTTTGATAATAGTGCTCAGGGGGTAGCGATCTTGGTGGGCAACAGGATGAGGTTTCAGACGGAGGTGGTGGTGGCAGATTAGGGGGAGCAGGTACGTGATAGTGACAGGTGCATTGGAGGGGAGGTTGGTGGTGCTGGTGAGCGTATATGGCTCCAATTGGGATGATGCAGGGTTCGTGAAGAGAGCGTTGGGTGCCATCCTGGATCTGGATAGCCACGAGCTGATGGTAGGGTGGATTGGAACATAGTGCTGGAGCTGAGGATGACCTATAGTCCATGGGGAAAGCAGTGCGTCAGTTGAGAAGAGCGAGGGGGGCTGTTTACAAGTACAGGGAGAAGGCAGAGAGTACGTTGGCAGGTCAGCTCCATGGGGAGGCTGTGGTGAGGGAGATAGTTTGGGTGCAGGACAGGACGGGGAGTTGGTGGTGACTCCGGAGCAGATTAATAAGGTGTTTGAGGAGTTCTATAGGGTCTTGTATAAGTCAGAGCCACCAGATGAGCAGGAGATAAGGGAGTTTGTGGGTGGGCTAGACTGCTGCAGGCAGGTGCGGGGCCAGATGTTTTAGCTTTCACATTGCTGATTGCTCGCAGACGGGTCTTGTTGGGGTAGAGGTCAGCTATCCACCCTGTGCCTTGGCATGGCGGGGGGGGGGGGGGGGGGGGGGGGGGGGGGGGGGCCTGTTCGAATTTTCGACCCTGGAAACGGTGTGATGAAACTTGCTTTTTGGGGGGGGGTGATCGTTCGACAATTCTTGGGGTTTGTTTATCATGCATTTTCAGGAGTTGGTTACCGCTGATTATTGGGGTGGGGGTTTTGATGGGTTGGAGGGGGGTTTGTGGGGTTGTTGTAAATTGTAAAATTGTTGAAAATTTGTGAAATAAAAATACTTTTAAAAGACACATACGGAAATATTAGGACAAATGACCAAAGGCTTAGTTGAAAGGTGCATTTTAAGGAGTGTCTTAAGAGGAAGAAAGAGGGCAGAGGTGCAAAGAGGGCAGAGGTGCAGAAGCTGAGGGAGGGAATTCAGAGTTTAATGCTAGACATCTGACGGCATGGCTGCCATCGGTGCAGAAAATGAAATTGGGGATGCTCAAGAAACCAGAAATGGAGAAGCACAGACAACTTAAGGTTGTACGGCTGGAGGAGGTCACATAGTTTGAGGGGGATGAAGTTAGTGCGCTATGAAAACAGCGAGCATTTGAAAAATGAGCACTTGCTGGATTGGAAGCTAATGCAGTGAGGGGTGATGGGTGAATAGGATTTAGTGAAAGTTATGACATCGGGAACAGATTTTGGATAACCCAGGTTTATGGAGGGGAGGAAATTGGAGGCTGGCCAGGAGAGCATTGGAATGGTCAAGTCTAGAGGTAACAGAGAAGGATGAGAATTTCAGCAGCAGTTAAACTGAGGAATCTTATCTGACATCTAACATAAGCACACTAAATGTTATGTTACTGGTAACCGCATCCTTTATAATACAATTATTACATAAACAGAAACTGGAGCACAACATTAAATGGATTAGAGTGAAAAATATAGATATTTTTCAATTTTCCTTCAGTAATTCTGTCAATATTATAGTTTACCTCATCATGACGGTTGATGCCTACTCCGGTACTTGTTGCTTTGTTGTGGTGGTTGTGGTCTGTTCCAGTACTTTTTAAATTGATTATGTGCACCTCTTGAGGAAGGCCTGTTGTTCCTCCACTTGCACAGCCTGATGACACAGTGAAGCTCTCCAGCAAAGTTTTAACTGGGTGGGATTCACCAACTGGTCCAAGCACACAGTCACTTCCCGCTAGAGGACCTGCAGACAATGTCAATAAAACAAGTTTACTAACAAAAATAATTGCAATTTTTTTCTAATTGTGAGCAGCATGTACACGGATGAGATACACCGCTTGATGCAAACTGTACCACTCCATTTCCCACCAGTTTAATCTGCTGGTATAACTGAACACTTCTTGCTTGCATGGCTGTACAGAAGAAACCAGTGTCATATTGGCACGATTAGTCCAACAAGGAGATTAGACAAAATCGAATTATCAAAATACACAATCACATTTGAAATAACTACTGTAACTCTGAAGATTAATTGAAGGAGTCCATAAGGAGATCGGCACGATCCCTTCCCTACTGCCCCAAGTAGTAGATTGTAGATTGCATTTTCACCTCTGGCCCTCAGTCTGAAATCAAAGCAGCTTCAGTACTTTTTTGTTTTAAACTGATGGCTGGAAAGTGGGACAATATTTGGGCAGTTTCAGTTTTATTTGGCAGGAATTCAAAAAGCAGTGCCAATTTCATATTCCACTTTTTTCACAAGAACTGACGTCAGTAATGCCTTGCTCATTAGTCAAAAATGTTCATCTATAGGTTGCAATGAGTACACTTGGTGGGAGTAATGTGCATAGAGGAAGGGTAGTTTGATGTGGCATGCATCATTTGTGACCTGAATGCATTGATGCAGTCACAAGATGAAATTGGGAGGAAAGAAATTGCATTCTTCATCATGAATCCAGCTGCCTAGTTTATATTAAAGTAAAAGACAATATACAATTTACATTCAGAAGTTACATTTCTAGATGCTATTTTGGTTTTGGGAGGGTAAAAGCAATTTAGAATACTAGTTACCTTTGAACATGCACTTTATATTTGAGTAAGATTGATATGTGAAAAGGGACATTTATTTTAATCAATGCCATACTTATTAGCAGCCTATTCAAGTATCCTTAACAAAGTCTTAGGACTATAAAACGGAGAATCTGATTTCACTTCAGAAGTTTATGTTGGTTCATCAGATATAGGAGCAGAATTAGACCATTCAACCCACCGAGTCTGCTCTGTCATTCAATCATGGCTGATATGTCCCTCATCTGCTACAGACTCAGTGCTGGATGGCGGAACCAGCCAGAGCATCTCCTCCGTAGAACACAAACTAGGAGCAGAGAGTAGGCAATTTAGCCTCCCGAGCCGAAATACCTTCAATGTGATCATGGCTGATCCTGTCCTGGCCTCAAAACCGCTGTCCTGCCCATTCTCCATAACCCTTCAACCCATTACCAATTAAAAATCTGTCCAACTCCTCCTTAAATTTACTCACTGTCCCTGCATCCACTGCCGTCTGGGGCAGCAAATTCCTCAGATTCACAACCCTTTGAGAGAAGTAATTTCTCCTCAAATCTATTTTAAATTAGCTACCTCTTATTTGAAGATTATGACCTCTCGTTTTAGAATGCCCCACAAGAGGAAGCATCTGCTCCACATCTACTTTATCCATACCTTTTAGCATCTTGTTTACCTCAATTAGTTCTCCCCTCATTCTTCTAAACTCTAGAGAATATAGGCCTAAACTGTTCAATCTCTCCTCATACGACAAACCCCTCATCTCTGGAATCAATCTAGTGAATCTCCTCTGAACTGCATCAATGCCACTACATCTTTCCTCAAATAAGGGGACCAAACTCTGCACAATACTCCAGGTGTGGTCTCACCAATGCCTTGCACAATTGCAACAACACTTCCTTGTCTTTATACGCAATTCCTTTTGCCATAAATGCTGACGTTCCATTTGCACAAGGACACCCAGATCCCTCTGCATCGGAGCACCCCAAAGTCTCTCGCCATTTAGATGATAGGTTGCCTTCCCATTTTTCCGACCAAAATGCATGACCTCGCACCTATCCACATTAAACTCCATCTGCCACATTTTGACCCACTCTCCTAACCTATCTATATCCGTTTGTAAGGTTCTTATTCCCTCACTGCAACTTGCTGTTGCACCTATTTTTGTGTCACCTGCGAATTTGGCTATAGAACCTTCTATCCCTGTATCGAAGTTGTTAATATAGATTGTAAATAGCTGTAAATTAACCTTCTGTGCAGCACCTTATTAAACACCTTTCAGAAGTCCAGATATACTACATCTACAGGATCCCCGTTATCTACTTTGTTTGTCACATCTTCAAAGAACACTAGCAAATTTGTCTCACGTGATTTACCCTTCATAAAACAATACTGATGGATAGCTCTTTGGTTTTCCAAATGATATTACGTGCCTGATACTGGATTCCAACAATTTTCCAACAACAGATGTTGAACTAACTGGACTGTAATTTCACAAATTCTGCCTCCCTCCATTTTTGAATAAGGGCGTTACATTAGCATTTTTCAAATCCACTGGAACTTTTTCCGTGTTCAGGGAATTTTGGAATATTATAAGCAATTGATCCATTCTCTCCACTGCCACTTCCTTTAACATCCTAGGATGCAGGCCATCAGGCCCCTGGGGGCCTGTCTGCCCTCAATCCCAAGAATTTGTAAAGTCCCATTTCCCTATTGATGCTGATTATTCCAAGTTCCACACTTTGTTATCTCTGTCCTATAGGAATGGTAATAGTGCCCTCCACCGTGAAAACTGAGGCAAAGTATTGATTTAGCATCTTTGCCATTTCAGTGTTCCCCACTATTAACTCACCGGTTTCATCTTCCAAGGGAGCAACATTCACCTTAGCGACTCCCTTCCCTTTTATGTACCCGTAGAAGCTTTTGCTATCCTTTTCGATTTTCTGCGCTAGTGGTTTTTTTCGTAATTTACCTTAGCTCTTCTTATTACTTTTTTTTAGCATCTCTTTGTCAATGTTTGAAAGTTTCCCAATTTTCCAGCCTGCAACTGGACTTTGCAATATGATATGCCTGAAGTTTTGTATTTATAATGTCTTTGACCTCCTTGTTTAGCCATGGATGTTTTTTTACCCCTCATACCATCTTGCTTCCTCACTGGGATATATTTCAGTTGTGAGGAATTCAGCATCTCCTTAAACAACTGCCACTGCTCATTCGCGGTCGTACTTTTTAGCCTTCCTGCCCAGTCTACTTGGGCCAAAACTGTCCTCATGCCTATTTAATTTCCTTTGTTCAATTCCAGAACTCTAGTGTGGGACTCCATTTTCTTGACCCAAACTGAATTTTGAATTCTACCATACTATGGTCACTTTGGATCCTTAACTATGAGTTCATTAATTAATCCCATCTCATTACACAATACCAAATCCAGAGTAGCCTCCTCCCTGGTTGGTTCCCCAACATATTGTTCCAGGAAACAATCTCTAATGCATTCAATGAACTCTACCCTTGTCAATTTGATTCCTCCAGTCTATGTGCATATTAAAATCACCCATTATTATTACCGTACCTTTCTTGCAAGCCCTCAGTATTTCCTGGTTTATACTGTGCCACAAAGTAGAACTACTGTTTGGGGACCTATAGATTACTTCTATCAAGGACTTCCTTCCCTTTGTTATTTCTTATTTCTAACCAGGCTAATTCCACATCTTGATCCCCAGTGCTTATGTTATTTCTCATTATACCACAGATCCCTTTCCTTACCAGCAGGGTTACGCCACCTCCTTTTCCTTTCAGTGTATCTTTTTGAAATATTGTATGTCCTTGGATATTCAATTCCCAGACCTGGTCTCCTAGTAACCATGTTTCCGTAATCCCCACCAAATCTATTTGTGCAGTTAACTCATTAGGTTTGTTACAAATAGGGCAGCACGATGGCGCAGTGGGTTAGCCCTGCTGCCTCACAGCGCCAAGGTCCCAGGTTCGATCCCGGCTCTGGGTCACTGTCCATGTGGAGTTTACACATTCTCCCCGTGTTTGCGTGGGTTTCGCCCCCACAACCCAAAGATGTGCAAGAACACACTAAATTGCCCCTCAATTGGAAAAAAATCAATTGGGTACACTAAATTTTTTTTATTTTTTTTAAAAAGGTTTGTTACGAATGCTTCTTGCATTCAGATACAAAGCATTCAAATTTGTTTTAATATAAAATTTCCCCACTCTTCTATAATTCCTTGGTGCATAAAGATATTCACATGTTCATCACTTTTATTTTCTGGCAACCATCCGCCACATGATAATCTGCACTTTCATCTCCTTCTTTAAACTGAGTTTGCTACTTTCTCTTACAATTGAACCCGCACCCCCTATTTAGTTTAGGGGGTCTCACAATTGTTGCAGTGTAAATGCAGCTGAGGAGATCATGTTTTCGAAGAAATCCTTGCAGACCATTATGCCATTAATTTTGAATAAATTGAAAATCAATTCATTGCAGTTTATAGCAAGAATGAGACCATTCTGCCCATCATTGAGGTGTTAGTTCAAATTTAAATCAGGGTTGCTCCTTCTTTATTTAATCTTTCTCCCAACAGGCCTCAATTTTTTTCAGATAATAAAGCCATAGCCCCAATTTCCTATGGATAAATGTTTATATTCCCTAATTTCGTATGAGTATGAAAAAGTTTGCACTGCTGTCAAGTCCTTGATTATACTTCAATACTTGCTGTCTTATAAAAAGGTACAATTAGGCAGAGCACGTACTGCTTAAAAAAATGACTAAAAAGTGAGAGAAGAGGAAGAGGAAAAGCTTTCCCAACTGCTTACTACACAAGTTAACTAAGGACATTGACACCTTGGTGCCGTAACCATTCTGTAATTATATGATAACAGAAGAAAAGGAGGAAGATACGATCCTGGTCTTTAATATGCTCAGAGGATTGGATTGGATTTGTTTTGGATTGGATAATTATGGGGGAGTGATGCCTTGGCCGCATTGCACCCGGTGCTAATCCCGCCATGTCTGGGGATTTACGAGAGAGCCCCGAAACGGGTTTGGTGCCTCATGCAAACCAGTTTACCATTCTCCCAGCCCGCTTCAGCTGTCATGATGAAGACATTGCCCAGAAAGGGCGAGAACCTGAATACAATTCATTTGCATTCATTTTAATCTGATAAGAGAGATTAATTCCGACGTGGCCTTCTCAGCCTGAAGTGCTCTGTCTGACAACTGAAGAGCAGTCCAGTGAAAACTCAAGCAGATACACTTTCCCATCCCTAATTCATGTTTAGCGGATTGTTTATGTTTCCTTCACCCTTGAATGTATCTCCAGTATCCTGCTTTCATGCTAATGACAATATTTATAAACACTTTTGCTATGATTGACAGCTTCTCACCACATCAAAGGAGTTAAGTGCTTTCTGCAATGAGCAAAGAGGAAGTGATAGAGCAAAGCTAACAGCAAATGATTATGGTCCTATTAAAGACAGATGCAGGCTAAACTATAATTTATTAAAATTTATTCTTTCCTGGTTTGTGGGTTTCACTGGCTTGACCAGCATTTGTTGCCCATGCCTAATTGCCCTTGACGTTCTGATGGTGAGCCACCTTCTTGAACCACTACTGTGCATGTGGAGTAGGTACACCCACAATATTTTAGGGGTTCCAGCATTTTGGCCCAGCGACAGTGAAGGAATGGTGATATTGTTCTATCAGGATAGTGTGTGGCATGGAGGCAGAACTTGCAGGTGGTGTGTGTTGCCATGCATCTGTAGCCTTTGTCCTTCTAGGTGGTAGAGGTAATGGGTTTGGAAGATGCTGTCAAAGCAGCCTTGGTAAGTTGCTGCAGAGCATTTTGTAGATGGTGCACACCGCTATCACTGAGCATCAGTGGTGGAGGGAATGTATGTTTACGGTGGTGGATGGGTGCCAATCAGGAGTGCTGAGCTTCTGAAATGTTGCTGGAGATGCACTCATCCAGTGGAGAGTAATCCTCCAGTGGAGAGTATTCAATCACACTTCTGACTTGTATTTTGAAGGTGATAGACAAGCTTTGGGGAGTCAGCAGGTGAGTTACCCGCCACAGAATTCCCAGATTTTGACCTGCTCTTGTAACCACAAGATTTATATGGCCAGTCCAATTCAGTTCTTGAGTCAACGGTAACTCCCAGCAAGCTGATGGTGGGGGATTCAGCAATGGTAATGTCGTTGAATGTCAAGGGGCGATGGTTAGAATTTATCTTGTTGGAGATGGTCATAGCATTGATATTGGTCCCTGGCACTTGTGTGGCACGAATGTTACCTGACTTTATCAGCCCATGGTTAAATATTGTTCAAGTCTTGCTGCATATGGACATGAAGCGTTTCAGTATATGAGGAGACACAAATGGGTTGAACATTGTACAATCAGTAAACATCCCAATTCTGACCGTACGATGGGCAGGTCATTGATGAAGCAGCTGAAGATGGTTGGACCTGTGATACAACCCGAGGAATTCCTGCAGCGATGTCTTGGTACTGAGATTGTGACCTCCAACAACCTAGATATGATTCCTATCAATGGAGAGTTTTCCCCCCGAATCCCCATTGACTCTAGCTTTGCGAGGATTGCTTGATGCCATACTCGGTCTATTGTTGTCTCAATGTTGCTCCAGTGGGCAGCTTGGTGGTACAGTGGGTGGCGCAGTGGTTAGCATTGCTGTCTCACAGCACCAGGCCTGGGTTCAATTCTAGCCTTGGATGACTGTCTCTGTGGAGTTTGCCCGTTCTCCCCATGTCTGTGTGGGTTTCTTCCATGTGCTCTGGTTTCCTCCCACACTCCAAAGGTGTGTAGGTTAAATGGATTGCCCATGATAAAATTGCCCCTTCATGTCCAAACATGTGCAGGTTAGGTGTAGTTACAGTAATGGGAGATAGGGTGGGAGAGTGGGCCTAGTTAGAATGCTCTTTTAAAGGGTCGGTGTAGACTAGATGGGCCGAAAGGCCTACTCAGTGACCCTGGCGGATAACAAATGGAACATCAGTGAGCAGGTCATTGCTGAGTAGGTGCTGCTCGCTAGCACTGTCAGCTACTCCTTCCATCACTTTGCTGATGCTCAAGAGTAAACTGATAGAGCGATAATTGGCCTGATTGGATTTGTCCTGCTTTCTGTAGACAGAAATTTGCCACATTGCTGGGTAGATGTTAAGTGTTCTAGCTACAGGGCAGCACGGTGGCACAGTGGGTTAGCCCTGCTGCCTCACAGCGCCAAGGTCCCAGGTTCGATCCTGGCTCTGGGTCACTGTCCATTTGGAGTTTGCATATTCTCCCCGTGTTTCTGTGGGTTTCGCCCCCACAACCCAAAGATGTGCAAGCTAGGTGGATTGGCCACGCTAAATTGCCCCTTAATTGGAAAAAAAAATGAATTGGGTACTCTCAATTTAAAAAATTCACCACCCTCTGCAAGAAGTCGTTTCTCCTCATTTCAGTTCCAATTCTACCGCCTCTCAACCTATAACAGTGACCCCCTCGTTCTAGATTACCCCACAAGGGAGTACATTTGGTCTACGTTTATTCTCCCAATCCCTTTTAGTATTTTATGTACCTTGGTCAGATCCCCTCGCATCCTTCTAAACTCCAGCAAGCATAAACCCAAACTGTTTAATCACTCCATGTGTTAACCCTTTCATCCCCAGAATCAATCTGGTGAACTTCCTCTGAACTGCCTCCAATGCCACCATATCCTTCCTCAAATAAGGAGACCAAAACTGGACATAATACTCCAGATGTGGTCTCACTAACACCCTATTCAATTGCAATACTTCTCTACTTTGATACTGCAGTCCTTTTGCAATAAACGCTAACATTCCATTTCCCTTTTTTATTACAGGCTGTACCTGCATAACGATTGGTTATTGAAATGTAACAATTACAAAAATACATGAAACGGGTTAACAGAATCTTTGCGTTTATCTCGTGCTGGATTGGAATTCAAAATAAGGAATTAATACTTCATTTAGAGCTATTCAATTTTGCTAATTAAGGACAAGTAACTATCTGCAAACTGCTTCCCAAGGTTTCAGTTAAAATTTTCCAAGTCTAATATTCATAGATTTTTGTCAAGTAAGGATATTCAAGAAGATACGGTCTGGAAAATGAAGTTCAGGTACTGATCAGCCACAAACTGAATAGCAGAACAGGCTTAAAGGAGTCAATGGCCTATGTTACATTACATTTTAAATCTTAAGGAGTAATCTTAAATCTTAAACAGTATTATCAATCCCACTACAAATTTTGGATCCAATAAAGGTTAGTTTAGCAAATATTTAGTGAAACAAAAATAATGTCCTTTACAATAAAACAACTGCATTCACTTCACTGCAGTTCATGACCTCTTGATGTACTTACTCCAAACAGATTTCCTTCCACAGCACGATTGTTTGCAAACATCAATTCTGTTTCTTAAGCAGGAGGTGTTCTACTGTTGGACAGGCCCGGTCCTGCTAACTATGATCCCCTTGAGATAAAGCACTCTAATGACTTAGTTAAGCACTGCCCAAACTTGTCCAATAAAGACATGTTTGAATGTTGATGGAATTAGGTTCATAGAGCTTATTAATTTATCACCACAGGTACCAAACCACAACTCTTAAAGAAAATCACCAGCAGCTGTACAGTGTGACTTTTAGTAGGGATAAGCATAGCACCATGGTTTTCAAATAAATGAAAATCTGTCTGAAAAGGTCAATGAAAGACTGGAAATTTAATCAGGTTTTAAACGAATGCTATCACAAGAACATGAAGTACAGATACATGTTAACATGCTTTACAAGGTTGAATATTTTAATTTTTTTTGCATGCAAGACAAGAGAAAATAGAATGTTCCGATGCAAACAGCTGTACAGGGCATAATAACCTTGAATTACAATCAGACAAGCATGATGCAGTAAGAACACTTAATACCAAAAGCAGCAGGTTAACCTGACTTTTTGCACTCAACTAGTGAAAAATTGTTTCAACAGGCAGAGTTCAAAATTTACTATGGCAACTGTGCATGTTTGCTTCAACGCAAGTTAATTTACTTCACAATGTCAGTCTCTTGGGGGAAAAATAATAACTTGCGTTCCTCAGCAAAGTACAAGAGAACTAGACTGAATGTTAAAATTTGAGTACAGTATTTTAAAAGGCAAAGACAAGAGCTGGTTACCAACAGAAAACATGTAGGATAATATCCAGTATATGTCTTCATTTTCTAAATAGCATGAATTAAAAACTAAAAATAACAGTTCACTTGCAGGCAGAGTTGTAGTTGTCAACTTTACCTTATGTGCAGGAATTTGACAAAATCAAAAGTAATGAGAATTCAAACCTTATGGCATTGCCTTGGGTCATTAGGTCACCACACTCTGCAACTCCCTTCCCATGCATTCTCTTAGCATATATTGTTCAATTTTCAAAGGTGCCAATTAAACCGATTCTTTCACTGCATCTTCAGACACGATTCAAAACTCTCCTTCCAAACGTCTGCTCAAAAGCCTTTTCAATCCCTTGGTCAAGCAACTCTTGGTCAAGCAACTCTTGGTCAAGCAACTCTTGGTCAAGCAACTCTTGGTCAAGCAACTCTTGGTCAAGCAACTCTTGGTCAAGCAACTCTTGGTCAAGCAACTCTTGGTCAAGCAACTCTTGGTCAAGCAACTCTTGGTCAAGCAACTCTTGGTCAAGCAACTCTTGGTCAAGCAACTCTTGGTCAAGCAACTCTTGGTCAAGCAACTCTTGGTCAAGCAACTCTTGGTCAAGCAACTCTTGGTCAAGCAACTCTTGGTCAAGCAACTCTTGGTCAAGCAACTCTTGGTCAAGCAACTCTTGGTCAAGCAACTCTTGGTCAAGCAACTCTTGGTCAAGCAACTCTTGGTCAAGCAACTCTTGGTCAAGCAACTCTTGGTCAAGCAACTCTTGGTCAAGCAACTCTTGGTCAAGCAACTCTTGGTCAAGCAACTCTTGGTCAAGCAACTCTTGGTCAAGCAACTCTTGGTCAAGCAACTCTTGGTCAAGCAACTCTTGGTAAAGCAACTCTTGTGATATTTCGCTTTATGGAATAGGAGTTACAAAATGCATACCACATATCAAAAAAAAAGCAACTAGAATTACACAGCATCTACAGCACATAAAGGCTATTTGGCCCACCTGGTAAATGCTAGTGTTTGTACTCCACACAAGCCTTCTTCACTCACTCAAGCTGCCTGTTCCCACCCAGTCCTCAAATCCCTCAGTCCCTGCTCTGTCATGTATCTATCAAGCCTGCCCTTAAATGTGTAGCTGCTGAACTTCAGCCAGTCGATTTCAGATTCCAGCAACTGTAGTCATTTGCTACTATCTATTCAGTAACTCTACCATTCCCTATTATCTACTGTGCATTTACTCTGTTCATCCTTTCGTAGTCTTTTCCCTACGCAATTCTCCTTTGAATATTTATGCACACAAGAATACTTCACTATTTATTGTTATAGCCTTTATATTTGTACTTCACAGTTCTACTATGCCTTATATATAGGGAAAGGGGCTGTTCCACAAATAATCAACACGTGGCCTCCTGTACTAACTGCCAAAGAACAGCATCAACTGCCTGAAGGAAAACTTGCAAAAACTACTGTACTCGTAAATCAATCCTTACAGAAAGAAGGATGTGTTCATGCGGCACAGTATTCCTTGTCCTAGAAGGGCAGAAATCTGCTGATCCTTAACCTCACGATGAGACATTTAAATTTGAGGCACTAGGACACCAGAAACCAATGTAGATCAGCAAGCACAGGGTATAGGCACCAAGTAGAGATACGGATGAGGTCAAGTATCAAGTATATGGGGATGGAAGATGGGTAACCTGACATGAGAGCAATGGTTTAGTTTATTTGGAAGTAACAAAAGTATGGATGAGGGTTGGGGCAGGTGCGCAGAGGCGGGGTGGAGATGTGTGATGGTTAAGAAGGTACAAGTGAACAGTCATTGCAAATGGAGATGAGAGGTGGTTGGAAACGCAGTTCAGGGCTACAATGCTCAGGTGCTAAGGTGAGATAGTTGAAGATTCAAGTTGAGATAGTGGCACAGGAGGGGAAGGTGGTGAGAAATACAGCATTAGCACACACGCAAGACTGGACTCATATCTTGACATGATGTTGCAAAGTGGTAACATGTAGATGAAGAACAGGTATAAAAAGACTGAGCTGAACAACAGAATCTGGTAGCTATGTTCTTCAGAATTCAGCCTACTTGGTCCAAATTCATTCTACCGATAGCAGCCAGTGACTGTGATCTTAAGGATACTCTCCTACTAGATAACAATAAAGCACATTGACATCCCAGCTGTCTTAATGCAGAGGAGGAATACTGGAGTTTACAAACTTTACATTATTTTAAAAAGAATGACCCTATCAAGAATACCATTTGAGACACAAATGGAAAGAGATACCTGACAATGAAAATAAATTACGGTACCTGTAAAATAAAGGTTCTCAATAAATGTTCCAAGAATTTTTAAAATTCTGAAAAACTCTACCTTGCCAATTGAAAGACTATTTGAAGCTATGAATAAAGACAAGCAGTTCTGTTACAGGACAAAACATTTATGATTAAATTTATCCAATAACTGTTATAACTGACCCCAGTTCAATCCACACTTCCAGCAATAGTCACTGAGTGTTCAATTTCCACTTCCCTAACTCGGAGTTAATGTAGTCAATTATAGAGACCCTACTGTTGTCACAAAACTTGGCTTTAGCCATGGTCATTGCCAACATGTTGCTCACTGAATTCAGCCACTGGGCCACAAGGAGAAAACCAGAATTTATTTTTATTCCCAAGATTATTTATTTTAATTTCTATGGGGTCTTGTGACTACCATGGAAGATCAAACTGTCAAGCCTGTTTTGGAACAAAGATGGCAAGCTACTTTTCACTCGTGTTGTTAACTATAGTTTCAACTATATTTTGATCCCTTTCTGCCCCACTACCAGCTGCTAATCTGATCACAATCTTGGAAAATACCTAATAGTTAGTAAGGCTCCTGCTCCAAAATCTGCATTCATTAATCATATTAGGTTTTTTACCCAAAATGATTCAGAGTATGCCTTCCAAAAATCAAGTACACTCACTCCTTCAAAGACAAGCAAACTGGGTGTATAATTCTGATGCTAAATTATCTGTCACAGTGTCAATTTGTATGTATGCACCATTATACACAGTAAATCATTTGGTAGGAAATCGCTCCATACTTCCATCCTGCAACGGTTACAGTGGTTGCATGCTACTTCTGACCCAACTATAATGATGACTTTTGAGATCACTTCATTTTAGTTTATCATTGCCATATTAAGTATCTCAACAGCACATGTTCTTAGTTCTAAATAAAAGCAGAAGGGATAATCTTTTTAAAACACATTTTGCTGGTTATTATAAAACTGAGCTACAGAAAAAAAGATTACTAATTGTGTTCTTCATTTTCGCCACTTCAACTGAGTAACTGACTACTTAGATACTTTCTCCACATCAATTAATTGTGTTCACTATTCCCAGAGTTGTTTTAACTTCTAACGTGAATTGAAAGAAGATTGGCACAGTAATTGAAATAATAAGCTAAAACAGGCTCTTGTTTTGATAGAGACAGTATTCGGAAAAGGTTACTAAGATTTATGTGAGACTTTTCCCCCATCCTATTCGAGGTAACGAGATCCAAAACAAAGGAGAGAGTAAAGAAAATAGCACAAAAAGGCCAATTTGACACCCGAGGATAGTTGCAGCAATTTCATGTGCTTGAGTTAAGGATAATTTCTCATGAAACTTATGCTGTGATAAATATTGGGAGTGTAATACAGAACAAAATGAGAAATATTAATTTATCAGCCTGCATTTTATGGTCAGTAATGAACAAACTGCGCTCACCATTCATACTTTTGCAGCTGCTTGCAACTCTTTGAGGGCTTTCAAGTGACAACGTATAGTCATTATGTGTATGAGATAGTGCAATAGACCGAGGGGCTTGTGTGAAAGAGCAAGCAACAATATATCCCATCAACTAGTCAGACTGAAGAATCTTTACTGAGACACACACAGAGTCTCAAGGGTCCTTCCTGTTTACTCCGTTTGTTCCCTTATTTCCCCTTTCTTTTATTCCTGCCGTTACATTTGGACATCTCACTTTTCGGCAAGAAGTCTGTATCTTTAATTCAAGCAGGAAGAAGGCTGTGCTAGTTTAAACAGAAGCTGCAGACTGGCCAGTACCAGTGACAGAGAGATGGGTTGGGACTCTGTTTGATTGACTGACTGGTGGCCAATGGATTGGCCCAAAAGGCTGTGCTCTGCCAGTTACAGGTGGTGCCCGGTAACAGATCCTACTCCACTGGAATGTTTTTCAGAGTTCCAAGATTTGGGTTTGGCTTCAGTTTGGTTCTGGCAGAATGGTGACGGAAACATCCAGCTAACTCGCCGCAGAAAGATCCAGCTAACTCTCCGCAGAAGGTCACTGTGAGAGCTGTCTCTCTCTCTCCAGAAAGTCTCTGGGTACTGTTTTTCTGGAACTACAAAGGCCTGAAGACAAACCATGAACTGAAATCACAGCTTGGTGAGAAATAAGGGGCAAAATTCTCCCAAAACGGGAAAAATCGTCAAACCGCCGTAAAACCCGGGCGGGTTTTACGGCATCGCGCCCCTTCCCGACGGGGGACCGATTCTGGTCCCCCGTCGGGGCTAGCAGCCCGACGTCGGAGGCTCCGACAAGTCGGGCTTAACGAAAATCGTTAAACCCGCTTGTCGGACTTAGCGCCGGCTGACGCGTCATATGACGTCAGCCGCGCATGCGCAGGTGGGAAGACGCCACCCGCGCATGCGCGGGTGACGTCACCGCGTTTTTGCGCGAAACCCGCGCATGCGCGGTCCGGGTTGCCCCTCAGCCGCCCCGCGTATTGATACTGCGGGGCGGCGGAAGGACAAATAGTGCGCGGGCATCGGGCCCGCTGCCCGCGATCGGTGGGCACCGATCGCGGGCCCATGGCACCCTTGGCACGGCCGTGGTACTGCCGTGCCAATCGGTGCCATGGTTATTTTTTTCCAGGTAGTCACGACGTTTTTACGAACGGCAGGACCAGGTGTGTTTGCCGTTCGTAAAAAGGTCGTAAAGGGCTGGGACTTCGGCCCTTCTAACAGCTGTGAATCGCTGCCGGCCGTAAAAAAACGGCGGCAGCGATTCGTGTCGGGATTTCGGCGGGGGGGTGGGAGAATAGCGGGAGGGCGTCAAAAAAGTCTGGAAGGCCCTCCCGCTATTCTCCCACCCGTCGTGGGGGGCGGAGAATTTCGCCCAAGGTGCCTCTCCAGGAGAAGGTGTAAGTAAAGGATTTCTAAACTACAGAAAAACCTGCACAAATGAATCCACAGAATTGATCATTACAGGCTGCAAACCAAAAACTTCTCTGCCAGCTTGAAATACTTACTCCAATGTAAAATCATGTACAGAAAGGAAATTAAAGTTAGGATTAAGAGAGATAAAATGTATAAATGTTTCAACAAGTATTAAAATCTAAAGGAATGAGAATCTCCATTTGTAAAAGTTAATTTTGTGTGTCAGAGGAGCTGTTTGGCAACAATAAGCACAATCATATTTTTAAAATTCACTTTTATTTGAATGAATAAGCCCATTTTTTGTCATATTTAGTGCATAGAAAGTGGGTAGGTGCGAAGTCCTTCACTGAAGATATCAAGGTATCGGTAAAGTAAAGTTTGTGGGGAAGATAGGGAAACTGGGACAACTTCCGATTTGTGTTTTATTTTACACATGCAGATGCAAGAGGTTGCTGTCTGATTTACTCCATAACAACTATGTAAGCTGATTTAATGTCATTACTGCAAACTATGGGACAAAATATGTAAAAGGAAAGAAATGATTAGGAATGATGAGATGGAATATAAATATAATGGCAGTGAACAGAAACAGCAAGATTCTTATCAGCCTAGGGATAGAAACACTTGAAAATCTATGAGAGGGAGCGAATAGTAGAGATGCTTAACAATCATCTTGCACATTTTTAGATAACAAATACTATAGGAATACCCAAGGGGGATGTAGAATATCTGAAAGATTTTTGCCATCAGAAATGTTTGAATAGGCTGGGGATTTATAGGGCAGCACGGTAGCATGGTGGTTAGCATAAATGCTTCACAGCTCCAGGGTCCCAGGTTCAGTTCCCGGCTGGGTCACTGTCTGTGCGGAGTCTGCACGTCCTCCCCCTATGTGCGTGGGTTTAGTCCGGGTGCTCCGGTTTCTTCCCACAGTCCAAAGATGTGCAGGTTAGGTGGATTGGCCATGCTAAATGTAGTGTCCTAAAAAGTAAGGTTAAGGGGGGGGTGGGGTTGTTGGGTTACGGGTATAGGGTGGATACGTGGGTTTGAGTAGGGTGATCATTGCTCGGCACAACATCGAGGGCCGAAGGGCCTGTTCTGTGCTGTATTGTTCTATGTTCTATCTATACTTTGAAACAGAGGATTGAAATGCAATTTGATTGTGGCCACAATTAGATAGAATGAATAGAAAGAGCCTATTGGCCTCAATGGAGGGGCCAATAGCCAGGGCGCATTGATTTAAAGTAGAAGGAATAGTAAAGGAATTTGGAGAAATGTTTACACCCAGAGGGTGGAGGATTTCTGGAACTCACTGCTTGAATGGTTGGTAGAAACGAAAGCCCTCATCATACTCACAAAATACTTGGATTATATACACCTAAAGCTTTGTAACCTACAGGGCTATGGACCAAGAGCTGTAATGTGGGATTAGGCTAGAAAGTTCTCTCTCGACTGGCATAGGCACAGTGGGCCAAATGTTTTCCTTCAGGGTTGCAAATTTCTATGATTCAACATGAGTGTTTGGATCATTTTCACTTTGTGCAGTAATGACTCCGTTTGTTTTCAAGTCTTCAAAAATAAATAGTGATGTTAAATTATTCCCCCATCTCTTCAGAATCCAATTAATATTTTAGGCAGTGAAAATGAACTAAATCAGTAAATGGATGGGTGCTAAAACTGAGAAACGCCCTTAACTGAGTGTACAGTGACATGAGAAAAGAAAATACTGCAGATGTTGAACATCTGAAATTAAAATTGAAGTTGCTGGAACTACTCAGCGGGTCATGCAGCATCTGTCCAGAGAAACAGAGTTTGCATTTCAGGTTGACAATGACCCTTCAGCAGAATTGAGGAAATATTGAAATGCAATAGGTTTTGAGCAAGTGAAAGTGGGTGAGGAAGAAAGAACAAAAGGGATGGTTGGTATTGAGTGGAGGGCAGGAGAGTGTAAATGACAAAAGGTTTCATGATAATGGCTAAAATGAGAAGATTTGGTGGGGCGGGGGTTGGGGGGGGGGGAAGCATTATTTGTCAAATGATTGTGGCAGATATGGAAAGGACAAATAAAATCCTTTCATATGTGTTGGAATGAATCTCTGAAGGTTGCTCAGCAAACAAAAGTGTGGTATCCTTGAAATAAAAGGAATGGCAAAGAAAGAATGCAGGAGACTTCCAGAAGGGCATAGAGAGGTTTGTTGAATGGCAACTATGTAGCAGATGTTGTTCAATATAAAGATGTGTACACTAATAAATTCTGTGAAGAAAAATAATAATAGTATAATTTAGCCAATGGTATTTATTAGAGAGTGGAGGAATAAAGAAAGCTCAAGGGAAGCACAGATGCTTAGACCTAAAAAGATGGACATACAGGCCGAAAAGGCTAGAAAGAGGGAAATTGGGTCTGGGTGATATAGACAAAGGAAATTAACAAAAAAGTGATGTTGATTTCATATTAGACATTTTCAGGTCATATTTTGGCAATTACATGCACTTTTAGACAGCCTTATTACAGAAGGGTATTAGCATGGCCACGGATTAATGAAAATAATATTTGAAATAAAAGATTTAAGTTATGAACGAAATGTGAAAGAGTTGGGGGGGGGGGGGGGGGGGGGGTGACCACAGGAACAGAGATGACCAAGAGGGATATTTAAAACATTCAAGATTATGACAGAGTCTGAAGTGTAAGTCATTAAAACACTTTCCACTCATTGAGAATTCGGTAACAAAATGCACAGTTCCATGATTACCAAAACAACAAGAGACAAATTATAGAAGAACGGTTTGCATGTAAAGAGGTGTTATAACATGAATGCATTACCACAGCTAGCTACTGAAGAAGAACCACATTATTAAACAATAATTGGCTAAGCATTTACAGCGTAAAATACAAAGACTACAGAAGTATGCTTCGTGTAGATAGCATAATTTGCAGAACTATCAGTGGTACAGTCACCGATGAACAGTGGCAGCAATGAGTACCATCGACAAGATGCACACTGCAGAAACTTACCAAGGCTCCTTAGAAAGCACCTTCCAAACCCACTACTGCTCCCATGTAGAAGGATAAGAACAACAGATACCTGGGAACACCACCACCTGGATGTTCCCCTCCAAGTCACTCATCATCCTGACTTGGAAATACATTGCCAATCCTTCACTATCGTTGGGTCAAAAATCCTGGAACTCCCTCCCTAACATCACTGTGGGTGTACCTACACCTCATTCACCAACAACTTCTCAAGGGCAACTAGGGATGGGCAATACATGCTGGCCTAGGCAGCGACGCCCACATCCCAGAATTTTTAATTAATTTTTTTTTAAAAAAGGGACGAACTTTCGCTATGGTGTGGAAAGCTCAAGTCGGGTAAACTGCTGATTTGGCGGGCCAATTCTGCTCTTGGGATTGTATGTGCGTGTGGGTGGGATGTTTGGTAGACCCATCTTAGTTTTCAGAGACTACAAGATAGTTTTATCAAATATTCTTAGGCCCTCTAAACTTCGCCACCACCACCACTCTCCCCCCTTCACCACCCCCCCCTCAATCCTATGCCAATTTATCCTGCCCATGTTTCCTTGTACCCTCTTGCAACTTCATACCTCCAAAAACACCCACCTAGTATCTGCAATGCACAGGCCTTGGGAGCCATACACCTCACCCTCATGCCATTACCATGCCACTCCAAAGCAACTCAGTATCCACTACAGACAGACATCAGGAACCATGCAGAGATTTATTTTTTTTTAAACTTTGATCAGTCTGACTCTTGATACTTAAAAATTTCTCATTCATAGAAACCCATTCAAAGTTTTAAAAATGTCAAAAAAGCAAACTTTGATTCAGTAACCACATCAACTCATTTGATGGTCTCTTAAAACTGTCAATAACATTTGAACTCCACCCCCCCCCCCCACCCCCATTGAGATAAGTGATCCTGAAGCTTCTGAAACTCTGCCAAGCATTCAAAATGGATTCAGCTATAATAAGAGCCTTTTGGAAATGTCAATGATATCTACTGAAACTGAAGGAAAAGTTATTTTGTTCAAAGCTACAATAGTTGACATGTTAATAAGTGCACTCCAGCAGTATGCCCTTGATTTATTTAACACTACCTAACAGCCGCGGCCTGGTTTTCTTTTACATGTTAAAGGGGCTGGGCGTTTAAAGCAGATCTGATCTGCCCTTCGACATTATTTACGTCTGATAAATCAGTTTTTTTACTCCCATACTGCGGATTAAGGCTCTTTGAACAGCAAAAAAGGAGTCTGTTTGAACACAGCATTAATTTTAAATAGCTCTGCTGAGTTTGGGTTTCGCGCCTGTATGATTCACACCCTTCCCCCTTCCCCATGCTGGAAAAAATGGGACCTGCCAGAAATGGAGGCGAGATTTCGGAATCTGCATCCGTCCACTATTTCCAAAGGCTTCTAGGAAAGGCCTGACTCCACAAAACTCCGGCCCATAGATTTCTCCTGTGCAGTAATTTCTAAATCTCTGCATTATAAAGAAGTAGCCAAGAACCATACAGCTATGTTGCAATCTCCATCTGTTTAGCCTGTCTTTGTACTGGAAGAGTGAAAGAAAATGAAGTTATTAATTTACAACGTTCGCATCCTTCCATCTGCGCAAGGTGATGGACATGAAGCAAATCAAATCCATTAGGGATGGGATAGCTTCATATGGTGTTCTTTGTATTAAGTTTCAAGAGTAAAACATTTTACAGCACAGATGTTCATCATCAAAACATCATGACAAACTAGCTGCATGAAGTGCAGTTCTACTGAACATCTGAATAAACCAGGATATTCATCTGGTTATTTTCCGTAAACAGCCCACCAAGGAAGGATATTGCTTTTCCAGTTTGTCATATTTGAAATTAAAATGCTAGGGGATGGGAACATAGGCAAAGAGTCAAAGAAGGGGGAATCAAGGACAAGAACAAAAGACAGAAAGGGGAATAAGAAAAGTGAGAGGCAAAGAAATTAAGGGCCAGAATCAAACACGGCTTCAGTGAAAAATAGTGGGAACGGAACAAGTAATGTTAAAAAGAAATGCCTTAAGGCTTTGTGCTTAATGCGTGGAGCATTCACAATAAAGTGGGAAATTAATCATGCAAATAGATGTAAACAGGTACGATATAGTTGAGATTATGGAGTCATTACTGCAGGGTGACCAGGGATGGGGACTGAACATCCAAGGGTATTCGGTATTTAGGAAGGACAGACAAAAAGGAAACGGCATTGAAGTTGCATCGCTGGTTAAAGAGGAAATTTCCACAATAGCGAGGAAAGATATAGCTCCATCAATGTGGAATCTGCGTGGGTAGAGCTGAGAAACACTCGGGCAAAAAACGTTAGTGGGAGTATAGACTCCCAAAACTGCAGTAGTGATGTTGGGAATGGCATTAAACAGGAAATTAGAGACGCATGCAACAAGGGAACATCTCTGATTATGGGTGACATTAAGCTGCAACTTGATTTGGCAAATCAAATTCGCACATGCCCCTGAGCATCAATGAGGCAGAGGTGGAGATGGTTGACAACTTCAAATTCCGAGGTGTGCACATCTGTCCTGGTCCACCCACGTCGACCCTACCACCAAGAAAGCACAACAGCACCCATGTTTCCTCAGGAAATTTATATTTGATATATTGATACTTACCAATTTTTACAGATGCGCCATAGAAAGCATTTTAACTGACTGCATCACAGCTTGGTATGGCAACTGCTCGACCCAAGACCGTGAGGAACTACAGAGTCGTATGCACAGCTCAGTCCATCATGCGAACCCGCCTCCCATCCATTGACTATCTACAACTCCCGCTGCCTTGGGTAAGAGGGCAGCATAATCAAAGACCCCTCCCGCTTGAATTATTCTCTCTTCCAACCTCTTTCATCAGGCAAAAGATACAAAAGTCTGAGAACACACACCAACAGATTCAAAAACAGCTTCTTCCCCACAGTTAGCAGACTCCTGAATGGCCCTCTTACGGACTGAACTGATTTCGCTATGAATCGTCTCTACTGTTGTAGCACTATACTCTTCACCCGATGTCTATGTATTTAATTGTGTATTTATTGTATGTCCTATTTTTTCCATGTATGGAACAATGTGCCTGGACTGTATGCAGAACAATAGTTTATCACTGTACCTTGGTACATGTGACAATAAATCTAAATCTAATCTAATAACAATACTGTAGAGGAGAAATTCCTGGAGTGTAACAGGATGGTTTTCTAGACTAATACGATGAGGAACCAACTGGAGAACAGGCCATCCTAGACTGGGTATTGTGTAATGAGAAAGGAATCATTGGCAATCTAGTTGTGCGAAGCCCCTTAGGGATAAGCGACCATCATATGATAGAATTCTTCAACAAGGTGGAGAGTTAGGTAGCAGGTTTGGAGACTAGGGTCCCGGGTCTTAATAAAGAAAACTACAATGGTATGAGGCGCGGGTTGGCTATGATGGATTGGGAAACATTACTTAAAAGGGATAACGGTGGATGAGCAATGGCAAACATTCTTGGACTGTGTGGGCGAACTGCAACAATTGTTTATTTCTGTCTGGCGCAAAAGTAAAGGAAGAATGGTGGTCAAAACATGGCTTACAAGGGAACTTTTAGATAGTATTAGATCCATGGAAGAAACATACAAATTGGTCAGGGAGTTCAGAATTCAGCAAAGGAGGACAGAGGGATTGATTAAGATTGATACGAGAGTAAGCTTGCCGGGAACATAAAATCTGACTGTAAAATTACTATAGGTTTGCAAAGAGAAAAATATTGATCAAGACAAATGTAGGTCCCTTATAGTCAGAAATAGGGGAAGTTATATTGGGGAGCAAAGACCAACTAAACACATACTGTTACGACACCCTGGGCCAGTGCACAGTCAATTCCAGCCCCACAGGCCCCGGAGTCCCAACACAAGTGAATTAACCAATAATTCTTATAAAAATTCCTGAAATCTTTGGTCCTTGGCTGCCCAATAATTACATTCACCAGATTTGCAAGTTGAAACACAGTTACTATTTATTTATAACAAGAATAAAGATGAACAATGCAGTAATTACAACTGGATAACGAGCAAGTTAACCTACTTTTACTGTCCAACCCTCTACCCACACAAACAAGACAGACAAACACAGAGGAATGGAAAGGGGTAAAAATAATAAGGATTAAGGTCAAAAGATAAGATTCAGATGATGAGTTCTTTGCCATATAGCTGATAATGGTCTTCTTGGCAGAATCATTCACTCAGTACGGTATTTACATGGAGCAGGCCTTCTGGAGAGTCACTTCAGTTCTTATCAAACTGGGCCTTCAACTCGAAGGTTCACAATCAGGCCTATTTCTTTCTTGATACCTCACATCAAACCCTACTTCCAGCCCGTGGTTTGACTTCAAACCTTTGCAGTCTCAAAAGAATATCACCCAGGCTTACAAGAGAGAGAATTAACCATCACAGTGGCCTTATGAAGAAAGTTTAGCTTGGTCTTTTGGGAGAGAATTAGTTTAAATCCTTCACTCAGATTGCGGAACCAAAACTGAAACTAAAATGGAACCTTGTGGCTCCAAGAAACATTCCAGTGAGGCAACATCCAATCACCACATGTTACTGCGCAGAGTTCAGCCTCCTGGGCCCATTCGCTGCCCACCACCCACATCAATCAATCCGAGTCATCACTGAAGTCAGTCTAAAATAGCACGGCCTTCTGCTCGAATTAAAGGCATACGCCACCTTCCTTAAAGACACATGTCCATGAATCATCCATGGATCAAAAACGAAACAGCAATTTGCAGATGACACAAAGCTGGGTGGGAGGGTGAGCAGTGAGGAGGAAGCCGAGATGTTTCAGTGTGATTTGGACAAGTTGAGCGAGTGGGCAAATTCATGACATAAGCAGTACTGTGTGGATAAATGTGAGGTTATCCACTTTGGTGGCAAAAACACAAAGGTCATAAATTGAGAGAGGCAATGTGCAACAGGACTGTGGCGAGGAGAAACTTCTTTGCCCAGAGTGATGAGCCTGTGGAATTTGTTACCACAGAAAGTACTTGAGGCCAATGTTTTCAAGGAGTTAAATATAGCTCTTGGGGCTAAAGGGATCAAAGGATACCGGGGAAAGGATGGAACAGGCTATTGAGTTGGATGAGCAGCCATGACCATAATGAATGGTGGAGAAAGTGCGAAGGTCTAAATGGCCTACTCCTGCTCCTATTTTCTATGCTTCTAAATGAATTCTATAAACATAGAATTTTGAATGATGAAATGCTCAAATGATCCCAATTCTCATCTCTTTTTGTGAAGGTGGCAATATAAGCTGGAGGATGACAGCACCAAAAGCATCAATGAGTAAAACAAGATATTTGAGCAATGGACACAACTTATTGTCTGTATACCTTTTGGCTGTGGGCAGATCAGTAACACGGTGTACCCGAACAGGGGCCGGAATGTGGCGACTAGGGGCTTTTCACAGTAACTTCATTGCAGTGTTAATGTGAGCCTACTTGTGACAATAAAGATTATCAGAGCTGGCCAACAGTCCAAAATTAAAATTTCTAACAAGGGTCACTTGAATGCAGGTCTGAGCCAAGCCTGTTAAGCTTCTACTCACACTAGTCCAGGAATAGAAGAATCCATTTCAGTACCCTTGCTGGGTGTGTCAATTAAAATGACAGTCCGGCAAGGAGAAAGAAAGATCGAAAAAAAATCTAAAATCAATTGTTTGAAGAGCGAAAAGAACAAATCAACTGCTGCGTTGTGGAAATGGGGCAGCACAAGTGGATAGCATTGTGGCTTCACAGTGCCAGGGTCCCATGTTCGTTCCCCGCTGGGTCACTGTCTGTGATGAATCTGCACGTTCTCCCCGTGTTTGCGTGAGTTTCCTCCGGGTGCTCCGGTTCCCTCCTACAATCCAAAGACGTGCAGGTTCGGTGGATTGGCCATGATAAATTGCCCTTAGCGACCAAAAAGTTTGGGAGGGGTGATTGGGTTACGGGGATAGGGTGGAAGTGAGGGCTTAAGTGGGTCGGTGCAGACTCGATGGGCCGAATGGCTTCCTTCTGCACTGTATGTTCTATGTTCATGTTCAAAAAAAGCAAAAGTCACAAGAAATAATTTTCCGAAGATAGCATTACTCCATAAAAATTATGTTGGAAGCTGAAATCTGAGAATTAAGACATACACGTGTTGATACACTGAACTGGATTATCCCTATAAGAGGAACAAATCGGGCATTTGTGTGAATCAGATTTCCAAGGACAGTGAAAAAAAGAGTTAAGCATTATGCAAAAAAACGATGGAAATGGGCAAGAAAAAAAACAGGTTACCTTTAAGCAGTCAAAGTACTAGGTGCAGACACCTTGGATGAAATTTAATGCCCTCTGCTATAGAGAGTTTTTTTGGCAGGGTGAACTTAATTGTGTTGGAGGGTGGTGGTTGGAGACCCTGCTGCCTTCCTGCAATAATGTCCATGATGGGAAGGCTCACAAATAGACTTCTCCCCTTTAAATGGGCAATTCATGCCCACTATAGAGCTGCACACGTCACTGCTGGTACTGCGGGGGGGGGGGGGGGGGGGGAAAGAGAGAGAGAGAGAGAGAGAGAGAGAGAGAGAGAGAGAGAGAGAGAGAGACTATGCAGGGGAGCCTGAAAAGCAAATCCTGTTGGCGTTCATTGTGGGCTTCCGGGGTTTATGGGGACATGTTTAAAGGTTTCTAGGCAATCCTAGTTCTCGGGTGTGTGTAGTACTGGCTTCAGCCACCACCTCTCATGTAGAGCTTGGTCCCAAGGAAGGCCCAATGCTGCCCAGTTAAGTGCAGTGGGCAGTCCCAAAAAGAGGTAACAAGGGTTCTCGTTGACTTTCCAGCCAGTGAGTGAAACCCCTATTGCTTCCATTAAATACCATCGCATTTGTCAAGTTAACTTGAAGGAAATATTATATATTAGCAATGTATTTACTGTCATTGTTTACATTAGGTACAGACAGGTCCAGCATTTTATTGAATAAATAAAGGATGTCCTATTGGATAGAAATCAAAGAATTCAAAAAATTAATTGTTCATTTATTCATTATTGTAGAATGCAAGAAAGAGACAACTAAAATCATCTGAAGACCTCTTCCGGGTTAGACCCTTGAAGAAAATGTATTTCCAGTAATAAATGAAAGATGAATATTGCTTTTGTAATAATCATCCAAGATATGAACAAATCTAGTACACAAAAATATTTAAATAAAATCATATACTACATGAAAAACATATTTAAAGGGTTGGGGTTGGGGCAAGGAACACTTGTAAAAATAGCTTGAGAAGAGACACAAGTTTATTATCAGGAAGGCAGGTTATCTAACTTAGTTGATTAGAAAGCAACACAGTGGTGATCAACAAAGATCACGGCTTGGTCACACTGCTGCCTCACAGCTCCAGGGACCTGGGTTCAATTCCAGCCTTGGGTGACTGTCTGGGTGGAGTTTGCACTTTCTCCCCATGTCTGCATGCGTTTCCTCCGGGTGCTCCGGTTTCCTCCCACGTCCAAAGATGTGCAGTACAATATGTTCCAACCTATAACTTATGTATATATTAAACAAAATTCCATTAATGTAGCTGACATCAAGGGGCAGCACAGTGGCGCAGTGGTAGCACTGCAGTCTCACGGCGCCGATGTCCCAGGTTCGATCCCGGCTCTGGGTCACTGTCTGTGTGGAGTTTGCACATTCTCCCCGTGTTTGCATGGGTTTCGCCCCCACAACCCAAAGATGTGCAGGGTAGGTGGATTGAACACGCTAAATTGCCCCTTAATTGGAAAAAATGAATTGGGTACTCTAAATTTTAAAAAAATAAATAAAAATGTAGCTTACATCTGTTTCGTGTGATCTGTAATTTATATAACATAATGGTTTTCAAATTTTTCTGCCGGACTTCTACTTTAATGACCTCGCAGGCAGGTGTAGTTTGGAATATGCAATAAAATTATTTCTAAAATAGTCTACATTGAAAATACTACCAAATTTAACCAAAGCAAAAATCGCTTCCTTACAAGATGTTTTGAAATATTTTGCTTACTAGTTTGTTTCAATCATGGATGATATTGCAAAAGCAATATTAATCTTTAGTTTGATTGTTTCTTCAAGGATTTAGCCAGAAAAAGACCTTCAAATAGTTTTAGTAATCTTTTTCTTACAATGCAACAAAATGAATTTAACTTGCAGTATCCTCTTCAATGATTCTTTCAACGACTGGAGTGGAATAATTCTGTGGAAGCTACATAGCGGACAATGACATCCAATGTTTGAGCTCGTATGGTTATGGAACCCAAGGGAATTTGGTTTCCATGTAGACTTGCAAAATAGATAAGCCTGTATTCTCCACTGTTCACAGTAATCCAGCAGAAACTTTCAATGAGTCAGGAAAAGTTAACCTGCCCATTTTATGGATCTTTCTTGCTGGACGATTTCCAGCAAATAATCACTTCACCATGCTGACTCTTGTGAAAAATTATAGGTCCTGCTAAGGTGCAGTAGCCGTTCACTTTGATCTGTCACCTAAATCAACCAAACAAAAATAGTAGTATTGTCCCTGCATAAACCCTGTGGAAAATGGCTGGATAGAAAGTGTGGGGGTTATTTCTTATCTGCGCAAGCTCAACTGCCTCAGATAAACTGCAATGGTTGTAAGCATTTCTAAGACAGAGGAGTGTATTTGTGGACTCAACACAGAATTGTTATGGTGCAGAAGAAAGCCATTCGGTCTCTCACGTCTGCACCGGCTCTCCAAATGCCTTTTCCTTGAAACCTTGCGCATCTATTCAAATCATCATCCCTTGCCCTCTTGAATGCCTCCACCACACTTCCAGGCAGTGCATTCCAGATCAAAACCACTTGCTGTGTGAAAAAGTTTCTCCTCTCATCACATTTGCTTCTTTTGCAGATCTCTTTAAATCTATGCCCTCTTGTCCTCGATCCTGTTACAAGTGGGAACAGTTTCTCCCTATCTACCCTGTCCAGCCCCTCAAGATTTTGAACACCTCTCTATCAAATCTCCTCTCAGCCTTCTTCTCTCCAAGGAGAACAGTCCCAAGCTCTCTAATCTATCTTCATAACTGAAATTTCCCACCCCAGGAACCATTTTTGTAAACCTCTTCTGCACTCTCTCCAATGTATTCACATCCTTCCGCAGTATAGAATTGTACACAATACTCCAGCTGGTGTCTTGTACGTTCAGCACAACTTACTTGCTCTTGTACTCTATGCTTCTATTATTAAAACCAGGATTAATACTGGATACTGTATTCTTTATTAACCATTCTTTCCAACTGTCCTGCTACCCTCAATTATCTGTGCACATATATGCATATGAGATTCTGAAACGCACCTGTGCTGACTACTCTGAATGGCCTTGTGGAAGTAGGCATCCTTGAAATTCGTTCTGGCAAGCCAGTGTCTTGGCACAGCCCCTGAATGAAATGAAGTATTATTACACCTTGCAATTCCATGTTGCTTTTGGAAACTATTCAACTCTGGGAAGTCTAAAATGGAACAAAATCTACCCAATCTTAGAAATAGGAGAACGCAAATCACCATACGCTAAATGTATTCTCTGAACCCACTTAATCACCACAGATGGCTGCAAAATCCCCACAGATGATCTGACAAGGCAATTTAAAAAAAGTAGGAAGTGCATTTCCCAGCTCGTTTCCCTTTCTGACAAGTTGGCCAATTCTAGCTCTTGACCATTCTCTCTCTGCACCCAACCTCCCAGTCAGGCAACCCGAACTCTGTCATTGCTGCAAACCATCCTGGCAGGTAGCGGGTTAGAAAACAAACTGCTGAAAATGCACGCAAAGCCACAAGTAGCAGCAAGAGCATTACTGGTCTGGAAAAAGAGTTGTAAAATCTAAAGTGAAGGTTGCAAAAGGGGACTTGAACCGTACACCTCGCAACAATAGTGAATTGCGATGGGATTAATTTGCGTGATACCACTTAATTCTGAAAGCTCGTGTGCTGGTGAGATTGAGAATCAAGGAATAGACCATGGGTAAATAGCCTCCATCTGCGACTAGCAAATGTGTGCAATCAGGAGATCAACAGAAGGAAGTAACTGCACAGAGGTAAGCTCTGGAATAAGTTTTTTTCTGGAGCAAAACGGATTGTGGATGTGACAGGACCAGGTGATTGGCTCAGAGCTGCCTTAATTGTAGCTTAGCCTCCTTCATAACTCGCACATTTCATACAAAAACAAAATACTGCAGATTCTGAATATTTTGAAATAAAAACAAAAATGCTGGTAATACTCAGCTGGTGAGGATGCACTGCCAGCTTTTCCCACTATATTTTTTGACAAATAGTCAAAATAATCCTGGAGGTGGCCCCACGTGTCACGCTGATGGGCCGGACTTGCCAGCAACCTCAGCCAAAAAGGGTGTCTGGGACATAAAAATACACTCTTTCCCCCCTCCCCTATCTCAAAATAGTTGCAAATGATCTTTGCAGTCTTTTCGATGGTGGTTGGATATTTGATTAACTGCTATCTTACAGAATTTGCAGGCTTCCGAAACAATAATGGTCTCTCCTTTATGATAAATCAACAATTTATTTGAATGCCATACTCATTTGTATGGTAAATAACAGCCCATACATTTCAGAAAAGCACAAGATAAAGTCTATCTAATAATAATAATCTTTATTATTGTCACAAGTAGGCCTACATTAATACTGCAATGAAGTTACTGTAAAAAGCCTCTCGCCCCACATTCCGGCGCCTGTTCGAGTACACAGAGGGAGAATTCAGAACGTCCAAATTCCTTAACAGCACGTCTTTCGGGATTTGTGGGAGGAAACCGGAGCACCGGAGGAAACCCACGCAGACACGGGGAGAACGTGCAGACTCCGCACAGACAGTGACCCAAGCCGGGAATCGAACCCGGGTCCCTGGGCTACCGTGAACACAGGATTAGAGCCAATATGAATTATGACTAATGGATACAACAATGTGAACATTATTGTTTGGCAACAGGTGGATCTCATTGACTAAACAGTTTTTTTTTAAAATAAGCTCTTGTTAACGAATTCCTGGCAGCAGCTCAGTAAAAACTGAGTGGCCATGGAAGCGGTCATCGAATAGTGGGTCCCAAGCGGGCGCAGAAGCGGTCATCGAACCACAGGTCCCAAGCGAATGCTGACGCAGTCATCGAACCACAGGACTCAAGGAGGTACGAAGCAATTATCGAACCGTGGGCCACTTCTCAAGTGCTGAGAAGGCGAAAGCTGACAAGGCAGAACTCAAGTTTGTTGCAGAATGGGGAAGTGAAGGGAATATCGTAAACTAATAGGAAAAATGCACCAAAAAAAAGAGGGGTGGATTCCAACAGACAGAAACTGCGAAGTAAAAATGGGATTATGAAATATGCCAAGAATGCAAGCAGGTAAGGTTTACAATTCTCACAAAGGATCAACTGTATTGACTAAATGTCATTTTCAGTTCCTAAAAGTGATTATGAATTTATACCAGTATAAAAGTTAGGATTAATACCTCAAATATAGTTCTGTGAATCAAAAAATAAACACACCATACATGAAGCTCTCATCTCCTCGGTAACTACAAATCTTAGGGAATTGAATAGCACAGCATTCAAGTTCTAATTCCAAAAAATGGAATAAAGGAAGTTAACACAGCAACAGAGTATGTACCTTACTCCACATGTAGCCTATACCAGGGTGTTTCAAACTGCGGGTTGCAACCCGTGGTTGGGTCACGTGGGTGTCAGGAGAGTCACGGAGCGATGTGTTGCAGGGTTCCTGATTGCGAGGGAAACACCCAACAGTTATGACCGGCTTAGAATGCCGGCTGCGACTGACTTTTAAATGGAATGATGCAGTCTTCCAGCTAGTATTGGCGGCAGAGAGCTGGTCACCTACCTGGCATGTACACTAATGTCATACGCCCTGTAAGTCCGTCCTTTTGACGAAAAATCACAGAGAACAGATTCCTCCATTTTCTAGCTGCAAGCAAACAAGGCAACAGTATTGTGAAGAACTTAAAATGGATCATTTTGATATAAAGAAGAGGGCCAGAGACACAAACAGGCCAGAATCTCACAATTGAATCTGTTGGAGAGAGATGCACAGGAGAGTCCACGGCAGGATAAAGCAGTGCAACTATTAGCTCTGTACAGAGCTCCAGGGCCTCTGAACAGCCAACGAAGAAAAAACTGAAATCGGGAAGAAAACAGTGTAAAGATGATTTCTTGAGGTATGGCTTTGTTCATTGTGCCAATCCAAATCAGGATGCAAAGCCCATGCGTCTTATATGCAATGAAGTACTGGCAAATGCAAGTTTAAAACACTCAAAACTTCAAAGGCATTTGACGACTAAGAATGGCGAGTTCGAGGACAAACCTCTTGATTTTTTTCAAAGGATGCAGAGAGAATTTAAATCATCAGCTGAAGTCCTTTGCAGAAATGTAACATCGATTGATCAAGTAAGTGAAGACTAAGCAGGCTCATCTGTCGCATTAAAGGCGAACGGAAATGGTGTGTCGCAAAGGTCGGCCGGTGGGAGTTACAAAGGTCAGCCAGAGTGGTCAGCCAGTTGGTAAAAGTGGGTCCCGGGGAAAAAAAAGTTTGAAAAACACTGGCCTATAAAACACTAAGTACTGCACTTATACCCTTAACTTGACAAGCACAACTCAAGTTCATTATGTTTTTTAAAAGCATTTTAATATCATATCATCAGTGGTCTTAGATGCCCCCTCATTATTCTTCTCTGCAATGGTGCTCGTGGGCACTTCGCTTTCAACAATAACCCAATACATCAGTTCGATAGTAAAAGTTTCTTTCTTTATAAGGGATTAGTTTTACCATTTTGGTTTAGCCTAACAAGCCACTCAGTTGTATCAAACTCAGGCTAACTGAGGTGGGCAATAAAGACCAGTCTTGCCAGTGACACCCACATCCCATGAGTGAAAAAAAATCTCAATGCAATTTGCTCTCAGTTGGTATTTTAAAATGTGGAAAAGTATTGCTATGCAATTTGCCTCTCCATTTTATAATGATTCTCCAAATCACACAAAACTAAAAATGCTGGAAACAAATTTGTATCACGTGAATAACAGCCATCTTATATGAATGGTTAATACAAGTACTGACTCGAAGAACGGAACTCTTCCAATATGTGGCAAAGATTACCAACATCTACACTCAGACTCTGACAGCTTCCAATAATTATTATTAATAACAATATAAATACAGTTTTCAGCATTCATCTTAATTAATTCAATAGCGCTTGCGAATTTAAAGGTCTTTTAGAAGGCAGGTACTCAAGTGAATAATATTTGCAAAAGTTAAACTGACAAAAAAAAAAATCAAAGAATTCACCCTGGGCTGATCATTTTTAAATTGTACTTCGAAAGCTAAACGAGACCAGTACATCTCATTCATCAAGTTTTGCTCTCTTTTTGAATTCCATTGCAAACAATATAGATTTCCTGAATTTATTTCCTGTTGTGTGGAGTCAAAAATATAAATCAAAGTGTATTAAAAAAGCAAGATCAAAAATTGGAAGATGGTCACACTTCATTACTACAAACTACCAGGGAAGGATGAGCTTATTACAGGTTATGTTTAATGAAATCCAAATTATTTTAAAGCCTTGTGATGACAGATGTTATCACAATGTGATCAGGTTTTTGAAGTATTTGTAACTGTGGTTGCTATTCTGTTTAAAAGCAAAGTTGTCCAATTTTCAGTCCACCTTAAGGAGGAACTGGAGCCCAAGTGATTGAAAAACAGTCGTATAGACACTGATGTCATCCTGCTGGAGAACAGAGCATGTTATTGATGAAAGAGATATGAAGAACCTCATCAATAGTGTAATGGCTGCAGCAGAGAATTTTGTCTTACTTATAACAGATGTTGCAAGTTAACTATTTTCCAACAATCTCCAGCTTGAATCAATGTTTTGAACTCCATGGGAATAATTTCACAGTCAGATGTTAAATCTGACTGAGGAATACCAAAGCTTAATTGCCAAATAGAACTCATTTTCCTCTGTAGTAAATTATAATATTATTTTTCTTTTTAATTACCATGCATGTCTTTTATATAAAAACTAAATATAGGCGCTTTAATTATGAAGCACCTGGGTGTAAAAATCAATGGTTTACTGTTACATGCAAAGTGTTGAGGAGCAAAACCTCAGCTCACAATCCCGCTATCCAAATTTTGATATTCAACCATCTTACAAGTTTATTTTGAAGAATTTGCTGTTTTCCAGCTGCGTCCAATGTCCCAAATCCAGCCTTTTCATACTTTAAAATACTTCATTGGCTGCCTTACAATCCAACCGAGTGACATTTGAGCTCCGTCACTTTATTCAATTACATCAATCAATGCTGAAAGCCACAGATGCATCTGAAACGCATTCAGCATTCACTGCTTAACATTTTATAGCATATAGATTTCATATAATTCACAGTGCAGAAGGAGGCAATTCGGCCCATTGAGTCTGCACCGGTCAAGAGCACCCTACTTAAGCCCATGCTTCCACCCTATCTACGTAAACCCAGTAATTGGACACTAAGGGGCAATTTAGCATGGCCAATCCACCCAACCTGAACATGTTTGGACCGTGGAGGAAACCGGAGTGCCCGGAGGAAACCCACCCAGACAGGGGGAGAAAGTGCAAACGCCACACAGTCACCCAACCACTGTGCAGCCATGCCGCTCCAAAATTGGATTGGGATTTTGTTTATTGTCACGTGTACCAAGGTACAGTGAGAAGTATTTTTCTGTGAGCAGCTCAACAGATTAAGTACAAGAAAATAAAAGAAAATACAGAATAAAAGAAAACACATAATAGGGACACAATGTAACTATAGCACTGGCATTGGGTGTCATAGCACCGGCATTGGGCAAATATAACTTTCAATTAACGTACAAATCAAAGTAGTATTCTTACAATTATGATATGGATCTTTCCTGGGCCCCATGCTACTGGCATTGTCAATTATTCATTCTTCTCATGCAAATTTATTTTCTTCTTCAAAGCCACCATAGTCAGAGCATTGCCGACAAGAACTTTAAACCACCCATCCTTCACCCCCCCCCCCCCCAACCAGTCTGAAATTTTCATGAATCTGTTATTAGTTCTTTCCTGCTCCTCAAGTTTTATTTGCTTTTCAGCGGCATCATCAGTAAACATAGTTCACTTCAACAGGTATGCCAATTCACTCAGCTCCGCTTCACCATCATCTTCTCGTGACTCCTCCATTGCGGAACTTGCTTGACAACCAGCTAAACACTAGAAAGACCACAGCTGTCACCATTGTCTTCTTCAACTGTTGAAATCCTGTTCCCTACCCACTGATTTCACTGAGCCAGATTGTTCTCCTGTTTGCCATCCTATCTAACTTTCAGCTCAGTTTGAGATCCAATAAGATCTCCATCACCAAAAGGTTTGCATTTTTAATGCTTATTTTCAACCTCTACAGCACTGTCTGCTTTCCCACTTCCTCTGTTGAAACTCACTGTCAACGGCAGACAAGTCCAATCTCTTTCTTCACCTATCATAAAATTTAACTTGCTCAAAACAAGACAGCATTACCTATTTCCACACCAAGTCTCACTCAATGTTCACCTTCTAAACCTGGAAGTGACATTCTAAACTAACTTGTCCTCAGTTTCTCCTTTTTATTGACACCCGATTTCCCCAAGTTTAAAATCCTGGTTTTGTATTCTCACCCCAACTTCATTTTCTGTCATTTAAAACAAAACTGGTTTAGTACCAATTCGGTTCATTTGATACATTGGTCCAGATATAAAAATCCTAGCTCCATCTCAAGTCATTTTTTTGATTGCATGCTTTTATCATCAACGTCCATGTTTTTTCAAACATTTTTTACCCCGGGAACCACTTTTACCAACCGGCTGATCTTCGCGACCCAGGCCAGCCAACCTTCGCGACACACCATATCCGCTCACCCTTAATGCGACAGGTGAGCCTGGTCCTCAGGATCTCACTTGCTTTGTCATTCAATGTTACATTTCTGCAAAGGACTTAAGCTGATGATTTAAATTCTCTCTGCATCCTTTGAAGAAAATCAAGAGGTTTGTCCTCGAACTCGCCATGCTTGGTCTGCAAATGCCTTTGAAATTGAGTCTTTTTAACTTCTTTGGCTGCATATAGCACACATGGGCTTTGTATCCTAATTTGGATTGGCACAATTAACAAAGCCATACCTCAAGAAATCATCTTTATACTGCTTTCTTCCCAATTTCATTTGTTTCTTTGTTGGCTGTTCACCAGAGGCCCTGGAGCTCTGTACAGAGCTAACACTAGCACTGCTTTGTCCTCCCGTGGACTCGTCTGAGCAGCTCCCTCCAGCAGATTTAATAGTAAGATCATGGTCTGTTTGTTTCTCTGGCCCTCTCTTCCTTATATCAAAACAATCCATCATCAGTTCTTCACAGACTGGTTGCCTTGCTTGCTCGCAGTTGGAAAATGGAGGAATCTCTCCTCAGTGATTCCACGCCAAAAGCATTGACATACAGGACGCATGACGTCAGTGCATGTGCTGGGCACATGATCTGCTCTCTGCCATTGTTTCTGACCGAAAGACTGGGTTGTTCCATTTAAAAGCCAGTAGCAGCCATTGCGCACTTCTCCTGCAATAGAGAACGTCGCAATCGATCACTCCCCAACCCTCCTGACACCCACACAAGATCCACCTGCGGGTCATGACCCGCAGTTTGAAATACCCTGATCTATGTAATACTCTGACCGCAATCAAGAATCAGCCTACTAAAAACCACAAGCAAGGAGCTGCCCAGTAGCATAACACATTTAATATGCTCTATATGGCATGGAGTTTAACTCTAAACTTCCACTAACATCTGTAAATGTGTTTGATTATCTTGGCATCTGTGCCAGGACAGTACCAAGGTGCCTTGTGCCTGGAACGGAAAGAAGTGGGTGAGAGGAATTACTAAAATAAATAAAATTCAGCACTTCAGCAGGCTCTATTAACTAGTAACTTAAGATTCAATGCATCAATTCATCCACAAAAATATCCGCATTAACTTATAATGGAGCTAGGATCTATGAACACTACCCATAATAAAAATGATACAAACAATTGAATTACATACTTTATCTCTATTACACTGAAAATAATCTCAAGCAAAAATCTACAAACATGCCCATGTGAATGGAAATGATGAGGCAGAGGTTGGCTGGCATCACCCACGCAGTAACCTTTCAATAAAAAACTGACTGGTTTTGGAAAGCAAGAAAAAGAAACCACACAATGTTCATTGTATATATTTTTGTGATTCTGTATTTTAAAGATGAAAGCAAAATAAAAGTTGCAAACTTATTTTAAAAATGCAGAGAAGATGCAACACTTTTTGAATGTGTATTGTTTAATTGCAGCAAAAGTCTTGTCACATATTTCAATGCTTGGAACAGAAACAAAATATATTGTTTCACTTAAATATCTACGTCTGTTTAGAAAAGAGCCCCCCCCCCCCCCTCACCGCCAAGACCCTGTGCTGGATTGTTGCTACTGAGGCTGTTAGCTCGATTAAGACATTTCTTGACCCGTCTAAACCAACCTGGTTAAAAAGTACCCCGAAATGTGCAGTTTTCACTCTTGGCAGTGGGTGTAGGATAGAGAAGTAGACCATAGGCGGCCATGGTGAAATGCCAACGGAAGCTGGTTAGATTGCCTACCTCAGTTCTCCGGGATTTCGTTCTTTTTGTTTTGGAAGTTGATTGGCCCGCTAGCCCTCATACTTTCTCAGCCATAGCTCTTACATGTCAACAATGTTAATCCATGCCCCACATCACACACACATCCCATGGTCCCTCGTGCTCTCCATAAGTGGATGGGGACTAACCAGCGTCCCCATCCACTGCCCTTGGTTTCTCAAACTATCTATGCCAAATCATGCTCTCCATCCAACCCCCTCCCAACCCTTCATACCACCTCCATCGCCAGTCCCCAGTGTCCACAATGGCAGACCTCAGGAGCCATGTGGAGCTGCGGAAAAAAACCTTCTAAGACTCTAATACAGCTCTTGCTCCTACACATAACGAATAAATCACCCCATTCATAAAATCCATTCAATTTCAAATGGCTTATCTCTTACAAAAACACATTTCTACTCAGCAGCTACATCAAATCCTTTAAAAGCCTATTTAAGCAGTCAATCAAATGTTAACTCAGAACCGCTTGATGAGCTAATTATAGTTCTTAAAACACAGCCAAATCATTCATAATGACAGAATGATAAGCATTAGGGAAATGTCAGCAAAGAGCTCCATTGAAACTATAAGACCAGGTGCTACTAATTTCCCAACCTACAGTTGTAAATCAAAGCAGTCAAGCAGAGTTTTTTTTAAAACTCTTCCTGACAGCTGCAGCTTTAAGTAGCAGAGCATTTACAAAACTTCAGATTCTGGCAGTTATTCACCTTTCAAGAACCTTTGCATCTCTCCATCAATAACCACCAAAGGTGAGGCGTGTGTTCGAATGGCCCGGCTAAATTCAGGTTTCCTGCCTCTGTGATTTACATCTCGCCCCCTTTCTCTGACCGGCAGAAAATTGGAATTCCACACCTGGGTCTCCCCCTATCTTTATTCAGGGTACATGGACTCTTACCAACTCTGTGAAAATCAACCACTTGTCTTCAAAAAGTAACATTCTCAACATATTTGTCCTCTGTTTTACCTTTCCATCTCTTTCATATTTCAGTATGTTTTAAAACTTTGCAGTTCTTCAACTTTTTATTTCTTTTGAGTTGTCTCTTTTACCGTGGTACTTTTTTGCCCACTCATCTTTTCTATTTCATCTCTTTCATTGCTTCGGTATCTTCAGTTAGTACTTTCATTAGTTTGTGCAGATCTTTTCTTTCAAAGCCAACAGCAAAATTCTAAAATTTCATTCATTTCCACTACTATAGTTATATTCTGTAGCCTTGTATTTCCAACCTAATTCATTTATTTCCCTTTCCTGTTCTTTCAGCCCTTACATAACATAGCCAGGAAATATTGTGGTGCAATTTCATTTTCACGTAATTTTCTGAATGTTTTGTTTTTCTTTCCTTGCATCCATAATTTAGCCAGCAATGACAAATTAACCATTTGAATTTTGACGTACCACTCGAATCTATCATGCAAAAATACCTGACGGCAAGTTTGTCGCAAATGATCCGTTTGAAAAACTGGTCAGCTTGAAGGAAAACGTAAACACTTGAAGAAGAGGAAGATACAAAGCCATGGTGAGAGGGTTGGAGGGCGAGGGGGGGGGGGGGGGGGGGGGGGGGGGTTAGGATAATTTTGGATTGTTCTGGAAGAAAGGGGACATGGGTAAAATGACGTCCTTGTGTGCTGGAAATTTCTACAGGTCTATATGCAAGTAGTGATATTAGGTGACACCAAGATTGGGTTTTTAAAGCCTTCAGACTGTGGGAGGGGGAACGGTTTAACGGAAGCAAGCATTCACACCTTTGAGGTTATGCAAGAATAATGGATCCTGTGGTGAATCTTAATATGCAATAGTGAAAACTAGGTTTTAAAACCGTTTTCAAAGCATCTGTGACAAAGCACTCACCCGCAGATATTCCACCTAGCAACATAATGAACAATGTTGTTCGAATTCCATTTGAAGTCATCATAAGAATACAATGCAGTAGCATGTACTGCATTTCACAATCCACTGAAGATGACTTTTATCTTCCAATACAGCCAAAGTTGTCGAGCGCAGATGGTACGATTCTAGCCACAGTAACTATACGTGTCAGCAAGACTGAATGATTAAGACTTGTGATCTTCGTTCCTTCACAAACCTAAAAAGGAAAATGTAGAGGATAAAAATTAATGTTTAGCTCCATTTTACGAATAAAATGTGACTCTAATCAAAGAGACAATTTCCCTGTTAAGTTGCGCTGGTGCACCAACAGGTACTACTCTGGCCTTGTTCTGGGATACATAAAGCATGTACACAACCATGCATAAACAGTTAAGATTGGGCAGTAACCAAATTTTGAAAGCAGCATTGAGCATTAAAAGGAGTGGTCGGCATCATGGCACAATGGTTAGCACTGCTGCCTCACAGCTCCAGGACCCGTGTTGAATTCCAGCCTCGGGTCACTGTCTGTGTGGAGTCTGTACGTTCTCCCCTTGTCTGCGTGGGTTTCCTCCGGGTGCTCCGGTTTCCTCCCACAGTCCAAAGAAGTGCAGGTGGATTGGCCATGCTAAATTGCCCCTTAGTGTCCAAAAAGTTAGGATGGGTTTTGGGGGTGGGGTGGAGGTGTGGGGTTCTCTTTCCAAGAGCCGGTGCAGACTCGATGGGCCGAACGGCCTCCTTCTGCACTGTAAATTCCATGATTCTATGGACATGCATCCTCCAAAATGCCAATGTAACAAATAGTTCAAATATTTTAAAATATGATATCCTCTGACTATAATGTTTTGCTGCTCACTGTAGGAGTGGCATGTCTGAGAAAATCAGAGGCCGATGACATCAGAAAGCACAGGTTCCAATTTCACCCTGAAATCAGGTATTTTATTCATAAATTTAGATTAAGCCATAATAATACAAATATTTAGTAATTTTCTAAATATTTCCCTTCCAACAATTTCACGTGTTAGTTTTTGGAGACAGCACGCTCTTCCCTTCACCATGGAGCCAATATATTATGAAAATGAAAATCACTTATTGTCACAAGTAGGCTTCAAATGAAGTTACTGTGAAAAGCCCCCAGTCGCCACATTCCAGCGCCTGTTCGGGGAGGCTGGTACGGGAACTATGACTATTATAGACCATAAGAAAGAAGAGGAGTATGCCATTCAGCCCATTAAGTCTGCTCTGCCATTCAATAAGATCATGTTGATCTGACTGTGGCCTTAACAGCACTTTCTTACCTGTCCCTCATAACCCTTGACTCCTTTTCAAACATAAATCTGTCTAATTCAGGCTTCACTACTCTCCATCGAAGAATAGAATTCCAAACACTAACAAACTTTTTGAGAAGAAATTATTTCTCATCTCCATCTTAAATGAGAGAGCCCTTTATCTTTAAACTGCGCCCTCAGTTCTAGATTCCCCAAAGGAGGAATTATCCAATTTCTAACCTCAGGCTATGCCCCCTGTATGGAATATATAGAAAAAAGCTCCAAAGCTCCCCTTCACTGAGCAGAATTTTAGAGAAGATCTGACACATCCTCTTCATAGAAATTGAATCATAGAATTTACAGTGCATTCACCCCATCGAGTCTTCACCGGACCTTGGAAAGTGCACCCTACTTAAGCCTATCCTCATAACCCCACCAACCTTATGGACACCAAGGGCAATTTAGCATGGACAATCCACCTAACCTGCACACGTTTGGACTGTGGCAGGAAACCCAAACACCTGGAGGAAACCCACGCAGACACGGGGAGGAAGTGCAAACTCCACACGGTCACCCAAGGGCGGAATTGAACCAGTGTCCCTGGAACTGTGAGGCAGCAGTGCTAACCACTGTGCCATCATGCCACCCACTTCCACCCACTTCCTCTGCTCCCTCCCTTTATCCTCTCCCTTCATTTATCTCTCTCATTGTACCTACCTACCTACCTCTGACCAAGCTTTTAGTCACCTGACATATCTCCTTCTTTGGCCCAACATAATTTTTGTCTGAGTACACTCCTGATTAATTTGCCTTAAAATATTTTGCTATGCGCGATGCGCTACATAAAAAGCAATTGTAGTTGTACCTCTCCTCTACTTCACCCATTCTCTTCTACTCAGCTTCCTATTTGTTTTTGAATCCCCTCTCCATTTTCATGGAATTCAATCATTCCCATTTGCTTGATGCAAATATTTCCTTATTCTCGACTTAGATTAGTTCAGTTTATCTCGATTCAATGGACGGGATCACAGTGTGTTTTGCAGAGGCCAGTCCCACTGCTGTCAATGGGTTTTCCCGTTGATCGTTCCCTCCATCGCTGGGGAACCCGCGACAGGGAATTGCTGTCTGTGGAGCCAGAAGATATTGATGGGAACCACAGAAGATTTCGACCAATGAAAATACTGTCATTATAATTGAGGTTATTTATCAGATCTATCACAACACTGCACATCCTATGAACTATTTTTTGAACTATAGTCACTGTTATGTGAGTAAACACTGCAGCCATATTGAGCAAAGCTGAGTTCCAGAGTTAATTTGTTTTAGGTACTGATCGTTGAGAATGGAATGTTTCCCTGCACACCAAGAGAATTTCCTGCTCTTTTTTCAAGTAGCATAGGATCATTTACATCTACTTGGATCAACCAGAGCAGACAGACTTCGCCACACGTTTTTTAAAAATTAATTCATGGGAAAGTGGGCATCATCAGTTTTCCCCCCATCCCTTGAGCTGCGTGGCCATTTCAGAGTAACACATTGCTGTGGATCTGAAGTCACAAATTTGGAGCAGATGGCAGATTTCTTTCCCGAAAGGGAAGTACTGAGCCAGACGGATTTTTACAACAATCATTTCATAATTATCATTAAACTTAAAATTTCACCATCTGCATGGTGGGATTTAAACCAGAGTATTACCCTGGGTTTCTTGATTATTAGTCCAGTGGCAGTACCGCTATGCCACCGACTCCCCCTTAAGGGCATCATCTCTCATAAAATAGCATTTCTTAAGAATTGCACGAAGGTATCAGACTAGTTTATATACGCAAGCCCTGGAGCGGGGCTCCAATCGGCACCTTGCAAATCAAGAAATGTGAGTTCCACCAACTTGGCGGAGTTGATATTTATTTTACACCAAATCAGGGCTTGTACAAGTTGAATAAAATATTAAAAACATAGATTTGGCATGAATAATGGAATGCTAATTAAATTCAATAAAACATCAATAAAAATTTAACATTTGGTCAGAAAGCCACACAGATCAGAAAGGCCAAAATTCAACAGTTAATTGCTCTCAAGTTCTCACTCCTAGATCACTAACTCGCACTGTAATTTGCGCATATGGTGGGGTGGGGCGACATGGTGGCACAGTGGTTAGCCCCAGTGCTTCACCACACCAGGGACCCAGGTTCACCTCGGGTGTCTGTGTGGAGTTTGCACTTTCTCCGTGTCTGCGTGGGTTTCCTCTGAGTGCTCCTGTTTCCTCGCACAGTCCAAAGATATGCTGGTTAGGTGGATTGGCCATGCTAAATTGCCCTTAGTGTCCAAAGGTTGGGTGGGGATACAAGGCTCGAGCAGGGATTGGGCCTAGTTAGGGTACTCTTTCAAAGGGTCGACACAGACTTGATGAGCCAAATGGTCTCCTTCACTGTAGGAATTTGTTGATATAGAACATCAGATGAGAACAGAATTTGCCTCAGCTGCCCACCATATCAAAACCCCTATCTAGATGAACTACCAGAGGGATGTCTTGACCATGGCATTTTATCCTTCATTTCATTTCATGTCTTGACCATGGCATTTTATCCTTGCAAAAATCAACACCTTATTGACAGGAAAGAGGAAAGATGTACAAATGGTATAACAATGTGCACATTTGAAAATGAGCTCCATACTGAATTGCTGGAGTGTTAGTAATAATCAACTCAATACAACAAATAGAGAGCAATAAAAAATTAAGCCCATTTATAAGAACATAGCCATGGTATTACCTAGAATCTCTGTAATTTATTTTCTTTGTAGAACAGATTACATCACTTCCCTTCGGCATATTTCAAACAAGCAATAGCTTAAATATCTAAAATTATTTGCAATACGCCCCAAAGGGTTTTTCAAAGTAAATTCATTGCAGTGTTAATGTAAGCCTACCTGTGACAATAAAGATTATTTACATTTTACAAATGAGCACTAACAAAGAAATCAAATGAACCAAAAACAATCCAAAACTGTAACCTCAGCGATTCAGTATTTGTTAATGCCAAACTGAGGATGCGATTCTCCAACCTTGTTGCACTCTCGCTCGAGTGAAACGAGGCCGGTGAATAGCGGGAATGGCTAAAAACCAGGCGCCAAACAGTTTGTGATGCAATCGGCTCACTCTGGTCGGCAAAATCGGGATCACGCCTTAGTGTGGCAAGAATCCATTAATCACAAAGCTGCCAACCTTTCCCAACAGAAATCAGTATTCCAGATACCAAAAATCAGTATTTTGGCAGTAAAATCGGTATTTTCATTTCAAAGAAAAATGCCCACCAATCTGAAATACAGCTTTATACCTTTACTGCATAAATCGAAAACACAAATGGAAAATGCAAATCCAACCGTGCAACTGGGCGTAGCACCACCATGCCAACCCCTGGACTGTGTGCACCCGTCCAGGGGCAACCCTTGTCCCTGCCCACCTGACTACCCATAACCACCACCGACTTCAGAGGCCGCTGGCAGTGTGGCTGAAGGCTATCATTAAGAGGGAATTGGCAATCATAGTTAAGTGAAGACTGCACACAACCCACATGGATTCCATGAGTGGGCGGGCCATGTAGCATGTGGGAGTTATTGCCGAGGATCCCAATCAGACAACGATGCCTGGACACTGTGCTGAACACGGAGGAAGGCAAGACCACACACGCAGCAGCTCATATCTGAACATCCAGGGGAAGGGCCACAGCTCCGAGGACATGTCTATGGCCAGAGGGTGGGGGAGTGCCACGGGAGGGGACCAGCGCCAGGTCCAGGTGATGTTATGTGGGTGTCCGGGGTACAGGGTCTGGGGTCCAGTGAGGGACGCCTGCTGCAGCCGGGAGTGCTGAGGGGGGTGGGATCAATGGGGGGGAAATGAAGGGTTCCTGGGTGGGTTCCACCCCTGTTTGTCTGTCTAACACCCTCTCCCAATTCCTTGCAGAAATGGAAGCTATGGCAGGGATTACTGACCCAGCAGAACTTGCCCCAGTGGTGCTGCTGCTAGGCAGAGTGGCCAGACGCCGGAGACAATGGCAGCAGCAGCGGTGTCTGCAGATGCTCGAGGCAACGGCCCACATGGTGGACCCCACCCCACACAGAGGACCCAGCCATCCTTCAGGCCAGGGAGTGACCCAGAGGGGGAAGAGTCCTGCGACAGCCCAGGGTGTACAAGTGTCGCTCGTCATTCGAACAGATGACGGACAGCGCATGCAGCAGGAGGCTCCGCCACAATTCGGGGTCTTGGCACCACATGCAGAAGGAGGACACCCAACCTCTGTGGCCATCAAGGTCACCGCAGCCCTGAACGTTTACACCTCAGGTTCGTTCCAGGGCTCAAGTGGGGACCTGTGAGGCATCTCACAGGTCACAGATGCCCTGTTGCCTGGGTGGAAAACTACATCAACTCTGACATGGACCACGCCCAACAGGATGCCCAGGCAGCAGGTTTCTCCACCATCACCGGGATGCCACAGGTCCAGAATCCAAAATGTGCAGATTAGTTGGATTGGCCATACTACATTGCCTTTAGTGTCCAAAATCACCCTTAGTGCTGGGTGTGGTTACTGGGTTATGGGGATAGGGTGGAGGTGTGGGCTTGGATAGGGTGCTCTTTCCAAGAGGCAGTGCAGACTCGATGGGCCGAATGGCATCCTTCTGCACTGTAAATTCTATGAATTCTATGAGCTACTGGGATTCTGTCGGTACCATCAGCGGGTCACTATTGAAGGTGGGGGGGTTGATGATAACCCACTGAGAGACGAGAGCCGGTGCTCCTCAATCTATGGCATAATCTGACCCATGCCTGTCTGCTGAGTGCTCACTCACACCAATCACCTACACCCGGTGTGTCTGGGGAGGGGGGAGTTGCCTGGACAGATGGGCCAAGGGTTCGGAGGTCAGCCCGCATTGCAGAAGAAAGTGACAGAGGCATCATACTGGTTGCGATCAAGAGTGTTTAATGTGTTTTACAATTCCCCATTCTCCCAATGGTGCCGCATGCCCCCCCCATCCCCCCTCCCCTCAGTGATCCATGATGTGCTTGACCCGCCTAGCTTTACCTTACGCCTAGGTGCCGCCCCAGATTGCACACCAGAGGTGGAGGCAGCCAGCTGCTTACCTCGTCCCGTGGCCTTCGATGCCACTGGTTGGTGTTCTGGGGCTCTGGGTTCAGAGAACCAGGCACACTTGTCGGCGCAGCCTCAGGAGGGGTGGAAGTCGGGGCAGCTGGTGGCTACCGTCGCAACTCCACGGGACGGATATAGGTTGGCACCCAACGCCCCCTCCTCCCTGTTGGTGCCCTTAGGGCTCTCGGGTTCACCTTGGGACAGAGGAGCAGCTAGTTCGAACCCCGGCTGCCCCTGCATCATATGGCTCTGCCAGCCCTGGAGGCATCCAATACCTGCACCATCGTATCGACGCCCTCGCCGATGTTCCTCAGTGACTGGGCCATTCTCTGCAGCGCCTCAGCAATGCCCACCTGCGACTGGGACAAGCTCCTCAGCATCTCGGCCATTTCCATCCGCGAGCAGGACATGTCCCACAGAACCTCATCAAGGTCAGTCTGGTACTGGGTGACATCCCTCAGCGAGTCGGACATTATGCCGAGACCCTCAGCCATGGCGTCACCGACTGCGTGACTCCGTGGACACCTTCACTAATGCTGCCGACGTCGTGCACCAGGCTCTCCACTGAGGTTGCTACCCTTGCAGTGTTGGTGCCACCCATTGCCAGCAACACCTCCTTCGCCCGTAGTCTCTGGTACTCCTCCAATCAGCTATGGATCGGCTGAAGTGTCACTGACATCTCCCTCTGAATGTGCTGACTGCACCCCAAGTCTTCATCAGCTTCGGGATGACCTCTTCCATTGGCTCACCATCGGGTTGGAACCCAGCTGGGTCTTAGGATCCAGCAGACCTCCGACTGCTGTCTCCCCTGGGGGGTTCCTGTCTCCATCTGATGTGCATCCGCTGCAGTGTGCTGCTCACCAGATTGTGCCCCCGAAGCATGTCCATTAACTTTCCCACTGAGATGCATGAACCCGCGCTGGTGGAGGGTGGGGATGACAACTGTGACACCTTGATCACGTCTTCCTCAGAGCTCCCCTCCGAGGTGGTCTCCTGGGAGGCTGGAGAGGGTGCCTCCCAGGATGGGCCTCCGCGTGGGTGACCCGCCCTACCCTTGGCCACCCCAGTCACCTCCAGGGCCCGTTCCTCGAAGGAGTTGAGGAATCTTAAGTCCGGCATCCCTCCACCAGTCTGGGCCCTCTCCAATGATTGCGGGTGAGCTTTTCCTGAGGAGACATGAGAAGGCTTCATTAGCTACAAGCGTGGTTCGAGTGGGGTGTGAAGGAAGGGTTCGCGGTGGGGTCGGTTGGGGTTGAAGGGAGAAGGGTTTGCATGGAGAATTGGGGGGGGGGGGGGTGAATGCTCGTGTGTGGGGCAGAAAGGTCTGGGGGAGGGGTAGATAGAGAAATACAGCACAGAACAGGCCCTTCGGCCCACGATGTTGCGCCGAACTTTTGTCCTAGGTTAATCATAGAATTTTGGACAATTTTTCATGGCCAATCCACCCAACCTGCACATCTTTGGACTGTGGGAGGAAACCGGAGTACCCGGACGAAACCCACGCACACACGGGGAGAATGTGCAGACTCCACACAGACAGTGACCCAAGTCGAAATCGAACTTGGGACCCTGGAGCTGTGAAGCAATTGTGCTATCCACAATGCTATCGTGCTGCCCTTAAGAAGTTAACCTACACTCCATTATTCTACCCTAATCCATGTACCTATCCAATAGCCGCTTGAAGGTCCCTAACGTTTCCGACTCAACTACTTCCACAGGCAGTGCATTCCATGCCCCCACTACTCTCTGGGTAAAGAACCTACCTCTGACATCCCCTCTATATCTTCCACCATTTATCTTAAATTTATGTCCCCTTGTAATGGTGTGTTCCACCCGGGGAAAAAGTCTCTGACTGTCTACTTTATCTATTCCCCTAATCATCTTATAAACCTCTATCAAGTCGTCCCTCATCCTTCTCCGTTCTAATGAGAAAAGGCCTAGCACCCTCAACCTTTCCTCGTATGACCTATTCTCCATTCCAGGCAACATCCTGGTAAATCTCCTTTGCACCTTTTCCAAAGCTTCCACATCCTTCCTAAAATGAGGCAACCAGAACTGCACACAGTACTCCAAATGTGGCCGTACCAAGGTTTTGTACAGCTGCATCATCACCTCACGGCACTTAAATTCAATCCCTCTGCTAATGAACGCTAGCACACCATAGGCCTTCTTCACAGCTCTATCCACTTGAGTGGCAACTTTCAAAGATCTATGAACATAGACCCCAAGATCTCTCTGCTCCTCCACATTGCCAAGAACCCTACCGTTAACAGCTGTATTCCGCATTCATATTTGTCCTTCCAAAATGGACAACCTCACACTTATCAGGGTTAAACTCCATCTGCCACTTCTCAGCCCAGCTCTGCATTCTATCTATGTCTCTTTGAAGCTGACAACAGCCCTCCTCACTATCCACAACTCCACCAATCTTCGTATCATCTGCAAATTTACTAACCCACCCTTCAGCCCCCTCATCCAAGTCGTTAATGAAAATCACAAACAGCAGAGGACCCAGAACTGATCCCTGCGGTACGCCACTGATAACTGGGCTCCAGGCTGAATATTTGCCATCCACCACCACTCTCTGTCTTCTATCGGTTAGCCAGCTTGTTATCCAACTGGCCAAATTTCCCACTATCCCATGCCTCCTTACTTTCTGCACAAGCCTACAATGGGGAACCTTATCAAATGCCTTACTAAAATCCATGTACACTACATCCACTGCTTTACCTTCATCCACATGCTTGGTCACTTCCTCAAAGAAGTCAATAAGACTTGTAAGGCAAGACCTACCCCTCACAAATCCGTGCTGACTATCCCGAATCAAGCAGTGCCTTTCCAGATGCTCAGAAATCCTATCCCTCAGTACCCTTTCCATTACTTTGCCTACCACGGAAGTAAGACTAACTGGCCTGTAATTCCCAGGGTTATCCCTATTCCCTTTTTTGAACAGGGGCACGACATTCGCCACTCTCCAATCCTCTGGTACCACCCCTGTTGACAGCGAGGACGTAAAGATCATTGCCAACGGCTCTGCAATTTCATTTCTTGCTTCCCATAGAATCCTTGGATATATCCCGTCAGGCCCGGGGGACTTGTCTATCCTCAAGTTTTTCAAAACGCGCAACACATCTTCCTTCCTGACAAGTATCTCCTCGAGCTTATCAGTCTGTTTCACACTGTCCTCTCCAACAATATGGCCTCTCTCGTTTGTAAATACTGAAGAAAAATACTTGTTCAAGACCTCTCCTATCTCTTCAGACTCAATACACAATCTCCCGCTACTGTCCTTGATCGGACCTACTCTCGCTCTAGTCATTCTCATATTTCTCACATATGTGTAAAAGGCCTTGGGGTTTTCCTTGATCCTACCTGCCAAAGATTTTTCATGCCCTCTCTTAGCTCTCCTCCTGGCTATCTTGTATCCCTCCAGCGCCCTGTCTGAACCTTGTTTCTTCAGCCTTACATAAGTCTCCTTCTTCCTCTTAACAAGACATTCAACCTCTCGTCAACCATGGTTCCCTCACTCGACCATCTCTTCCCTGCCTGACAGGGACATACATATCAAAGACACGCAGTACCTGTTCCTTGAACAAGTTCCACATTTCACTTGTGCCCTTCCCTGACAGCCTATGTTCCCAACTTCTGCACTTCATTTCTTGTCTGACAGCATTGTATTTACCCTTCCCCCAATTATAAACCTTGCCCTGTTGCACGCACCTATCCCTCTCCATAACTAAAGTGAAAGTCACAGAATTGTGGTCACTACCTCCACCAAAATGCTCCCCCACTAACAAATCTATCACCTGCCCTGGTTCATTACCAAGTACTAAATCCAATATGGCCTCCCCTCTGGTCGGACAATCTACATACTGTGTTAGAAAAGCTTCCTGGACACACTGCACAAACACTACCCCATCCAAACTATTTGAGCTAAAGAGTTTCCACTCAATGTTTGGGAAGTTGAAGTCACCCATGACTACTACCCTGTGACTTCTGCACCTTTCCAAAATCTGTTCCTCCACATCTCTGCTGCTATTGGGGGGCCTATAGAAAACTCCCAACAAGGTGACTGCTCCTTTCCTATTTCTGACTTCAACCCATATTACCTCAGTAGGCAGATCCCCCTCGAACTGCCTTTCTGCAGCTGTTATACTATCTCTAATTAACAATGCCACCCCCCCCCCCCACCTCTTTTACCATCCTCCCTAATCTTGTTGAAACATCTATAACCAGGGACCTCCAACAACCATTTCTGCCCCTCTTCTATCCAAGTTTCCGTGATGGCCACCACATCGTAGTCCCAAGTACCGATCCATGCCTTAAGTTCACCCACCTTATTCCTGATGCTTCTTGCATTAAAGTATACACACTTCAACCCATCTCCTTGCCTGCAAGTACTCTCCTTTGTCAGTGTTACCTTCCCCACTGCATCACTACGTGCTTTGGCGTCCTGAATATCGGCTTCCTTTGTTGCTGGACTACAGATCCAGTTCCCATTCCCCTGCCAAATTAGTTTAAACCCTCCCGAAGAGTATTAGAAAACCTCCCCCCCAGGATATTGGTGCCCCTCTGGTTCAGATGCAACCTGTCCTGCTTGTACAGGTCCCACCTTCCCCAGAATGCGCTCCAATTATCCAAATACCTGAAGCCCTCCCTCCTACACCATTCCTGCAGCCACGTGTTCAACTGCACTCTCTCCCTATTCCTAGCCTCGCTATCATGTGGCACCGGCAACAAACCAGAGATGACAACTCTGTCTGTCCTGGCCTTTAACTTCCAGCCTAACTCCCTAAACTTGTTTATTACCTCCACACCCTTTTTCCTACCTACATCGTTGGTACCAATGTGCACCACAACTTCTGGCTGCTCACCCTCCCCCTTCAGGATCCTGAAGACACTGCCCGGTTTAGGTCGTTAACCGCTTTTCAACACTGGAGGCCAGTCCTCCTGATCACACTCTCAGAGCTTACAGCCGCTGCCACTTCATCCCAGGCAGCAGTGGCTGCTGCAGTGTGGCTCACCTTCCGGGTAACAGGAAAACTCTCCCAGCCTCCCCAGGTTCGCATCACCGAATCTTGGGACTGGTCTCCTCAGTGCCATTGTTGCGAGCTGACTGGGGTTGGTGGAGCAAGTGCTGCTCAACCTTGTTAGTGGGGGTCTGGCCAGCATAGTCCTGGCGAATTGTAGGGGCAGCAGGGTAGCATGGTGGTTAGCATAAATGCTTCACAGCTCCAGGGTCCCAGGTTCGATTCCCAGCTGGGTCACTGTCTGTGTGGAGTCTGCACGTCCTCCCCCTGTGTGCGTGGGTTTCCTCCGGGTGCTCCGGTTTCCTCCCACCAGTCCAAAGATGTGCGGGTTAGGTGGATTGGCCATGCTAAATTGCCCATAGTGTCCTAATAAAAGTAGGGTTAAGGGGGAGGTTGTTGGGTTACGGGTATAGGGTGGATACGTGGGTTTGAGTAGGGTGATCATGGCTCGGCACAACATTGAGGGCCGAAGGGCCTGTTCTGTGCTGTACTGTTCTATGTATGGTGAGCCTTCAGTGGTGGCGAGAAGCTGTGGAGCCTTGTTAAGTAGACCAATTAACATTGAATAGCATTCACTCAATATCCAATTCTCAGAAGCAAATAAGAAAAGACTAAACAAAGACTAAACATAGAACATAGAACAGTACAGCACAGAACAGGCCCTTCGGCCCTCAATGTTGTGCCGAGCCATGATCACCCTCCTCAAACCCACGTATCCACCCTATACCCTATACCCGTAACCCAACAACCCCCCCCCCCCCCCCCCCAACCTTACTTTTACTAAATTAAAATGCCACTTCAAATGTTTAACTGGTGAAGCATGTTAATTTTCAATTGAAGCACTGTGGCAATGAAATGAAGAAAACCAATTGCTCAAGGGAGATGGAAGTAGCTAGCAGTTGCTCAGGGAGGTGGATGGAACCCGCTGGCCCAGAGAAAGGAACATTTTGAGGTATTTCCTATTTAAATCTTTGCGAGAGTACAATAATGACTATGCAAGATAGAAGCTGGTTACTACCTTCTTCTTTCCAAACGATTTCACTGGCTCTCGAATTACAAAATAATTTTAACTGTTTCATGCTTACAAAACAATGAAAATTAAAAGAGTGCAAATTATAAATTTGAAACACGCATTTCGTATAAAAATCAATGAATTGTGAAAAAAATGAAATGAAAAAAATGAAAATCGCTTATTGTCACGAGTAGACTTCAATGAAGTTACTATGAAAAGTCCCTAGTCGCCACATTCCAGCGCCTGTCCGGGGAGGCTGGTACGGGAATCGAACCATGCTGCTGGCCTGCTTTAAAAGCCAGCGATTTAGCCCAGTGAGCTAAACCAGCCCCTAATTGTTTATCATATAATGGTAGAATCTTCATCCATATTATATTCAGCTATTATTTATTGAAACCGTGCACCCCTCACTGGTCAAATATACTTAAAAAAATATTCTAGCTTATTTTTATCAACTGTTGATAAACTGTGATATTTAGTAGCCAAAAATAAAGCAACTGTTTTAGGTAAATAGCGGGGTAGATACAGATCACACACTGAATTAACTAAGATTTACCTTCATTGCCTATTGGGTAGGGTTAAGTTTCTATTTTTTGGATGATGGTGCCAAACATACTACATCTAATTTACTACGCATTTTCTGAATCATTCCATCATCTAAAAACTATTTTCTACTTTTTAGGACAATTTGGAAATTTCTATTGTTCAGCTGAAAAACAGAGACTTTAAAGTTTGGATTAATCACTACAAGACACTGGAAAAAGAACAAAAATCAACATGCACATCAAAACAAACAAATTATAAAAAAACATTGTGTGCAATGGTACTTTATTTTCTCCAAATCTGCAGTAACCCACATCTGCCACAGAGCTAATCTAAAACATATGTCTGACCATTGAAAACAAAAATCATGGGTCTGAATCCCCAATGTGTTATTACAACATGACGAAGTGTGAGTAGCAATTTCTTAAAAGGGAAAGTCCACTGACCACATTTCAAAAACTTGAAATATTTTACTGCAACTGCTTTTTTCTGAATACAATTGATTTTACTAATACAAATGCATATGGATCATAAAACTTTGAAATAAACACAATGATAAACTCTTCAGTGTTTCCAGTTATAACACTGCAAATTGCACATTTACACAAGATCTTTTCAAATTTATACAACATTAGCAGAAGTGGAGACCAAGGAGATATTTTGCATATAAAATGACTTTGCACGCAGAGCGCTGATTAGTAACATGCAAATGTTTATTAACCAATTTCACCACTATCATTCAAAATTTCCAACCAGCATTCATCAATTTCACTATCAGCAGATGGCATCCACAGCAATCTAATTGTTGACTAGCTTAAGGATAGTATTTAAAGAGGCATGTCTTCATACGACAAACTGTTTCATGTTCATCATTAGGCTCTTAATTCCAGATTTTTTTATTGAATTCAAACTCCACACCTAGATTTGAACCTAGCTACCCAAAGCAGTACCCCAGGACTCTGGATTACTAGCCCTGTGACAATACCACTAAGCCACCACCTCCCCCTGGGCCCAAACATCTCCAGATGCCTCATCAATGAGCTTCCTTCCATCATAAGGTATGATGTGGCTCCTTAGGCAGCACCTTCCAAACACAACCACTGCCATCTAGAAGGACAAGGACAGCAGACACATGGGAACCCCACCACCTGAAAGTTCCACTCCAAGCCACTCACCAGCCTGATTTGGAAATTGCAGGGAGATGAACCAGAAATGTCCTGAAGCATTTTGCAACGGTGACATACTTGAGTGATGTATATTAAATTTGTATCAGTGCTTTCACTATAAAACAAAGATTTAATTGAATCATTTTGCCAAGATGGTGAGTGCCCTTTTAAGAACCTCATCTCAGGGAGCCAAGCAACAGGTATCCAGTGTAGGCATATGTATGTGATATATGATAATACTCCAATCCTTATTCACACATTCTTAGGCATAAAATCAAAATTCAGCTTAGCTTATTCCTTTTTTAACTATATCCACCCAGTTTAGCTTTATCACAAATTGAAGCCATTTTGGGTGCACAGACACAGAAATGATGAAGAACTGACTCCCACTCACATTAAAACACTTCCCAGGGAGAGCAACTTTGCATATTCCCATGTGCAGGTCTCTTGCACTGACCTTAATACTATCTATATTGCTATGCAGTTGACAGCATGGCTGTATGACCAGCTGCACATCACAAATCATGGATACCATTATAGGGGCAGTAACTGCAATATAACTGCAGGCCACAACTCTCGTTGGTTTGTGGCAGAATCTGATTTATATTACTGCAAATATGCTTTTCAACAAATATGCTTTTGGTACTTGAATGAGATTACATTCAGTGTGACAAAGAATTAACCCAACAAATATTCGCAAAAACACTTCAACCTTTTTCTAAAGCACTTTGGCAATTGTGTACCAGAATAGTTACAAGCCATTATTGTTTCCTATGGGTGTATATTTCTGTCCTCGATAGTAAGGTCCTATGCCACATCATTCTCCTTTCTCTCTCCTTCAGGTTCTGGTCCAACACATCATTCCTCCCTTGGGTTTTTGTCACACAAAGCATGATTAATCTCTCTCTTCCTCTAAAGATCTGATTTCACCATCTTTCTTTCAAAGCGATGCTACCTTGCAGGCCCGAGTTCTGTGCAGCAGTGTCTCTGCAACTGAACTCCAACATTGATTATCAAGTAGTTTCCACTTAAAAGTTAAGCACACGATACGCAGTAAAACTGAAAGGAAGTGATATCAAATCAACATTTGCACCCAGTAGACCACATGGATTTGAGTATTGTGCACTGCTTTATCTTTGGATTGATTGCAGATTAATTTTAACCTGTGCAAAACACAAACTCTCAACATTTACAAATCGTCCTGATGCTCTGCTGAGTCTTAATTTAATACCTCAGCCCTTTTCAAAGATTCTTCACAAGCAGTTATGGGGTCATTGAGCAAGAGTTCTGTTTGTATATTTAAGGGTGTAGGCATAGAAAACTTCACTTTGAGAGAGTCTTGGCTCAGTGAGCGCATTCTCATTTAAACCAGAAGGTTAGGTTCAATCTCCACTCCAGAGACTTGAGCACATAATCCAACATGACACTTCAAGTGAAGCACGAGAGGGAAGGCTGCACTGTTGGAGATACTGTCTTTGTGATGAAATAATTAAACCAAAGACCTGCTTGCTACTAAAGATGTGTTCCCAGTGTTCTGATCAATATTTATCCCTGCTGTCTGTGGGGGGCTTGTTGCGTGCAAATAGGCTGCCACATTTCCGACATTAACGCAGTCACTTCAAACGGTATTTCCCTGCCTGTGAAGCTCAGAATATCCTGAAGTCCTGGAAGGCATTATATAACTTCAAATATAATTTCAAACAGCGGAGCACAGTGTAACTCTTCACTATTTGCTTGCATTTCACTAAAGAAATATCACACAGATGCCAAAAAAATAGGTACAATATAACCACACTATCTACCTCTCCAGTTAGCTGATGTTCCTCCTTCATCTGTTGCTTAGTTCCGTCATTGCCATGCCTGTCTAGGTCACTGACCATTTCAGAACTTTCAGCAGAACTTCTTAAAAATATAAACTCACAATCCGCAATTTAATAAAAGTGAAAAGAGCAGTTCTTACCCATGATATACTATCCAAGTAGGTAACACAAATCGATAGCCAATAACAATCACAGATGCCCCCAGCAGATGCATTTTAATTTTAGTTCAGCTGTGTACCCCACGCAAAGCCCAATGTTAGGACAATGATGGAACTGACTGCCGTCGCTTTCATTAAATGAAAACTCAAAGCAATCGGCCACTCGTCGGCCGCTACTCCCTAACGTGCCCAGGTCCCTAACTGGATACTAGGCGATTCCCATTTCTGGCAATAAGATATTTTGCAATCGATCAGTCAAGGTGCTTCTTAAAGATAACGCGGTGTCTCCTGTTTATCCCCTGCACCAGACAGGGTAAAAGTCTTAACAACTTAAAACTGCTCTCTCGCACAACTAACAGAAAGTCCTTTCGGAAATAGAAACTGTGTTACTGGAGCAAAGGTTTCCACAGTTACAAACTGACAAGCTTATCGATGGAGATCAGACACACGTCAAGTGCAAACATTTAACAAAAATGCTATTTCGCGCACTTTTCCCCCACGACATGCAGCTTTCAGCCTCGCACAACCCGGTGCCAATAAAACCCGTCTCTGCAAAGATATACCGGGGAGGGCAGATGGGCCACGTGAAAGATGTCAGAGACCACCACAAATCCCCTCACACGGTGCAGGCTGCCCAACTTTCCCCCAGCAACTTGCCCCAGCCCCTGGTAACTTGCCCCCAGCCCCTGGTAACTTGCCCCAGCCCCTGGTAACTTGCCCCCAGCCCCTGGTAACTTGCCCCCAGCCCCTGGTAACTTGTCCCCAGCCTCCTGCCGCGTTCCCATCAAAGTCTCTCCATCAGACGGAGGATGGTCACCTACCTCGAGCTGTCAAAGGGATGCAGCGGAAAACACGTCTGCAGCAAGGCCCCGGTCGGCAGACCCCCGCCCCCCAGATTTATTAACTCTGACACTTGGGCGTTTGAAAGGAAAATAAAAGCGGCGGCGTCCCACACCTGGCGAGAGGATGTCAGCTTGGCCCCTGGCAGCGGCTGCAGCGACGGGATCTCTCTCTGTCTCTGAGCTCGCTTCCCTCCCCAAACCCCCCGCCTCTTCACACTGACCAACAGGCAGCCTGTGCGCATGCTCCACTCGCCCCGCCCCACCCCCCCCCGCCCGCCCCCCCCCATCGCCCCGCCCCCATCGCCCCGCCCCCCCGATCGCCCCCGCCCCCCCGATCGCCCCGCCCCCCGATCCCCCGCCCCCCGATCGCCCCGCCCCCCCCCGATCGCCCCGCCCCGCCCCCCGCCGATCGCCCCGCCCCCCCCCCCCCCCGATCGCCCCCCCCCCCGATCGCCCCCCCGCCCCCCCTCCCGATCAGCCCCGCCCCCCGCCGGACCACCCCGGCCCGCTGATAACCCCGCCCACCGTCAGACCGCCCCGCCCCCTGATAACCCCGCCCCCCGATCACGCCGCCAGATCGCCCCTCCTACCCTGACCGCCCCGCTCACCCGCCTGACCCGCCCCCCTTCTTAGACGGCCCCGCCCCCGCCAGGACGCCCCGCCCCCCGCCAGATCGCCCCGCCCCCCGCAGCCAGGCCGCTGATGGGAGGATCCGGTGCCGTCCTGCAGCAAACGCACCGAATGTGAGCTGCTCGAAGCCTGAGTCCAATTCCACAGCCGCTTCGATATTTCCGCAAAAGGAACAAACAGTAAGATCAGGTTGTGCCCTACTCAAGTGTCAGAGACCACTCGCAAATTAGTAAGCACGTTAGCATTTTTACCTGGAGAATTGTACTTACCACAAAGACCAGGCTGAAGCATTTGCAACCATCTTCAATCAGCCCCCTTCTGAGGACCCCAGCATTACGGTCTTCAGCCAATTGGATTCACTCCATGTGATATCAAGAAAAGGCTAAAGGCACTGCAAACACTATCGACCCTGACAACATTCTGGCAATAGTACTCAAGACTTGTGCTCCAGAACCAGCTGAGCCCCTATAGCCAAGCTGTTCTAGTACAGCTACAACCCTAGCATGCGCTTGATAGTGTGGAAAGTTCCCCCGTATGTCCTGTTCGCAAAAAGCAGGACAAATTTAACCCAGCCAGTTACTGCCCCATCTCGATCATCTGTAAAATGAACATCAGCAAAGAAGGTGTCATCGACTGTTATCAAGCAGCCCTTACACAACAATAATCTGTTCACTCTCAGTTTGGGATCTGCAGGGCCACTGAGCTCCTGATGTCATTACATCCTTAGTCTAAACATGGACAAAAGAGCTGAACTTAAGGTGAGGTACTGTGTACGTTCCACTGTCCGCATGAAAATATGTTTCACTGTACTTTGATATCTATCTACCTAGATGAAGGTTACTGCCCATAACATCATGGCAGCATTTGACTGACAGGTAGCAAGCATCAAAGAATGCTAGCAAAACTGGTCAATTGTCATCAGAGGAATTCTTCACTGGTTGGAGTCACACCTAGCACAAAGGAATGTTGTTACTGGAACTCAGCTATCATTCGCAGGGCATAACTGCAGGAGTTCCTCAGGGTAGGACAACTATCCGAACTATCTTCAGTTGCTTCTCATCAATAGTGTTTCCTCCATCATAAGATCAGAAGTAGGGATGTCCACTGATGATTATACAATGATCAGTATCATTCACAGTTCCTCAGTCCATATGTAGCAACTTTCAGTCTTGCATTGATAAGTGTCAAGTAACATTTGTGCCACACAAGTGCCAGGCTAGGACCATCTTCAATTAGAGGTAATCTAACCATCTATGCTTGACATTCAATGGTATTATCATTGCTGAATCTCCCACTATCAACATTTTGGGGATTATTTCTGACTAGAAACTGAACTGGACCAACCATATATATATTGTGGTTACAAGAGCAGGTCAGAGGCTGGGAATTCTGAGACAAGGGTGGCATTGTGGTTAGCACTACTGCTTCACAGCGCCAGGGATCTCGGTTCAATTCTGGCCCAGTGACTGCCTGTATGGTTTTTGCACTTTCTCCCAGTGTCTGCGTGGGTTTACTCCGGGTGCTCCAGTTTCCTCCCACAGCCCAAAGAGGTGCAGGTTAGGTGGATTGACTGTGCTAAATTGTCCAAAGTTTGGTTGGGGTTGCAGGGATAGGGTGGGGTAGTGGGCCGAGGTTCAGGTGCTCTTTCAGAGGATCGGTGCAGACTTGATAGACCAAAATGGTCTCCTTCTGCACTGTAGGAATTTATGATTCTGAAGTAATTCACCTGTCTCCCCAAAGCCTTTCCACCATCTACAAAGCATTGTGGGGGGTATTTACAGCATACAGACTGTAGCAATCCAAGAAGGCAGTTTCGCCGCGACCTTCTCAAGGACAATCAAGGATGAGCAACAAATATTGGCCTCGCCAGCAAAGGCTACGCCCTGCAAAGAATAAAAAAGAGGAGGGTGGGGGCAAATGTTGAATTAAGATTTTGGAGAGTAAGGAGATTGCTTAAGCAATGCATTATGCAATAAACTTCTCACTTTGGTATGAGACTGATACATTTTGTTATATAACTATCAGCTATTTTGAAATATGAAAATAAACACTCCATGAAGGAATATTTTGCTGTTACATATCTGAGCATTTTCATCCACACAATGAAGATTGTAATGTACAAGAAATTGTACTGCATTAAATTCAATGGGCTATTATTCTGTCCACGTAAATATTTCATTCCACTGATTTCTGAGCTCCCATTACTCTGGCACTTCCAGTTTGGTGTCATCTTCACCAATTTGCATTAAATTTTTGAATCCAAATCATTGATTTAAATTAGAAATTGTCGGCCCAACGTTCAAACCTTTCCACCACTCATTACACCCCTCTACCATCTTGACATAACTTATTTGACAAGTAGCTTTTGTTTTCCACCCTCCGCTAATTTCCTATCCAAGTCTTGAATGCCACAGTTTTGAATTTAACTGGTTGGTTTATGTGTCTGTCAAATGCTTTTTATAAATCCCGGTAAATCATATGTGAGGTGATATCTCTGTCCATTGTATTTTCTTTGAAACCAAGGTGGTTGTCCATCCAGGAACCTCTGCTTCCAAATCCACAATGGGAACGGTTTACTGGATTGGGATAATCCCTATTTACACTTGATAAATGATTCTATTATTAACATAAAACTAGTGGGTCTATAGTTTCCTGTTTGTTTTTTGTTATCCTTTATAAATATGGAAATTACTTATGCTGATTTCCGTTCTACTGGTTTATAAATCTGCTCCAAACATATTAAGGGTCAATTTAGCGTGGCCAATCCACCTACCCTGCACATCTTTAGGTTGAGGGGGCAAAACCCATGCAAGCATGGGAAGAATGTGACCCAGAGCCAGGATCGAACCTGGGACCTCGGCGCCGTGAGACTGCAGTGCTACCCACTGCGCCACCGTGCTGCCTCATATTAAGTATTCCTGATAATTTTCTATTTTAAGCAAGGTTAACTAATCTAGGACTTACATCTCATTTATAAAAGATTGTCTCTTCAATGTGCATGTTACTCACATATTTGGTTGTGAATACTGGGAGAAAATAGTCAGCAGTGGCTGAGTCAGATTCAAATTGCACACCAGAGACCCAAACATAAAATCCAAACTGATGCTCCAATGCAACACTGAGGGAATACTGGCCTGTCGTCTTATAGATCAAACTTTAAATGGAGGGTCCATCTGCCATTTTGAGTGGAACTGAAATAATCTAGAGTACTATTTCAAAGAATATGAGTTCTCTCAGGTGTTCTGACCAATAACACTTTTGAAGTATTTAATTGGCTATAAGGTAGTTTGGGAGGTTTCGAGATCATGAATGGTACTGAGTAAATGCAAGTTCACCTTTTGTTAAATAATATGCACTATCTTGTGTTCATCCTCTGATTCAAGTCCTTAGGGCTGGTTTAGCTCAGTGGGCTAGACAGCTGGTTTGTGATGCAGAACTAAGTCCAGCAGCGCAGGTTCAATTCCCGTACCAGTTTACCTGAACAGGCACCAGAATGTGGCGACTAGGGGCATTTCACAGTAACTTCATACTTGTGACAATAAAAGATTATTATTATGTGCTGTTCACGGCTCTTGCTCCTTCTCTTCCTGTTGGAATACTGAAAGTGCTGCAGTACTATTACATTTTGAATTTACAACACTGCTGATCGGGTGCAGATGCATTATCCTGACATTCGTCTGGAGTTTGGGGCTTCCAATCGACCAAAGTGCTGCTGCTTTAAAAATATAAGGCCACGAGGACAAGAGTACAAGAGTAAAATGTGTATCTTCAAGGAGGTTTTTTTTTTACTAACAAATCGGGAGAAGTATGTAACTAAGAAAGTACTCCTCATAAACTGGACCCATCAGACCCCTTGTACTGAAAGGGAATTTACAGAGTCAGTTCTCTTAGCTGATCTGTAGAGTTCGAGGCTGGATAACCGAATAGCAATAAGACCATAAGACATAGGAGCAGAAATAGGCCATTCAGCCCACTGAGTCTGCTCCACCATTCAATGAGATCATGACTTATCTGATATAATAATCATCAATTCCACTTTCCTGCCTTATCCCCATAACTCTTGATTCCCTTACTGATTAAAAATCTATCTCAGTCTTGAACATACGTAACAGCCAGCCTCTGTAGCCCTCTGCTATAAAGAATTCCAGAGATTCAAATTCACTACCCACCGAGAGAAGAAGGTCTTCCTCGTCTCTGTCTTAACTAGGTGACCCCTTACTCTGAGATTATGACCTCTGTCCCTAGACTCTCCCAAAAGGGCAAACAACCTCTTAGCATCTACCAAGCCGCCTGAGAATCCTACATGTTTCAATCAGGTTGCCTCTTAATAGTCGTCACAACAATTCTATGTATTTTCTTAGGACTGGGCAAAATAATGACCAGTGATTTATGGAATGTCAGTACAACCTCGTTAGACCTGAGCTCCACAATTTACAATCTAACATTTGCTAATTGCTGACATGCCATAGGGTTGGCGTTTTCAACATTTGGTTAGGGAAGACCCTGAATATTTTCTCTAGTTTTCATCTATTAAACTATAATCAGTATTTCATGATGTAGTAATATACCAGGGCACATGTTCAGAGTTGAAAGGCAGATATATATTGCTGAAAATTGAAAAATCAAATTGCAGTATAAATTTTTGTTCCCTTTGAGATTTTCTTGAAAATTTGTCCTGATGAAGGCAAGGTTAAAAGCTTAGGCAGCATTTCTCTTTTTACAGCAATACCCAAGTTCTGTACTACCAAGGGACTTGTAGGTGTATATGTTTAACTTTTTAATTGAAACTCAAGATGCCCCTCTGCCAACAGGGAAGATAAAATGACAATGATGTAATGGAACACAGGCAATGTGTCCCAAGACATCTTTGTCATTTAATTTCCCTTGCTTTCTCACCTCTTTTGCTCCACCTGCCCTTCTCTGACACCCCCCTTTTGAACTGCACAAACCCCACCATATTTCCACCTCTTGATCAGTTTCTCTCTCCACACACATTGCTGCGTTTCCCCAGCATTTCTGCTTTTATTTCAGATTTCCAGGATCAACTGTATTTTACTCTATCCCGTTATGCAATATATTCAATCCTGCTTTTAAGAAAGTCGCACCCAGTATTTTCCAATACAAGTAAGGATTAAAACATAGATGAAACGTAGCATAGTGGGGGAAGCACGGTAGCATAGTGGGGCAGCACGTTAGCATAGTGGTTAGCACTGTGGCTTCACAGCATCAGGGTCCCAGGTTAAATTCCCCGCTGGGTCACTGTGCGGAGTCTGCACGTTCTCCCCGTGTCTGCGTGGGATTCCTCCGGGTGCTCCCGTTTCCTCCCACAGTCCAAAGACGTGCAGGTTAGGAGGATTGGCCATGCTAAACTGCCCTTAGTGCCCAAAAAGGGGTTATTGGGTTCGGGGGATAGGGTGGAAGTGGGTCGGTGCAAAGAAGATGGGCCAAATGGTCTCCTTCTGCATTGTATGTTCTTATGTTCTATGAAACATAGTGAGGAAAATATCTGTTAAAAGCAGAAGTACTCTGGGAATCTTGAAAGTTCTTCGCACGGTAAACTATTAGCTCCCCCACCGCCCGCCCCCTCCTCTCAAGCACATTCACTTTCACAAAAAAGTAGTTGAGTTCTATTTTGCGTCCGCAAGAATTATTCCATGTGTTGTAGAAACTAACCAAGGGAAACAACACGCGCCCAGGCAAGCTGAGTACACGGGGCATTGATCAAAACACCCATTGAACACAGTTGCAAAAAAGGAATCAGCTACATAACGCGTCATTGTAACAAAATTTACCGTCTGAAGTAATGGAAAACATCAACTAAAAATAATCTCAAGCTATCACATGGTTACATTGTTGTACCACTTTCCTAACTTGCCAGCCGAGTGTTTGGGAGAAAAATCCTAAACTTCTGACGATTCTAAACTTGGTTTAAAGTTACAAGATCTTATTTCACTCATTTCAAACCATATTTAAACAGTAGTAATGTAACTTGAATAGGTTCGGGTACACGTTAGATCGTAAGATATAGAAAATCAAACTGATAAAAAATCAAAATGTATAAACACAAATATGAACCATGATTTTTTTTAAACCTGCATTAGTGCCCGAGCAACTAACGTTTGTCGCTGTTCGCTTTTTAAGGTATGAATTACCTGTAAACAGTTGTGAAATCCAGGTTCCGGTTGTAGCTGTTGAGCCTATATTTATGTTTTAAATTTTTAGCAGCTCTTTATAGAGAGCTGCTGGAAGAAAACACATCCCACAGTTGATGTCACTTCGCGGTTTGGACAAATCAGGGCAGTCAAACAAACGGTGCATCGGGCGGATAAGATTGGGGAGTCTGGGCAGGGTGAAGAGTAGTGTATAGCTGCCATCTCCTGGAAAAGAAATGCAATGCAAGTCACTCCTTTGCCCGTTGGTTACCATTCTGCTGCACATAGAAAAGGGCGCTGAATATTTTAAGAATCCCTCACCCAATTTTGTTTGTGCTGGGCATGAAGAAAATCAATTGATTAGTTATTTATCCAAACTCCCCTCCCCCTTCGACGAAAGCGAATAATTTGAAGAATACTCCCACTGATACTTCCACCAGTTTATCAATGTCAATATTAGTAATTAGGTTAATAATTAGGTTACAGGGCGGCACGGTGGCCTAGTGGTTAGCACAACCACCTCACGGCGCTGAGGTCCCAGGTTCGATCCCGGCTCTGGGTCACTGTCTGTGTGAAGTTTGTACATTCTCTCCGTGCCTGCGTGGGTTTCGCCCCCACAACCCAAAAATGTGCAGAGTAGGTGGATTGGCCACGCTAAATTGCCCCTTAATTGGAAAAAATAATTGGGTAATCTAAATTTATTTAAAAAAAAATTAGGTTACATTTCTTGTTTGTGGCATTACGTAATGAGCGTTTTTAAGGACGAGAAGACAATTATTGTCGTGCACTGTTGCTCGTTCTAGGTGAGTGTGCTTAACACTCAATTTGGCTCTGTTTCGTTACTTAGCTCTGGAGTCGCCAGGTATCGTTAAGATACCGCCACAAGCTTCAAGGTCAAGTTCAAAGCAATAAAACCATACACCAATTAGTAAGTTCAAACAACTGAGTTTATTATAATACAATTATAATACTACCCATGCACACGCTAAGATGATTAAACTATTCCTACCGCTAAATAAACCAATACTTATCTCGAAGGGAACTGCCGGATCAGGGGACAAGGTCTGCTGTGGTCTGCAGACTTCAGGTTGGTACGGGTTAAAAAGGGGTCAGGAGTGTCTATCTCTGGTAGCGATCGTTGTGAGACTTACTTGCTGGCGGCTGCTGTCCCAAACCTCTCCTCTCTCTCGTTCAAGGTCTTCATGGCAAAAGCTGGTCGAGATGCTGGTCCAGAGAGGAGGGCTGGTTAAGAAGAATGAACTAAGTGTGGGACCTGTCTTTTATAGGTCCCAGGGCTTCGCGCCCTTTTGGGCGGACCCTTTTCCTGCTGGGAATCGATTGGGTCTCTTCCCAATCGATATGTTTGAATCCCCCCAATACTGAGGCTGTTCCTTGGCTACTGGGCGGGCCTTCAGGTGCTTTGTTTTCGAACCCCGCTGGTGCGGGGTGTCTGGTTTCCCATACACTGTTGCAATCACTTCCCCATTTGTGTCCATTGTCCCTGGGATCGTTCCATTGCTATGTTAACTATCCCGGAGATTGCCTCATTAGTATGCGGAATGTTCGTTTCGGTGCTGTCTGCTCTCTTAGCAGACAGAATACACATTGGCTTGGTGCAGCCTGCTTGTGCTGTTAACATTGTCCATTTTAACCTGCAAGCTTTGCGTTCCTCCATTTTGTATTGAGGGAATGGCCAACACTCGGTGGCTACAGCACCCATTAAACATAAACATCGCAAATATTACAATTAATCTTTAATAGTGTCACAAGTAGGCTTACATTAACACTGCAATAAAGTTACTGTGAAAATTGTTAACAATGCACCTTTAATTAATATTTTGTTCACAATCATTTAATTTGTTAATTTTCTTTTTTTTAATTAATGTTTTTATTTGTTTTCACATTTTATATTACATATTTCAGGCGATAAATTACAAGTTTCATCTCCATGTGTAGTATCATTTCATTTCATCTTACAAAAGCAATCGAGGCAAAATTAGAATGACAAAGGAGAGATATCCCAAAGAGCGAGAAAATCAAAACCCACACAAACAAGGATCATTATACATATGGGCGGAACGGTAGCACATTGCTTATTAGTTAGCACTGGGTCTTATAAGTAAGCACTGTTGCTTCACAGAGCCAGAGTGCCATGTTCGATTCCCGGCTTGGGTCACTGTCTGACTGTCTGTGCGGAGACTGCACGTTTTCCCTGTTTCTACATGGGTTTCCTCCGGGTGCTCCGGTTTCCTCCCACAAGTCCCGAAAGACGTACTGTTAGGTCATTTGGACATTCTGAATTCTCCCTCAGTGTACCTGAACAGGTGCCGGAATGTGGCGACTAGGGGATTTTCACAGTAACTTAATTGCAGTGTTAATGTAAGCCTACTTGTGACAATAAAGATTATTATTATTATTTCCATCTGCCTGTTTTTTTCTCCCCTCAGTGGCTGTGGGCCCCATTTGGCCAGTCTGCCTCAGTTGCCCTGTCTGTTGTTGGCCCCAGTCTGTATTTCCATGTTTTGCTGCTCCCTCGGGTTCTCCGTTTGCTCCCCCCCCCCTCCGCTTTCCTACCCCCTTCCTTTCCTTTGTGACCTGAGGCTCGTCTGTGTATTCCCCCCCCCCCCCCCCCCCCCCCAGTCCCATTCCGTTGGCTGTTGGTTACAAATAGGTCCTAGAACAAGTTGGTGAATGGCTTCCACGTCTTGTGGAATCCCTCTTCCGACCCTCGGATGGCGAATTTGATTTAATCCAGTTGGGGAAATTCCGACAGGTCTGCCAGCCAGTCTTCAGCTTTAGGTGGTGCTGCTAATCACCAGCCGAGAATGATTCTCTGGCAGACAATTAGGGAGGCAAAGGCAAGGGGTTGGCAAGGGGTTGGCTTCCCCCCCCCCCCCCCCCCCCCCCCCCCATGAAGAGTTCTTGCTGGTCTGATACCCTAAAAACTGCCACTTTTGGCCTTGGCTCCCCCTCATCGCCACAACTTGGACCTTGCCTTAAAGAAGGCTGTCCAGAACTCGATAAGTCTGGGGCATGCCCTGAACATGTGGGTGTGGTTGGCTGGGCCTCTCTGGCACCGTTCACATTTGCCCTCCACCTCTAAGAAGAACCTGCTCATTCAGGTTCTGGTTTCGTCCAGTCTGTGCCCAACTTTCAGCTGCATTAGGCAGGAGGAGGTGAGGTTTGCCCTATTCAGTGCTTCACTCCAAAGTCAACACCCTATTTCTATTTCTAGTTCCTCCTCCCATTTTTCCAGTGCTTCATCCAGAGGGGAATGTAGTAGTCGCCGTACAGGTCCCCACAGTTTCCCCTCCCTAAGTCGCCCACATCCAACAGTTCCTCTATCAATAAATGTTTCAGCGTCCGTGAGTATGATACCGTCTCCTTGCAGAGAAAGTTTTTAACTTGTAGCTGTTGTGACACATTCTCTTTGGGCAGTTGTAGCCTCTGTCAGTTCCGCTAACGTCGCTCGTCTGTCCTCCGTATAAAAGTCCTAACCGTCAATGTCCCCCCCCGTCCTGTCTCCACCTTTTAAAGGTGGCATCCATTTTGGCTGGCGCAAACCTGTGGTTGTTGCAGATGGGGGCCATGGTGGACTTTTCGGTCAGGCCGAAGTGTTGCCTTAACTGGTCCTACGTCCGGAGCGTGGCTATTACCACTGGTCTTGTAGAGTACATGGTTGGCGGCGATGGGAGTGTTGCTACGGCCAGAACCCAGGGGGATATCCCAATGCAGGAGCTCTCCTTCATCCTCACCCATTCTGTTTACGTCTCCCTTTTCTGCGCCCAGGATGTGGCCATTACCACTTTCGATGTGGAGATGCCGGCGTTGGACTGGGGTGAGCACAGTCAGAAGTCTTACAACACCAGGTTAAAGTCCAACAGGTTTTTTTCAAACACGAGCTTTCAGAGCGCAGCCCCCACCATCATCCACCCCCACCATCTGGCCTGGACTTGCAAAATCCTACCAACTGTTCTGGCTTGAGACAATTCACACCTCTTTAACCTGTGATTATCCCTCTCCCTGGATCTGTAATGATTTGATTATCTGCAAATGCTTGCATTCCAAGCATTATCCAGCATCTCTGACTTTGTCTATATCAATGTTTCTGGAACATACCTCTCCATTCACCTGAGGAAGGAGCTGCGCTCCGAAAGCTCGTGTTTGAAACAAACCTGTTGGACTTTAACCTGGTGTTGTAAGACTTCTTACTGTGATTACCACTTTCAGCAGTGCCTGATGCTCAATATTAGCCGAATACCTTGACAAAGCCAAGATCTTGGCCAGTATGTTCATGTCTACATTAAGCAGTGAAATGGGCCTGTAGGACCCACATTTGGTTGGGTCTTTGTCTTTCTTGGTTAACAGCAAGATTGAGGCTTGTGCTATCGCTGGTGGCAGTGTTCCCCATGCTAGCGAGTCTGTGAACATCCCGCGCAAGTGCGGTGCAAGTGCTGGTCAATCTTTTATAGAAGTCCGCTGGAATCCGTCCGGCCCGGGGCCTTCCCCGCCTGCATGGAGTTAATGCTCTCCATGACTTCACCCAGTTCTAATGGTGTTACTAGCCCCCTTTTCTTGTAGATACGCCCCTACACGCCGGGGTTTCCATTTGTTAGGGGGCCATCCAAAATGGCCACGGTCACCATACTCACCATGAGGCCATACCCCTGCACTCCAGGGTTTCTCTTTGTTCAGGGGCCACCCAACATGGGCACCAACTGCCATGTGGACGAGCCCCTGCACTCCGGGGTTTTCCTTTGTTTGGGGGCCCTCCAAAGTGGCTGCTTGCGTTGCCATTTTGCTCCTCGTTGTCACGTGTGGCCTATTGTAGCCAGCCTTCTCCCACCTTGTCCCTTTGTTTCCCTTATGGTTTTGCCCCGTCCCTTCCCCACCCTTCCTATTGTTATCGCCCATTCCCCCTCCCCCATTAGCCCCCTTAACTATCCCCCCGTCGGTGGTGTGTGTCCCCCTGTCGCCAGTTGCTCTCTCCCTGGCAGGAGATGCGCCGCGACTCACCCTCACTCGTAGCTCCTGGTGCGAGCTTTCCCACGAGTGTGTGATGGCCCCCCTCTGGTCGCCTTGAACCTACCCTTCGCCCGCTATATCTCTTCCCCCTCTTCCTCCTCCTCACCTTTTCCTGCGCTCCACTGCCCTAGCCACTTCCTTCCTACATTTGGTTCCCCAGTTCAGAGCGAGGCGGTACAGTCCCGTGTCTCAAGTCCTTTTAGTTTTTCCCGGCAATCTTTTCACCAATGCTTTTGCTGCTGTCTTCCCAGCCCATTTTTCTGGGCACATTTTCCCGCGTTCGCCGGAGCTATGAATTAGTGCTCTACGCCCTGGAATGTGACCCATAGTTTGGCCAGGTGCAGCATCCCTGCATGTTGTTTTTATACAGTGCCGGCTTGGCTCTGTTGAACTCTGCTCAGCGCTTGGCCAGATCCACACCAATATCCTGGTAGATCCTGATCTGGTGCCCTTTTCAGTAGTGGTCTTTGTCTGCCTGGCCCAGCGCAGGATTCTTTCCCAGTCTTGGTACCGGTACATTTTGGCGATTATTGCCCTCGGCTGCTCTCCGGCCCTGGGTTTCGGCCATAGCAACCTGCGGGCTGTCTATCTCCGGCGGGTTCGTCTTCAAGCCAGTCATGTTTGATGGAGGTCTAGTTTATTTTTAAGATAAGGAAAAAGAAACGTCCTTATCACTCAGATGCAAAAATCGCCTACAGATCTGCCCCCCCCCCCCCCCCCCCCCATCTGCTCCATAAATGCCAATTACACCTTTGCCACCCCTGATGGAATCAGAGACTTAGGTCTAGATCGGTCCAATCGAGGGTTGAAAACACAATTTAAGTGCCCCCCCACCCCCAAAATTAGCTGATGTGATTCCAAGTCAGGAATGGAAGCCAGTAGCTTGTTAGTAAAAGCTGTATCATCTGAATGTGGAGCATACACATCAACTAGGACCACCAAGGTGCCCGCTAAAGACCCATTGATATCACATGTCTCCAATTTGGGTCCGCCAAGATCTTAGCAGCCAAAAAAGGAAATTAATCAAAACTGTGCCCCACCCTGGCCCTATCATCGAAACACGAGTGGAATACCTGTCCCACCCATCCATTCCCCAACCTTGTCCGGTTCCTGACCCGCAAATGGGTTTCCTTCAGAAACACGACATCAGCACTTAATATTTTCAGGTGAGCAAATTCCTCAACATTTTTACTGGGCCATTCAACCCCCTCACATTTCAAATGACCAGCCGAATTGGGGCCATCTACGCACCCCCCCACACACACCCAAGTCAGCCATTTCCATGAAGAAAGGTAATCCAGCGACCATTTAAAAAGTACAGGCACCAAGCAAAACCAAGGTGGCCACCAAACCCTCCACCAGGACTAAACGAAGAACAAGCTGTAGTCACTGTCAGAAAACCATCCCAACCCCCACCCTCTCATCTCCCAACGACACCACACCCAAATCAACAATCAAACAATAAAAGGCAGACAAACTCCCCAGCCCCTACCTCAACTACCCATGACCCCAAACAAAACAAAAACCTTAAGCTCATCTAAAACTACAATAAAATAATGAGCTGCCGTTACTTCCACCACTTTGCATCCGTTATCTAACTCTTCAGTTAGCAGGGTTGCCCCCGTCCATATTAAAGACAAATAAATAGACATAACACTATGAAGGTTGGCCGGTCTGGGTTGCATAGGTCAGCTGGCGTGGGCCCCGAAGATCGGCTGGCGTGGGCCCCGAAGGTCGGCCGGCGTGGTTCCCGAAGGTCAGCCGGCGTGGGCCCTGAAGGTCGGCCGGCATGGGCCCTGAAGGTTAGCCGGCGTGGGCCCCGCAGGTCAGCTGACGTGGGCTCCGAATGTCGGCCGGCGTGGGCTCCGAAGGTCGGCCAGCGTCGGCCCCCGATGATCGGCCGGTGTGGGTCCCGAGCCAACAAGTTTTAAAAACTCTGGTCTAGATGGCTGAATGGCATGGCTGCCAATAGAACAGCAAAATGAAGAGTCCAGAGCCTGAGGAACAGAATATTCCCAAGGGTAATAAGGTTAGTTGAGGTTGCAGAAATAGGGAGGAGCAAGGCCATAAAGGTCTTTAAACACAAGAATGAGAATTGGAAATTGTAACTGAAGTAGCGAAAGTAGCCCAGCCAGTACCAGAGAAATGGGCAAGTGCAATAGAATATGGATAGCAGTGTTTTCAATGAGTTGATACTTACAGGAGATGGAGAATAAAGGCTACCAAAAAATCATTGGAATAGTCAAAGTTGGATGTAACAAAGGCATGGATGAGTTCAACAGCAGTGCACCGAGGAAGAATCAAATACAGAGATGACAGCCTTTGTGATTGAGCAGATGGGCGCGATTCTCCGCTGCCCACGACGGTTCGGAGAATAGCGGGAGGGCGTCCCCGACATTTTTCACGCCCTCCCGCTATTCTCCAACCCCCCGCCCCCACGGCTGTCCCACGACACAAATCGCTGCTCGCCGTTTTTTACGGCGAACAGCGATTCTCCCCAGGCCGATGGGCCGAGTTCCCAGGCCTTTACGGCCGTTTTTACGGCAGCAAACACACCTGCTTGCTGCCGTCGTTAAAACGGCCGCAACATGCCCGTTCTGGGCATCCAGGGCCCCGATTGGCACGGCAGTACCACGGCCGTGCCAAGGGGGGCATGGGCCCGCCACCGATCGTGGGCAGTGCGTCCCTCTTTCTCCCTCCGTCGCCCCGCAGGATCAGTCCGCGGGCGGCCGAGGGAGATGACGGCACCTCGCATGCGCTGGCTTGAGCCGTCCAACCCGCGCTTGTGCGGCTGACGTCATCGTGCGCGTCAGCCGCCGTGATGCTTGGCGCACCGACTTAGCGACGGTCGCTAAGGCCACGATGCCGTGCTTCACGGGGCCCCACTGCTAGCCCCGCCCGGGGGGAGAGAATCGGGTCCCGGGAGGGGGCGCGGAGGCTGCCGTGAAACACGGCCAGTTTCACGGCAGCCTTTACGACTCGCCGCATTTGCGGAGAATCGCGCCCACAGTGTCAGAAACGTATCTTAGAATTAAACCTGAGACTTGGGAACATAGAAACAGGTGTAGGTCATTCAGCCTATAAAGTCTATTCTGGCATTAAATTTGATAAGGACTGATCTATATCTCAATTTAATTTACTTGCTTGTGTTCTATATCTCTTGATACCCTTATCTAACTAAATGTATCAATTTCAAGTCTTGAAAGTTTCAATTCTGTCACAATCCAGTCATCAGTGAAAGTTCCAGATTTATCCTACTCTTTGTGTGAAAAAGGGCTTCCTGATTTTACTCTTAAATGGACCAGCTCTAATTTTAAAATTATAACCTTTTGTTCTGTATTTCCTCAGAGGAAATACCTATTGAATCTATTTATTATTTTAAATATCTCAATTACATCACCCCTCAACTATTTTAACACAAGGTCAAACAAGCCAAAGTTATATAATCTATCTTCATAATTTAACCCTTAAACTCTGATATAATTCTGATGAATCAGGATGCCTTTTGAGATCAATATATCTTTCCTGGTGTTTGGTGCTTAAGATGAGATGCAATACTCCAGATGGATAGAGACATTGGCCAGGGAGAAAGATTAATCTGATAGCAAGGATATGGAATTTGTGGCAGAGGGCAATGGCTTCAGTCTTCATAATGTTTAACTGGATGGTTAAGAGTGAAAGAAAGAGAGGGCCGTCTCAATCAGCTGGACAAAGGGCAGCACGGTGGCACAGTAGTTAGCATTGCTGCCTACGGCGCTGAGAACCCGGGTTCGAATCCCGGCTCTGGGTCACTGTCCGTGAGGAGTTTGCACATTCTCCCCGTGTCTGCGTGGGTTTCACCCCCACAACCCAAAAGATGTGCAGGATAGGTGGTTGGCCATGCTAAATTGCCCCTTAATTGGAAAAAATAATTGGCTACTCTAAATTTTAAAAAAAGAAAGAAACAAATCAGCTGGACAATGGAGGATCGTGTGACCATGACAAAAATTGCAGAGAGACCAAAGAAGATGAGGAGAAAAAACGGCACCGTGGTTAGAATTTGTGACTGATCAGAGACATTACAATAATGCAATAGCATATTTGAATACTTTAGCTGCAACCTCTCTCCAAACACAAATCCACATAGTGCAGTGCGTGGTCGGATATGACATTTGCCGAGTATTCCGACCCTCACGTTCCATGTGACCAGTCTGGTCAGGGGCCTCCAGCCGCCCCACCCTATCCCACCCTGATCAGCCATACCCTAGTCATAAGGGAATCCAACAGGGCCCTGCCTGATCCAGATTCCAGGTCCACCCAAGATGGCCACTGTAGTAATCCACAGGAGGCAGGAGTTCCGTCACCACACCAATATTTATTAACAATAACGATATTACAGGAGCAGCTACAAACAGTGCTGCTAGCAGTCCAGTCAACTTAAGACTGGCTCACAAAGCCTACACAGGTGATTATATGGGCCCCCTCAATGAACTATCATTGAGGGAGCTCATATTCCAATTGGCCAACCAATAAAGCCAATTGGAGTTCATTACACCCCTCCCCACCAAGGTCCGAGGAATTCCTGCCAGCTGGCATTCCTCTGAGCTTCTTCCTGCTCCTCATGTCTGGGTCTGTTACCTCTGTGTCGTCCGCCGGGTCGTTCTCCGAAGTGGGCGGGGTGTACCTTATAGGTGCCCGTCTTTTCCTTGACGACCTCCTTGGAAGTTGTTCTTCCTCCTCCTTGGGGAGAGGTGTCGCGGCGGCCTCGACGAGCGTGTCCATCTCCGACTCTGACGACTGGATGACGGGGTCTGGAGAAATTGCTCGGGGCTGGGGTGTGGGTATCCTTTCCGTCTGGGCTATCCCAGCTTGAGGCGGTCCTGCTTCGCCTGCCTCCAAGTGTGGTTCCGCTGCCCTTATTTGGTCTAGGTGTTTCTTCAGCACCTTACCTCCTATTGAAACCTCATAGGATACGGGCCCTGTTTGGCACTCTACCGTGCCTTTGACCCACATTGCTCCATTCCTATAATTCTTGACCCAAACCGGTGCCCCCACCTGAAAATGTCTCTGCTGCCGACTATTATCATGCCCCCTGCATTGGGCCTCCTGTTGTTTCTCCACTTTCCCCGTTAAATTTGGGAAAAGGAGACTCAGCCTCGTTCGCAGCCGCCTTCCCATTAAGAGTTCAGCTGGCGGTATGCCTGTTGTGGAATGCGGTGTGGTCCTGTAATCAAACAGCCAGCGGGAGAGCTTTGTGTCCATTGACGCTGCCGGCTGCTTCTTGAGTCCCGCTTTAAGTGTCTGGACCGCTCTCTCTGCCAGGCCGTTGGTCGCTGGATGGTAGGGGGCCGTTTTGATGTGATGGACTCCGTTTTCCTTCAGGAATTTTCCAAATTCCCCACTTGTGAATGCCGTTCCGTTGTGCGACACCAATACCTCCGGAAGTCCATGTGTTACAAACGAGGCCCTGAGCTTTTCGATTGTCGATGCTGTGCTTGCCGTGTTTACCCGGTGGACGTCCAACCATTTGGAGTAGGTGTCCACTATCACCAAAAACATTGAGCCCATGAAAGGGCCGGCGTGGTCAATATGCAGGCGGGTCCACGGTCTGCCTGGCCATTCCCACGGGTGCAATGGCGCCGCTGGTGGCACTCTTTGCCCCTGTTGGCACTCCTGGCACCGACGTACCAAGGCTGCTATGTCTGTGTCCAAACCTGGCCACCAAACATAGCTTCGAGGTAGCATCTTCATTTTAGACACCCCTGGGTGTCCGTGATGTAACTCGGTTAGGATTGCCTGATGGCCCTGAGCTGGGACGATTACCCGGGCTCCCCATAATAGGATACCGTCTTCTACGGTTATTTGGTCCCTTCTGCTCCAGTATGGGTGCATCTGGGGCTCCACTGGTCTTTCCAGTTCCCCTGTTAGCAGTAAATGCTTCATCTTGGCTAAAACTGGGTTTTTTTGCGTCCACAACCGAATATGTTGTGCGTCTACTGGTAGGGTGTCCAAAACATTTAGAGTCATTACTGTCTCCTCAACCTTTAGTATTTGCGGCGAAGTGTCCGGGAGGGGAAGTCTGCTCAAAGCATCTGCATTTGCTACTCGAGTTCCCGGTCTGTGCTCCAGAATGTATCTATATGCCGCCAGTAGCAACGCCCAGCGTTGGATTCTAGCTGATACAATCGGGGGTATTGACTTGTCTTCTTTTAATAACCCTAATAACGGCTTATGGTCCGTCACTATGGTGAATTTCCGCCCGTACAGATACTGGTGAAATTTTTTTACTGTGAATATCACCGCCAGTCCTTCCTTCTCGATTTGGGCGTACTTCCTCTCAGCCATCGCCAAGGTCGTCGAAGCATAGGCTATTGGCCGTTCTTCCCCATTCCTTCCTCTATGGGCTAAGACGGCTCCTACCCCATAGGGGGATGCATCACAAGTGACCACCAACTCCTTCCTTGGGTCATAATGCTCTAGGACATTTTCGGATGACAGCTGTTCCTTAATGTCCCTAAATGCTCGGTTTTGGCGGGTGGACCATTTCCATTCTTGCCCCTTTTTTAGTAGCTGGTGGAGTGGTTCTAGGATGGACGCCCTATTTTCAATAAATTTGCCATAATAGGTTACCAACCCTAGAAATGATCGTAACTCCTGGACCGTGGTGGGAGCTGGGGCTTCTTTTATTGCCCTTACTCGGTCTTCTAATGGGTGTAAGCCTGACTCGTCTACTTTATATCCCAGGTACATCACTTGTGGGGCCAGAAAAACACATTTTTCCCTTTTTAGCCGTACGCCTGCCTTTGCGAAACGCCTGAGCACTTCCTCCAGGTTCCTTAAGTGTTCCCTGTTTGTCCTACCTGTGATTAAGACATCGTCCAAATAAATCGCCACCTGCGGTAGTTCCTGCAGAATATTTTCCATCGTACGCTGGAATATAGCGCAGGCTGATGACACTCCGAAAGGTAGCCTAGTATAACGGAAAAATCCCTTCAGGGTGTTGATCGTAGCGAACTTCTGGGAGCCCTTGTCCAGTTTTAACTGCAGGTAGGCGTGGCTCATGTCCAGTTTCGTGAACAAAAGCCCACCTGCCAATTTGGCATATAGGTCGTCTATTTTCGGGATTGGGTATTTGTCCAGCAGTGCGTATTTGTTTACTGTCTGTTTGAAATCTCCACAGAGACGTATCGAGCCGTCTGGCTTCAAAATTGGTACCACCGGCGCTGCCCATTCTGAGAACTGTACTGGTCTGATAATGCCGTTGTGCCGTAACCTTTGTATTTCGTCATCTACTTTCTTCCTTAATGCAAAAGGTACCAGCCTGGCCTTACAAAATTTCGGAAAGGCTTCTGGGTCCACATGCAAAGTTGCTTTGGCGCCTATGATTTCCCCCAAACCTTCCTGGAAGACCTCCGGGTATTTTTGGAGTACTCCACTCAACTGCCTGCTTCCACTCTGGAAAATTTTCATCCAATCTAATTTTAGGTCTTTCAGCCAGTTCCGTCCAATTAAGCTCGGTCCGGAGCCCTCTACTATAGTCAACGGTAATCTGAGCAATTGTTTCTCATATTCCATGGGTACATGAGTCGTGCCTAGAACTTCCAGGGGTTCCCCCGTGTAGGTTTTAAGTTTTGTCAATGTTTTTGTTAGGGTTAGTGGCTGGAGTCCATCTTTGATTTTTCTAAATGCTGCCACTCCCATTACTGATACGGCCGCACCCGTGTCTATTTCCATTATTGTCGGCCGCCCATTCACCCGTGGGGTAATCCTAATGGGTTCTGCTTTCTTCGTTGCAATATTATATAATTGTTCCCCTTCGGAGGAGGATGGGGCGTCTAGGTTGTGTACTTCCCTGCGTCCCCACCTGCTATTCCTCTTTTGCCACCTCCTTCTAGGGTTTCTGTCGTTATTACCCCACTCTGTCTGGTGCCAGAAACGGTCCTTCTCTGTTGGGGGAGCCTCAGCCGGTACTTCCCTCTGTCTCCAGTTAGTCCTGGCAGACTTGGGGGCAGTTCTGGGGTTTTCCTTTTTCCCTCTATTTCTCAGGTTTTTCCTGAGGGCGGCTATCTGGTAGCAGGACCCGTTGTGGTAGTCCCTCTCACAGGTATCTACCTCCATTGGCGTGCCCTGTAGTTCCTGCGCCCCACTTGCTGCCTTTTCTAGGGACAGTGCGAACTGTAACGCCTGCCTGCAGTCTAGCTCTGTTTCCGCCAACAGGCGTTTCTGTATTGTGAGGTCGTTTATACCACACACTAACCGGTTCCGAAGCATTTCATTTAGCGTCGGGCCGAACTCACATTTTTCTGCCAGCCTTCTCAGGCGGGTCAAGAAATTCGTGACTGACTCCCTGTCTTCCCGCTTCGCTGTGTAGAATCTGTACCTACGCAAAATGAGGGGTGGTTTTGGGCCGTAGTGCTCTTTCACCAATTCCGTTACTTCTTGGAAAGTTTTCGTGTCCAGCGCATCGGGATACGTCAGACTACGTATAATGGCAAAAGCTGAGGGTCCGCACGCCGACAGCAGGATACGCCGTCTCCTTTTGTCCGTCAGTGTATCATTTGCCCGGAAGAAGTAACACATTCTCTCCACATACTGGGACCAGTCCTCAATAGCCGGGTCGAATGCCTCTAACCTTCCAAAAAACGGCATTTTTAAAATGGCAAGGCTTACCCTCCGAGTGCAGCAGCTGGTCTCCGCAAAATTCTTAGTTTACCTCGTCGCCACTGTAGTAATCCACGGGAGGCAGGAGTTCCGTCACCACACCAATATTTATTTACAATAACGATATTACAGGAGCAGCTACAAACAGTGCTGCGAGCAGTCCAGTCAACTTAAGACTGGCTCACAAAGCCTACACAGGTGATTATATGGGCAATGGAGGATCGTGTGACCATGACAAAAATTGCAGAGAGACCAAAGAAGATGAGGAGAAAAAACGGCACCGTGGTTAGAATTTGTGACTGATCAGAGACATTACAATAATGCAATAGCATATTTGAATACTTTAGCTGCAACCTCTCTCCAAACACAAATCCACATAGTGCAGTGCGTGGTCGGATATGACATTTGCCGAGTATTCCGACCCTCACGTTCCATGTGACCAGTCTGGTCAGGGGCCTCCAGCCGCCCCACCCTATCCCACCCTGATCAGCCATACCCTAGTCATAAGGGAATCCAACAGGGCCCTGCCTGATCCAGATTCCAGGTCCACCCAAGATGGCCACTGTAGTAATCCACAGGAGGCAGGAGTTCCGTCACCACACCAATATTTATTAACAATAACGATATTACAGGAGCAGCTACAAACAGTGCTGCTAGCAGTCCAGTCAACTTAAGACTGGCTCACAAAGCCTACACAGGTGATTATATGGGCCCCCTCAATGAACTATCATTGAGGGAGCTCATATTCCAATTGGCCAACCAATAAAGCCAATTGGAGTTCATTACAGCCACCACCACCTCCCTTCGTCCCATAGCTCAACAGAGACCTTCACCACCAGCAGTCCCTCTCCATAACCCCACTCCCTGCCCCTCTTCCCCACTGCAACCACCACCCCAGCAACACACCTACTGCCCTTCCCCCCTCACCAACTCCTCCCCATCCCAAACAAAGAAAACCCACCTACCTGAAGGGCATTATCCCAACCAACAAAGAAAACAACCCCCCCTCCCGCAATCCCGAGCCGCGGTCTTTCCCCCCACTTCACTTCCGTTAGCCAGCACCTCTGCTAGCAGGGTAACCCCCCCCCCCCCAAACCTGGGGTGAAACACAAGGTATATTTTCAAAAATTCCAGACACAGTCCCCCCCCACCCAAACCTGATTTTAATCTTGTACACCAAACCAATCCTTCCCCATCCCCCCACATTCCCAACCATTCCAAACGATTGCTTTGAAACATCAAAACCCATACCCCAAACACAGGGGAACAGATATTAGAGCTATACAAAATATCACAGGAAATTCCAACGAAACCAACAAAAAACTTCACCATACAGGTCAAACTACCCCAAACTTTCAAATGTTCCCCAGTCCATGTTCCTTAATAAAGTTATTCGCCCCCTTCAGGGTATCGAAATAATGGTTTCTGCCCCCATGCGTGACCCAAAAGAGAGCCAGGTACACCATTCCAAACTTCACTTTGCTCCTAAAAATAGCCAACTTGGCCTTATTGAACTAAACTTTCCTTTTTGCCAGTTTCACTCCCAGGTCCTGGTAAAATCTAATGGTGTGTCCTTCCCAACTGCACTCTCATGTTTCCTTTGTCCACCTCAGGATTTGTACCTTGTCTAAGTACCTGTCGAGTCAGATTATAGTCGCCTGTGGTGGCTCCCCGCTCTATGCTTCTTCTTCAACTTCCGATGAGCCCGGTCCACTTCAGGAGGGCGTGCAAAGACCCGGTCCCCCACTAGCTGCCCAAACATCTTTGCCACATACTCTGTGGCCCTCATTCCTTCTGTGCCCTTGGACAGCCCAACGATCCTCGGGTTCTGTTGTCTGGAGCGATTCCCCAAGTCATTGATCTCAACCTTCATGTTTTTTTGCCCCTTCGCCATCATCATCACCTCTGCCTATAAGGAGGCAATCCGGTCCCCATGATCTGAGGCTATCTCCTCCACCTTCTGGATCGACGAATTCTGCACCACCAACTGCTGTTCCACCCTTTTCAGAGCAGCCTGAATTGGTTCAGTCACTTTTACCAGATTGTCCGTGACCGCCTGGCTTTGCTTTCTAAATTCTGTCATCAGGAACGCCACCAACTTCTCAGTCATCCACTGAGCAAGCGATGACTCTACAGGTCCCTCTGCCATGTTTTCCCCTCCTGTGTGTCCTCTGAATCCACACACACACCTCGTTTGATAACTTTCAAATATCCCACACCGGACGAGGAATCCTAATTCTGCCACTATATCACTTTTCCACCTGCACAGCAGTTGAATGGACAAAAGGGGCCATAAACCAGGTCCTCAAGCAGGAGCCATCTTGTGTGTGATCTCTTACTTCATGGCCACCACTGGAAGTCAGCACATAATACAGGGTTGATAGCAGTTTTGAAATCCCCGCATGTGCGAACTGAACCATCCTTTTTACAACTGGGATGATTGGAGTTGCCCAATTGCTGGTGGTAACAGGCTCTACATCAAAATTAGAACATTTGCTATTTTCTCTCTTACTCTAATTTCTTCCTCCATATTGCTTTTTTAGTCATTCTCTGTTGTTTTGTTAAAATGTTACAAGATCCAAACTCATCTTATCGCCGTTTTGGTAGATCACTGGAGTTTCCACACATACGCTGACACCTAGTGGGTGGCACTTGCTAAATCCCGCATTTGTAGTTCTTCAGGTGAGTCCATGTGCCTGTATGATGAAAAGAATGATGCGAAAACCCCAATCCTATGACCCAGAATCAGGGTACGATAATCGGAGAAGATCTCCAGACAGAGGATAGGGGGAAGAGGACAGTGAGAGGTGCTAAAGGAAGTCTCAGATAAGGAGATCAAAGAAGGCAGCAGAAGGTTGGTGATTCCATGCTGCAGGCTACTGACACAAAGGTACTCCTTCGTACCTTGGTGCAGTCGAAGAGCTGAAGTTGCTCCTGAGTTGTTGCTGTTGCTAGAGTGCGGACTCGGGAATCCAGGGAATGGAGACAAGATTGAAACCTGTGAGGTGGACCATCATTGAGGCCATCCGAGTTGGAGAGAATTCCAAGGTGAGATCTTCAAAGGTGAAGACTGACGCCAGGATGTGTTGTTGATAAATCTGTGAGATCTGTCTTGGTTGAATCTGCCATTTATTTTGCAGTGTTGAGTGTTTGACCACAGTGAAATGAAATGAAAATGAAAATAGCTTATTGTCACGAGTAGGCTTCAATGAAGTTACTGTGAAAAGCCCCTAGTCGCCACATTCCGGCGCCTGTCCGGGGAGGCTGGTACGGGAATCGAACCGTGCTGCTGGCCTGCTTGGTCTGCTTTAAAAGCCAGCGATTTAGCCTTGTGAGCTAAACCAGCCCCAGTGTGCCTATAATTCACATGTACTCCATATTAACCGAGTATAAAATAGATGTTTAAATTATTTTTATCTTTTAGACCTTGCAAAGTTTATTTTTCTTTGTTCAATATCCATGGAATCTTGTGGCTTTGTTCCCTTTGCAAGTGACTTGGATGTCAAATTTTACCTACTTTAAACAGTTACTGGTCCCGAACCGGATCATATCAAAAACTTGGGATTTGGCCCACCATCATAACAAAATTATATCCGATCTGATCTCCCATTAATCTTTGCAGAATTGTTCGTTTTTCTTTTCAATTTGATACTGTTAAGAGTCTTTTCTGTTTATTTCCTTTGTTCCCATTTTTTTTGGTCCATAGAGCCATATTCGCAATGCGCTTTTAAGCAGAGTACTGAAGCTGACGCACCTTGCTTGACAGGACATCGTGTTCCTAGGTGCTGTATTTTGGAGAGGAGAAACAGACTCATCGGTGCCGAGTGAACCTTAGGAACCAACTTTGAAGGAAGTTGCTTCGATTGGTTGGCTGGCACCTGTGGGTTGGCCAGGGTCAGTGTTCTGCCTGACAACAGTCAGTGATTGGTTCCTGCGAGCTGCTTTCTGAGAGAGCTTGGCAGAAGTGATTAGACCTTGGAAGTGAAAGGGACAGCCGCTCTCTCGCCACTGAAGTAAATAACCACTTTATTGTTCTAAAACCAGTGCATGCCTGGCATATCTTTGCTGTAAAGTTGAACTAATCCGGAATTTACAGAGAAAGTAGACAAACTTGCCAGAGAAAAACCATCTTAGACCAGAAGCAAAAAGTACCGAAGCGAAAGCTCGACCTCCAGAAAGACATTAACTGGAAGCCACCTTAACTTATCAAAGGTCCTTCGTCCTTTTATTTTTTTAAATATTTCTTTACCTTTCAATCACCTTTTTACCTCTTGGTTTCCTGTTGTATGTGTAGAGAGTGGGGGTAGTTAGAAAGGGGAGGGGAGTTGGTAAAGGAATATTAGATAATCAGTTACATTTTCTGTCAGTTTAATTATAAAACTGTGCATAATAAAAGGTTATTTGTGTTAAAGTTACAAACCTTGTGACTGCAGTTTATTGGGCTCAGCCAAGGACCTCAGGTATTTTAAATTAATTTGATTTGATTTATTTATTGTCACATGTACCGAAGTACAGTGAAAAGTATTTTTCTGTGGCCAAGGAAACGTACACAGTACGTACACGGTAGACAAAAAAAAATAGTAGATAGTTACAGTGAATGCAAAAAACTACACAGTGACAAATAAATAATTAGTTACAGTATGGAACATGGCAAAATAACAAATTAACATCTAATTTCACATGTGTTGTGACTCACGGTCAAGTGGGGCTGGAATTGGCCAGGGTATCATGACAATACTATCGCTAACCTCCTTAGCTGCAGATGGTACATTAATCTCCTGTAGCCATTTTTTTGTCACTCGGATGTAATTTTGCAGAGGATATGAAATATCGCGTTAAATCTTTGCCACTGCATCTCTGCTGACTTACATAAATATTAACATGCGAATTAGAAATAGGAATAGGCCATTCAGCCCCTCAAGCCTGCTCCACCCTTCAATAAGTGATCTGATTGTGGCTTGAACTCCACATTCACACCTACCTCTAATAACCTTATTTTAAGAAAAATTAGAGTACCCAATTCTTCTTTTTCTAATTAAGGGGCAACTTATTGTGGCCAATCCACCTACCCTGCGCATCTCTGTGTTGTGGGGGTGAGACCCACGCAGACACGGGGAGAATGTGCAAACTCCACATAGACAGTGACCCAGGGCCGGGATCGAACCTGGGTCCTCGGCGCCGTGAGGCAGCAGTGCTAACCACTGCACCACCGTGTCGCCCCTGATAACCTTTAACTCCTTTGATAGTCAAGAAACTATCTTAGAATCTGCCTTAAAAATGTCCAATGACCGGTGCAGACTCTATTGGCCTCCTTCTGCACTGTAGGGATTCTATAGACCTTGGGTGCAATTTTTTGTCGGCGAGATCTTCCGCTCTGCCGGTGGCGCACACATGCCCTTAGGTTTCCTTATGGTATGGGGTCGTCACAATGGGAAATCCCATTGGCCGGCTGCGGGAATGGAGAATTCTGCTGCCGGCAGGGTCGCGCCACGCGGGCAAATGCGGCTGGCGGACTGGAGAGTCCCAGCCCTTGTCTCCACTGCATTCTGGGGAAGAGAGTTCCAAAGACTCTTCACCCTCTGAGAGAAGAAAGACCTGCCCCTTAACCTAATTGCCTTGCTTTTATTGATGTCATTGTTGAAAACCCAACTTTGCGTAAGTAGGTTGTGCTGAATGAGACCAACACCTTCAGTGCTGCAATAGAAACAGTGTTATATTCATTGGACTATTCATACCACAATATCTCCAGAGATATTTCATTTAACTTAGTTCTGAGGAAACTGTGTGATGAAATGTCAATGAGCTTGTCTGGTAGTTTTGATGGGACCAAAAGTGACAGTTTACCTTCAATATTCTCATGAAAGGGATCTATAGCCCACAATATGTGTTTCATTGAGAGTTCTGGGAAATAAGTATTACATTTGTTATGATGAACCTGAAAGCTATGTTATTAACTGTCGCTTGATTACTTCAAAGTCAAATTTTATTCTTGAATGAGAGACTGTAAGAGCGGAAACATATCTGTATTCCCCTCACAAACATGAACTTTTCAGACCTGTGGATTATTTTTGACTGCATCAATTTTTTGTTGCTGAACAGAAAAAAAGGGGTTCTCCCACCTTGCATAGTTTTATTCATTTCCAGTTTAACCTTCCACAAATCATCATTCAGCACTCCGGCCAGTTCAGGTATCTTATCAGCAAGTAAGAACGTCTTCCTTGAAATGAAATATACGGGTAAGCATTCTACCCCAAGATAGCTACCCTGCCTCTGTATGCACAAGAACAGAATTATGTTCTGCAACCAATTCCTCACAAAGTGCTGCAAAACACTTGGGTTGGGATTCTCCATTGGCTGACGCTGAAATCGTGAAACACGATTGGGCAGAGAATAGGTTCCAACACCAAAGTCGCAGCAGGCGCCCATTTGAAGCCAAATTGCAATTCTCGATCACCTCAATAACAGCGTCAATGAGGTCCAGAATGCATGTACAGTACACACATCATTAGCAGGCCCAGCCTGGTATTGTCCGGGGCCTCCACTATTCTCCGCCTCCGATGGGCCGAGTTCCCGACAGCACGGTTCACTTGTGCTTTAAAACATCGTGAAATCGGCGTCGTGGCTGCTGTGGGAGAAGGGGTACGGAATGTGTCCAACATCGCCATAGTTTGCTGACAGTTGTGCTGCTGGCCAGGGTGGGGGGGGGGGGGGGGAGGGGCTTCTGCCAGGGCCGGGGGGAGTAGAGGGGTTTGGCCAGGAGGTGGGCTGTAGGATCGGGGTGGAAGGGCACAGAACACCATTGCCACAGCTGGCAAGGCAGCCGTGCAGTTGCGCACCACGATAACAGCCCACTGTGAACCAAGAGCCACTGGTTGTAAAGGTGTTCCCCCAGGCCACCCCCCTGGATGCCCTCTGGTCCCAGCTGACCCAACGGCTGTATGGACGCTCTCCAGCACAACCAGTGCCATCTTGTTGGCAGGGATGAATTGCTTCACAGCTGCAGGGTCCCAGATTCGATTCCCGGCTTGGGTGACAGTGCGGAGTCTGCATGTTCTCCCTGTGTCTGTGTGAGTTTCCTCCAGGTGCTCCAGTTTCCTCCCACAGTCCAAATATGTGCAGGTTAGGTGGACTGGCTATGCTAAATTGCCCTGAGTGTCCAAAATTGCACTTCATGTTTGGTGGGATTACTGGGTTATGGGGATAGGGTGGAGGTGTGGGCTTCGGTAGGGTGCTCTTTCCAAGAGCTGGTGCAGACTCGATGGACTGAATGGCCTCTTTCTGCACTGTAAATTCTATGATTCTATGAGTGTGTATGGGGATTTTAATGAATATGTGCGGCTGCAGCTTGTCAGTCTCCTGAGTGTTAATACGGACTTGGCGAATCCCGCACCGTTTTTCATTGAAATCAATTGCGTTCCGCATGGTGCAGGTAGCCCCTCCACAGTCGCTGAATCGATCCAGGTTCAGTGCCAGTTTTCCTGTTGTGAAAGCCCACGAATTCTGCGTTAACACTTAGTCTCAGAAACGGAGAATCCCGTCCCTGGAATTTGTTGCGCTGTATTTAATACAATTAGCAAGTGTTACCATGATAAAAGCCTGATTCAATACCTTTTGCAGCAAATGCCTCAGTGTAAAAGCTATGGACAGAATCTCGTGCCCTCCCCCCTGATGAGTTTGGGGCAGGGCAGCATTTAAACAGGTGGGAGGTGGGGAACCTGCTGCCTTCTATTGTGTTTGGTCTTCTATGCCTTTCAAAGGAATTCACCAAACACCTAGACTTGTCCAAACCAGGATCTTTATTGAATCATACGTGTTAAGATAGCGATATGTTACAGAGCAAGTTATCATGGAGTTTCTTTGTACTCCTCTGGAACTACACCGAATACGACTGTTTCACCTGTATGTCTTACTACCATCTCCATCTGGTGATGGCCGGATGTGCCTCCACTTATATGGGAGTCCCTGGTCACAGGACGAAGCTCTTGGGACCGCATGGTGTGTCTGCACATCACCTGCTGGTAGGAGGTTGCACACCATCTAACTATGATATTCCTTATAGGCATATCACAACACCTTCCCACCTCTATCTGGAGTAAGTCTGGGGCATGAAGGGCCATGAACATCCTTCCCACCCTTCTGAAAATTGATGCTTTTAAAGGGGCAATTAATGCTTTCTAAGTGCTTCATCCCACTTTCACTGGTATGAACCCAGCAGTGGGTGGCGGCTCACCATGAAAGTACACACACAAGCACATTGTGAGCTCCCAAGACACCAAAGTCTCTGATCAAAGGATCCAGCATTGGGAATGGATGACCCGCTGAGAGCCATCCCCGCCTTTACTGCCAACTTCCTTTGTCCACCTCACCTGCAACCCCCACATCACTCCTCCTTCAGCGCTCAACAGCATGATCTTAAGTGAGTGGTACAGAAGCAGCCACTATCCCCCCCTCCCCCCCCCCCCCCCCCCCACCCCAGTGCACAATGGAGCTGCTGGTTTCTGTTTGGCTGAGAGCTCTTAGTGAGCAGAACATCTGTCCCCAGGATCCTTGATCTCAAGAGACAGCCTGCTGCCTGCCTGTCAAGTGCCTGAGTGAAATAAGATGCAGCGGCCCTCCAGAAAAGAGTTAACAAGGGGCTCTCACCAACTCTCTAGCCGACAGCTAAGGCCTCCGTCACCTCCACAAGATTCCAGCCAATGTTTCTAAATACCACAAGGTGCAGTGCTTTTAGTATTTGCACAACATAAGAATGCTTTCATTTTTTGAACACCAGAATGCTTTCTGGTGTATGCTTTTCAGTGCAAATTGTCCAGCTGATTTCTGTTGACGTCATATCAATCAACAATTCGAAAATATTGCCCGACTTTAAAGTTCTTTGTTAAGTAAAAGATGTCCTTTTATTTCCTAATCCACATCTCTAGCAGATGGGGCATTTTAGAAATGCCTGTAGAATTATCAAGTTGCATAGTAGTCATCGTCTTGCAGGCATTCAATACATTGTAAAATTGTCTTCTGACATTAAATCAGTCTATCATTTGACAGTGATTTAGGCATTGGCATTTTTTGCAGTTCCTTGGGCTTCTGCACTCCAGATATTTCCCTTGCAATTTTCTATGGCACATTTTATATGTCAACTCCTCAACAATCATACATTACTTTTTTGTTTGAGTAATTTTCTGTGCCATTTAGTAGGCTGAGAATAGGAATTGTGGATTTACTTTCTGCTCGGGTAACTACCATTTCCTCAACTTTTCGCTAAAACAAATATGAATATTTGTTGGCAATTAAATGTCTCGGAAATTTGGTGGGTTTCAATGATTCAATGGACAATATTTGTCCAGAAACTACATACTTTGCTTTTATTATATCTTCACTCCCAGTAAATATAAAACTGAAATGCAAGTAGCTAACTTTGTATTTCCTTAATTTTGTAGAGTTAATGGCAGCTTTTATATTTATTTTTACTCATACTTTCACCTCCTTGGTATTCTTTAGTTGAACTTTTTTGTGGTTTTGAAGCTGCTGATCGCATTAAATTTTATCCATATCTGGTACTTATTATGTGTGTTTACAATTATTTATCCTGTTCTTTATAAATGATCTTATTCCAACAACAATTTGTATTTACATAGCATCTTCAATAATCATAAAACATCACATTGCAGTTCACAGGAGCATTCGGAAGCAAAGTCGAACACTGAGCCACATAACAAGATATTAGGGCAGGTGGGCGAAAGTGTGGTCTTTTAAAGAGTTTCTTAAAGGAGGAAAAGGTGGTGGAGAGATATAGAGTGTTATGGCACAGCTCATGGTGAATGCCAAGCTGCCCAAATCCCAAAAGATATTCTTTAAATAGGTGCCAAAACGGTTTGACAATTTGTATATTATGAGGAGAGGTTCTGAAATTAGGAAAATATGTTCCCAACTACTTGTGATGATTCTACAGTAAAGTAAATGTTTATTTATTTTTTTTAAAGAAAAAAGAAAACAAAATGACACTTCTGACCAGCTATCCTGCTGTCTTCTGGGAGATCTAAGCAGCTAATCCCAGACATAGGCTTTAGTATTTCTTAAATGTGTTCCTTCCAGGAATTGATTAAACTTCTTTCTTGACTTTTGGTATTAGGCTTACTTACCTTTTACAACTTGTATATTCCCCCTTTGAACCAAAACAACCCATTTAAAACTACTCCTGTTCTTGCTTTATATTGAAGTTCCTCGTGGTTCATTAACATATGAAAACCACTTCTTACTGTTAGTTTAGACTCTTGCAGTCACTGACTCTTACTCCAATAACCATACTTACAACCCCAACTTCCAGAACACAAATATGATAATGATATTACCAAAATAAAAATATTACAATTCCTTGTTTTCTTGACAAGAGAATTAGAGTGGAAGTCCAGAACGCAAGTCCTTGATAGCTGAAGGCACAGGTGCCAATAGCGGAGAAATTGAAACCGGGAAGACTCAACGGGCCACAATGAGATGGGTATTGATATCTTGGAGGGTCTGGGGATGGAGATTACAGAGGTAGGGAAGGGTCATGGAGGGACTTGAAAATAAGATGTGAATTTTAAAATCAAGGTGTCATTTGACCAGGAGCTAATGTAGGTCAGCGAGCACAAAGGTGATGGATGAATGGGCTTGATACTGGTAAAGGCATGTTCAGACTGTAGATGACCTCAAGTAAATTGAGGAAAGAATGTCAGAGGCTGGCAAGGAGTGCATTGGAATAATTAAGCTTACAGGTAACAAAGGCATGGATGAAGGTTTCAGCAGTAGATGAAGTGCGGCAGAGCAGAATCAGTTGACGTTACGGAGGTGGAAACAGGTGGTCTTTGTGGCAGTGAGGATATGATGTGATCAGAATAGCTTCTTGGTGTTGTGAACTTACTGGTTCAGCTTCAGATGGTTACTATGGAAAGGGATGGACTCAGTAGCTAAGGAGTGGACTTTGTACCACAGCAGAAGACAATGTCTTCATCTTCCCAGTGGTTAGTTGGAGGAAATTTCTGGGCATTCAATGCTGGATGTCAGGACAAGCAGCCTGATAATTTAGCAACAGTGGAAGATTCAAGAGAAGTGACAGTGAGGTAGACTTGTGTGTCACCAGCATACATGTGAAAATGAATGCTGTGATTTTTTGATGTCTTTGCGAGGGACAGCCTGCAGATGCGAAATCAGAGCCCGCCAAGGATAGACACCATAGAGAACAATGTGGGAATGGAAAGAACATAAGAACATAAGAACTAAGAGCAGGAGTAGGCCATCTGGCCCCTCGAGCCTGCTCCACCATTCAATGAGATCATGGCTGATCTTTTGTGGACTCAGCTCCACTTTCCGGCCCGAACACCATAACCCTTAGTCCCTTTATTCTTCAAAAAACTAGCTGGGCGGAATTCTCCGCTCCCGGGAAAAATCGGGAGGGCCGTCGTGAACTCAGCCGAGTTTCACGACGGCCTCGGAGGCCACTCCTCGCCCCTGGCGGGGCTAGGAGCGGCGCTCCATAAATCTCGGCCGCGGGGATGTTGCGCCGTGAATGACGCGGCCGGCGCGCCTAATGACGTCAGCCGCGCATGCACAGGTTGGCCAGCTCCAATCCGCGCATGCACGGCAGACGTCACGACGCTGACAGCTCGAACACGCGCATGCGCGGTGGCCATCTTTCCCCTCAGCCGCCCCGCAAGACGTGGCAGCTTGATCTTGCGGGGCAGCGGAGGGGAAATAGTGCGTCCGATTGAGACGCCGGCCCGACGATCGTTGGGCACCGATCGCGGGCCTGTCCCCACCTGAGCACAGTCGTGGTGCTCTTTCCCCTGTACTCCCCCCACAAGCTCGAAACGGGCATATCTCACCCGTTTCACGATGGCAGCGACCAGGTGTGGATGCCGCCGTCGTGAAACGGTCGCGAACGGCAGGCCACTCGGCCCATCCGGGTCGGAGAATCGTCGTTCGCCGTTATTCACGACGAACGGCGATTCTCCCGAGTGGGGGGGGGGGGGCGAATCACGGGGGGCGCCAGGGGGGCGTGTATCCTGTCGGGGGGCCCTCCAGCGATTCTCCCACACCGCGTGGGGAGCGGAGAATCGCGCCCTCTATCTTTACCTTAAAAACATTTAATGAAGGAGCCTCAACTGCTTCACTGGGCAAGGAATTCCATAGATTCACAACCCTTTGGGTGAAGAAGTTCCTCCTAAACTCAGTCCTAAATCTACTTCCCCTTATTTTGAGGTTATGCCCCCTAGTTCTGCTTTCACCCGTCAGTAGAAACAACCTGTCCGCATCTGTCCTATCTATTCCCTTCATAATTTTATATGTTTTTATAAGATCCCCCCCTCATCCGCCTAAATTCCAACGAGTACAGTCCCAGTCTACTCAACCTCTCCTCGTAATCCAACCCGTGAATTTCCTCTGCACACCCTCCAGTGCCAGTATGTCCTTTCTCAAGTAAGGAGACCAAACCTGAATACAATACTCCAGGTGTGGCCTCACTAACACCTTATACAATTGCAGCATAATCTCCCTAGTCTTAAACTCCATCCCTCTAGCAATGAAGGACAAAATTCCATTTGCCTTCTTAATCACCTGTTGCACCTGTAAACCAACCTTCTGTGACTCATGCAGTAGCACACCCAGGTCTCTCTGCACAGCGGCATGCTTTAATATTTTACCGTTTAAATAATAATCCCGTTTGCTGTTGTTCCTACCAAAATGGATAACTTCACATTTGTCAACATTAAAGAGAATCTTTTGTAAGTAACAGTGTGGTTATGATAAGATAGATAAGAATTTAAGCTGGCAATTGCAGTCTAAACCAGCTGGATGATAGTAGAGAGGCATTGGAAGAAAATGATATGGTTAACCATGCCAAATGCTGCAGATAAGTCAAGAAGGACAAGGAGGGATAATTTACCTTTGTTTTAGTTACATAGATTGTCATTTATGACTTTGATAAAGGCAGTGGGTACTGTAACATTGTGAAAACTTGATTGAAGGCATTCAAATAAGCATTAATTGCCCACTTAAGGGCCTCAACTGATGACTGGGCAGGAAAGCCTTTCCGTCACAGACTTAACTGGGGTGGAGGCAGAAAGATGGAGGGGTCCCAACCTGTAATCCTCTTGCCAAATTAAATGTCCTGCAAATTTAAAATACCAGATATCAGGTGATGGGTGGGAGCCAGCTTTTCAGTGTTTTCTTGCATTTTTTTTAATGATCTCTTTAATATGTTCGATATGTTTTGGTTAGCTGGTGAAGTCATTTTTTAAAATATTTTTATTAGTGATTTTCCAATATTACAATAAATTATACAACAAAACCCATATTACCCCAGCAGATTATACTCCAAAACCAACATAGCACAAACCCCGATCAACTGTCCACCAAGATAAAAAAGACAACCGAAAAACAAACAGAATTAACTAAACCACGAAACGCATCCCCTAGCAACTTACGGTGTTTCATTCCTTAAAGTAGGTAATGAATGGCTGCTATCTCCAGCAGAACCCTTCAGCCAACCCCCTAACGGTGTTCTTGACTTTCTCCAGATACAAGAATTCCATTAGGTCACCCAACCATACCGAGGCAGTGGACGGAACCGAAGACCTCCACTCCAGCAAAACCCACCTCCATGCAATCAATGAGGCGAAGGCAAGGACATCTTCCTTCACTCCCGTCTGCAGACCTGGCGGTTCTGACACCCTAAATATAGCCACCAAGGCTCCAGCTAGAAATTCAGAATTGCCGACATGGTGTTGAAGAAGGAGATCCGAAAGCTTACCAGTTTGGGGCAAGACCAAAACATATGTGTGTGATTGGCCGGTCCACTCGAATTTGTCCCCTCCACAGCTCAAACTTCGCCGACAATTCCTCCAAGCTGGAAAACCGTCCCTCTATAAACAAATCTCCAAATCTCTCCAGCCCCTCCCTATCCCGCCCCCGAACGTGGCGTCCAGTCTTGACAGCTCAAATAAATGATTGGCACAGGTGGGGCCAATCTCGACACAGAACCAAGCTTAAAATACTGCCTCAATTGTCTCTATACCCTGAAAGTGGGTATGACCATCGGGTTCGAGGAATACCTAGACAGAGAAAATGAAAGTGAGGCCGTCACCAACGCACCCAGACTAGACCCCCTACACGCCTCTATCTGCCCCCTATGGAATCTGGGTCACTACATATTCTCAGCGTTGACTGCCCAATAATAATGCAAATTCGGCAAAGCTAGGCCCTCCGACTGCTATCCCTTTGTAGAACGGCTCAAAGGATTCTTGGGGTCTTGTCCGCCCGTACGAAAGATATCAGCGAATTAACCCTCCAAAATAAGCTTTAAGGAGGAAGATAGGAAAACATTGAAACAAATACAAAAACCTGCGAAGAAAATTCATTTTGATAGACTGGACTCTGCCAACCAAGGACAGAGGTTGTCACACTTTTGCAGATCGAACTTAACCTTGTCCACCAAACTTGCAAACTGTTTATGTAACTGGGCCCCATCATGGGCCGCCCGGACTCCCAGATACCTGAAGCTAGAGCTGGCCAAGCGAAAAGGCAAACCCCTCAAGTTGGCTCGCTTCCCCCCGGGGTTAACCAAAAACATTTACTCTTTAACACTGAGGTGTTGGGCTGTTGTAGTGACCCAGATTCCATATGGGGACAAGTAGAGGTGAGGCCGTGTAGGGAGTCCAGTCTGAGTGCATTGGTGATGACCTCATTTCCATTTTCTCCGGCTAGATACTCCTTGAAGGCTGGCCCCCATCTGTGCCAATCATTTATTTGAGCCAGTGAGATTGAACACCACATTCGGGGTGTGGGAATGGAAGGGGCTGGAGAGGGATGGTTTGCCAGTTTGGAGGAATTGTCAGTGAAGTTTGAGCAGGATGGGGGTGGGGGAACTCATTCAGGTACCTCCAGATAAAGAATTTTGTGCGGACGATGGCCGTCCCAACATTCCTGCTGGAAAGGATACTGTCGCTGGCGGGGTCAGAAGAGGGTAGCATATCTGGCATTTATGGGCAAATTGTGTCTGAAGATTCGGACTTGGTGGATGGAGTGAAGGCGGAGTAGCAGAAGGAACTGGGGTCTATAGTGGATGATGAGGTGTGGAGTGAGACCCTTCATAGAGTGAATTCCACGTTTTCATGTGCGTGTTTTGGTCTAATCCAGTTTAGGTGGTGTACAGGGGGCACCTGACCAAATCTAGGATGAGTGTTTTTTTCCCCGGAGGTAGAAGACAGGTGCAAGTGATGTTCTGTGGGCCGGCCAATCACACACACACATGTTCTGGTCTTGTCCCAAACTAGTAAGCTTTTGGATTGCCTTCTTCAACACCATGTCAGTGATTCTGAATATCAAGCTGGAGCCTTGTCCTCTGGTGGCAATTCTTGGGGTGTTGCACTCGCCGGGGCTGCAGACAGGAATTAAGGCAGATGCCTTCGCCTCACTGATTGCCCGGAGGCAAGTTCTGCTGGGGTGGAGGTCTTCTCGGTCTTCTCTCCGCCCAGCGCCTCAGTATTCTTGTACCTGGAGAAAGTCAAGTACACCGTTAGGGGGTTGGTTGAAGGGTTCCACCGGATGTGGCAACCATTCACACTTATTTTAAGGAATTAATCATTGCAACTGCTTGGGGCTTGGGGGCTGGGAAAGTTTGTGTCTGGGGTTCTTTTGTTTGTTTTCTGTAGTTGTATTTTTTACCTTGGTGGATGGGGTGGGTACAATTGGTTGGAGATTTTGTTTTGTTGGTTTTTGGGTATCATCTACTGTGGGTAATGTGGGTTTTGTTGTAAAATGTCTTGTAAAAATGGAAAATCTTTAATAAAACTATTTTTCAAAAACACCTTCTCAGCATTGGCTTCCCAATAAAATAAAGCAAATTCGACAATGCCAGGCCCCCCGACTGCCATTGAAGAAACACCCGACGAATCCTCGGAGTCGTGCCCGCCCACATAAAGGACAAAATCAACCAAGCAACCCTCCTAAAGAAAGATTTAGCGAGACATTGAAACAGAAATATTGGAAGAATATTAATTTTGTTCGACTGGCCTCTGCCACCTGGGACAAAGGACGGTTGTCCCACTGATGCAGATCGGACTTAACCTTGTCCACCAGACTTGCAAAGTTCAATTTATGCAGTCGGGCCCAATCATGAGCCATCTAGGCCGGGATTCTCCGAACCTGCGCTGGGTTGGAGAAAGTCGAATCCCCCCCGACGCCGGCTGTCCTATTCTCCAGAGCTGTTTTCCGTAGGCTGGCGGGATTCCTGGCACGCCAGTCGGGGGCCGTTGACAGCGGCCCCCTGGCGATTCTCCGGGCCCCAATGGGCCGAGTGACCATAAAGTTTTGGCCAGACCCGTCGGCGTGAATTACTCACCTCATGCACAGCGGGACCTGGCAGGTAAGTGTGCCAGTCCTGGGGAGTGCGCGGGGCGGATCCAACATCGGGAGGGCCCCCACGGTGGCCTGGCCCGCAATGGGGGCCTACTGATCTGCGGGCGGACTGGTTCTGTGGGGGACCTTCTTTCCTCCGCGCCGGGTTCCTGTAGGGCTCCGCCATATTACCCAGGGTCCGGCACAGAGAAGGGAACCCCCACGCATGCGCGGAAATACGCCAGCCGGTCCAAGCATGCGTGGAGCAGCGCCAACCACTCTGGCATCAACCTAGCCCCCGAAAAATTGGAGAATTCCTCACTTTCGGGGGCTATTGACGCCGGAGTGGTTGGCGCCGGTTTCCCCGTCGGCGTGGGGACATGGCCCATTTTTGGAGAATCCCAGCCCTGGACTCCCAAATATCCGAAGCTAGATCTGGCGAAGTGAAAAGGCAACCATTACTCCCCCCAAATTGACTCTCCTCCCCGGGAGGTTAACCAGAAAACATTCACTCTTTTTCAGATTCAATTTGTAGCTGAAAATGAATCAAAGCTCCTCAATAACTCCATTGTATCACTCGGAGTGGGGACTGGGTCCGTAACATAAAACAGCAGATTGTCAGCATTTCTGAACACCCTAGGCTCCACTCCTCCCCTCTTTATCCCCTTCTACGTACCCAAAGCCCTCAAAGATATGGCTAAAGGTTTAATCGGTAACACATATAGACTGTCTAGTCCCCCCTTTCAAATGGAAGTACCCCAAAATCAAGGTGTTTGTATGAATACTAGCCAAGGAGGTCCTGTACGGCAACCGTATCTATGAACCCAATTTTGGCCCTAGACCGAACCGCTCTACAACCACAAAAAGGCCCCTCCACTCCAGCCTGTTTAATGCCTTCTGGGCATCTAGACACAATCACCTCCGACGCAGGCTCCTCGGACAGAGAGAGAACACATTCAACAGCCTCTGGATAATGGCAGTTGACAACTGCCAACCCTTGACAAAGCCCATATGATGCTCCACAAAAGGGGCTGGTTTAGCACACTGGGCTAAATCGCTGGCTTTTAAAGCAGACCAAGGCAGGCCAGCAGCACGGTTCAATTCCCGTACCAGCCTCCCCGAACAGGCGCCAGAATGTGGCGACTAGGGGCTTTTAACAGTAACTTCATTTGAAGCCTACTTGTGACAATAAGTGATTTTCATTTCATTCATTTTCATTTCATTTCACAATTAACTTTGGAAGAAAGGGCTCCAGCCTTACCACCAACACTGTAGCCAGTATCTTGGCGTCTACGTTTAGCAGCGAAATAGGCTGGTATGACCCACACTCCGCTAGGTCCTTATCTTTTTTCAACAGTAGTGAAATGGAAGTCTGCAAACGTGTAGCAGGCAGGGATCCGCGGGACAGAAAGTTGTTAAACATGTCTACCAGTAAGGGAACCAACTAATCTGCAAACTTCTTATCGAATTCCACTGAAAACCCATCAAGCCCAGGTGCTTTACCCGTTTGCATCCACTAATACCAGCCAAAATCTCCTCCGGGACTAATGGAGCCTCCAACTCGGCACATTCCTCAACCCCCCTCCAGAAACTCCATCCCATCCAAAAATGTCGACATATCCACCCCACCCCACCGAGGTTTCTGACCTATAAAGATTCTTGTAAAAAGCCTTAAAGGCCGCATTGACTTTTTCTGGGGCAGAAACCAAACTACCACTTGAATCTCTAATCTGAATAATCTCCCGGGAGGCTGCCTGCTGCCTCAGCTGATGAGCTAACAGATGGCTGGTCTTCTCCCCATACTCATAAAAAAAACCCGAGACCGCCACAACTGTCTCACCGCCTTCTCCGTTAACAATAGATCAAACCATGTCTGCAGCTTTTTCATGCCCACCAAAAGCTCCGGAGTAGGGTCGGATGAGTACCTGTGGTCCACCTCCAAGATCTCATCTTTCAGGTGGGACATTAAACCAAGGCCTCAACAACCTGCTAGTGTGGATGCAATGGATCCATGGCATTATTTTATTTTTTTTAAATTTAGAATACCCAATTCATTTTTTCCAATTAGGGGGCAATTTAGCGTGGCCAATCCACCTACATGCACATCTTTGGGTTGTGGGGGCGAGTCCCACGCAAACACGGGGAGAATGTACAAACTCCACACGGACAGTGACCCAGAGCCGGGATCGAACCTGGGACTTCGGCGCCGTGCTGCCCTTCCATGGCATTATTTTGAAGAACAGATGAATCTTCCCTGGTGTTCTGGCCAATAGTTATTCCTCAGTCAACATTAGCAAAACAGGTTAGCTGGTTGTTATCACATTGCTGTTTGTCAGAGTTTGCAGAGTGGAAATTGATTATTGTATTCTCTACATTACAACAGCGACTACACTTTGGAAAAAAAGTACCTCATTGGCTATAAAGAGCTTTGAGATGCCAGTGGTCATGAACAATGATATACAAGTGTAAGTCTTTCTTGCTGTAAAATTAAGTGGCACAAAAAAAACCAATATACAAATGATGTCTTACAGTAAGTACAGGAATTGACTGCACACGTACAGTCTCTGTATCACTGAGACTATTGCATTTGTCTCAATATACAGGGTTTTGCATGCATACAGAAACAGATGTTTCTTGGACAAACCAACTGGCAGATCCTCTGAATCTCCACACTGACCTCCAGGGGATCATCAGTTCCAAGTTGAGAATTCCTGATCTAGGAAAACTGCTCCCTAAAGGCCCATTGTGGGTATAGTTTGTTTTATCACAGACACTCCCAGTCCTTCCTGTCATATTGGCTTCTCCTCCTCATCCTCCTGCTCCAAAGCCCTCTGGAAATATTACTGCAGAAAATAAAGAAAGCGGAAATCAGTTGAAATATTTCACGCAAATGGTTGCAAGAACACAAGAGGCAGTTCTTAAGAAAAAATGTCACCAATGGGATCCCACAGGGAACAGTTCTGGGATTGCTTTTGTTTGAATTTTATATAAGCTATCAGAAGTTGGAAGTCACAAGCACAGTGGCTAAATTTATAGATGATATAATCCACTGAAAAAGATAGACTGCATATATGAACAGGGTAAGCTACAGGCTGAATTTAATACACCAGGGAGTTAGGCAGACATGTAGCAGATGAAATTTAATACAAATAAATTCCAAAAGGCTTCACATGTGAACAAACAATCTAGGAAGCGGCATTCCTTAAATGAAGAGGAAATAATCTGCATGGGTAATGAGCGAGACTGCAGGGCCTGATTGACACATTGAAGCTGTTGCAACAAATAGGCAGTTAGTAAAGCAAATTAAATACTGGGATGTACTTAAAAAGTCAATATTGAGCTAATACGGTGAGAAAATCCTGTCAATTTCTAAATCATTGGTGCAACCACAGCTGGAATACCTTGTATCATTCTCGTGATCACAGGGCAAAATGAATGTTGCCGCTATTGAATAGTACAGGAGAAGGCAACCAGAATGATTGATGAACGATTATTATGTAGATTTTCTTTTTAGCTCTAACATTTTAAAAAATAAATTTAGAGTACCCAATTATTTTTTTTCCAATTAAGAGGCAATTTAGCGTGGCCAATCCACCTAACCTGCACATCTTTGGGTTGTAGGAGTGAAACCCACGCAGACATGGGGAGAACGTGCAAACTCCACACGGACAGTGTACCGGGGCTGGGGTTCGAACCCGGGTCCTCAGCGCCGTAGGCAGCAGTGCTAACCATTGGGCCACCTTGCCGTCCTTTAGCTCAAACATAAATTGGGCGTATTCTCTTTCCAAGAGAAGGTTGAGAAATGATATGATTTCTTGTTTTATAATTTTAAAGGTATCAGATAATATCAACCATGATGAACAGTTTCATCTTCTGCAGAACAGTTGAACCAGAAGCCACATCTTGCATTTGAAGGGAGTTAAGTACAAAACCAATCTGGAGAAACATTGGGCCTGAATTCCTTGGATTGGTAATCAGCATCAGATTGCCCCTCTGTGCCCAATTATTGGCGTGAATTTTCTTCCCAGTCTGACTCAGGCTGGGCGAGATCAAAGCAGTACAACACGCCCTCAAAGCCCAGTGTCAAAGTCCAGGAGAATTGAATTGAAGGGCTCATGCCCTATGTTAATGGCACAAGCTGCTATGAACCAGGTAAGTTAAAAGGTCCCTTGAAATTGACTGTGTCTAAGGTAAGTGATATGATTTGTGGGTTGGGGAAGTTCGGAGGGCGTGGGCATTCATAAAATCAATGCCCAGTATGTGTTCTGCTGTGCGGGGCAGATTGACTAAAACAATGGGGTGTCTGGTGGAGATGTTCCCTAGCTGAATTGATACAGGGGCTGTAATGTGTCCCTGCTGCGAGTGACCTGTAAATCCGCTGAGTGTAATTGTGGATGTGGTGGGCCACGTGTCTGCCTGTGCTGTAGTGGATGAGTTAATGGTTGTGCGGGACCCTCCTGTGTCCCAAAGTAATTCTATGGGCTTCCCTCTAATCTTTGCTGTGACCACCGGCCTTCCGGATCGGTCCCAGAGGGTGTCACAGACCCAAGTGGGGGAGCCCGAACACCGTCAGTCCGTTCCATCCACATTGGTCTGTCCTGACTGCGTCTCTATACTGTGTATTGGCTTTGCTTTGTTCCTGTTCAGAGTGCCTGTCTGCTGGCCTCTCTGAGATCTCTGTGGGCCGTTGCATTCCCTTGCGAAATGCCCTAACTGTCCGCAGTTGTAACATTCCTGCGACTTCTGTGGGGGGCTGTTCTTTCCTTCATTTACCCATGCGGGGTTTTGGTGCGCTCTTACTGCCTGTATATCTGCTGCAGCCTGAGCTTCTTCTGGGGTCTTTACTTTAACCTTACCTTGGACGGATTGTTCCCAAGCGCGGGACAATCTTTTCAAAACCCATTTTTCATTATGGGCCTCTTCTGAGGGGTCATAACTACTGCAGACATTCTGTCCTGCATCTGTGGCGTGGGAGATTATGGTGCGGGTCCATTTAACCATATTATCGCGGGTTAAATGTGCTCGGTCTAAATCGCCAAAAACGGCAGTGAAATGAATCCACAGCCTTCCTGCGAATGCTGTGGGATGCTCTGTCCTCTTCTGCCTACACTTACTTAGGCCTTCGACTGGGTCTCCTCTATTGTACCCTATCGCGTCTAAAATAGATGTATGCATCTCCTCTAGTGTGCCTCCTCCAACGTTCTGTGGGTCGGGGAGGGCTGCTACAACCGATGAGTCTAAACTCAAAACTGTGAGCTTCACTTGCTCTCGCTCATCCAGGCCGTACATGGTAGCCTGCTGTTTCACTTTTGCGAAAAATTGGTGGGGGTCTGCAGTGGGGAGGAAAGGGGTGATTTTCTCACACGCATCCCTGAGTTGTGTTACAGTTAAGGGGGTGGTGTAGGTGATGTCGGGTGCGCCTTCTGTGGTTGCCTTTCTTTGGGTGGTGACTGGGTTCATAGGTGCGGGTGCTATCTGATCTGTGGGGGGGTTGGGGCGCTTTCCTTTTCTGTTGCACTGCTGGCGCACATGTTCCCTGAACATAGCGCTGCGCTGTCTCGCTCAATTCCTGCCAATCTGGGGCATTTTCCTCATCTAACTGGGTTCCAAATGTTTCTTGGAACCCATTCTGTACGGAAAGCAGAGATTGCAGCTGCGCAATCTGCTTCCTACACTTCGCGTGATCCACTGTGCTTTGCCTTTGCTCAGTGGTGGCAGCATGGAGTGCTCTTAAAGCTGCCTTTAGGTCAGAGCATTGCCTTTGCAGTGCCTCTACCTGCTCCTCTGAATTTTCCCTTATCAGAACTGCTCGCTGCACATCCTGATAGGCTTTTTCATACTGGGTTTGGGAACTGCTCAGATGGGCTAGACAAGACTGATGTGCCCTCGTGGCATCATCCACCTCTCTATCCTTCTCTGCCAGCTTCCTTCTTAACTCTAGGTTTTCCTTTTCGATGTCCCTGACATCCACTTTGCTCATCCTATTCCTTTCCTCTAATTCTTTGCGGAGCGTCCGAACGACCTCCTCTGTGCCTCGCAATTGTGCCAAGAAGGACACAATTGCCATCGGCTTGCGTGCTTTTCCTAAACTTTTCTTATGAATTTGAGAAAGGTTCTCCCACCAAGTATGTCCTATACTCCGGGGACCTGTCTCCTCATTCACACAAAGCCCACTCCAAAGGGGCCATCCTTTCCCTTGAGATATTTCCTGAGTTCCAGCTCCCATACGGGACACTGGCCTACTCTGCTACTATTGGTCGCTGCAACCACAAACTGCTCTGGGTTCATGAGACGTTCCATTGCCTGCATGGCCATTTCCTCTTTCTCTCTTTAATTTGGAACAAGGGATGATAAGGTAATGCTTTTAAAATACGGGTACGGCTTTCGCTATGTTCCGATTATAAAACTCCCGACAGTTTGACGCAACAAAAATCTCTCGGTTTAACCTTACAGCCCTGTTAGTTACGCATGCAGAAACACACTTCCGAATTATGACTATTGATTTGAACTCCTTGAGCACTTGTGGTTTTTCCTTTTCCCAATTGGATTTCCAATTCAAATTTCTGGGTTCTCTCGGAGTGGGGGGGGGGCCACTTTTAATCGAGTCCCGGCAGAGTCTGCCACTAAATGTTGGTCGGTCTGGGTGAGTGTGCTTAACACTCAATTTGGCTCTGTTTCTTTACTTAGCTCTAGAGTCGCCAGGTATCGTTAAGACACCGCCACAAGTTCAAGGTGAAGTTCAAAGCAATAAAACCATACACCAATTAGTAAGTCCAAACAACTGAGTTTATTATAATACAATTATAATAACTACCCATGCACACGCTAAAAGGATTAAACCTATTCCTACCGCTAAATAAACTAATACTTATCTCGAATGAACTGCCGGGTCAGGGAACAAGGCCTCTTGCTCTGCTCTGGTCTGCAGACTTCAGGTTGGTATAAGTTAAAAGGGATCAGGAGTGACTATCTCTGGTAGCGATCGTTGTGAGGCACTTACTTGCTGGCGGCTGCTGTCCGAACCCTCTCCTCTCTCTCGTTCAACGTCTTCTTGGCAAAAGCTGGTCGAGGTGCTGGTCCACGGAGGAGTGTTGGTCAGAGAGAAGGGCTGGACGAGAAGACTGAACCATGTGTGGGACCTGTCTTTTATAGGTACCAGGGATCCGCGCCCCTTTGGGCGGACTCCCTTACCTGCTTGGAATCGATTGGGTCTCTTCCCAATCAAAATAGAACATAGAACATAGAACAGTACAGCACAGAACAGGCCCTTCGGCCCTCAATGTTGTGCCGAGCCATGATCACCCTACTTAACCCACGTATCCACCCTATACCCGTAACCCAACACCCCCCCCCCCCTTAACCTTACTTTTATTAGGACACTACAGGCAATTTAGCATGGCCAATCCACCTAACCCGCACATCTTTGGACTGTGGGAGGAAACCGGAGCACCCGGAGGAAACCCACGCACACAGGGGGAGGACGTGCAGACTCCACACAGACAGTGACCCAGCCGAGAATTGAACCTGGGACCCTGGAGCTGTGAAGCATTTATGCTAACCACCATGCTACCCTGTTTGAATCCCCCCCAATACTGAGGCTGTTCCTTAGCTACTGGGCGGGCCTTCAGGCTCTTTGTTTTCGAACCTTGCTGGTGCCTGAGTGTCTGGTATCCTTTACAATGTTGCAGTTGCTTCCCCAATTGTGTCCATTGTCTCTGGAATCGTTCCATTAACATGCTAATTATCCCGGTGATTGCCTCATTAGTATGCGGAATGTTCGTTTCGGTGCTGTCTGCTTTCTTAGCAGACAGAATCCACACCTGCTAGGTGCAGCCTACTGGGGCTGCAAACATTGTCCATTTTATCCTGTATGCTTTGCGTTCCTCCATTTTGTATTTCGGGAAATGGCCAACTTCGGTGGCTACACAGGGCATTGGGATTGGGTCATAAATCAGGGATGGTCAGGGTTTGGGTTGCAGGTCAAGCATGTTGGGTTCAGTGGGCATCGAGTATCAGGAGGGATCAGGCCTCAGAGGATTTAGTGGGGTGGGGAAGGGTTGAGGTTTGATGGGGAGAGGGAAGTGGAAGACCTGTGTTGGGTAGGCCTCAAGCTGGGTCCAGTCGGGCCTGGGAAAAGGGTGGATTGCAGCGTTGTGAGGGCATGAGTCCATAGTAGTGATGGAACCATCAATTCACCAGACACGTGTTTCCGATATGAATCTAGGCTTTAATCAACTTACTTCAGATCCAGCTTGTTACCCATTGATGAACTCTTAGTGAACTCAGGCTGACTCTGGACAAGGGTATTTATACAGCAGCACTAGGGGGAGGAGTCGTGGGCGGAGCCCAGTACAAGTTCCTGAGTACTCCCAGAGCTACTCCCCCTAGTGGTAGGATAGCGCTACTGCGCTTACAAAGACAGTGTGAATTATCATATATATATATATATATATATATTACATTCACCACAAGTAGGCAGGATGATTCATACTGCAAACAGCAGTCAGGCTTTGGTGGGTCAAGTTCAGAGTAAGGGGGCATCCCATGTGGGGAGTGCTAGTCAGGGGGAGTTTCCCCTGGGAAGTGTGGGAGAATCCCGTGGGGGTATCGGTCTAAGTCTGTTCTAACCTCCTGGGGAACTATTGAAAAGGTTTTAATCCTTATATCTTTTTCTAGATAACTATTGGTGTAACCCTGTCAGAACCCTGTGAAGTTTAGAATTTAAAATCTCATTTTCAGATGGTTCCCAATGTAGGGTAAGTTTGCACTTCTCGGTGACTGCCATGCAGACCTTACCTGGGAATGTCCTGAGGTACCTTGCCCAGTCTGACACTGGGGAGCTTGGAGATTACGGCCTCAGAATGATAGTAAAACTATGGAACAGGCCTGGAGAGATGGTGTAAGCAAGTCACATTGACTCATGCAAATGTGAATCGGACAATTTATTTCAGAAAATACTTTGAAATGCAGTATATAAATAATTTGAGACATGATTACCTACAAAGTGTAGCATGTTTAGGAGGAATAGGTGTCTTTGGATCTATAGTTCCCAAAGCTTTCCGCCAGTGAGGGGTTTCGATGCATCATTTCTGGCTCTGTTGCAGACAAATCATTTTTCTTATTGTCACAAGTAGGCTTACATTAACACTGCAATGAAGTGCCGGGAGTGCAGGAGGCAAAAGAAGCCGGGGTTCTGGCCTTTGCGTCCCTAGTAGCCCGGCGGAGGATCTTACTTCAATGGAAGGATGCGAGGCCCCCAAGCATGGAGGCCTGGATCAATGATATGGCGGGGTTCATCAAGTTGGATAAGGTGACATTTGCCCTGAGGGAATCAGTACAGGGGTTCTTTAGGCGGTGGCAGCCTTTCCTGGACTTCCTGGCAGAACGGTAGGATAATAGGCCGGCAGCAGCAGCAACCGGGGGGGGGGGGGGGGGGGGGGGTTTGTTTCGGGGGAAGGGAGAAATGTGTATATGTGTTTATTGGATATGCCGGGTGTTTATCTATCTCTCCTTTTTGTCGTTACTGTGGGGGGGGGGGGGGGGGGGTTGGTTTTGGGGGTTAGTGTGTTTTTCTTTTTGTTGTTGTTAATATTGTTTTGTTGTTGTTATTTTCTGTTTTGGATATGTTTTTGAAAATTTCAATAAAAATTATATTAAAAAAAAGACACTGCAATGAAGTTACTGTGAAAAGCCCCTAGTCACCACATTCCGGCGCCTGTTCAGGTACATGGAGAAAGAATTCAGGATTCTCAGCTGGTACGAGAATTGAACCTGCACTGCTGGCCTTGTTTTGCATCACAAAACAGCTGTCTAGCCCACTGAGCTAAACCAGCAAATTGTGCAAATTGATACAGATTAAATGGAATGATCAGTCAACAACAATAATTTGTATTTACATAATACCCTTGACATAGTAAAGCCAAGTCACTTCCCAGGAGCATTATCAAACAAAATTTGACTGAGCCACATAAGGAGATACTGGAGCAGATGAGGTAGGTTTTAAGGAGTGTCTTAAGGAGGAAAGAGACATGGAGAGGTTTATTGAGAGATTTCCAAAACTCAGCTCCTCAGCAGGCAATGCTGGGACAATTAAAATCTGGCATGCGCAAGAGGCCAGATTCGGGGGATGGTGGGTAAGAGTGGGGGAAAGGGTGGGGGGGGGGGGGGGGGAGAGGAGGGAAAGGGTGGGAGGGGGATGGAAAGGGTGGGGGGGTGGAAAGGGTGGGGGGAGGATGGAAAGGGTGGGGGGGAGGATGGAAAGGGTGGGGGGGAAGGGAAGGGAGGGTGGAAAGGGTGGGGGGGAAGGGTGGGGGGGTGGAAAGGGTGGGGGTGGACAGGGTGGGGCGGGGAAGGGGGGGTGGACAGGGTGGGGCGGGGAAGGGGGGGTGGAAAGGGTGGGGGGAAGGGGGTGGAAAGGGTGGGGGGAAGGAGGGTGGAAAGGGTGGGGGGAAGGGGGGTGGAAAGGGTGGGGGTGTGTGGAAAGGGTGGGGGTGTGTGGAAAGGGTGGGGGGGGTGGAAAGGGTGGGGGGGGTGGAAAGGGTGGGGGGGCGTGGAAAGGGTGGGGGGGTGGGGGTGGCGTGGAAAGGGTGGGGGGGCGTGGAAAGGGTGGGGGGGCGTGGAAAGGGTGGAGGGGCGTGGAAAGGGTGGGGGGGTGTGGAAAGGGTGGGGGGTGGAAAGGGTGGGAGAAGCTGGGGGATGGGAGAAGCTGGGGGGGGGAGAAGCTGGGGGGAGAGAAGCTGGGGGGGAAGCTGGGGGGGAGAAGCTGGGGGCGGGAGAAGCTGGGGGGGAGAAGCTGGGAGGGGGAGAAGCTGGGAGGGGAGACGCTGGTGGGGGGAAGAGTAGGGCACTAGTGGCTAGCAGGGCAGGTCAAAGACTAGGAATCTTACGGCGAGTAACTCACCTCCTGACCCCCCCAAAGCATGTCCACTATCTACAAAGCACAAGTCAGAAGTGTAATGGAAACTCTCTACTTGCCTGGATGAGTGCACCTCCAACAACACTCAACAAGCTTGACACCATCCAGGACAAAGCAGCCCGCTAAATTGGCACCCCTTCCACAAACATTCAAACCCTCCACCACCGACGAACAGTGACAGCCATGTGTACCATCTACATGATACACTGCAGTAACTCACCAAGGTTCCTGGACAACACATTCCAAACCCACAACCACTACCATCTAGAAAGACAACAGCAGCAAATACCTGGGAACCCAACTACCTGGAGGTTCCCCTCCAAGTCACTTACCACCCTGACTTGGAAATATATCATTGTTCCTTCACTGTCGCTGGGGCAACATTGTGGAACACCCTCCCTAATAGCACAGTGGGTGTACCTACACCTCAAGTACTGCAGAGGTTCAAGAAGGCAATTCATCACATTCTGAAGGGAAACTAGAGGTGGGCAATAAATGCTGGCCTAACCAGCGATGCCCACATCCCGTAAATGAATTAAAAATAATAAAAATTGGTGGAGCGATTAATATCAGGGATGAGTAAGGCAACAGAACTAGAGGGTCGTAGAGTAAGAGGAAATTGCAGACATAGGGAAGGGCAAGAATTTGTAAATCAAAAGAAGCGACGATCACCATCAGCTTGTCACTTCACACCTTTTTGCTAGCCCAGGTTGGGAGCTGCACATTTCTCGCTCCATCTTTCAAACTGGGCCTGCTGAGAAATATGCAACACAGCATCTCCAGATTGCCTTCTGCACAGGATATCAGTGTAGTACAGGGCATCAGTATAAGTGGGGATAAAGCAACACCGCCTTTTATGGTATTAGCTGCTATAAACAGAATAGGTTTAAAGGCCCCAGCCACTTTTGAGAAGCCAGGGAGAAGATGCCAGGGAGAAGGTAAGTGTGCAAGGTGAATGATGGAGGGCGCAGTTTGGGTGGTCAAGGTGCGATTGGGTGGTCATGTGGGCAGAGATGAGGAGTTTGCTGTATGAATAGAGATTGAGCCGTTTAGGCGTCTACTCTCTGGAGTTTAGAAGAATGAGGAAAGATCAAATTGATATATACAAGATGATAACAGATATGGATAAAGTAAACATGGAGCAGATGCTTCCCCTTTGGGGCATTCTAGAACAAGAGGTCATCGTTTCAAAATAAGGTGCAGCAAATTTAAAACGGATCAAGAGAAACTATTTCTCCCAAAGAGTTATGATCTGTGGAATTCACTACCCCAGAGTGGTGGATTTGACAGTGGGTAAATTTAAGGAGTTACACTGAGTTTAATTAGAAGTGGGTTACGGAGAACGTGCAGGATGGTGGAGATAAGGCCACAATGAGATCAGCCTTCATCGTATTGAACGGTGGAGCAGGCCCCAGAGGCTGCATTGCCTACTCCTGCTCCTAGTTCTTATGCTCTAAAAACTATTGTGTCTAATTCCACCTTCCAATTCTTCGTCTGTAGCCCTGTAGGTAACAAGATTAGGGGCAGATTGGGCAGGGGATGGGGGGGGAGGGGGATCAGGGGAAGATGGGGGGGGGGAGATCAGGGGCAGATGGGGGGAGATCAGGGGCAGATGGGGGAGATCAGGGCAGATGGGGGGGAGATCAGGGGCAGGGAGAGATCAGGGGCGGGTGGGGAGATCAGGGGCAGAGATCAGGAGCGGGGGGGAGATCAGGGGCAGATGGGGAGGGGAGATCAGGGGCAGATGGGGGGGAGAGATCAGGGGCAGATCAGGGGCGGGGGGGAGATCGGGCAGATGGGGAGGGAGATCAGGGGCAGATGGGGGGGAGATCAGGGGCGGAGGGGGGAGAGAAGATCAGGGGCAGATGGGGGGAGATCAGGGGCAGATGGGGGGGAGATCAGGGGCAGATGGGGGGGGAGATCAGGGGCAGATGGGGGGGAGATCAGGGGCAGATGGGGGGGGAGATCAGGGGCAGATGGGGGGAGATCAGGGGCAGATGGGGGGAGATCAGGGGCAGATGGGGGGGAGATCAGGGGCAGATGGGGGGAGGGAGATCAGGGGCGGGTGGGGGGGAGATCAGGGGCAGATGGGGGAGGGAGATCAGGGGCGGAGGGAGATCAGGGGCAGGGGTAGATCGGGGGCAGGGGTAGATCGGGGCGGGTGGGGAGATCGGGGCAGATGGGGGGGGGGGGGGAGACCAGGGGCAGATGGGGGGAAATCAGGGGCAGATGGGGGGGAGATCAGGGGCAGATGGGGGGGAGATCAGGGGCAGATGGGGGGGGAGATCAGGGGCGGAGGGGGTGAGAAGATCAGGGGCAGATGGGGGGAGATCAGGGGCAGATGGGGCTGGTTTAGCTCACTCGGGTAACTTTTGGCTTTTAAAGCAGGCCAGCAGCACGGTTCGATTCCCGTACCAGCCTCCCCGGACAGGCGCCGGAACGTGGTGACTAGGGGCTTTTCACAGTAACTTCATTGAAGCCTACTCGTGACAATAAGCAATTTTTCATGGGGGGGGGAGATCAGGGGCAGATATTGGGGGGGAGATCAGGGGCAGATATGAAGGGGAGATCAGGGGCAGATGGGGGGGGGAGATCAGGGGCAGATGGGGGGGGGAGATCAGGGGCAGATGGGGGGGGGGGGGTGAGAGGATCAGGGGCAGAGGGGGATATCAGGCGCATATGTATCAGAATCAAGGTGTATGGAAGGTTCCAGAGCGGCCATGGAGGATTTTGGAATAGCCCAGCCTAGCCTGCCGCCAGGGAAGACGGGGGAACCTTTTCAGCGACAGAGATGAACTGTACGTGAACAAATAGTCCCCCATTAAACCTGAAACTCGCCAGAAAGTAGGTCGTGGCCTCTTCAGGGCGGAGTTGGGAGAAGGCTGGGTTCGAGCGGGGAGGGGTGAGGGGAGCGGGCGGGGTTCGGGGAGGGGGAGGGGGAGGGGGCGGGGTTCGGGGAGGAGGAGGGGTTCGGGCGAAGAGAGGGAGGGGGCGGGGCGGGGAGGGCAGAGCTGGAACAGTAAGGGCTGGGCCTGGGATGGGTGGGACTAGATCTGGGATGGGCGGGGCTAGGACTGGAAGGGGGTGCGACCGGATCTGGGAAACGCCCCCGATATAAACGGGCAGGTGACGTAATTAACCCTCCATAGCCCGTGCGAGGCGCTGGTTTGAATCGTGAGCGTTTAACGGTGTCTGCGCGCGCCCTGCCGCTCGCTGTCATCGCTCTCAGCAGAAGGTCAGTGAAAGGAGTTGTGAAATGGCTCAGCGCAGAGCTAGCAGCAGGAGGAGGAGATGGGCGGCTGGCTCCTTCTGGAGGGGGCAAGAACGTGTGAGAATTAAAACACACACGTGAAATTAGTGCAAACTTTTCATGGATATTTAGAGAAGTTTTTTATTTTTCCTTCTAGGCTCACGAGTAATGATGGGATAGCGGGAGTTTGAAGTGTGCAAAAGGATATTGCGAGTTTTTCACTTGGGTGTAAAACAAAAGTAGTTTCGGGGCGAAAGACGGCGAGAGTTATTGAATAATTACAGATTCCTCACTTTTTCCTTACTTCTGCATCCAGCAAACGCAAAACAAACGCCTTGAGTTAGCTGACATCTTGCTGCATTTTATTAATAAATCTAATTTTAGTCCGACAAGCAATTGATCTACTCATTGCTTTCGGGTTGTAACGTTTAGGAAATTAACCGGAGTTTGCATTCAACCGGCCGAAAAGAAAACCTTCTCCCCACCTGGCGTTCGTTAACGTTAACCTTGCCGGTTGTTGGAGCAATTTTGCGCCAAACCAGTTCCGACAGACTTTTGTGTGGAAGGTGTTGGGACGCCGTTTTGAATGGGTAGATTGGTTCAAGTGGAAGGGCTGACACCTCCCAAAGACACTCAGCTTCTTCAGTTAACATCCCACATTCATCATTACTACACCACGTCCGTGTTGTCCTCGAATATTGGACGTGCTGTAGTTTATTTGGGGCGCGTCTGGTGAGGACAGCCTTGGTAATTAATCCTCTCTAATCCTAATCACACGAACCTGAGTTATGACGGGTTGATAGCAATTTGCGGAAAACACTTGTTGCAAATTGACCTTTTATTTACTGCAGTTCTTGACCTCAACTTCTGCCTGTGATGCCCTCTTCCACAAAATCGTGTTCTTTGGCGCAAATTTATTTCATGGGTGCTGGGTACACCTGATTTATAAATATCCATAGAATCCCTACAGTGCAGAAGGAGACCATTCAAACTGTCATGCCCGCTCCCACCCTCTGGAAAGGGGATGCCACCTGGGCCCACTCCTCCGCCCGAGCCCCTTAACCTCACCCGCGCACCTTTGCACTGTGGGAGGAAACCCCCATTGACGCCGGGAGAACCTGTGCAAATGCCACACAGTCACCTAAGGCCGGAGTGCAACCCAGGTGCCTGGAACTACCAGACAGCAGTGCTAACCCTGTGCCATCGTGCTGCCAAATCTTTTTCTACAAACTCACTCCTTGCAGCAATAGCTATGTCCTAGCCAATCTCAACCTGGAGGGCTGGAGGCATGGCGTAGTAGTATTGTCGCTGGAATAGTGGATTTGAATCCCACCGTGGCAAACGGTGAAATGAATTCAATAAAAATCTGGATTTTTAAATAAATTCTAATGACCATTGTCAGTCGTCGTTAAAACCAACCTGGTTCGCTAATATCCTTTAAGAAAATCTGCGGTCCTTACCTAGTCTGGCTGAGACGTGCCTCCAGACCTAAAGCAATGTGGTTGACCCCTCACTGCCCTGTAAAATGGCCTCGCAAGCCACTCAGTTCAAAGGCAATTAGGGATGGGCGATAAATGCTGGCCAAGTCAATGACACCCACATCCCATGAACGAATTGAAAAAAAATTCACAATTTCCTTTTCCTGCCTTTAATTTGACAAACAAACTGTTAGAAGTCCTCAGAAGGCCAGGCAGCATTTGTGGAGGGAAAAGCAGTTAACTATTATATTCTGTGACCTTTCATCAAAACTGAGAAAATGTGATGAAAGGTCACATTATTTTTGTCTCGGCAGTTCCTGCCAGACCAATTTCCAGCATCTACAGTATTTTACTTGTGCATTAGGGCTTTGTGTGTGTTATTTTGTGGGCTTCTTTTGAAGTTGTTCACTTTGGCTTTCTTCTCTTTCTTTTGGTGTTTCCAACTATCTCCCAAACATGCTCTCAATGCCCCACTACTTCTAACATTAAATCTGCTATTTGCCTCCCGTCTGGATGTCTGCAATAATGTTGCCGAGGTGGAGATTGTTGACACCTTCAGATTTCTAGGTGTGCACATCACAAACAATCTGCCCTGGTCCACCCAAGAAAGCACAACAGCACTTAAATGTACTCGGGGAAACTAAGGAAATTCGGCATGTCCACATTGACCCTTACCAATTTTTACAGGTGCACCATAGGAAATGTCCTGTCTGGCTGCATCGCCGTCTGGTATGGCAACTGCTTGGCCCAAGACCATAAGAAACTACAGAGAGTCGCGAGCACAGCTCAGTCCATCACGTGAATCCACATTCCATCCATTGGTTCTGTCCACACCTCCTGCTACCTTCGGAATGTGGGCAGCATAATCAAAGATGCCCCCCCCCCCATTCTCTCTTCCATCGGGTAGGAGATAAAAAATGTGAGGACACACACTAACAGATTCAAAATCAGCTTCTTCCCCACTGTTGCCAGACTTCTGATTAACCCTCTTGTGGACTGAGCTGATCTCCCCACACCTTCTCTACTGAATAGCACCACACTACGTATGCTTCACCCGATGTCTATGTATTTACATTGTGTATCTATCATATGTCCTCTGTTTCTCATGTATGGAAAGATCTGCCTGGACTGTACGCAGAACGATACTTTTCACTGTACCTCGGTACACATAGCAATAAATCTAAAAAATCTAATTAAATCTGTATCCTCTCAATCCTTTCTCCCTACTCGAGACACAATTTCAGACCACTTAACTATTTTCCTGACACCAAACTTTCTTAAATCTTCCTCCTTCAGCCACTTGTCATTCAATTTACTCCAAAAGCTGATCACGAAAGTTGTCTTCACCAAGGACCTTGCATATGTTAATTTCCAAGGCCCACAACTCCCTGGAGCTCATTCCCAACTCCCCGCCTCTCTTCCACAGTTGTGTGAATGTCCTGGTAAAGGTCTGTGTACCCTGGTATATTTAAGGCCTTCTGTGAAGTTAAACTAGTTCTATTTTTCATCTGGTCTGATCGGACCATTTGTAAGTATTTCATTGGTGGTGCCTTATTGAGATTAAGGGAATAGAACATACAGTGCCGAAGGAGGCCATTCGGCCCATAGAGTCTGCACTGACTCACTTAAGCTCTCACTTCTACCCTATCTCCGGAACCCTATAACCCCATCTCACCTTTTTGCTTACTAAGGAAAGTTTATCATGGCCAATCTACCTAACCTGCACGTCTTTGGACTGTGGGAGGAAACCGGAGCACCCGGAGGAAACCCACGCAGACACGGGGGAACGTGCAGACTCTGCACAGACAGTGACTCAGTGGGGAATCGAACCTGGGACCCTGGCACTGTGAAGCCACAATGCTATCCACTTGTGCTACCGTGTTGCCCACAAATATTTGTGCTTAAATATGTTCCAGTGACATTGTGTTACTTGGCATTTTTTTTTAGTCCAATCGAAGCAGTCCTAAACATTACTCAAAGACACACTGCCTATAAACTGTTTATGTCCATGAGTAATTGACTTCTGGTCAGTTGGCAGTTGCTCATAACTTAAAACAAGTTTGATAATCTATTTCAATTTTTAAACAACAGGATGATTTTAAAAAAACTATTTTTAGATTTCCACCTTTTCAATGTAAAGGAAATGTTGCTTATTGTGTTGGCTGATTGTGACCTTCAATTTATGAAGAAATATTACATGACTTAATGTGGCATTGTTGGTACAGATCTTCCTGCTGTGAGCCATGATTGCTCTTTTGCAGATACCGAAACAGCTGCATTTGTACAATCACTTTCCTACAGCCTGTTTGTACCCAGCAGTATGTAGTGCAATGACTTCAATCTTATATCTTGGAAAAAGTAATCAAAACTTATCAATTCACTCTATTTACTGAAATTTAAATCCATGGTATCTTTTGAACAGCAAGGTCCATTTTTTAAACATTAGCATTATTAATAATTATGGGTAGTTGCTATTTTACTTCCAATGAGCACCCGCTGTCTTAAAACTGGTACTGTGATTCCTGATTACAGACTAGCAATCTTCTGTAGAGTACAGATTGCTACATGATTGAGAAATATCATTGAACATCTCAAAGCAATAATGGATTTGTCTTTGGGTATAGAAAATGGTTGGATGGAGATAAATGAATCTAGAAGCATTCTGAGGGATACTTCTCAGGCATTTAATCTCATTGTCTTCGGTGCAGTGATTTTAAATATGTGGTGAAATTCATCTCACTTCAGAAATGTTCACTTCATGTCTATCCAAAACTTAACAAAGACCTCGGTGCAAACAGGAGTTTGGCATCACATTCATTGCATTTTTAGTTTATATACAATTGTTTCTCAATTCATCTATTGGTTGATTGTAGTTTATTGATTTATAAATACATTGAATTGCCTAAACCAGAATTAACTGGTATCACCTGGAAGCTGAATGGCCAGTTGTAACGACAGAGGGAATCAAATAACCATTGAACGCAACATCACCCGAGAGGGAAGTTGAGTTTGGTATATTGTGGAAATACATTGTGGAAGAAAAAGGAGGTGTTTTTTAACATTAAAACTTGTCGTGATTTGTGTAAGCTTAAGGCATGAAGTATTTAAAATGTTGTCAATATTATAGCAGTTAGTGCAAACTTGTTTAAAGGAAAACGTGCCGATATAAACAGTGATGTAAACTAAGAATTTCTCAGAACTTGTATGTTATTCAGCAGAAACACTTTGTGGATGACCTCAAAGGATCCCTGAAGAGATCAGATAAACCAGCCTACTCAAGCAAGTCCCTAGCTTGTGGCCAACTAAAATGAAGGTTTATTCAGGAAGGCATCAAACAGAGACTTTGTCGTGGAGGTGAGGCTAAAGCATTGGAGAGGGCTCGCAAACACCTGACGCTCCAAGCACCACCTGCCCCACATGTGGCAGTCCACAGACTGCACATTGGACTTATCAGCCATCTTGGAACCCATCGAACCACAATGAAAGGAAGTTGGGCAATTGTCCAAGAAGAAATATTAATTTAAATTAATTTATTTAAAAGTAAACCAAGTGGATTGATGGTGCTCAACTTTATTTAGTTGAATGCGCAAAACAAAGTTTTATATAGAAATGGCAGTTTTGGAGATGTGTTGGGAGTTTGTGGGGAGCAGCTTGATCCCAGACATCTACACCTGCAGCTTTTGTCTCTCGAACCATGGCTAAATTGAGCTGGAGGCAGATATTGATGCAACAGGCAGGGAGTTAACTTGACATGGAATCCGGTTGTAATCATGCCCCTTAAGGATAGATAGTGGTTTTGATTTAGCTAGTGGTCAGGTGCAGGAGGTTGTTACTGTGACCTAGACAATTAGGAGATCTCTGACACAGCAGTGGAGAAGATTGAACCCTTGTCATTGTCCAACAGTAAGAAGTCTTACAACACCAGGTTAAAGTCCAACAGGTTTGTTTTGAATCACTAGCTTTCGGAGCACTGCTCCTTGCTTGGATGAATCTGAGGTATTTGCAATTCATGTGGATGAGAACAAAGACTGCAGGGAAGATGGGCAAATTGACCATTATGTTGTGATACAGGAGGCCATTTCAATTTGGGGGAGTGGGCATGAATGTGGTAGTTGTATGGGCGAGTATAGTCAGGGCAATTAGGTACTCTTTCCTCTGCAGGCAAGACTGAGTTTTGCAGGCTGTGTTGCCTGTTAATCTTATGGCTGGAGTGGCAAGGGCAGGATGTTGTCCATGATATAGGTAGAACTAGCAATAAAATTCTTCTGAAGGAATTTGAAGTGTGAGGCGCAAATTGTAAAAGGAAAGTACTTGAATTGCTTACCTGAACCACATGCGTGGAGACAAATACGTCGCAGGTATGTGTGCACCAGGGGTTTATATTCATGGGGCATTGGCAGAATTCCTGGAAAGAGGGAGCTTTTCTGTTGTCGTGGACCCTACTTAAACCAGGCTTGGCACAGTTTCCCGATGAATCAGATAAGTAGGTTCGTAGTAGAGCTTTAAACTAATGGTGGATTCAGGTGAGGTTAATTCGGCTTGGGTAGGGTGCTCTTTCAGAGGATCAATGCAAACACGATGGGCCAAATGGCCTCCATCTGCACTGTAGGGATTCTAATTGAAAATCAGATTGTAATAGCTTTTAAAGTTTTTAAAAACATTTTGTGAAAGTAAATATTAGTCCCTTAAAGGCAGACACGGGAAATTATAATGTGGAGGGGAGTGCAGAAATAAGGAAATGGCAGAGATGTTAAACAAATATTTTGTCTATTTTCACAGTAGATGTCGCAAAAGAACATGCACCAAATTGTGAACAAGCAAGAATCTAATGTGAATGAGGAACATTTCTAGAAATAAAGAAAATGTATTGGAGAAATTTAATGCTACTAAATGCAGACATTTCCTCAGGACCAGAGGGCCTACATTCCAGAATTTTAAGAGGTAGATGCATTGGTTTTGATCTTCCATAATTTCTTAGATTCTAGAATGGTCCTCCGGATGGTAGCAAATTAATCCTGTTTTAGAAAGGAGGGATTGCACAATATTAGCTTGACATCAGAGTGGGCAAAATGGTAGAATCTGTTAAGGGCAGTATGTTAGGACTCTTAGAAAATTGCTGATTAAGCAGAGTGAAAGATGTAAGTGACCTGTTCTGAACTGAGTGGTTTGGTTGTTGGAGGAGTACGCCACCACCATCACAGATTTCATCAGTAAGTGTGTCGAGGACTGTGTACCAAAGAGACAATGCAGGTGTTCCCCAATCGGAAGCCATGGCTTAACTGAAGGATTTACTCCCTGCTGAAGTCCTGGATGGAGGCGTTCAAGTCTGACGACCCTGACCTATATAAGAAATCCAGGTACGACATACGTGAAGCCAAAAGACAATACCGGATCAAACTAGAGTCCCTGGCCAACGACGCAAACCCAGGACATCGATGACAGGCCTTACATGAGATCACAGGCTACAAAGCAAGGCCAGCTTAAATCTCTGGGGTGGAGCATCCCTCCCCGATGAACTGAGCAAGTCCAATGCCCACTTTGAAGAGACAGCCAAGACATCAGTGCCACCTGCCCCAACAGCCCTGGACACACCCATACCCACTTTCATAGCCTCGAGAGGTAAGAGCTGCTTTCTTGAAAGTTGTTGCACCTGTAAAACCTCTGATACTTTCGACCAGTTTATTTTCTCAAAAGTTTACCCCAGTGCCGTTATTTGCGAGATGAACAAAGGACAAAAAGGTTCACAGTTTAATACTAGTTTATTCACAATTCTCTTACTCAACAAAATATGACTCAGACTCACAGCTGCACTTCAGGTTTTATCCGCACTTTACGAAGGGGGCTGGCCAGGCTACAATAACTCAATGTGGATGTCTTCTCTGGGTTCGAAAACCAGGGTCCTTCTTGCGATGGTTGTGCCTGACTCTCAAGTTATTGCTGAAGATCTGTTCGATGTTCCTTTCTTTATACTGTTGTGGGCCAGGGTTTAGAAAACTCCAAAGTCTATCATAGAGTTCACCTGACCCACAACTTTTAATAGATTTTGGTTATGGGGAGCACAAGGGCCCACTTTATAGGTGTGATGCAACTAGAGATCTAAAGTACTTTTAAAACAAATACCTCCACCCTATCCCCATAACCCAGTAACCCCACCCAACACTAAGGGCAATTTATCATGGTCAATCCACCTAACCTGCACATCTTTGGACTGTGGGAGGAAACCGGAGCATCCGGAGGAAACCCACGCACACACTGGGAGGATGTGCAGACTCTGCACAGACAGTGACCCAAGCCGGAATCGAACCTGGGACCCTGGAGCTGTGAAGCAATTGTGCTATCCACAATGCTACCATGCTGTCCTTCGGAACAAATTCATCTACACTCCATCATTCTACCGTAATCCATGTACCTATCCAATAGCCGCTTAAAGGACCATAATGTTTCCGGCTCAACTACTTCCACAGGCAGTGCATTCCATCCCCCCACTACTCTCTGGGTAAAGAACCTACCTCTGACATCCCCCCTATATCTTCCACCATTCACCTTATATTTATGTCCCCTTCTAATGGTTTGTTCCACCCGGGGAAAAAGTCTCTTGACTGTCTACTCTATCTATTCCCCAGATCATCTTATAAAGCTCTATCAAGTCGCCCCTCATCCTTCTCCGTTCTAATGAGAAAAGGCCTAGCACCCTCAACCTTTCCTCATAAGACCTACTCTCCATTCCAGGCAGCATCCTGGTAAATCTCCTTTGCACCTTTTCCAAAGCTTCCACATCCTTCCTAAAATGAGGCGACCAGAACTGCACACAGTACTCCAAATGTGGCCGTACCAAGGTTTTGTACAGCTGCATCATCACCTCACAGCTCTTAAATTCAATCCCTCTGCTAATGAACGCAAGCACACCCTAGGCCTTCTTCACAGCTCTATCCACTTGAGTGGCAACTTTCAAAGATCTATGAACATAGACCCCAAGATCTCTCTGCTCCTCCACATTGCCAAGAACCCTACTGTTAATTTCCACATTCATATTTGTCCTTCCAAAATGGACAACCTCACACTTAAACTGGGTTAAACTCCATCTGCCACTTCTCAGCCCAGCTCTGCATCCTACCTACGTTTCTTTGCAGCCGACAACAGCCCTCCTCACTATCCACAACTCTACCAATCTTCGTATCGTCTGCAAATTTACTGACCCATCCTTCAACTCCCTCATCCAAGTCATTAATGAAAATCACAAACAGCAGAGGACCCAGAACTGATCCCTGCGATACGCCACTGATAACTGGGCTCCAGGCTGAATATTTGCCATCCACCACCACTCTCTGACTTCTATTGGTTAGCCAGTTCGTTATCCATGTGGCCAAATTTCCCACTATCCCATGCCTCCTGACTTTCTGCCTAAGCCTACCATGGGGAACCTTATCAAATGCCTTACTAAAATCCATGTACACTACATCCACTGCTTTACCTTCATCCACATGCTTGGTCACCACCTCAAAGAATTCAATAAGACTTGTAAGGCAAGACCTACCCCTCACAAATCCGTGCTGACTATCCCTAATCAAGCAGTGTATTTCCAGATGCTCAGAAATCCTATCCCTCAGTACCCTTTCCGTTACTTTGCCTACCACCGAAGTAAGACTAACTGGCCTGTAATTCCCAGGGTTATCCCTATTCCTTTTTTTGAACAGGGTCACAACATTTGCCACTCTCCAATCTCCTGGTACCACCCCTGTTGACAGTGAGGACAAAAAGATCATTGCCAAAGGCTCTGCAATTTCATCTCTTGCTTCCCATAGAATCCTTGGATATATCCAGCCAGGCCCGGGGGACTTGTCTATCCTCAAGTTTTTCAAAATGCCCAACACATCTTCCTTCCTAACAAGTACCTCCTCGAGCTTACCAGTCTGCTTCACACTGTCCTCTCCAACAATATGGCCCCTCTCATTTGTAAATACTGAAGAAAAGTATTCGTTCAAGACCTCTCCTATCTCTCCAGACTCAATACACAATCTCCCGCTACTGTCCTTGATCGGACCTACCCTCACTCTAGTCATTCTCATATTTCTCTCATATGTGTAAAAGGCCTTGGGGTTTTCCTTGATCCTACCCGCCAAAGATTTTTCATGCCCTCTCTTAGCTCTCCTGATCCCTTTCTTCAGTTCCCTCCTGGCTATCTTGTATCCCTCCAGCGCCCTGTCTGAACCTTGTTTCCTCAGCCTTACATAAGTCTCCTTCTTCCTCTTAACAAGACATTCAACCTCTCTTGTCAACCATGGTTCCCTCACTCGACCATCTCTTCCCTGCCTGACAGGGACATACATATCAAGGACACGTGGTATCTGTTCCTTGAGCAAGTTCCACATTTCACTTGTGTCCTTTCCTGACAGCCTATGTTCCCAACTTATGCACTTCAATTCTTGTCTGACAGCATCGTATTTACCCTTCTCCCAATTGTAAACCTTGCCCTGTTGCATGCACCTATCCCTCTCCATTACTAAAGTGAAAGTCACAGAATTGTGTTCACTATCTCCAAAATGCTCCCCCACTAACAAATCTATCACTTGCTCTGGTTCATTACCAAGTACCAAATCCAATATGGCCTCCCCTCTGGTCGGACAATCTACATACTGTGTTAGAAAAGCTTCCTGGACACGCTGCACAAACACCACCCCATCCAAACTATTTGATCTAAAGAGTTTCCACTCGATGTTTGGGAAGTTGAAGTCACCCATGACTACTACCCTGTGACTTCTGCACCTTTCCAAAATCTGTTTCCCAACCTGTTCCTCCACATCGCTGCTGCTATTGGGGGGCCTATAGAAAACTCCCAACAAGGTGACTGCTCCTTTCCTATTTCTGACTTCAACCCATACTACCTCAGTAGGCAGATCCTCCTCGAATTGCCTTTCTGCAGCTGCTATACTATCTTTAATTAACAATGCCACCCTCCCTAATCTTATTGAAACATCTATAACCAGGGACCTCCAACAATCATTTCTGCCCCTCTTCTATCCAAGTTTCCGTGATGGCCACCACATCGTAGTCCCAAGTACCGATCCAGTATATATCTGCTTGCTTTGACTGCAGCTCTCCAACTCAAAGCAAAACTAAACAGCCACCAAGCAGCTTTTCAGCTCAAAACGATAGCAAAAGCAGAGTCCCTGGGCGAGCACTCCGATCCTGCGCCAACCAGCTGGCTAATGTATTCGCAGACATCTTCAGCACCTCACTTCTCCGCTCCGAAGTTCCCACCTCCTTCAAGAAGACCATTGTAATACCAGTACCAAAGAAGAGCAAGGTAGCGTGCCTCAAGACTACCGACTGGTGGCCCTGACATCTGTGATCATGAAATACTTTGAGCGGCTAGTCATGAGACGGATCAACAGCAGCCTCCCAGACTCTCTCGATCCATTGCGGTTCGCCTATCGCCGCAACTGGTCCACAGCAGATGCTACTTCCCTGGCCTTGTTCAGCTGTAACCTGACTTCCTCACCTACAGAACGTAATCTGTTGGGATAGGCAACAGCACTTCCTCCCAATAGTCCTCAACACCAGGGCCCCACAGGATGCGTGCTCAGTCCTCCACTGTACTCCCAATACACACACGACTCTGGGGTAAGATTTAACTCCAATTTGATCTGTAAGTTTGCGGATGATACAACTGATGGGTCGTATCTCAAACAACGACGAATCTGACCACAGAAGGGAGATAAATCACTTGGTTGCATGGTGTACCAGAAACAACCTCTCTCTAAATGTCAGCAAAACTAAGGAACTGATCATCGACTTCATGAAGAGTAACACGACCCCCCCCCCCAGATCAATGACTCTGAAATGGAGATGGTTGATAGCTTTAAGTCCCTGGGGGTCACCACCACCAACAGTCTGTCCTGGTCTACTCGCATTGGTGCCACTCATCAGGCATCAGTTTTGACAGTATTCAGAGAGTTTACGAAGGTCGCCATTAAGAACAATGTTAATGTCATTGAAACCTCTCTTTGGTAAGCACAGCAGATGTCATCTGCATAGATGAACTTGTAGCGGCAAGGATTGGATTGTTTATTGTCATGTGTACTGAGGTACAGTGAAAAGTATTGTTCTGCGTACAGCTCAGACAGATCATTCCATACATGAAAAGAAAATACATAATAGGGCAAACATAAATAAACAATGTAAATATATAGTCACAGGCATCGGGTGAAGCATACAGGAGTGTTGTTCTACTCAGTAAAGAAGATGTGTGAAGAAATCAGATCAGTCCATAAGAGGGTCATTTCGGAGTCTGATAACAGTTGGGAAGAAGTTGCTTTTGAATCTGTTAGTGCGTGTTCTCAGACTTTTGTATCTCCTGCTCGATGGAAAAAGTTGGAAGAGTGAGTAAGCCAGGTGGGATGGGTCTTTGATTATGCTGCCCGCTTTCCTCAGGCAGCGAGAGGTGTAGACAGAGTCAATGGATGGGAGGCGAGTTTCTGTGATGGACTGGGCGATGATCACTGCTCTCTGTAGCTTTTTACGGACTTGGGCCAAGCAGTTGCCATACCAGGCTGTGATGCAACAGATAGGATGCTTTCTATGGTGCACCTTTAAAAGTTGGTAAGTCAATGTGGACATGTTGAATTTTCTTAGTTTCCTGAGCACGTTTAGGCAATGTTGTTCTTTCTTGGTCCTAGCGTCGACGTGGGTGGACCAGGTTAGATTTTTGGTGATGTGCACACCTAGGAATTTAAAGCTGTCAGCTATCTCCACAGAGGCCTCATTGATGAGACAAGTGTGTGTAAGAGACTTTGCTTCCTGTGTCAATGACCAGCTTTTTATTTTTGCTGACATTGAGGGAGAGATTGTTGTTGTTACACCACTCTAAATTGCTGGCTTTTAAAGCAGACCAAGGCAGGCAAGCAGCACGGTTCAATTCCCGTACCAGCCTCCCCGAACAGGTGCCGGAATGTGGCGACTAGGGGCTTTTCACAGTAACTTCATTGAAGCCTACTCGTGACAATAAGCGATTTTCATTTCATTTCCAAGGTTCTCTATCTCCCTCCTATATTCTGACTCCTTGTTGTTCGAGATCCGACCCACTATGGTCGTGTCATCAGCAAACATGTAGATGGAGTTGGAGCCAAATTTTGCCACGCAGTCGTGAGTGTCTAGGGAGTATAGAAGGGGGCTAAGTATGCAGCCTTGTGGGACCCCGGTATTGAGAACTATCGTGGAGGAGGTGTTTTATCCTTATTGATTGTGGCCTATGTGTCAGGAAGTCGAGGATCCAGTTGGGGAGTGAGGAACAAAGTCCTAGGTTTTGGAGCTTTGTTATGAGCTTGGCTGGGATTATGGTGTTGAAGGTGGATTTGTAGTCAATAAGTAGGAGTCTGATGTCGGAGTCCTTGTTGTCGAGATGCTCCAGGGATGAGTAGGGCGAAGGAGATGTCATCTGACGTGGATCAATTGTGGTGGTATGCGAATTGGATCGAGGCATTCTGGGAGTATGCAGTTGATGTGCCTCATGACCAACCTCTCGAAGCACTTCGTTACAATCGATGCCAAGGCCACCGGACGATAGTCATTAAGGCACGTTGCCTGGTTCTTCTTTGGCACCTGTTTGATTGTGGTCTTCTTGAAGCAGGTGGGGATCTCGGAATGGAGTAGGGAGAGGTTGAAGATGTCCGCGGACGCACCTGCCAACAGGTCCCACAGGATCTGTGTGAACGACCAGGGACCCTGTCCGGACCTGTCACTTTTCGAGGATTCACTTTCAAGATGGCCGATCGGAATTCGGAAGCTGTGACGGTAAATGGGATGGGGAGTATCCGGGGCTGCTGAGGTAGTCGACAAAGGTTTGATGGTTTCCTGTTCGAACCGAGCATAGAATGCATTGAGTTCATTAGGGAGGTAAGTGCTGCTGCCAGAGATTCTGCTTTGCTTTGTAGCCCGTTGTGTTGTTTATGCCTTGCCACAACGATAAGAGTCTGATAATTGTCTCTTGGCATCCCTAATGACTTTGCAGAGGTCATTTCTGGATTTTGTGTATAGGTCAGGGTTGCCTGACTTGAATGTATCAGACCTGGCTTTCTGTGGGGAGTCAACCTCCTGATTAAGCCACGGTTTTCGGTTGGGGAACGTACATACTACTTTCTGTGGCACGCAGTCGTCTACACATTTATTTCTTAAGTCTGTGATGGTGGTGGCATGCTGATAGGTTGGTCGCTGAGTTCTTGGATCAGTCCACTGACTTTAAGAAGTCACACAGGAGCTCCTGTGTTGCCTCGGACCAGCACTGCGCAACCTTCTTAACCAGATTCTCCCGCTTAAGTTTCTGCTTGTATGCTGGGGTAAGGAGCACCACCTTATGGTCCGATTTTCCGAAGTGCGGTCGGGGGATGGATCAGTAGGCGCCCTTGATTTTTTGTGTAGCAGTGGTCGAGAGTGTTGCCCCTGGTGGGACAGGAGATGTGTTGGTGGAATTTTGGCAGTACACTCTTGAGGTTGGCCTTGTTGAAGGCCCCGGTCATGATGAACAAGGCCTCCAGGTGTTCTGTTTCATTGTTATTTATAACTGTGGACAACATGTGGCTGGCTGGTCATTTATGTGAAGGTTGAATAGGGTGAGGCCAGTATTGATCCTTGAGGTAGGCTATTTAGCTGTCTCCATGTGCTGGCTTTGAGCCCATATGGACTCGCAATAGTTTGTTTTGAAGAAGAGAAGCAATGGTATCAACAATCCAGGGTGGTAGGACCCTAGGAAGCTTGCCCAGTAGACTTTTTTGTACCACACAGTGCCCATAGGCTGCAATGAGATCAAGGTAGATGACTCCAGTTTTCAGATGCTTTTGAAAGCTATTCTAATATGGATGGTGAGAGTAAGTCCCTGGTCTTCTCTACTGCGCTCCTTATGGAATCCAGCTTGGTCTATGGGTAGTAAGTATGGAGAAGCTCTTTCTGCTGGCTGCAGAGTCTAGAAATAGGGATCATAGAGTCAGGATAAGGGGTTGGTCATATAGGACTTGGATGAAGAAAAATTCCTTCACTGCGATTCTTTGTGGATTTTTTATCCCAGCGCACTGTGGGGGCTTCATCATTGAAGATATTCAAAACTGAGAGAGATTGGGGGCAGCAAGGTGGTGCTCCTTACCAGCACTGTCTGATTTAACAAATTATTTGTGGCACCGTGCTGCCTCGCGGCACAGAAGTCCCAGGTTCGATCCCGGCTCTGGGTCACTGTCCTTGTGGAGTTTGCACATTCTCCCCGTGTTTGCGTGGGTTTCACCCCCACAACCCAAAGATGTGCAGGGTAGGTGGATTGGCCACGCTAAATTGCCCTTAATTGGAAAAAACAAATTGGGTACTCTAAATTTTTTTAAAAGACGACAGAGAGATTTTTGCACTTAAGAGAATCAAGGGATATGACAGGTAAGTGGAGTTAAGATTAAAGATCAATGAAGATCTTTGCAGGTCAATCCTGCTCCTATTTTTGTATGTTGTAATTGGAGAAATATATTCATAATCCTGTTGCAACCATCCTAGAAATTATAATTTAGAAACTTGTTGAATGAAGAACACATTTAAACTGCAAGAATTATATTTTTTTCGAACAACTCGAGCTATGAGGTGCCCCAAATGGAACTTTTGAATGTCACTATTGGAATGCTGGGGCAGTATTCTTCCATCTGCTCAATTAGTAAATTTACATTTCAAATGACAAGCTCTTAATTAAATTATTGTGACTCATTTCACAGATCTAATTTATAGCAGAGTTGAATAAAACAATTAGTCATTCAAGTTTGATGCTCTTTAACACAGTTTTCTTTTCACAGTTTGACTGTCTGTAAAAAGAGTTTTTATTTCTGGGATATTGTGATCCTTTATGAAATGTTGCACAATTTAATTTATGTGAAACTTTGAATGATAAATTGATGCAAAATCCAAACAAACCTTCCTTAGCTGACTGCATGCTGTAATATTTTGGGGGCGCTATAATTGGAGGAAACCTAAGCTAATTTGGTACTGGATGTTGGACAAATAATTTGTTAAATCAGACAGTGGAGACATCGAGAGGTGGTGGTAAGATAAACGTGCGTGCCACTGGGCATCATCAGCATTCATACGGAACTGATATCTTTGGATATTGTCACCATGGGGCATATATGTAAATTAGAGATGGGGGCCCTAGAATAGATGCTTGGGGACTTTATAGAGGTAATGATGTGGGGAGGGAAGCCATTACTGATTACATTTCTGGTAACTGTTCGATGGAACCTCGCGAGGGCTGTTCCAACCAGCTGGAAAGCAGACGATGCTGTGGTCAGCCATGTTGAAGGCTGCAGATAAGTCGTGAGGGATGATCACCATCATGTATAATGTCATTTGTGAATTTGATACGGTCTGTTTTAATATGGCAGGGCAGCAACTTAATTGGATACATTCAATTTGGGAAAGATAGCAGTTTTAGGAGGTATCCTAAATTCAGAATGTCCAATTCACCTAACCACATCTTTGGGACTTGTAGGAGGAAACCGGAGCACCCGGAGGAAACCCACATAGACACTGGGAGAACGTGCAGACTCCACACAGACAGTGACCCAAGCTGGGAATCTAACTCGGGGGCCCCTGGCACTGTTCTTCATCACTTCTCCCTCCCTGCCCTGCACCTAGTATTTTGCAATTGCTTGTCACTTTGCATTCTCTAAGCTTCTCTTCCATGAGACATCTCGCGCATCCTAATCTCTTTTCCTCCATTGCACTCCTCCTACTGACCTTCATGTTAACTGATGTCATTGGTTGCGTTTTCTCCAGCACCTTCTGTCTTTCTTTAAAACTATTGCTTTCATCCTTCCTCAGAGGATCCTATCTATAGTTCTGTACTTCACTCCAAACTTATTTTCCTCCGACTCCTATCTTTCAGTTCAATGACCATCTTTCTCAAAATTGTGCTTGGGCCTCAACTTTTTACAATTAACATTGACAGACAAGGGGAGTGAAGGCACAGTAGATAAATTTGTAGATAACACAAAGATAGGTCGGAAAGTATGTTGTGAAGAAGACGTGTGGAGTTTGCAAATAGCTATAGATTGGTTGAGTGAGTGGGCAAAAATCTGGCAGATGGAGTATGATGTGGGCAGGAAGAATTTTTTAAAAAGCAGAGTATTCCTTAAATGGAGGATGACAATAGAATGCCACGATGCAGAGGGATGTGGGTGTTCAGCATGTATTCAAGAAAGCTATTGGAATGCTATTCTTTATTAAAGGAGGAATTGAACATAAAAGTAAGGATGCTATGCTTCGGTTAGATGGGGCATTGGTGAGACTGCATTTCGAATACTGTGCAATTTTGATCATCTTATTTAAGGAAGGATGTAATTGATTGGTGGTGGTTCGGTGGAGGTTTGCTAAATCGATACATGGAATGAGTGGATTGTCTTATGGACATGCAAAATTATTTTTCTCCAAGGATCCCCAATATGTTCCCAAAGCTTGAGAAACATATAATTGATAGGTGCTGTGGAATGGTTGCACATCTTAATGATGCATGCAGTTTCTTAAACAATTAAACAGTATGCCAGTCCTGCTGCCAAGGCAAAAAGCAGAATAGGAGTTGGGTGTCTTCTCTTGAGAAGATGTTATTCATCCTAATCTCGAGATCAGGACTTTTAATAGTAATCTTTATTATCACAAGTAGGCTTACATTAACACTGCAATGATGTTACCGTGGAAAACCCCCTTGTCACCACATTCCGGCGCCTGTTCGGGTATTCGGAGGGAGAATTCAGAATGTACAAATTGCCTAACAGCACGTCGTTCGGGACTTCTGGGAGGAAACCAGATCACCTGGAGGGAACCCCCACAGATACTGGGAGAAAGTGCAGACTCCACACAGTGACCCAAGTGGAGAATCGAACCTGGGACACTGGAGCTGTGAAGCAACTGTGTGAACCACTGTGCTATCGTGTTGCCCGTGCCAGTGCTTCTCCAATGCCCAGTAGCTGACACCTTGTATATCATGTGGCTCTGTGTTCCATGTCCTCTGCATGTACTGAGTCTTCGGAGCAACTTATTTGGGGAAATAAAGATTGCTTTATCCCTTGGGCCACGAATAACTTGTTTCAGTACAGGGATTTATTTGGGTCACTGCTATGTTATTTAGCATTTTTTACTTGTGTTGATCACTTGTGCCTGTATTCACAAATCAGAGTATCTGGTGTATATCTCATCTGTCTATCCCTGTCATTTTTGTGTCAGTACTATGTTATGAATCTTCCTTCTGGTTTGTTTTTTTCGATATTTTGTTTCTTTTGTTTGTTTACGTTCCTTTGGGAGAAAATGGATTGCAAGATGTGGCACGTTTATGAACAAAGTTTTTTTTTCTGCTGCCAAATATGATTATTTCAGATATATATTGTATTGTATGTATCTGGTGCTGTAATGGTTAACAATAATAATCTTTATTAGTGTCGCAAGTAAGCTTTCATTAACATTGCAATGAGGTACTGTGAAAATCCTCCAGTCGCCACATTCCGGTGCCTCTTTGGGTACACAGAGGTAGAGTTCAATGTCCAATCCACCTAATTCGTCTTTTGGGACATTGTGGGAGGAAACTGGAGCACCTGAAGGAAACCCACGCAGGCACTGGGAGATCATGCAGACTCCGCACAGACAGTGACTCAAGCCGGGAATCAAACCCAGGTCCCTGGCGCTGTGAAGCAACAATGCTAACCACTGTGCTATTGTGCATGTGAATGCTGGAAATCTGAAATACAAACCAAGTGCTGGAAGCACTTGTCAGGTCTGGCAGCATCTGTGGAGAAAGAAACGGTCAATATTTGATTCAAAGCCTGGGTTTGTGTGTGTATATCTCTATTGCAGTAAGGTTCCCTGGTTTAAAAGATAGACAGACACTGTCTGGAGAAGGAATAATTAAAGCGTCGTAAAAGTAAGATCATAATTCATTACAACTATGTATCGTGTTTACCGAGATAGGGCTAATGGCATTTTGCATGTTGAAAGAAGGCTCCCTGGGTTTTAGATAATTGTGGGGTTGTGGTTAGCCTTAGTAGAATGTTCATAACCCAGTTAGTGGGATAGGAATGATGTAATTCATGGAGGAACGAGGGGCTGAAGCAGTCAGGTGTTAAGTTTCAGATTAGATTTTGCTATGAACAGAACAATTTTTTTTTTGCCAAATGCTGGGAAGTTTTTTTTTAAATTGAGTACCCAATTCATTTTTTCCAATTAAGAGGCAATTTAGTGTGGCCAATCCACCTAGCCTGCACATCTTTGGGTTGTGGGGGCGAAACCCACACAAACATGAGGAGAATGTGAAAACTCCACACAGACAGCGTCCCAGAGTCGGGATCGAACCTGGTACCTCGGCGCCGTGAGGCTGCAGGGCTAATCCACTGTGCCACTGTGCTGCCCTCGCTGGGAGGTTAAACAATAGTTTGACACAGGCAAGAATCTGCAGGATGTTTGACTGAAGGATCTCTCTATCAAAGCTGTTTATCCAAGATATCTCTGAACAGCACGTATTCCTGTGTTTGCTAACTGTATTTAAAAGTGACTTTTGACCTGAGATTTTTTTCTTGATTGAAGATAAAAAGATAGCAGTTAGGAGTGTTTCATTTTATTGTTGAGCATTATTTCACTGGCAATTGTAAGTTATTGTTAAAGTTAGTTTAATACTCTGTTAATAACATTTGTTTTAATATACCATATCTCTATTTGTGATGGAGATACTCCTTGAGCGAAGTATCCTTTCCTCAGTCTTGTGAATTAAATAAAATATTGAGGTTTCTGTCTGGTATCTCCTGTCAAGGAGATTTAATATTGACATGCTTTGGTTTGCATGATTATTTTTTCTTCCTTCAAAGTGGTATTGTGTAATTTTGAATTCCAGATTTTTACCTTGTTCTGCATTTTGTGGGCTGTGTAACCCTGACTGCCCTCGATCACCCCGAATCCAAAAACACCTACATACCCAAATTGAGATTATTTTTGCCAGCGTTTTCAGTCAATATTGATGAACATCAGTTCACTCACCATGAATCGTGTTGGTAGCTTGATCAAAGCTAATTTATGCATTTAATTTGTTGACAGCTTTGAATACTGCCCCCTACCAACTATGTAGTATAACTGACTTGCATTTAAATTTTTGTTGCCAGCATTGAATTCTGCTTCAAGAACAGGAGAAAGAATTGTTAATGACGCCATGACATTCAATATCACACCCTACTCAAAAGGCAAGATGAAAAAACAGAGCTGAAGAGGATACATCCAACGTATATAGTGGAAATAGCATAGTCCTTATGTCGGTAGAAGTCGTAGGGTCTTCAGAAGTGAAGCCAGGCCAGCATCAGAAAGTGGTATGGGATGTTCCATTAAAAATGGCGTGATTATTAGCCAGAACCTTTCTCTGCAGATGTAACAATCAGGGTTGTTGCTAGGTGGGTAAACCAGAAACAAACCAAGGATAGGACTAGCACGCAAGTAAAAATGGGATCTGATGATGTGCACAAGTAAAGCAGGGTGCAGAGCAGCAGTAAGCAGTGTGATGTGTTTGGTGGGGAAACCCAGACCAGAAATTTTAGTTGGCAGTGCCATGCTGTCTGCCCTCTTTGGAGCTAGCTGGGGCCTCACTTCAAGCACGGCCACAGTTAGACTCGGGAACATAATCCTGTATTGTTACAGAAATAGGACCATTAACTTCAGTTTGCTGTTAGTAGCCAACAAGTGCAAACAGACCAAAGTAGCTTCCATAAAATACCAAGGATTTTTTACTTTAGGTTAATAAAAGATTCTCCTAACAGATGGAGCAGAGGAAGATATGGTAGTGGATGAGTAGGATTTGCACCAGATGGTGCAGTGACAGGTTATCATTGGAATGGATAGAAAAACATTTAAATTTAAATTATTTTTAAAGTGTGTACTGGCATCACAAATATAACTAAGTATGTGCATCTTATCAGCAACTTATATTTCTCTGGTGCCGTTAACATAAGCCGGCCCAAGATGCTTCATAGAAACCACTATTAGGGTAGATAATCAAAAGCTTGGCCAGCGAGATAGGTTTTAAGTTGTGTCTTTAAGGAGGAAAGTGAAAGGTATCCCTCCAAGTCATTCGCCATCCTGACATATCACTATTCCTTCACTGACATTGGGTCACAATCCTGGAACTCCCTCCCAAACAGCACTGGGTGTACCTACACCTCCGGGACTGCAGCTGCAGTGGTTCAAGAAGGCAACTCACCGCCACATTCTGAAGGGCAACTAGGGATGGGCAGCAAAAATGCTGCTGGTGCCCACATTCCATAAATGAATTTGGGAAAAGAAGTATGGTGAGGGAATTCTGGTATTTAGGTCCTAGGCAACTGAAGGCACAGCCATCAATAGTGTGGTTAAAATCATTGATGTTCAAAAGGCCAGAATTAGATGAGCACATGTATCTGGGTGATGAATTTGTGGGGCTGAAGGGGATTCCAGAAAGGCCATGGAAGGATTTAAAAGTACGGATGAGAATTTTAAATCAAAGCAGCGTTTGATTAGGAGTCAATATACTAGGAGTCTGTTTGTACAGTGGTCATGTATGAATGGAACTTGATGAGGGCTAGGACACAGGCAGCAGAGTTTTGGATGACCTTAAGTTTGCAGAGAGTAGAATGTGGGAGGGTAATGTTGGCATAGTCAAGTCTTAGAGGTAACAGAGGCATGAATGAGGGTTTCAACAATCGATGAACATAAGAACATAAGAACTAGGAGCAGGAGTAGGCCATCTGGCCCCTCGAGCCTGCTCCGCCATTCAATTAGATCATGGCTGATCTTTTGTGGACTCAGCTCCACTTTCCGGCCCGAACACCATAACCCTTAATCCCTTTATTCTTCAAAAAACTATCTATCTTTACCTTAAAAACATGTAATGAAGGAGCCTCAACTGCTTCACTGGGCAAGGAATTCCATAGATTCACAACCCTTTGGGTGAAGAAGTTCCTCCTAAACTCAGTTCTAAATCTACTTCCCCTTATTTTGAGGCTATGCCCCCTAGTTCTGCTGTCACCCGCCAGTGGAAACAACCTGCCCGCATCTATCCTATCTATTCCCTTCATAATTTTAAATGTTTCTATAAGATCCCCCCTCATCCTTCTAAATTCCAACGAGTACAGTCCCAGTCTACTCAACCTCTCCTCATAATCCAACCCCTTCAGCTCTGGGATTAACCTAGTGAATCTCCTCTGCACACCCTCCAGCGCCAGTACGTCCTTTCTCGATGAGCAAGGGACATGGTCAAAGTCATGGGAACATCTAGAGAAAATGTTTACATAACCAGTTTTCAGTTGAGTCTGTGACCTGTACAAGTATTTTAATCATTGGAAATCCTCCAGATAGCCTATACATCGCCACAACAACATTAAAGATGTTGACCTTAAATTTGAGACTTGTTCTAAATATGACAATTTAAATAATTGGCAGTGATGGTTAGATGGGAAACAGCATGAGGAGGCAAAAAAATGTATCAATGTATGTATTGTCTGATGGTGCTGTTGATCATTTTTTTAAATATTGTGCCTGTGTGCTTCACACTGAGTGCAATGAAGGTAAGTAATGTTGTTGAGGACTAAATAGTAATGTGGATTCTAATTCCCATGGATCTGTAGAATACTGCTAAATTTATTATTTTAAAGATGTAAGCTGGCTTTAAAAAAAACACAGTGGGAGGCCTCATCCTGGATTGTGGGAAAACAGTGGCAATGCAGCCAGTGTTGGTGTTGAAAGGTGCCTGGAGGGGTAGAGCTCGATGTCACAAGCGTGCATATGAAAGTTGACCCTATGTTTGAATGGTCATGGTATGTCTGTAACATTCTTTCCTGTGACTTGAATAGTTTGTTCAAGCCATTCTCAAGTCACTTGAGTAGACATTCTAACTTGACATTCCGGTACAGTATGGAGACTGTGTACTGCAGCATCCGAAATGCCTTCTTTCAGGTGGGGCACCATCTGCACTCTTGGTTCCAAGGCACTATTTTGAAGAGCAAGGGCATTCTCTCTGGTGCCTTCTGCAATATTAATTTCTAAACCAACCTATTGTTAATGCAAACTATCTAGTCGTGATTTCTATGTGCAATTTGACTTTTATATGTCCTACTTGACAACTGTGACTACACCTAAGCACATAAATGACTGTAAAGTGCTCTGGGATATCGAGGTTGTGAAATCTGCTGGATGAATGAGTTTCTGGTTTATTTGTCTTGGGTCCTGAGACACCCTGGGTAAGTGCACAGTCAATTCCAGTCCCACAGACCCAGGAGTCCAACATAAGTGAATTAACCAATAATTTGTACATTTTCCTGTGGTTTTTGACCCTCGGCTGCTCCAATGACTTACAGGCATCAGATTTGTAAGTAAAACACAGAAGAACTGTTTATTTACAATGAGAAGAGTTAAGCATGTAATGGTGATAATAGAACAATGGTCTGATAATCTAATTACTCTCCTAACATAGTCTCACCCACATACAGTGGGCGGGTAGGAAAGGTTCAAAAATAACTTAGATTAAAAAGGCGTGAGATTAAACTTTGCTGCTGAGGTAGTAGTCTTTCTATCGGCGATCTCGAAATCTGATGGTTTGGACCTTCGAATGTTCATCTCCAATTAAAACTCTCAGACTGTTAAGGCTACCTCTATAGGGTTTCTGCCTGTGGCATGGAGTGATAGAGAAGGGCCTGGTATCCAGGACCTTTTAGGATTCCCAGGAGAGAGATCAGCCTGGGCTTTTCCCAGCCTTTCAAACAGAGGATTAAAGTTTCACAGGCCTGCCTACATCTTGCAGTCTTTCAATCAGAAGTTACCTTCACAGGCCTGGCTGGGGAGTGTTTTAAAATCGGCAGCCTTAGCTGATAGAGAGTTTTTAAATCAGTTGCTGTCCAGATCTAAGTAATTGAAAGCCAAAATGGAACCTGCCGCCTTTTCCAAAAACTTCTGAAGGGCTCCACCAATCACATTTGAGAATCGAACAAGACCCGGAATTCCAGAAGAGCCAACTGTCTGCTGGCCAAGTCCATCAAAATGACATCACAGGACCCTGCCACACCACACTTCGTGGAGGGGCACCCCCTTGGATCAGTTAGTAGCAGCTTGCAGCGGGGGTGATTCAAACATCTGTAGTTTAAATTGAAAATCTGCAATGTTGCAGCAGGCAGCAAGTCAGTAATTAAAAGGTCACAAGGATCAGACAAGGATTTAAAAGAGGTCCCTTCCATTGGATCGTATATAGAAGGATAGTGAGCCAGGATCACTATTTGTGGGACCCTGATTATGTTATGGGGGCGGGATGTAAAACTGCTGCTGGAGATGCCTGAGTATCAGTGGGGGAGCATTTGGCAGACAGTGATCATAACTCCATTAGAATCAAGATTGTTATGGGAAAGGACAACGATGCGCCTGAGATGCAAGTTCTAAACTGGGAAAGACTGATTTTAGTAAGATCAGATATAATTTGGCCAGAGTGGATAAGGAGCAGACATTTTTATAAACATCTGTGACCGAACAGTAGGTCACAGTCTAGAAGGAAATAGAGTACAGGGCCAACATGTTCCAATCAAGAAAGGGGTGGGGCCATCAAATCCAGTGAACCCTGGATATCGAGGGATATGTACAGCATTGAATAAGGAGAAAAAGAGAGTCTTATGGCAGATATCGAGGGCTCAAAACAGCAGAAGCTCTCGAGGCATATAAAATGCGCAAGAGGGAACTTAAATAGGAAATTAGGAGAACAAAAAGGGGACATGAAAGGATACTGGCAGGTAAAATAAAGGAAAACCGTAAGCTGTTTTAAAAGTACATTATGGGTAATATTTGTGTGTGGAGGATGTAGGTAGGGTTCTAAATGAATACTGTAATAAAATTAAAGAGATTACATTGACAAAGAGAAGGTTCTGAGTTGTCTGGCATGCTCAAAAGCAGACAAATTCCCAGGGCCAGATGAAATGTATCCCAGGCTGCTGAGTGAGGCAAGGGAGGAAATAGCCGGGGCGCTGGCAATTTTCAATTCCTCTCTGGCCACAGGAGAGGTGCTGGAGGAAAGACAATGTGATACCATTATTCAAGAAGGGAGGAAAAGATAAACCAGGAAACTACCGGCCAGTTAGTCAAACTTCAGTGGTGGGGAGTTGGTGGTGGTGTTGACCCAGAGGGTGATGGGAGTTTGGAATTCACTGCCTGAAAGGGTGGTGGAGACATAGACCCTCATAACATTTAAGAAATATTTAGATGTGCACTTGTGATCCCAGGGCAGACAAGGCAATGGGCCAAGTGCTGGAAAATGGGATTAGAATGGCTAAGTGGTTGCTTTTGACTGGCACAGAATAAATGGGCTGAAGAACCTTTGCTGTGCTGTATGATTCTATGACTGCTCTAGTACAAATAGAAATGAATTAGTGCAACCACTAGAGCAGAGACCTTGTAGGGTGATGTGGTTGACCTGGCCAAAGACTGCAGAGAGGAGGAAGGGAAATGCTCTGTGGTCACATTTGTCAGGAACCTACTTGTGACTGTTTTTGGTTGTTCACTGCTGTGGTAGGGGAAGAAACCTGACTGGAAAGATTCAAGCTTGTTGCAGGAAGGTTGGGAGGTGACGGCATGTTCAAGAACCTTGGAGAGGTTGGAGATGAGGTAGTTGTTTGCGTGGATGGAATGATGTAGAATTTATTTTTCTTTGTGGGAGGTGGTAATTATGGCTGTTTTGGAACAGTTCAGTGGGGTTGTGCCAAGCTTCTTGTGTTGTTGGAGCTGCGCTCATCCTGACGAGGGGTGTGATTCCATCACCATCGTGACTTGTCCCTTGTAGGTTCTGGACAGGTTTTAGGGAGTTGGGAAGTGAGTTACTTGCCGCAGGATTCCTAGCCACTGACCTGCTCTGATAGCCTCTGGATAGTACATTTAAGTTTATGGTCAGTGGTAATCCCCAGGATGTTGATAATTAGTAGAAGAATGTTCGTGGTTAGTAGAAGAATCATAAATATGGTTGTTTTGTTATTTAAACACTGACCTTCTGGTAACCAAAGCTGTTTGACAACTATCTGGTTTACCTTTTCTGCACATGCAAGGAGGCAGGTTTTTATCCCCCCAAGATCCATTGCGGGACTTAAAGCCTGTTGAGACCAAATCTGATCTCCTATTCTATAAGTTAATGTAAACTAGTGACTTGTTAGCTGTAGAATAGAAGGTGAGACCATTATGACCTAGTTAGGAAGACCTCTGTGGTGATTATCTTGCTACAACTCTTGCAGCCTTTGCGACATTGTGAGGGTATCACTTCCTCAAAGAATCATTTGATTACAGATTTAATGTCTAAAACTCTTATTCCTACGGTAGAGTACAGCTTCAAGCTCGTCTCTAGTCATACAGGTCAACCATGCAAAAACAAATATGAAAAGAACTAAGATTATGAAAGCTAAAAAATATTTATTTATTTTAACGAAAGATAAAGGCGTGTAGGCCCAAAAAATATGTATGTCGATGATACTGTAATAGACCATATGGAAGTAGGGCATTTGTTAAATGTAAAGTTTGTTTAAATTTCCACACACCAGTTGTACAAGGGAACCTTGAAAACATGTTTAAAAATGGTAATGAAACAAATAATGTGCCTTGAGATCAACAAAATCTTCAAGATATAATGATTTCCACCCAAGTACTAAAACATTGCAAATACTTCACCATTTTCCAAATCTCTAGATTTGGGAATTGTGCTTTTTCAATTGGAAAATTACAAATGTTCCTCCATTATTTAAGGAAGGAGAGAAGCAGACCTGTCAATTGCAGGGGGGCTGGTTTAACTCAGTGGGCTAGACAGCTGGTTTGTGATGCAGAACAAGGCCAGCAGCGCGGGTTCAATTCCTGTACCAGCTGAGAATTCTGAATTCTCCTTCCGTGTACCCGAACAGGCTCCGGAATGTGGTGACTCGGGGCTTTTCACAGTAACTTCATTGCAGTAAGCCTACTTGTGACAATAAAGATTATTTATTTTTATTTATTTACATGAAGCTGTCGGGAAGATACTGTTTTCATCGACGAGACAGAGTAACAGGGCACTTGCACAAATATGCACTGATTTAAAAAGTCAACATGGACTAGTAAATGAAACATCCTGGTTGACTAGTCTAATTTAATTATTTGAAGGATCCCTAACATGGTAGATAGATCATAGAATTTACAGTGCAGAAGGAGGCCATTTTGCCCATCGAGTCTGCACCAGCCCTTGGAAAGAGCACCCTACTTAAGGCCACACCTACACCCTATCCCCATAACCCAGGAACTCCACGTAACCTTTTTTTGGACACTTGAGGGCAATTTAGCATGGCCAATCCACCTAACCCCCACAAGCTTTGGACTGTGGGAGGAAACCGGAGCACCTGGAGGAAATCCACGCAGACATGGGGAGAACGTGCAGATTCCACACAGTGACCCAAGCCTTGAATTGAACGTGGGATCCTGGGGCTGTGAAGCAACTGTGCTGTGTGGGGAATGTGTAGATGGCCTGTTGTCTGTAGGAGCTTCAGGAAGGCGTGTGATGAGGTTTTATTAGCAAAACTGAAAGTGAATGATAATAGAGGTAGCCTTATGGGTTGTTAATTGGTTAAAAGGTCATGTTCTCTGAGTGGATTGCGACAAGTGATGCTTGCCAGGGAAATGTTCTGGATATTTGCTTTCCACCAAATATGTTAACTTGGATGAAGAAATAAAATCTTAACACAGAGGAGACTATTAATTCCTTTGTGCTTATGCCAGCTTGTTCAAAGTTCCAATTAGCAAGCACCGCATGCCTGAACTTTCTCGATAGCTTTGCAAATTGTTCCTTCTCCAGTATGTATTAAGTTCTGTTTTAAAAGCTGCTCCCATTCCATTTCCAGGTTGCGCATTCCAAATAATCTTGCCTTTTTTTAAAAAAAAAAAATCTACTCCTCTCCCACCTGGTCCTTTTGCTAATTATCTTAAAACTTGTGTCCTCTGAAATGACTCCTTTCCTTCATTCTTCTTAATGGTAAATCTACCTTTGTCAGCCAAAGGTGTGGTGCCCAATACTCTACTCTAGCTAAAATCTAATCTGGATTCTAGAAAGATTTGGCCTAACCTTTTTGTTTTTGTACTCGTGCACTTCTCCCGCTGCACAGGGGAAAGCGGGCAACATAATCAAAGACCCCACCTACCCAACTTACTCACTCTTCCAACTTCTTCCATCGTGCAGGAGATACAAAAGTCTGAGACTACGCACGAACAGATTCAAAAATAGCTTCTTCCCCGCTGTTACCAGACTCCTAACGACCCTCTTATGGACTGACCTGATTAATACTACGCTCCTGTATGCTTCATCTGATGCCGATTTCCATGTATTTACATTGTGCACCTTGTGTTGCCCTTTTGCGTATTCTGTTTTTATTTTATTTCATTTTCATGTACTAAATGATCTGCTTGAGCAGCTGGCAGAAAAATACTTTCCAGTGTACCTCGCTACACGTGACAAACAAACAAATATGAAGTGGGACCCTGTATGCTTTAAACAGCATTCTCACCTTGTCTGGCCACCTTCAAACACATGTCTGAGCGGCAAGGTCTCTGTTCCTGCACCCCCTTAAAATGTTAGTGTTTACATTACAGTTCTTTCACTTTTCTCTTTCTTCTAAAATGTATCACTTCACACTTCTTTGCAGTAAATCATCTGCCATGTGTCTGCACATGTCACCAATCTGTCTGACTTCCTGAAGTCTGCTACTAGTTTCTTCCCTGTTAACTATGTTTTAAATTTTTTCATCTGCAAACTTTGAAATTTTCCCTTGAAATACAGATCAATAATATGTCAAAAGACAACTCCTGGGGGATACTGCTGTAGACATTATAAGATTAATCACTGTTCCTGCCTTGTGCATCTTGTAAATATTTTGCTTCGATGCAGACACTGCCCCGTAGTTCCATCAACTTTAGTTGTCCATTGATTATCACGTCATTCAATGACTTCTGAAAGTCCATACACATATCAACTACGCCACCCACTAACCATTTTTGGTACCTCTTTGAAAAACTCAATTAAATTTGTCAGATACAATTTTCTTTAATAAAGGAAGTAGAACATTTTTGTTCCATGTTCTTCCAATTAACAATTTATTTTGTCACTCTTTAGGTTTTTAGATGTTCCCCGCTGTCGAGATTTAACTGGCCTCTATTAATGTTCATGTAGGGATGTAACATTTGCAAGTATCCATTTTGCAAGTCTCCATTCCTCTGACATTGCATTCTTATCCAGGAAGGATTGAAAGATTGTGGTAGGAATTTCTGGTATCTCCACTCTTGCCTCAGCATTCCATGGGGACAAAGTGACTTTTCATAGAATCATAGAATTTACAATGCAAAAGGAGGCCATTTGGCCCATCAAGTCTGCATCGGCCCTTGGAAAGAGCACCCCACTAAGCCCACACTTCCAACCTATCCCCGTAACGCCACCTAACCTTTTTTTGGACACTAAGGGCAATTTAGCATGGCAATCCACCTAACCTGCACATCTTTGGACTGTGGGAGGAAACCGGAGCACCCGGACGAAACCACACATAGACAGTGACCCAAGCTGGGAATCGAACCCAAGACCCTGGAGCTGTGAAGCAACTGTGCTAACCATTGTACTACCGTTTCTACTTGAGAATTCTGCATACTTTCTCTTTGTTTTTATCCAATCCAATTTCTGTACTTACCAATTCCTTTACTATGTTATTGGCAAAATCAGATACTTCTGTCTTCCCACACAAGTGCCCGACCACCCAACCAACCAATGCCACTATCACACTCTGGGGTTTGCCAACAGTCCAGTATATTGCTGATAATGTCTAGGTGATTTATGGTCATTTATAGCGCAGGTAGAGGTCATTTGGTCCATTGAGCCCATGCTAGCTCCCGTGGTGCAAGTCAGTCAGTCCTAATCTCCTGCTCAATCCCTGTAGCCTGCAGGTTAGCTTCCTTCAAGTGCACATCCAGTCTCCTTTTGAAATCATTGTTTACACCCAGGGGCAGATTTGCAATGAAACATACCATGTCCTGGTACAGTGCCCACAAAGGCGAAGGGATGGGGGTGGGGCAAAATGCAGACTCTCTGATGTTTCTCACAGCCAATCAGGTCCAAACATGCATTGCAAACCTGTTCACAATTGTAAAGTCAATCACTATTCTCAGCCAAGCACAGATGAGAGGTGGGATTAATGTGATCCACTGCAGTTCTCGGTTCTGCTCACCTGTAGAGGCGTTCATCTGTTTGGAGCTACATTAGCGACGCGCATGTGGCTGAGCGTCTATGCAACAAAGAGCACCAGTATGGAATCGGGGGAGGCAGCTCGCAATGTCTAGTGGGAGCATAGCTGCGGTTGGCCCCCAGTATTTGGGGGTTCGGATTTGAGTGTGTCTGTCACATGGGTAGGGCTGGAATTGGGGGTGCGCACCTATAAATCCCAGCCTTACCTGCACGTTCTCCCCGTGTCTGCGTGGGTTTCCTCCGGGTGTTCCGGTTTCCTCCCACAGTCCAAAGACGTGCAGGTTAGATGGATTGGCCATGATAAATTTCCCTTGGTGTCCAAAAAAGGTTAGAGGGGTTATTGGGTTACGGGGATAGGGTGGAAGTGAGGGCATAAGTGGGTCGGTGCAGACTTGATGGGCCGAATGGCCTCCTGCATTGTATGTTCTATGATCGGCTGCAGCTCTTTAGACTGTGCTCTGATTTGATGAGAGGCTGAGTGTGCGACATGCATTGTAGAACATGATGGTGGAACGCTGGATTGGGTTGAAGGCTCCATTCCTGGGCACTTCTTGCAGTGTGGCCCTGCCGATGAGCAGCAGCTCAAGTCCACCCTGCACAAATACACATTACACTCATGGTTGCACTCAGGAATTCTGCCTTATGTTAAATAACCGGAATGTTTCGTAAACAAATAAAATGCTGATGTTAAGTGGAATCCATGTACAGTCCTTAAGAACCTGGCAAGCTTTGACGTAATTATGGAATGGGACCGAATAAAGCCACACAACTAGTAAAAATGAGTATGACTGGATGCACGATCAGTTGCACGAAAGACTCCGATTGGTACAACTGTGGCTTTATTATAGTCAGATCCGTGGCCTCCTGCAGCTGGCGAAATGGCTGATCAGAAGGAGGACACGAATATTTATACGGCTCCTTGTGGGCGGAGCTAGCCAGCAGGGGCTACTGGTGAACCTGTAGTGCAGGTGCTACCTTACATTCCCTAATACAGGTGCACACGATGGTTCATCACATTCACCCCCTGTTAAAAATGAGTCTGGCGGGGGTGGTGTGGAACTATATACAGTTTTGCAAATAATTTACAGTGGGGAGGGGAGAACAAAAATGTCCATTTTGATAGTCCGGTGCACGTAAGACGTTAAGTCGATCTGGTGCTTTGACGGTTTGCTGGGAGTGATGTAACGGTGGCAGCGATGTCGGTGCTGGCATCGCCGACGTCAGTGCTGGCGCTGTTGGTGCTGGCCAGTAGTCTGATGACTCCGGGAGCATGCCAAAATCTTCCTCGTCCTCTTGCGTGGGCAGGGGAAGGAGGGATGGACCTGGTGGGGCTAATGTTGGGAGCGCCGGGTGAGGGGAGTGTGTTGGAGTGGAACCTGAGGGAGCCAGGTCCCTGAGGGAGACAGTATCTTGGCGGCCGTCGGGGAACTCCACGTAGGCATACTGGGGGTTGGTGTGCAGCAAGTGTACCCATCCACCAAGGGGTCCGCCTTGTGGAGTTGGACGTGCCTACATAGAAGGAACGGTCCTGGAGCTGCGAGCCAAGTCGGGAGCGACACCCTGGATGTGGACTTCCTAGGTAAGGTTAAAACACGTTCATGGGGTGTGTTTGTGGCGGTGCACAGCAGTGACCGTATGGAGTGTAGTGCATCAGGGAGGACCTCCTGCCAGCGAGAGGCTGGGAGGTTTCTGGACCGCAGGGCCAGCTGGACGGCCCTCCAAACCGTCCCGTTCTCCTTCTCTACCTGCCCGTTTCCCCAGGGGTTGTAGCTGGTCGTTCTGCTGGAGGCGATACCCCTGCTGAGCAGGAACTGACGCAGCTCATCACTCGTGAATGAGGATCCCCTGTCACTGTGGATGTAGGTGGGGAATCCGAACAGAGCAAAGATTGTGTTGAGGGCCTTTATGACGGTGGCATGGATGGCGAAGGGGAACCTGGAGCATTCATCGACCACACTGAGGATATATTTGTTGCGGTTGGTGGAGGGGAGGGGCCCTTTGAAATCCACGCTGAGGCGTTCAAAGGGGCGGGACGCTTTCACCAGGCGCGCACGGTCTGGCCGGTAGAAGTGCGGCTTGCACTCCGCACAGACCTGGCAGTCTCAGGTGACTGTCCGTACTTCCTCGACGGAGAAGGGCAGATTGCGAGCTTTGACGCGGTGGTACAGTCGTGTGACCCCCGGGTGACGAAGGCTGTCATGCAGGGCCTGGAGTCGGTTTACTTGTGCGCTGGCACATGTACCTCAGGAATGGATGTCGGGGGGGCTCGTTGAGTTTGCCGGGGCGATACAAAATCTCGTAATTATAGGTGGAGAGCTCGATTCTCCACTGCAAGATTTTATCATTTTTGATCTTGCCCCGCTGCGTGTTGTTGAACATGAAGGCTACCGACCGTTGGTCAGTGAGGAGAGTGAATCTCCTGCCGGCCAGGTAATGCCTCCAATGCCGCACAGCTTCAACGATAGCTTGGGCCTCTTTTTCGATGAATGAGTGCCAAATTGCAGAGGCATGAAGGGTGCGGGAAAAGAATGCCACGGGTCGCCTGCCTGGTTTAGAGTGGCGACGTCTGAAGCGGTGCTTTCAACTTGAAAGGGAAGTGCCTCGTCTACTGCATGCATCCCGGCCTTGGCTATGTCTGCTCTGATCTGGGTGAAGGCGTGCTGTGCCTCGGCCGCAAGGGGGAATTGAGTGGACTGTATGAGTGGGCGGGCCTTGTCCGCATAGTTTGGGACCCACTGGGCATAGTTGTAGAAGAACCCCAGGCAGCGTTTAAGGGCCTTGGGGAGTGGGGGAGGGGAACTCCATGAGGGGGCGCATGCGATCGGGATCGGGCCCCAGAAGTCCGTTTTGGACTACATAGCCGAGGATGGCTAGGTGGGTTGTGCGGAACACACACTTCTCCTCCTTGTTGTACGTAAGGTTGAGGAGAGTGGCAGTGTGGAGGAATTTAGCGAGCTTGGCGTTGTGGTCCTGCTGGTCATGCTGCAGATGGTGACATTGTCTAGATACGGAAACGTGGCCCGCAAACAGTACCGGTCGACCATTCGGTCCATCTCCCTTTGGAAGACCGAGACCCTGTTAGTGACGCCGAAGGGAACCCTAAGGAATTGATAGAGCCAACCGTCCGCATCAAAAGCAGTGTATGGATGGTCCGATTTACGAATGGGAAGCTGGTGGTAGGCAGATTTCAGGTCAATTGTTGAGAAGACCGGGTACTGCGCAAACTGGTTGACCATCTCAGATGTGGGAGGGGGTACGCTTCAAGATGTGTGTACCGATTTATGGTCTGGCTGTAGTCCATGACCATTCTGTGTTTCTCCCCCGTTTTTATTACTACCACTTGAGCTCTCCAGGTTCTATTGCTGGCCTCGATGATACCCTCCCAAAGCAGCCACTGGACTTCAGACCTGATGAAGGTCTTGTCCTGGGTGCTGTACCGTCTGCTCCTGGTGGCGATGGGCTTGCAATCCGCAGTTAGATTGGCAAAGAGGGAGGGGGGTCAACCTTGAGGGTCGCAACGCCGCAAACGGTGAGTGGAGGTAGGGGCCTGCCGAATTTGAGAGTGAGGCTCTGGAGATTGCACTGAAAATCCAGGCCCAGCAATAGTGAAGCGCAGAGGTTGGGGAGGGCGTAGAGGCGGAAACCGCTGAATTCTACGACCTGGACAGTGAGATTGACCACGCAGAACCCTCGGATTGGAACAGAGTGGGATCCGGATGCCAGGGAGAACCGTTGGTTGGCAGGGTGGACCGCGCGGGTGCAGCGCCTTACCGTGTCTGGGTGTATGAAGCTTTCGGTGCTCCCGGAGTCCAGCAGGCAAGAGGTCACGTGGCCGTTGATTTTCACCGTCGTCGAAGCGGTGGCCAGGTTGTGAGGACGGGACTGGTCGAGTGGCATCGAGGCGAGCTGCGGATGGTCGTCCGAGGTTTCAGATGAGAGAGTCGGCGACACAGATCTCGTGGCCCTTTTTACTGCAGGACTTGCAAGTGGCGGTGCGGGCCGGGCAGCGATGGCGGGGGTGCTTCTGCTGACCGCAGAAGTAGCAGCGGGGACCCCCGGGGTGTGCGGATTGGCGGGCGGAGCAGGCATATTGAGTCGGCAGGGCCCCAACCAGGGGGGTCGTTTGCGGGGTCCCAGAGGGGTAGGACGGGTGGGCTGCGCGGCGAGCGGGGTAGGCCTGGACGTTTCGAGATGCGACCGTCATGGAGAGCGCTAAAGCTTTCGTCTCCATTAGGTCGAGTGTGGCCCCTTCCAGCAGTTGTTGTTGGATGGGGTGCGACGCAATTCCCGTTACGAATTCATCGCGCATGAGGAGATTGGAATGTTCAGTGGCCGTAACGGCCTGACAGTCTCAGTCCCGTATGGGTGGGATTAGAGCCCGCCAGAAGTCTTCGATAGACTCACCAGGGAGTTGAGCGCGAGTGGCGAGTACGTGCCTGGCGAAGAGTGTGTTTGCTTTCTGTGCGTAGTTCTCTTTTCAGAGTGCCATCGCTTCCGCGTAGCTCGGGGCGTCCTGGATCAACGGGAACACATTGGAACTCAACCTGGAGTATAAAACCTGAATCTTCTGAGCTTCCGTCGGCGTGGGGTTCGCAGCGTTGATGTAGACCTCAAAACAAGCTAGCCAGTGATTAAAGTCCTTTCTGGCGTCAGGCGAGTGTGGATCCAGCTGGAGGCAATCTGGTTTGATTCTGATATCCATCTCTTAGTAAATCTGACTGTAATAAATTGATGCACGATCAATTGCACGAAAGACTCAGATTGGTACAACTGTGGCTTTATTACAGTCAGATGCGTGGCCTTCTACTGCAGCTGGCGAAATGGCTGATCAGAAGGAGGACACATATTTATATGACTCCTTGTGGGCGGAGCTAGCCGTCGGGCTACCGGCGAACCTGTAGTGCAGGTCCTACCTTACATTCCCTAATACAGGTGCACACAGTGGTTCACCACATGACCCACACACATTCTCTGCAGTCTTGTTTTCTGGTCATGAAGGATTTTTATTCAAGGTGTTTTATAGATGCTGTTTTTTAAAATGTTCTTGGTAACGCTGTTATCATAGGATCACTACAGTGCAGAAGGAGCCCATCGACCCTCTGAAAGAGCACCCTAACCGGGCTCCCGCCCATCTCTGCAACCCTATACCCCAACCTGCAAATCCCTGGACACAAAGGGGCAAATTATCACAGCCAATCCACCTAACCTGAACATCTTTGGAGGACTGTGGGAGTAAACCGGAGGAGACCCATGTGGACACTGGGGAATGTACAAACTCTAAACAGAGTGACCCAAGGCTGGAATTGAACCTGGGTCCCTGACGCTGTGAGGCAACATTGCTACCGACTGTACTGCCCACCTATCTTCTCTCCCCCCCCCCCCCCCCCCCAACATGACTTCAATGTTGCTTTATGGATTTTTTTCATGTATGGCAACATCTATGATGAGAGAAACGGTGAACGGGCGATATTTAATGGAGGCAACAGTCCGCTGGCTGGAGATCCAGTGAGAGTCCTGCATTGCTGAGGCCCGAGTTTATTTTTGCTCGCCCTCAAGTGTTGCAACATTGTAATCTTGCATTCAGACAAAATAGCTTGGATTTCATTAAGGCAAATGGTATGTTTTTAAAAGTGAAAAAGCACAAATCAATTTGTGTATTTTCTTGGCTTTTTGGCCTCCATATCCTTGGAGGGTGGGGGTAGGGAGCGGGCAGTGCCTTGAAAATGAAGATGAGCACAGGACACCACCACTGTTTACACCTCCACCACCCTCCTAGGCAGAGAATTCCAGGTCACTACCAGTCACTGCATAAATGAAAAATTCTTCCCCACATTCCTGCTGCATCTCTTGCCCAAAATATTTAACCTTGTACCATCAAGTAATAAGAAGAATTTTCCCTGAATCAAGCCTTTAATAAGTAAGCTTAATGCCTATATCAGACTTGTGAAACTATTATGGAGCAGTCACCTTGACTTGTTAACAATGTTACTGTCTTTAGAAGAGGATCAATTTTTGCTGCAACAGTTTTGAAGTGTTTCATATAGTTGTGTACCACTTCTACGGTCCATTCAGGGGCCCCAGTGACTGAGTGACAAGGACAGAGTATGCAGCCTGCTCCACTATTCAATGCAATCAAGGTTGATCTACTGCCGCAATTCCTCCCATCTGCTCTCCATATCCCTCGATCCTCTGAAACCAAAAACCATTGTCAATCTCACCCCTAAAAACACTCAAAAGAGATGAGGTATCCATAACCTTCTGGGCTGTAGGTTCCAATGATGGACATGCCTTCAGTAAAGATGTATGTCCTAATTTCAGTCCCAGAAGATCATCGTATCCTGAGACCATGTCCCCATCTTGCAGATCAATCGTAATCCAAGTCCTGCTATGTTGGCCTCTAGTGAGAGCAGAAGTTTGAACCATAGAACTATAGGAAAGTTATAGCACGGAAGGAGGCCACTCAGCCTATCTTGTCCATGCCAGCCCAAGGACATCCAGGTGCCTTTCCAATTCCATCTTCCTGTACCCGGCCTATAGCCCTGTAGCTTACAGCACTTAAGATACCACTTTTTAAAAGAGTTTAAGATCTCTGCCTCCACCACCAATTTGGGTGGCAAATTTCCACTACCCTCTGCTTAAAAAAAAGTTGTTCCTCGTGTTCGCTCTACACCTTCTGCCACCTATCCCCTGGTTCTAGAATTCTTTGCCGAGGGAAACAATTTTATCCTGTCCACACCATCTCTTCCCCCTCATAATTTTGTACCCCTGAATCAAGTCAAACCTCTGCCTTCTTTGGTCCAAGGAAAATAACCTCAACCTATCCAATCTCTCCTCATAGCTGCACTTTTCTAGCCCTGACAACATTCTTGTAAACCTCCTCTGCACTCTCTCCAGAGCAGTAATGTTAAGTTTTTTAAATTTAAATTTAGAGTATTCAATTCCTTTTTTCAATTGAGGGGCAATTTAGCATCGCCAATCCACCTATCGTGCACATCTTTTGGGTTGTGTGGGTGAAACCCACGCAAACACGGGGAGAATGTGCAAACTCCACACGGGCAGTGACCCAGAGCCAGGATCGAACCTGGGACCTCGGCGCCTTGAGGCAACCGTGGTAACCACTTGCGCCACCGTGCTGCCCTGTAATGTTCTTGAGTTGACGCAACACTGTAGTTCACTAATTCATTCAGAATGATGGGAAGTATTTCCTGCAAAGGCTAGAATTTGATTCCAACAAAACTCAATCATTGTCTATGAGTGTGCAAGTTTAGTTTTTACACTTGAGTCAGCTATGTTGATGCCCATTTTCTTGGTACAGATGAATAGTAAAGCAAATCTGTTCATGGTGTGTCAGTCATGGCTGACCGGTGGCATCCCTGAATCATGGGACAGTTGATATTAATACAAGTCAGTTGCAATCAAATGTGTTCTGTTTCATAAGTGCATGTGGTTTCATAAAGTTGTCAGGTTTCTGAGTGGACTTCAAAATGTAAAATTTAATTTGAACTAATGAAATTGACTACGGAAAGCATTAAGAAGCATCAAGGTCCTGAGTTGACATACTATAAATATTCATTCTAAATGTGGCCCCAACCTACTTCTATTTTTATTAAATTTTAAATGATGCGGGACTTACAGAAAAGAGATGGAAAATAAATTGATGCTGTTATTGCTAGCATATCCCCAGCGTGACCTCCATTCACCAATGTATTTAACGTTGGAAAATCCAACAGGGAACATTCTTATGCTGGATGGAAAGGTAAAAAAATGTTGTCAGTGAATGCTAAGCCCTTTACACAGCTGCTGAAGTTTCTGGACCGTGACATTTTTGGGGTGTCAGTTGACAACACCATAAGTTTTGTCTGGCGACAGGGAAACTCCACATTATAGCTCTAATAAGGATTGGGCGTTTACTATATTTGGAATATAAACAGATTTTGTGTGTCCCTGAGACACTTGGTGCCTGTTGGCTTATTGTGGATGATTATATTGATGTCTTGGCTGATGGTGGCATATTGCTTGTTACTGAAGCCTCCCCACCTGACTTATCTACTTGTTGTGATGATATACATAAAGCAAGTTTGTACATGATATTATGCACCTCCGACCACTGGCAGTGTTAACCAACCACATGACCGCGGTAAAACTTCAAAGTCTGGGATGGAAGGGCATCAAGGCACCTCAACGGCTTTGGATTACCGGTAACATAGACGAGAATTGGTGGATGTTTAATCTAGTTTAAACTCTATGTTGCAGTCCTTGGTCTGCAGGCAAAGCCCGGTGAGAGGCACATTATTGTAGTAGGTCCCCAAACAATTAAAATTTTCAACACTTTTGTCTCTGAAAATGAGGCTGACAAGAAAATCTTCAACAAAGTTCTTTTTCACGCAGTTGGTTCATATTAAATCATTTAAACTAGATGTTCTGTAGTTTATTATTTACTTGGGCCAGTCTACAGAACGTGACACTTGTCACAGTCAAGCCAGCACTGTTGTGTATGATCCTAATCACCAAATCCTATCTTAAACTCCCTCCCTTCTCTTTTTTGTTTAATAAATTTAGAGTACCCAATTGTTTATTTCCAATTAAGGGGCAATTTAACAAGGCCAATCCACCGTGCCACCATGCCGCCCGGAAACTCTCCCTTCTCTGGTACTTTCTCCTCTTTCCAGCACCTTAGCATGGAATACCCATCATATCTTTCCTTTTGTAATCTCCACCATCTATTGTTCCTCAACCTTTTCTCAATTACCTTCCCGATAATCTACATTTGAAACTTGGCCAGAGTTATTATGCTCAGTTTTCTTTTTCAAATCCAAAGGAGTAATTGAGAGACTGTCGGGGCACTGTATGTATCTCACTATGTAACATACTGGATGTATGTTAAAAAGGATAATTGTTAATGCTGCAGTGTGCTAGCACATTAATTCCCTACTAGGATGGTGTGGCTTTACCCATGCAAACTGCCCAGTTGCTGTGAGAATGAGTAGTGTTGAAAATGCTTAAACTAATAACTACACTTGTCTCACATTTTAAGAAACCAGTGCTTCACACGATGACTTTTTCTTCCTTTGAAAGAAAATGACCCAATATGCATGAACTTTTGTATACTAAGTCGAAAAGGCAAAAAGATTCTGTTTGTTCCACACATTGAACAAATGCATCATTAACCTAGCCAGTAGAACATCCTCAAATTACTTGATGTGTCTGGATCCATGCCGGGAAAATTGGGAGTTCAGTCTACTAATGTATGGGCTTAATATGCAAGAAAGGGTGTTTGATTAGTCCACATAACAAATCACATGCTCATATGCTTGCTCTGTTGTATCAGAGGTGTGGGCAGCATGGTAGTACAGCAATTAGCACAGTTGCTTCACAGCTCTACGATCCCAGGTTCAATTCCCGACTTGGGTCACTGTGCGGAGTCTGCACGTTTTCCCTGTGTCTGCGAGGGTTTCCTGCAGGTGCTCCGGTTTCCTCCCACAGTCCAAAGATGTGCAGGTTAGGTGGATTGGCCATGCTAAATTGCTCTTAGTGACCAAAAAGGTTAGGTGTGTTTATTGGGTTGCGGGGATGGGTTGGAAGTGTGATCTGGATGGGGTGCGCTTTCCAGGGGCTTGTGCAGACTCGATGGGCCGAATGGCCTCCTTCTGCACTGTAAATTCTATGACGATTCTATGGTGGTTAACGTTTTGATCTAATGGCTGATAACTTTTGGGACTGCAGTGTTCCAATCTGGTCTGTAAATTTAAGCCTCTAGTAGCACCACTACCACCAAGCAACCTAGGTGTGGGTAGTGGAGGAGAGAATGTGTGATGTAAACAAAGCTTTATTTTCTTGCCCATCGATAGAGAGGACGCAAAGACAAAATCCACCTTGCATTGACAGCTACTCTAAATAGTTTTGTCTTAATATTAGACAATTTCTATACAACTTCGTAAATTGTTTGACCTGGTTATACCATTCTTTCAAAGGTGAATATTACCAGGCTTTCTTCATGCGAGCTAATGCTACAAATTTGAGGTCTACTTTTTGATATTCCCTATGATAGGGTAGCTATGCTGCCGTACGGCCAATCTCCAATTATGCAATATAATGCCCTTGGGATGTAAAACTACGTTCTTGTGATCAAAACTGTTTTTGTTGTCTTTCACGTGTTCCCTTGCTTGTACTTCAATCTTTTTAGTTGGTGGATTGCAAGTGCCTTCTGATAGTTATCTCAATATAAGTGGATATACTGCTTTGTTTTACAGACATCCAAGTAAACATGCAAAATAACAACTAAATTAAATCTCAACTGAACATCCCTCCCAGAGAGCAAGAAAAATAACTAAAATATGCCTCCTTTTTTTAATCAGTCTCATTTCTTTGAACTTGTTCTCACTGTGTGGGTTTAAAATGACCAATTATTTGCTCATCTGGCCAGGCACTTCTCCTAGGCCTAACTGATTTGACTTTTCATTTAAAAATAAAATACTGCAGATGCTGGAAATTTGAAATAAAAACAGAAAATTGCTCAAGTGGGTCAGTGCAGGCTTGACGGGCCAAATGGCCTCCTTCTGCACTGTATGTTCCATGTTCTATGCTCTATGCTGGATCAGGTCCGGCAGCCTCTGTGGAGAGAAACAGAGTTAACGTTTCAGACCTAATGATCCTTCGGCGAACACTTGGATCCAAATGTTATTTCTGTTTCTCTCCACAGATACTGTCTGACCTGTTCCTTTGTCAACCATGGCTCAGTTGGTGGCACTTGACTATTGAATCAAAAGATTGCGGGCTCGAGTGCCTCCAGAGGTTTAAGCGCACAAATCAAGGCTATATGTTGTACTTTTGGAATTGCTGCACTATTGGAGGCACTATCTTTTGGCAGAGGTGTTTAACTGTAAGCTCCATCTGCATTTTTAGGTGGTCATAAAAGATCCCATGGCAATATTTCCAAGTGTGGGGGGAGTTAATCTGAGTGTTTTATCAATATATATACCTCAATCAGCATCATTAAAGCAATATCTGATCATTATCCATTTGCTTATGATGAATGCTTATTGTATGCAAAATTGGCTGCCGTGTTTCCTACAACATAATCAGTGATTGCATTTCAAAAGTATTTGCTGTCTGCAGAATGCTTCGGAATGGTTGTGAGGTTGTGGAAGGTGCTATATTGATGCATATTTTGGGAGCTTTTTTCTCTCCTCTTCTTTCTCCTGCCACCCAGTTTGGCAATTTGCCAGTTGGCCAATCAATAAATAGTCACGTTTCTTGATACACCAGCCTCCCCATCATAAAAAAAGGGTTTAAATCTCAGAAGAATCCATCATCTGTCTTCATGAATGGAAAACAGCTTGACGATCTTTCACATGAGTTAATTGACCTCCCTATTTAGTATGAAGTGACCCATTGAATCCACAAACTGATAGATTTGGCTTCAATAAACATCTTCAATGCCTACCCACTGACTATGTCAATGAGTTCAGCATATCAAGCAAAAGACATTTATGTGCATCCACTTTGATTTCAGATGTTCATATTCAAATTTAACTACCTTACAAATCCGCAGCGAGAGTCCCGTGACAAGTGTTGGCCTTGTTCTTGAATCCAAAATCCATCTGAAAAGGTTGATAAAATTGATGCATGCTGATTTGTTGGATACCTTACAGAGCCTTTATTGATTCTCAGTCCTAATTGACACTGGTCTATTCCTAATGTATGACATTTGTTGCATCCTTAGACTAACAGTACAAAATACACATATTTCAGATGGGTTGAAAGCAAGATTAACAGAGCTTTATTAAATAGGTCTTCACTGAACAAAGGCTGGTTCTAGATTATGGGCAAAAGCCCTGCCAAGTAGCCGATGATGTCGCACATGTGACTCGGTTCTTAAAGAGACATTGCACACAACTACAATAGGCACATATATATCCCTCCCCCTTTATTTCTAAGGTTCAACACAGGGAGTTCCCCTCGGAGTCCTCAACATCGACTCTGGACCCTCATGAAGTCTCATGGCTTCAGGTTAAACGTGGGCAAGGAAACCTCCTGCTGATTACCATGTACCGGCCACCATCAGCTGATAAATCCGTACTCCTCCATGTTGAACACCACTTGGAGGAAGCACTGAGGGTGGCAAGAGCGCAGAATGTGCTCTGGATAGGGGACTTCAATGTCCATCACTAAGAGTGACTTGGTATTACCACCACAGACCGAGCTGGCCAGGTCCTAAAGGACATAGCTGCTGGATTGGGATTGCAGCAGGTGGTGAGGGAACCAATGAGGGAAAAGCATACTTGACCTCGTCCTCCCCAACTTGCCTGTTGCCGATGCATCTGTCCATGACAGTATCGGTAGAAGTGACGCTGTCATCTGGGGACAAGGGCCCTGACAATATTCCAGCAACTGTACTGAAGACCTGTGCACCAGAACTTGCCACACCCCTAACCAAGCTGTTCAAGTACAGCTACAACACTGGCATCCACCCGGCAATGTGGAAAACAAACTTTATTCTTAACACAGGATTAAACATATTAACATCACAGAAAATAGCTTACAATTAACTGTTAAAAAATGTATAATATTAAAGGAAACCTATTTTGCTACTAACATATTCCTATCCAATTAAGCAAAGCCCATCACGGGTCAAAAGCTACTTATAAATAGTGCTGTACACTTGTATAGAAGTTTCTTGAAAATACTGCTGGAAAATACTGAGGGCAGCACGGTAGCATTGTGGATAGCACAATTGCTTCACAGCTCCAGGGTCCCAGGTTCGATTCCGGCTTGGGTCACTGTCTGTGCGGAGTCTGCACATTCTCCCTGTGTGTGCGTGGGTTTCCTCCGGGTGCTCTGGTTTCCTCCCACAGTCCAAAGATGTGCAGGTTAGGTCGATTGGCCATGCTAAATTGCCCATAATGTCCAAAATTGCCCTTAGTGTTGGGTGGGGTTACTGGGTTATGGGGATAGGGTGGAGGTGTGGACCTTGGGCGGGATACTCTTTCCAAGAGCTGGTGCAGACTCGATGGGCCAAATGGCCTCCTTCTGCACTGTAAATTCTATGACTTAAAGAGAGAGAGAGAGAGAGAGATCCTTTCAGGGAACAGCCTGGCAGATCCTTTTGTCTGTGTCAGTCTACTGCTTAACCTAATGGCCTTTGGCAAAAGCTGCAGCTCAGCTAAATGTGGCACGGTAGCACAGTGGTTACCAATGTTGCTTCACAGCTCCAGTGTCCCAAGTTTGATTCCTGCTTGGGTCACTGTCTTTGTGGAGTCTGCACGTTCTCAGGATAAATAATGTTGAACAATGCTTTTATTCTTTTCCACTTTTGAGAAGAAACCCTGCTTTCTCATGCAAATATAAAATGCTGCAGATGCTGAAAATCATAACGTCATCATCCTGAAACAGTAACTCCTGTTTCTCGCTCCTCAAATATTGCTTAACATTTGGGTGTTTCCAGCATTTTCTATTTTATCCTAGCTTTTCTAACTTTTACTTTGAAGAAACTAATATGTTGTGCGCCTTGATCAGTGAATACAACTTTTTTTTAACCCAAAATGGTAGATACTTTCTATATTGGATTTAAACTGTTAAGCAAAGAAAAATAGTCTTTTATCTTGCTTGTGGTAATGTGCATCACTGTAAATACACAAGGGGTTAATGTAAATACATGTAAACTAGCTAGACATTAGAGGGAGCACCAGAGACATCACACACAATCAACCAATAGATCAGTTAGATAGGACACGACGAATGGGCATTCATGATACACACAGAGGTGACACGACCACAGGAGGGCATTACACCAACTCGTATATAAAGGACACCACACACATGATCTGCCTTTTTCCAGTGGAGACAGTCGGTGAGTAGAGACGCAGGTTTGATTTGAGATCACTCCCACCACGTGGATTGTAGCAGACTGGTTAGTCAGTCTGAATAGCTATAGTAGGATTAACAGTAGTGTCAAACCCAAGTTATAGAAGTGTATATAGTTTAATAAACGTGTTGAAGTTTATCTCCACGCCTGATTCTTCCTTTGTCGAGTGCACCACAAGGAAGCCGCTTATGCTGCACCTAGAGCATAACAAAACATTGCTTATTTCCAGTATTATGCATGTCTGCACTTTTCTCCTTTTCTATTACATTCTTGGATGAAGCAAATTTACTTCTGAATGTCTTTATCATTCATCTGTATCGAACTCTCCTTTCCAGCACTTGTTAAATCTAACTTCAAAAGTATGGCATAATGTCAGGTGCCAAGATGGGACAATACTAAGATAGCTCCCTCAGTTGTATCTCTGCATTTTCATTGGCCTAAATTGAGTCTTATGCTTGGGTTTGTTTTGCATCCAATTACAATTCTTAATGCATTTTTTAATAGGCAAAGTCAAAGATGTATTACATAAATTGAAGTAAAAAAAGATGTGTTTTCTAAAGTATGGTTTTTAATTAACAGATTCTATCATGATTCTACCGTGAAGCAAGGATAAGATTAATGGTCTGGCAGCAACATTGAAGGGAGGTTTAAAAACCTGTTGGTTGAGCACAAGAAGTTTTGAAGTTCAAAATGACATCGACTCTGGATAAAAGACCCAACCAGGAACATATGATTGTGAATCCACAGCCACCAGAATATTGCAATCCAAAAAAACCCAGACGCGTGACAAATCAGCTGCAATATTTGGAGAAAGTGGCGGTTAAAGCTCTGTGGAAGCACCATTTTGCATGGCCATTCCAACAACCTGTTGATGCTGTAAAACTAAACTTGCCTGTAAGAATTATATCTTAACTGGTTGAAATATATAGTGCTGTATTCAATTACATTGCCGTGGATTTTTTAGCAGTAGTAATTGACAAACTACAATGCCGAGCCAGCTTATAAATCTGGTGTGAAATTAGAACTGACATTTTTGAGATGTTCACACTAGAAGACACTGTTACTGAAGCATAAGGAACAATGGCAGCAATTGATAATATACAGGTTGAGTATCCTTTATCCGAAACAATCGGGGCCAATTGCATTTCATTTTTCAGATAATTTTGTTTTTTCAGGTACCGCATATAAACATATTATAATAGCCTAGGCTAACTAGTCTAAAATAAATAAAAAGGATAGAAAGTAAGTTGTATCACTGAATAATAAATACAGGGTACCTATGGTAATTTATTTTGACTTGCCTGGATAAGTGCAGTTCCAACAATATTCAAGAAGCTCGACACCATCCAGGATAAAGCATTCCACTTGATTGCTCCCTCTTCCACAAACATTCAAACCCTCCACCACCGATGAACAGTGGCAGCCATATGTAGCATCTACAAGATGCACTGCAATAACTCACCAAGGTTCCTTAGACGGCACCTTCCAAACACGCGACCACTACCATCTAGAAGGACAAGAGCTGCAGATACCTGGGAACCCCACCACCTGGAGATTCTCCTCCAAGTCACTCACCACCCTGACTTGGAAATATATCGGCATACTTTCATTGTTGTTGGAGCAACATCCTGGAATTCCCTCAGCACAGTGGGTGTACCTACCCCTCGAGGACTGCAGCGATTCAAGAAGGCAACTTAACCACCACCTTTGAAGGGCAACTAAGGATGGGCAATAAATGTTGGACTAAACAACACGACCCACATCTCGTAAATGAATTTTTAAAAAAATGTTCACCACAAAAATTGCAAAGTAAGCAGTGCAGGGAAACAGCCAGACTTCCCACGCTAAAGGTCGATGAGGTTCAAAAGAATTACAGCTTTTGAATGTGTTCGGATTTACGGATAAAGGATGCTCGACCTGTTGTAGTACAATATGCATGCATGAGAACTTTGCATTTGGATGATGATTTTCAGCAAAGCTAATCTGGGTTGTGCTTTTTGATTATTGTCCATTATTGCTAAGTCTCATCTTTGGTGGTGGGGATGTGCACTTGAGGTGAAGTATTTTTCTGAGAAGATGCAGTTGATTACTGTGCAGCCCAGTGAGAATAGACATTCCAAATCTGGTTGTTGACCGCAATGCTCGGCTATCTTTGGAAAAGTTTGGGAATGAGACCATTCAGCCCTTTGTTTGAATAATCTAAAATGAATCTATATTCCAGCACTCCTGTAACTGCAGAAATTTCTCCTAGTCACGAATAACGATGTGTGGTTATTTTGAGTTGACCTCTTGTCATTGGCCCGTCAACCAGAAAATATGGTCTTTCCCGATGTACTCTTTCAAAGCTCTCCCATTAAAAACATACCTTGATCTGGATCTTTTTAAAATCTTTCTCTGATTCAGTAACAATAGTCCCAGTATTTGAAGTCTCTCCTTGTAACTCTCAATTCTAATGCTGAGCATGGGGGGAGGGTGGTGTCCAGATAATGTCACTGGACTTGAATCCAGACGCCCAGGCTAATGCTCTGGGGGCATGGGTTCAAATCCTACCAATTTAAATTCAAATAATAAAATCTAGAATTGAAAGCTAGTCTCAGTGATGGTGACCATCAAGCTATCATTCATTGATTGTTGCAAAAACCCATCCGGTTCACTAAAGAGGAAACCTGTAATCCTTGTCTAGCCTCCATGTGACTCAAGACTCTTGACTGCCACCTGAAATGGCCGAGTAAGGCACTCAGTTTCTGGGCAATTGGGAATGGGAAATGAATGTTGGCCTTGCCAGTGACGCCACATCAGTGAAAATATAACATTTTTTAAACTCCTAGACAATTTGTAATGTATGTCTCTGTTGTTTAGAAGCTTTATAAACAAACAAAAAAAATATATATATATATATAAATTGTTCTTGGTGTGAATGTTGCTGGTAAAGACATTTATTACCCATTCCTAATTTTCCTGAGAAGATAGTTATGGCCTTGAATTACTGCAGTTGTGTTTAGAGATTTATGTTGGTGTGGACACAAGGCACTCCCACACCAGACTGGGTAAGAGCAGCAGGTTTCCATCTCAAAAGGACATTCGTGTAGCAGTTGAGATTTTTTCTGACAATCAGATGCTTTAATGATTGTGTGGTAAACCACTGTTGCACCTATATTAGATGATGTATGGTAGGACCTGTACTACAGGTACGTCGGTAGTCCCTGCCTGCTGGTTCCGCCAGTAGATGGCGCATAAATGTGTGTGTCCTCCATGCGGCAGCCATTTCGCTAGCTGCTGTGGGAGGCCACACATCTTGGAGCAATAAAGCCTCAGTTGTATCCAACTCTCGTCTTTGTGCAATTGATCATGCATCAGATTGATACCAACTTTTTATTTCCGGTGTTTTCTTTTAAAAATAAATTATGAAGTTCTCAAATTGCCATTGTGGGATTTGGGTGTTCTGATTTATCAATTGGGGCCTCAGAATTACTGCGGGACACTAAAATCAATATACAGTGTTCTGCAGTTCAACCATTGTTTTGCACAACTTATCGCCCTGGTTTTCTCTTGTGCAGTATATAACCTATAAACCCCCAAAGCTGTTGGCCACTGTTGTCTTTATACTTTCAGGAATTTGAATCCCAAATTCCCTTTAACTTTCAAGTGAGTATTATCCTTGTTTTTCCTTCCGCCACGTATACCTTAACCATATCCGTATGAAATGGTTCTTCCACCTCTTTATTTTTCAAATTATTTTCCAGTCATCTTGTTGTTTGCCAGCTCAGCCCCAACTTTTGTATTATCAGCAAATTCCAAGATTGTGCTTTGGAAGGGGCAATATAGCATGGCCAATCCACCTACCTTGCACATCTTTTGGATTGTGGGGGTGAAGCCCACACAGACACGGGAGAATGTGCAAACTCCACACGGACAGTTTCCCGGGGCTGGGATCGAACTGGGTCCTCAGCGCTGTGAGGCAGCAGTGCTAACCACTGTGACGCCATGCTACCCTCAGATTGTACTTCATAATGTTCATAAAGTGAAAATCATTTATATATTCCAAGTCCAAAAATAAATCCAGCCATACCACTTCCAGTCCGTCTAAAATATGAGCAATGGCCATTGATTAATAGAAACCACATATTTAGGGTCTATCAACTTTCTATCCATGCTGTTATATTTCCTTTTTTTTTAAAATAATTTTTATTGGAATTTTTTACAGAAAATATAACAAAAAGTATAGCAAAAAGCAGTAATATGCAACTAACAGCCCCATAACACCCACAATTCCCCCCATACCGTAACATCACATGTATCACATACTCCCCCCCCCCCCCCCCCCCAAACACTGTTATATTTCCTTATACCACATTCCTGAATTTTAGCTTGTGTACTTCAGATGCCACATTGACTGTCTTCAGCATATCTATGTGCGCTGCATCTACTGCATTCTGGTTATCCAGCAATTCTCTTCTATTCAAACACCTGTTAATAAGCATCAAAACTCAAAGGGAAAGGCATTTGCTCATTGGCATATCTGGGTAATTTTAACAGTGTATTTTCTTTTAGAAAAAATGTATATTAATCACTTAAATCAAAGAATTTTGTATTTAAAGTTGGTAACAAGTGGGAAATCAGTATTTTTTTCAGCTACATCATGGACTTCATGCTGTTCCTAAGCCCGGTGGCCTGGTTTCTTTTTTCACAGGATTATTATCAGATAACAAAGAACCCAATGGATTTGGGTACAATCAAAAAGCGCTTGGAAAACAAATTCTACTGTAAAGCTATGGAGTGTATACAAGACATAAATACAATGTTTACCAACTGTTACGTGTATAATCGGGTATGTTGTTACACCTTTCACAAATTTCTGCGTGTTTCTTGTGTTATGTTGATGAAAGATATAACTATTGTCTGTTTATAGCCAGGGGATGACATAGTTGTAATGGCACAAACATTGGAGAAGCTTTTTCTGCAGAAGGTGTCACAAATGCCACAAGAGGAAATAGAACTTCCTGTGGTTAACAAAAGAGGAGGGAATGGCAAAGGAAGAAAAGGATCAGGTAACCAATTGAACAAGCATCCCCTCCTTATTTGGAGGTGTTGGGAACGGCGGATAAGGAAGCATTCTCAAAATTTTGTAATATCAACTATATTGGGGCGAGGGAGGGGGGGTTGTGGGAAGAAGTAAGAACACCTCTTTTTACACCCTAATATTGACATCAAGAGAAATTCGTCTTCCATAATCCTTAACAGAAATTGCTCAAAGTACCTCGGATTTGCTTTGGATAGTGAAGTTCAAAGAAATGGGTAAACCTGTAAAACTCTTCATTTTAATAGTTGGGGAGGGAAGTAGCACTGAATAGAAGACACAAGAAAGAACAGTGACCTAAAGCTGGATAGTTGTCATTTGAAAATCTTCCCTAACATGTTATAAATGTAGATGCATTTTACTCTTTAGCCTTTGGTGATTGTGACTATTCTGACCATCAGGAAATTAAGACTGTTGCATGCATACATTCAGTTGTTTGGGGCTAGTTCCTAGAATCTTAGAACTAGAACAAATACTGAGCTGAGGATTTCTTGTGTGCTCACAAAATAGAACAACCTTGAAAATGAGAAGACTGGAACGTGACAAATTACCAATTAACAAATCCGGCAGCGGGTCAGAATTTAAAGATTTGGATTTATTAGAGCGTTGCAAAAACACAATCAACTCTAACCAAGCTCATTTTTTTTTTAACCAAGGGGATCTGCATCCTCTGGCGTATCGAAATAATAATCCTTCTCTCAAAAGTCACATGGAGCTGCGCGGGTACACCACCCCAAACTGAACCCCACTCTTATACAGAGCGACTTCAGCCTTGTTAAATGTTGCACACTTCTTTACCAATTCCACTTCAACATCTTTGTAAAGCCTGATGGCATGGTCGTCCCATTTATAGTCCCGATGCTCCTTAGCCCACTTCAGGACCCATTCTTTCCTGGAAGCTGTGGAACTGTACAATAAAACTTGGCACAAGGGTTATCACTGCTGCCTCACAGCTCCAGGGTCCGGGTTCAATTCCGGCCTCCGGTGACTGTGTGGAGTTTCCACTTTCTCCTCATGTCTGCAAGGGTTTCCTCCAGGTGCTCCGGCTTCCCTCACACAGTCCAAAGATGTGCAGTTTAGATGGATTGGCCGTGCTAAATTGCCTCTTGGTGCCCAAAAGGCTAGGTGGGGTTACGGGGTTAGGGTGCAGATGTGGGCTTAAGTCGGGTGCTCTTTCCAAGGGCCAGTGCACACTTGATGGGCCAAATGACCTCCTTCTGCACTGTAAGTTCTATGATCTATAGCCCATGACGGTTTGTTGGCTCAGGGTTTCTGCCAGAGTGTCCGATGAGCTCAATCCAGCTCGAGAGGGGATGTGAATCCACCATCCCCCAACATCATCCCAAACATTTTAGAAAAGTATTCTGTGGGAGTTGGGCCTTCCATACTCTCCGACAATCCCACGATTCTGACAGTCGGCCTTCCATACTCTCCGACAATCCCACGGTTCTGACAGTCTGCCTCCCAGAGCGGTTTTCCAGATCATCTACCTTGACCCTCAGTGCTTTACTTTCACCGACCATCAGGGAGATCCCAGTCTCCAGCGAGGCAATTTGTTCGCTGTGTTTCAAAAGAGCTGTCTCCACACGCCCTTAATCGCTACGCCATGCGCGTTTACCGTTTTGGAGGTCTTTTCTAACCTCAACTGAATGGCTGCCAGGGCATCCTTTATCGACTTTAGAAAGTCCTCAAACACAACCCTCCATTGCTTCTTAAATTCCACCGGCAAGCTTCACGGCCGCTATTGAAGTGGCCAGAGTCACTGGAGCAACCTCTGCCATTTTCTCCACTGAAAAACCTCGGAATTTCTATCACCAATTTATTTTGCCCTAGTCTTTCTTGGCTTTCCCTTAGGTTCCCCTTGTTTCCCTTAGGTTTCCCTTATACCATTGATCAAATGTGAGTTTGCACAAAAATATAAATTGGGCAAAAAGGGCCAAAAGTCAAGTAGCCTGGTGGGAGCCATCTCATGTGCGATTTGTCCCTCCATGCAGCCACCGGAAGTCTTTGTGCCTCGGGACAGTTGACTACGTTATCAGTATTATGTTAATTGTTGAGAGATCTCACTTTTAGATAAGAAAAATGTGTTGATTTTAACATGATCTAATCAAGTTTTGAAGCTCATTATAGTAGCACTTTGATAAAGCTATGGACTAGAAAGTTGTAGAACCAGATAATTTTTATAGCACAAAAGGTGGCAACTTGGTCTGTCATATCCGTGCTGACCCTCTGAAGGAATAATTTGCCTAGCACCACGCTCCTGCCTTCTGCCCCATACCTTGCGCAGCACAGTAGCATAATGGTTAGCACTATGGCTTCACAGCACCAGGGTCCCAGGTTCGATTCCTGGCTTGGGTCACGCACGTTCTCCCCGTGTCTGTGTGGGTTTCCTCCGGGTGCTCTGGTTTACTCCCACAAGTCCCAAAAGATGTGCTGTTAGGTAATTTAGACATTCTGAATTCTCCCTCTGTGTACCCGAACAGGTGCTGGAATGTGGCAACTAGGGGCTTTTCACAGAGACTCGGCAGCGAATCCCCGAGGTAAGTTACTTTATACTCTGAGTTCGATGCTCCACCCACCGAAGCTGCTCCCTGGAGACTAGGCCGCAAATCCCCGAGGTAAGTTACTCTACTTTTAGTAAGTGGAGACTACTTTTAGGGGTAAATTAAATTTGCCACTGCTCTACCCATCTGACCAACCTGTTTATATTGCCCTGTAATCTAAAGTTTTCCTCCTGACTATTTACCACACCAGCACTCCCATCTAGATCATTAATGTATATTACAAACAGCAAGGGACCCAGCACCAATCCCTGCGATACACCACTACACACAGGCTTCTTATCACAAAAAAAACCTTCAACTAACACAACCTGCCTCCTGCCACTCCACCAATTTTGGATCCAAATTGCCCTCGATCCCACAGGCTCTTACCTTCTTGATCAGTCTCCTATGCGGGACCTTACTGAAGTCCATGTAGACTACAGCAGCCGCACTACCCTAATCTATACACCTAGTTTCCTCCTTGAAAAATTCAATCAAATTTGTTAGACCTGATCTCCCCTTCACAAAGCCATACTGACTATCCTTAATTAATCCTTGATTCCAAGTGGATGTTAATTCTTTCCCTCAATTTTTTCCAATAATTTCCCTACCAGTGATTTCAGATTCACTGACCTGTAATTACCAGAATAGCTGACCTCCAGTCCTCTGGCATCTCTCCTGTAGCCAGATAATATTTGAAGTTTAATCTCAGAGCCCCTGCAATCTCCTCCCTTGACTCACACAGCAGCAGTGGATACATCTCATCTGGGCCTGGGGATTTAGCCACTTTTAAGCCTGCTAAAACTGCTAATGCACTTGTTGTGTATCAGTGAATATATCCCTGCTGGTGAAGCATCACATGATATTTAGTGATGTCCATAGTGTTTTGCGTAGACTTTCAGTTCTTCATCTTGGATTGTATGAGCAACACTACCTCTCAATAAAGCCTCTCATTGTGTTGCAAGAATCCAGAGCGTGGGCACCTCCATACCTTTTTTTTTTTTTTGCGGAACATTCAGAGATATAACAAAAGAGAAAATTGGGAATTGAGGATTCTCTCTCTCTCACTCATACATTGGGTGGAGCGAGCCGCCAATGCTCGAGGGCTACAGGGATCACACATATGGCAAAACTAAGCAGGCAGCGGAAATGGGAATTCAGAAGTTTTCCAACTCTGTGCAGGCCCCTATTCAGAAAAAAAAGAAAAATTCCAAGTTGTACTGTGGATAAGGGGATCATGTGTCAAACATCCAAAAGAATCGGTAGGGAGAAAGTTGGTAATAGACCCTAGAAGCCGGTATCCGGAATCGGGGCAAAAACGGGTGCCATGGATGCATTTTACAATTTGTAGCGACTTTAAGAAGGTTAGCAAAATACTGCAAGTTTGAAGAAATACGTGATGACGCTCTCCGTCATTGACTGGTTTGTGGACTTTGCAGTGAGGTTATTCAGAGGAAGCTGCTTACTGTATGTGATTTAACACTCAGTGCTGCTGTAGAAGTTGCCACGTTTATGAAGCCAGCAACAAAAGAAGCATCGCAGACAGGGGATGGAGCTAAGTTCCACAAAATGGATACCACAAGGTTGCAGGGGTACAACTATGTCACCAATGTACACAGGGTTTACATTCAGTGGGGTAATGTTGGAGTAGAGAAAATAAATATATGAACTGTGGCAAAAGGGCCATATAGCCGAGCCATGTTGGGCTCAAACCTTCTCCAATACAAGGAAATGAAACATATCTAAGCAGACTAGCCGTGTCTGTATATGAGTAGATGAAATTCAAGACGACTTGGAAGACGATATACCTGAGCAACTTCAGGAGCTGAAATTAGACATCTTGTCGGTGTGGGGTGATATATTCTTGTTGGGCGGGGTGATATATTCCCGTACCAGCCTCCCCGAACAGGCTCCGGAATGTGGCGACTAGGAGCTTTTCACAATAACTTCATTTGAAGCCTACTTATGACAATAAGCGATTTTCATTTTATTTCATTTCATCTACAATGCTTTTGGGTATATACACAATTCGAGGGTCACAAAATCAAAATGGAAGTGGATATGGGTGCAGCTGTATCGTTAATACCTGTGACAATAATCAAATGTTGAAGCATCTGTCTTTAAACCTGTCACATGTAATCCTAAGGACGTACAATTGCAATTAAGTGATTGGGCAGCACCAATAGTTCCTGTATTGAAAACTGGTGGCTTAGTGAGAATATGTGGAGATTTTAAAACTGCCATTAACCCAGTATTGTATGCAAATCGCTATCCACTTCCACTGATTGAAGACTTGTATGCTCAACTTTCTGGAGGATGAAATTCAGTAAAATTGATCTATCACAGCCTTTTATATAAATGAATGCGGCTACAAAATCACAGCTGCTACTCGCTATCGTGACGCAAAGGTCTATTTCATTACAGAAGACTTCCTTTTGGAACGACTGCTCTTGCTCTTTTTCAGCGGTCCATGGATCAAATTCTCAGTTGGCTAAATTGGGTGCAATGTTATTTAGGGGAACTGGAACAGTTAAAGAATTGAGATCCACTCTGAAGCATCTACAAAGCCAGAATCTTCGTGTAAAAAGAAAAAGTGTGACTTTTTCAAGACATACATAAATTACCTGGGTTACAAAATCAATAAAGATGGTTTACACAAGGAGCTGAAGAAGCCAACAGCAATCATAGAAGCACCATGTCCTCAAAATGTGACATAACTTAGGCTGTTTTTAGGATAGATTGATTATGGTAAATGCCAAACTTAGCAACACAATTGAAGCCTTTACACACCTTATGTGCCAAACAGGTATGACACTTGTCAGAAGAATGCAAAAGTGCATACAATGAGGTAAAAGATGCCTTGCAGAAGTCGGGGCTATTGGTTCACTACAATGCCAAGCTGAAGTTACAACTTACTTGCAATGCATCATCCTATGGGGTTAATGCAGTTGTCTCGTAATGCTTTCAGGCGAGGAACGACCAATAGCATTTGCTTCATGAACTCTTACTAGTACAGAAATTAAATACACTCAGCTAGTAAAAGGTGTTTTGAGCATCATTTTTGGGGTAAGAAGGTTCCACCATTCCCTTTATGGACATCACTTTATTCTTTTTTTCGACAGATCATTGACCCTTGACAATGATCATTGGGCCATATAAAACTATTCCTTATTTAGCAGCTAGTGGGTTACAAAGTTGGCTTTGATATTGTCAGCAGACACGTATGATATACAATATCACAAGACAGAGCAATAATAATCTTTATTGTCACAAGAAGGCTTACATTAACACTGCAATAAAGTTAGAAAATCCCCAAGTCGCCACATTCAAGCGCCTGTTCAGGTACACAGAGGGAGAATTCAGAATGTCCAAATTACCTAATAGAGCGTCTTTCAGGATTGTGGGAGGAAACCGGAGTACCCGGAGGAAACCCACGGGGAGAACATGCAGACTCCGCACAGTGACCCAAGCCGGGAATCGAACCTGGGGCTGTGAAGCCATTGTGCTAACCACTGTGCTACCATGCTGTCCAGAACGTGCAAATGCTGATGCTCTGTTAAGATTGCCGTTGCCAGTCAAGCATGAACCTGAAGAACTTTTAGTCACCACCCTGTATTTCTCACTCAAGGATAATATACCTGTGACTTCATCTCCAGTTCAGAGATACATGAGAACCAACCCTGTGATTGTGGGAGGGGCGTACTGCCACGCAGTTATTTTTGCTGGCCAGGATTAGATGTTCAAATCGAAGGGAAAGTGGGGCAATATAATTCTGCGCAAGACTAAGAAACACTCCACCACTGCAACCTTACATCTGCGAGAATGGTTGGCACAGCCATGGCAGAGAATGCACAGGCTACACTGGTCCAGCGGAGGTCACATGCTCCCAGTGATTGAGGGTGTGCACTCTAAATGGCTGGATGTAATGCTCGTGAAATTCACAACGACAGAACAGACCATTGAGAAGCTAGACAAAATATTTGTGAGATTTCGAACACCGGAGCATATCGTAAGTGACAATGGTACTCGGTTCACTTCAAAGGAGTTCAGGGACTAGGAAAGCGGTATACACCACATCAAGTAAGCTCTGTACCATCCTGCAACAAATGGATTGGTTAAACGTTTCATTCAATCATTGAAGCATTCCATCAAGGTCTTGAAAGATCAAGGTATCCATAGAATCCTTACAATGCAGGAGGAGGCCATTTGGCCCATTGAGTGTACCAACCCTCTGAAAGAGCACCCTACCAAGGCCCACTTCCCCACCCTATCCCCATCACCCCACCTAACCTACACATCTTTTGGACATTAAGGGGTAATTTTGCATGGCCAACCCGCCTAACCGGCACATCTTTAGACTGTGGGAGGAAATATGAACAGCTGGAGGAAAACCTCGCAGACACTGGGAGAATGTGCAAACTCCACACAAAAAGTCACCCCAGGCCAGAATTGAACCTGGGACCCTGATGCTCTAAGGCAGCAGTACCACTGTGTACCACTGTGCCATCCATACATTGGCAAGAACAGTGAACAAATTCTTAATGTCTTACCAGAATACCACACACTCAACAAGTGAGTTCACCAGCAATGCTGTGGTTCAAAAGGAAAATTTGTTAATACCACCTAATAGTTCAGAGATTGCCAAAAGGCATCACCAAGCGCAGGTTGCTAGGAGGAAGAAAAACTCTAAAAAGCGAGTATTCAATCAAGGCGAGAGAGTGCCAACCACAAGCTACACCACCAACAAGAAATGGGTACCTGCTCTGATCCTGGCAAAAACAGCATGTAGACGGATGATAAAAGAGTTTGGTGTCGTCATACTACTCAGCTACTCGTTTCACAAAGTAAGATCACTGAAACTTCTCATGAAAGAATTTCTTTGGAAAATCTAGACCGTGATACTTCGGAACAGAGCCGAAACACACACAAGTTCAGATTCTGTTTCTGAGGACTTTCTAATATTTTTAGAGAGGGGCACTGGAATAACTTTCCAGGAAGTATTACCTACTGAAGGAAAAGAGGATACCTCCAAGGACTCGAGTAGCCGAGTTCCAGAATATCGAATTCAACCCAAAAGGAATAGATGCCCACCTGAATAGTTGGCTTATTAAGTTGCATATATATGTGTAGAGATAATGCAGAAGTGAGTCTATTGTATAAATGTTAAGTCGTTGCACTAGGCAAGTAAAGGGGGAGGGCTGTAATGCATCCGAATACATCCCTGCTACTGAAACATCACGTGATCTGCAGTGAAGTCCGCAGAGAATTTTTGCACAGGATTTCAGTTCTCCATCTTTGATTATAGGAGCATAGTGTTTGAAAGAATCCAGATTGTGGGAAATCTCCATCCCTTTTTACCATTGTGGCAAACTCAAGAGATACAGCAACCTCCCTTGCAATGCTAATCTGTTCAATTATATCACAGTACCTCTCCCTGCTTTCTATACGTAGAAACATACATAGAAAATAGAAGCAAGAGGAGGCTATTCACCATTCAGCCCTTTTGAGCCTGCTCCGCCATTCATTATGATCATGGCTGATCAACAAGTTCAATACCCTTATCCAGCCTTCCTCCCCAAGAGCTAAACGTTTCGGCCTCAACTACTTGTGGTAGTGAATTCCACAGATGCATCACTCTCTGGGTGAAGAAATTTCTCCTCACCTCAGTTCGAAAAGGTTTACCCTTTATCCTCAAACTATGACCCCTAGTTCATAGAATCATAGAATTTACAGTGCAGAAGGAGGCCATCCGGCCCATTGAGTCTGCACTGACCCTTGGAAAGAGCACACTACCTAAGCCTACACCTCCACCTTATCTCTGTAACCCCACCTTTTGGACACTGGGCAATTTAACATGGCCAATCCACCTAACCTGCACGTCTTTGGACTATGGGAGGAAACCAGAGCACCCGGAGGAAAACCCCACAGATACGGGGAGAGCGTGCAGACTCTGCGCAGACAGTGACCCAGCGGGGAATCGAACCTGGGACCCTGGGGCTGTGAAGCAACTGTGCTACCGTACCACCTGAGTGGTAGCAAGTTCCACTTTTTCACCCAGTTCTGGTAGTCCTGTTATCACAAGTTGCTCATTATTAACTATTGTCTCTCATGGGCAGCACGGTGGCGCAGTGGTTATCACTGCTGTCTCACGGCACCGAGGTCCCAGGTTCGATTCCAGCTCTGGGTCACTGTCCGTGTGGAGTTTACACATTCTCCCCGTGTTTGTGTGGATTTCACCCCCACAACCCAAAGATGTTCAGGGGTGGTGGATTCGCCACATAATTGCCCCTTAATTGGAAAAAATGAATTGGGTACTCTAAATTAATTTTTTTTTAAACTATTGTCTGTCATATCCGGACACCTTTTGGTGATTCTCTAATGTATGATCTCAATGGCATTAATGTCCTTTTTTTAAACAAGGTACCCAAAAATGCAGATGGCATTCTTAACTGTGACTTTATGAATGTTTTGAGCAAATTGATATTTCCTGGCTCTTTGACCTGATGTCGGTTCCTATTGAAGTATGGTTGCATACGTGTGAAATTAAAATGTATATATTTTTGTTTGTTATATGTACTATTTTGACTGGTGTGCGAATGTAGTGATATTGTTGTTATAGTGCCAACAGTGTCCTCAACCGCACAATCAAAATTGTGTCCACCTACATCTGAAGTTGGAAATCAGAAAGCAGTGATTGTGCAACCGCCTCAGTCAAGAGTAACTTCATTGTCAGCCATTCCACCATCTCCTTTAATGCCAGTAGGGAAGCCTGTTGCAAAAGTAAGTATTGTTATATCTGAACAGAATAGTGAAATTAAAGTTCCTATACTTAAAGATTAATTGTATGTACTGGTCAATTTGAAGCATTTGATTTGATTTTCATTCCTGCACTCAATTTCTAATCTGTCAGACAGAAGTGTTGGGAGTAAAGAATCCACCTCGCCCTCCAGTTCCCCTCTCTTGCAATGGTTGGTGCTGCTCTGCCTGGTGTCATGTCCTCCACACATTACTCCTGCAGACCCTTTGCCTAGGACCAAGCACTCCCTTTCTCTTGGTGGATTGAAGGTGGATTAGCTTTTCCAGAATAATACTGAATCTTGACAAAATGTTCCAGGAAGTTTCAGAAGGTGCTTCAAACCTCCAACAGCTAGTGAGCACTAATGGGTAAACTACCTTTATCCTCAAAATCCTCAACAACAATTTCTTACAGCACTGAGGACCCAGATTCAATCTGGGTCACTGTCTGTGTGGAGTTTTCACATTCTCCCTGTGTCTGCGTGGGTCTCTGTTTACACCCCCCCCTCCCCCCCACATACACACACACACACACACACACACACACACACAAAACCCAAAGATGGGCAGCATGGTGGCATTGTGGATAGCAGAATCGCTTCACAGCTCCAGGGTCCCAGGTTCGATTCCGGCTTGGGTCACTGTCTGTGCGGAGTCTGCACATCCTCCCCGTGTATGCGTGGGTTTCCTCCGGGTGCTCCGGTTTCCTCCCACAGTCCAAAGATGTGCAAGTTAGGTGGATTGGCCATGATAAATTGCCCTTAGTGTCCAAAATTGCCCTTAGTGTTGGGTGGGGTTACTGGGTTATACGGATAGGGTGGGGTTACTTGGTTATGGGGATAGGGTGGAGTTGTTGACCTTGGGTAGGGTGCTCTTTCCAAGAGCCGGTGCAGACTCGATGGGCTGAATGGCCTCCTTCTGCACTGTAAATTCTATGATTCTATGTGCAGGGTAGGTGGATTGGCCACACGAAGTTGCCCTTAATTGGAAAAATACAGAATTGGGTACTTTTAATTCTTTACTCCAAGGCCACTGTTCAGAGAGAACATTAAGTCTAGAGGACATAGGGCAGCACGGTGGCCTAGTGGTTAGCACAACCGCCTCACGGCGCTGAGGTCCCAGGTTCGATCCCGGCTCTGGGTCACTGTCCGTGTGGAGTTTGCACATTCTCCCCGTGTCTGCGTGGGTTTCGCTCCCACAAACCAAAAATGTGCAGAGTAGGTGGATTGGCCACGCTAAATTGCCCCTTAATTGGAAAAAATAATTGGGTAATCTAAATTTATAAAAATAAAAATTTTTTTTTAAAAAGTCTAGAGGACATGAAGTAAAATGCTGTGAAGCTTCATTGATGAGTACTAGAATGCAATTTAAGTAGCGGTGAGTCCCATAACTCTCCTCCAGAAGGATGTTCCAATCATCTATTTCCTTAGCAAGATGATAGCTTGTGCTAAATGTGAGCTGAACTAGCTTTTTAATTCTCAACTCCAACTTGGCCACCTTGAAGACTCTTTAGCACCTGAAGGAACTTTCGAAAGTTGGCTCTGACTTGTTTTAAATGGGAAGACAATCCAGATCAGTCTCATTATGTTGGCAAGGCTACTTGGGTGTTGAGAATACAATGAAGCAATAGACTTCAATGAATGCATTTGCTTGCCAAGTGTGCTTTCCTGTAAATTTGAAGGGACAATTTATAATCCTGAATGGAAAAGATATTGAGATAATGTTCCTAAGGTGAATAGGTGAGATTGATTTTTCAAAAAAGCTTGCTGCGACCTGTTCTTATTCATGCATTTCAGTTTTAATCTTACTGTCTTTAACTTGTTGATTTTTCTTTTTAAGGTACAGAAAGGTGTTAAAAGGAAAGCAGACACTACTACACCCACGACTTCAATTTTCACTACAAGTAGTGGGTCCTTGCCAAAACTCTCAGAACGAAAGCCTACAAAAATCTGTTCCAAGAGGGAAAGCAGTCAATCAAACAAGCCACCCACAAAGGAGCTACCAGATTCTCAACAGCATCCAGCTAGAAAAAAAGAAGAGTTTACCGCGAATTTACAATACTGCAACAGTATTCTCAAAGAAATGTTTGCAAAGAAGCATGCAGCATATGCTTGGCCTTTCTACGAGCCTGTGGATACTGAAGCATTGGGACTTCATGATTATCTTGATATTATTAAACACCCGATGGACCTTAGTGCTGTGAAGGTAAGTCCATTTCATCCCCTCTTTCCCTCTTACCGATTTCTTCCCTATTTTTATCAGCTATTTCAATTTTCCATAAACCATATTTGGACGTGTTCTTTCAATCCTGTATTACCAGGTTAAATATTTTTAAGTTTTGAAGCTGTGTTGCAGATGTCAATTTTACATAAAAGTAGATTGGCGCACTAACTAATGTCATTAAAACATGACCCGTAGGGACTGTGGAACATTTACACTGGCGTGTTTTCGGTGGAAAGAGGCTAATATACACAATAGCAATGGAGTCAATATGGCAGAGAAAGGAAACCATAGTGAAGCTGGACTGGATCAGTGATAGGAACGTGAAACATGAGGTGGGAGGTTGCCAAGGGAGATGATTAACACAAATTATAAAGAAATACTGCAGCAAGAGTGAGGTGGAATCTATAGATTAAAAAGATGCAGGCTTTAAGAGTTATTCTATCATTTGGGAAGTGAGAATTGCTCTCTAATATGAACATTTTGTTCTGACTGGTTTCAAATTCACACCACTTCATTGTTCTACCATTTCTGTTCTACTCTCAATCTTGGTATGTTACCCCGCCTCATTACTTTTTCTTTGCCCAGAATCGTGACAAAAGCGACAAATCAATATTGTACCATTTGGATATTCTTCCTCTGCAACCACTGGAATGAAGCTGCACTTAGTACCACTCTCTAGTGCAGTGTTCAAACTTTTTTTCCGGACCCATTTTTACCAACCGGCCGACCTGCGCGGCCCACCATTTTCTCTCAACTTGTTTGCTGATGGAGGAAATGGTTTTGGGTTCCTTTGGCCCTCGTACACGCTCCTCTAATGGAACCTGTTGGATGAAGGTGAAGCCTTCCGGTGTCGGAAAGTATGGAGTCTCTATCTGTCCAAAGTAGTGCATTTTTGTTTCCTGTAACATTTTATCAAATAAACCTCCCCCGAACTTGTAAAAAAATTTACATGAATAAAATAAATGATAAAAATAAGTGAAAAAAACAAAATGAATAAAACACCCCCGAACTTGTAAAAAAATTGCTGCGACCGTTTACAAAAAAAAAACAGCCGCACTGCGCATGCGTGCCCGGTCACATGCGCATAGTTTTGCGCATGCACACCGATGATCTGGCATGCATGCGCAGTGCGGCCGCATTTTGTTTACATAGGTGCGGCCATTTTGAAGGCCACTTGCAGCCGGCGTTATTAAAAGCCGACAGCTGTGGCTGTTGCGCACGGATTTGCACAATCTGGAGCGCCGCGACAGACGGCTCTGAGACCCTCCTGACACCCGTCCGCGACCCACCCACGGGTCGCGCCCCCGAGTTTGACAATGCCTGCTCTAGTGTAAGGTCACAAAAGAATAAAGGCGGGAATCTCCGGCCTCCCAGCTGAGTGTTTCCCAGCGGTGGGAGATAATGCTCCCTCCGCTGTCAATGGGAGTTCCCATTGAAGTGACCTCACATCGTTGGGAAACCCATGGGCTGGGGGGTGTTGCTGGCGGGACTGGAGAATCCCACCACCAACTAGTGCAGGGGTGGGCAAACTTTTCCGTGCAAGAGCCACATTCAGAAATTCACAATTTTAAAGGGCCGCATAGTATATTAATTAATAGTCCCGGTTGTAACCAATTAGCGTGTGGCATATACCTCAGCGCTTCCCCCGGCGGCATCCTGCCTTTAGCCCTCTTTTTCTCTACTTTTCAAAAATGGCGCTTCACCCGGTTATGATTCTGGGCGCCTCATATAGAACAGTACAGCACAGAACAGGCCCTTCGGCCCTCGATGTTGTGCCGAGCAATGATCACCCTACTCAAGTCAACGTATCCACTCTATACCAGTAACCCAACAGCCCCCCCCAATTAACCTGATTTAAAAAAAAAAAATTTTTTAAATTTTTTTTTATGACTTGATCTTGGTGGGCCGCATAAAAACCTTTGGCGGGCCGCATGCGGCCCGCGGGCCATAGTTTGCCCACCCCTGAACTAGTGGCTGGAGAATTCCGGCATCAGGGTGCATTAAGGTGTGTGCAGTTTGGTCCAGCTAGCTTTGCTTCCTGCCTCCAACAAAAACATTTGTGCTCAGTATGTGCATGTTAATGATTAAGATCCCTCCCTATCTCTGTAATCTCCTCCAGCCCACTGATATCTGTGCCACTGATTCTGTCCCCCTGGGGGTTGTAACAATAATGTTTTTGTGATGTGACTTGGGGTGTTTAATTATCTTGGGTGCTATAGTATGTTGTTTAAGTTGCCATTTTTCGCTGATGGAGTTTGTGTCAATATTGTTCCATCATTAACCAGGCTGTTCAATCAGTTGGGAGCACCAAATATTTAAGAATGTTTTGATGCCTGGAAGCTTCAAATGCTGTGTGAAGTGTAAAACTGCAATTACCACTGCACCCATTGATGTGGTTGTCAACAAATGCTACATAAATCTGCGTAAAATATTTTTTAATTTTCCACTAAGATGCATCCAGTCCCTGCAACATTCTCAACAAATCCTGCAACACATTGTAAGTTAACGGGGCAAGCTCCTGGCATCACGTGTGGGGACCCCAAGCTGCCCAATACTTAAATCTGGCCTGATTGATGTCTATTAGGGTAGAATCCAAGACCGCTCTTGATTGCTGTTCTCCAGACAACTAATTTGTTACTGGATGATACCGAGGACTACGCATGCAAACATAATGTTGTTTATAATCAGAATGCGGTGACATTGTTTTGCTAGTTTACTTTTCAGGTATTAATTAGCACGTCATGATGAACCAGTAAGAAAGCACCTTTAAGTGCTAATTGTTGTCAAGGGTACACATGGATCTATGGGGAGTCTCCAGCAATCCCAACTTCTCTTCAGGTCATTGATGCATAAGCTAGTCCCCAGGAGTCTTGTCATTTTCCTCACGCTACTCTCCAAAGGGAGGGACTCCAAATGTTGCTGTAAATCTGAAGTATTTCATTGGATGTTTTTATTGAAGTAAATGCAATCTCTGATCATCTCTCCAGTGTTCTAATTCATGCAAATGATTGATTCGTTCCATAACTGAATTACTTAACCTTATGCATAATGTCAGTACTTGATTTTAAGAACAGTATAATATTATAATGGTGTAAGGATGTACTGAATGTATTCCCCGTACTTTAGATTTAGGGACATGAATGAAGAAAATTAAGTTTGATGAAATTACTATCCTTGAGTCATTAGACTCTATTTTTCTATTGTGATTAATTGCTGAGATTATGGTTGTGTTTCCCATCTCTTTTTTATGCAATATAAGTTTTGTTTCTCTTCTGAAATTTTAGTCACAACTTCGATATTTTGATCCATGTCACTTCTGTCTTTGGTCAGCCCTTGCACAATCTCACTAATTGCACTTCCTTGACATTGCATAAACTTTCAGTTTACTTAAGTTATGTCTTGATAAAAGAAGAATTTCTATTTTAGGAAACGAACATACAAAACTGTTCAATTTTATGTGGCTCTTGTATCCAGTAGTTGCCAACAATAGTTGTTGATGTTGCCGCCAACTGGAATTTGATCAGTAATTGTAAATTTCTTTGCAATAATTTGTATCTTCCAGTTCTACTAATAGAAATTTACTTGGCAAGTTTATCCAGATTTTCTATCAATGGGTGTTACATAATTACCAAAAATAATGTTAATCCATCATTGCATATAAACAAATTAGGATTAGTGAAGAATATCTTTGATAATGAATGTAGGACGACTTTTGGCAAGGGGAAGAGAGCAGTCGAGGGCAACGGAGCTCCCAAAAAAATTTGCACCGAAGCACACAAACAGGCCAGACTGCACCCCAACCCCCACAGCAGGAGAACATGGGGCAAGAAGAGCTGCGGCCCGGACCAAAGCGGGGGGACTGAGCGGAGCCAGCGGCAAAGACCAATCCCCCCTCCCAGCGGCGACCACGAGGCAGGTGGCGGAACAGAGGACTCCCGGCCCGACCAGAAGCACCTCACTCTCTCGACCCTCCTGACCCGATGTGTGGGTGAGTGAGGGGGAAAAAAAGAACGTCCCCTTTTTTTTTATTTTAAAAAAAAAAAAAATTTTTTAAATGAAAAGATTTTTTTTTTTAAATGTAACATTTTTTAAAAAAGTGTTAAAGGGGAGAAGGGAGGAGAAAAAAAAATGGCAGAATGGAGCCAAAGCAGAGGGAGAAGGGGCACCAGAAGCAGAAGGGGCCATGAGCGAGCCCGCTCAGACAAGCTAACCGGCGCACAAAGAGGTGGAACGGAAGGTTCACCACAACAAAAAGAATTGGGCATACAGGAGCATTTTCCCCCCTGTGCCGGTGGATCTGGAACTAAAGGCAGCCTTTGCTGAGGTGCTGAGGGAACATCAGCAGGAAAACAAGGCAGAAGCTAGAGCAGACATGGAGGCTGCGGTGAAGGCAGCAGTGGCCAAGGCCCTGGCGGAGGTGCAGCTCGCCCTGGGCAGAGCAGAAAAGAAACTAGAAACCCAAGAGGTGACCATTAAGGAGCTGGAGAAGGCCGCGACTGACGAGCGACCGGATCATGGCACTGGAGACAGAGGTGGCGAGACTGGTCACAACGCAGGGCAGTCTGAAGGGCAGAGTGGACGATCAGGAAAACCGCTCAAGAAGGCAGAATGCAAGGATTGTGGGCCGACCAGAGGGGATCGAGGGTAGAAACCCCAAGGCATACGTGGCCAAGATGCTGGGCAACCTAGTGGAGAGGAAAACTTTCCCCAACCCACCAGAAATGGACAGAGCACACCGGTCGCTGCGCCCGAAGCCCAAGGCAGGGGATCAACCGAGAGCAGTTATGGCTAAACTGCACCGGTACCAAGATAGGGAAACAATCCTGCACTGGGCCAGGCAAAACAGAACTTGCAAATGGGAAGAACACTTCATTAGAGTTTACGAGGGCATGGGGGCAGACCTAGCCAGGAGACTGGCCTAATTCAATAGAGCGGAAGCAGCTCTTCACGAGCAACGTGCGTTTCGGTACCCAGTGAATCTGTGGGTCACATACCAAGACAGAGAGTATTCTTCACAGCCCCCACCGAAGCAAACAAGTTTGTCAAGGAACACTGGCTGGAAAACCGACAGCAAGGGTAGAAATAAGGGGCCCCTGGCAAGGAGCAACAGTACGCTGAAGCGGGGTGTGGGCGGAATGGCAACACCGGAGGTGGAGGGGAGGAAATGCCAGGGGGGGTGAGGGGGAAGGCAACACCAGGCCTCCGTGCCCAGCCCCCCATGGCGAACGCACCCTGAACAAAAAGCAATCCACTACCCATGGGACCGCTTCAGGTGGGAGACCAGGGCCCAGCATGAGGGAATGAGAGTAGCGGAGAAGGGAGAGCAAGAGAGAGGAGTGCAGGGTAGGATGGGAGAAGAGTGGGCAGAAAACCCTAGAGGTCAGGCGGGGGAGAAGCGAGACAGTAAATCCCGAGAGGGGGGCCACCGCACTAGCAGGAAAGCTAGCGCCAGAGGCATGCAAAAAGGCAGAGCCCCGGCGTGCCCCCAACAGGGGGGATGGCGCCAGGCCGGGGGGGTGGCACTTGACAGAGGCGGGAGAACAAACGGGGATAGGAACAGGGAAAAGAGGGACAAAAAAGTGGTAAACAGGAGATGGAGGGCTAAAGGGGGGCAAGGGAGCGACCGCGCCGGGGGGGGGGGGGGGAGGGGGGGGGAGGGGGGGGGGGGGGGGGGAGACAGGGACAGGGAAGAAGAGACAAACCAGGCTAGAAAAAGAACAAGAATAAGGCTACAAAGTGCCACAACCAAGGGCTCGGAACAAGGAATCGCTGCAAGCAACCACCCAGTACGGTCTCTGGGCGAAGGGAGACCCCAGAGACAGGGGTCTACCCACGTGATGGATGCACAGTAGGCGGCCATGTCGGGTGCCCCCTGGACAAACGGGAAACCCTGCAGCGCAGGGACCTGACCGCATGGGGAGAGCAGTGACAGCGGCCATGTTGGACGGCCCCCGAACAAAGGGAAATCCCAGAGGGCAGAGGTGCGTACAAAAGGAAAGTATGGTTAATCCCACAGGAGCGGGGGGGACAGAAGCCCCCCACCAGGATAGTCACCTGGAACGTAAGGGGACTCAACGGCCCAGTGAAAAATCCAGAGTCCTCACCCACCTAAAAAATGAAAGCCGACATAGTCTTCCTCCAAGAGACACACCTGAGAGAACAGGACCGACTGCGGGTAAGAAAGGGCTGGGTGGGGAAGACCTACCATTCCTACTACGGGACGAGAGCCAGCGGGGTGGCAATACTGATCGGCAAGAGGACGATGTTTAGGGCGACAGACGGTTGTGGACCTGGATGGGGCAGCGGTCGTACAAGTTAACGTGTACACGCCCAACTGGGATGACACGAGCTTCATCAAAAAGATCATGGCAGAAATCCCCGACATCGTGACACACCGACTAATCGTGGGGGGGAACAGATGGGAGCGGTGGACCCATGGAGGTTCACCCACCCAGGGTAGAAAGCGTTCTCCTTGTCCCCACTTCTTTGTGGTGGGGAAAACGGTGCTTCTGGGGCTGGACAAAGTGGAATACTCCGCAATTGTGATATCCGTCCACACTCCACACTATATGGACGTGAGACGGGCAGGGCCCAACGACCCACGTAGACTTTGGACATTGCCCTACTAGCTGACGAGGCCTTCAATGAAAAGATATCGCAGGCCATAGCAAAGTACACGGAGAACAACCAAAACGGGGAGGTCTCACCCTCCGCATTCTGGGAAGCGCTAAAGGCCGTAATAAGAGGGGAAATTATCGCTTTCAAAGCGCGAAGAGATACGGAGGAAAGGGCGGCTAGGCAGCAGCTGGTCGACTCCATACTGGAGGTCGACTGTAAATACTCCGAGGCTCCGACCGTACAGCTCCTGGCGGAGAGGAAAGAGCTACAAAGCAATTTCAACCTGCTCTCCACCAGGAAAGCAGTACACCAACTCCGCCAGGCACGGGGGACCCTATACGAACACTGAGACAAAGCCAGCCGTCTGTTGGCACATCAACTGAGAAAGCAGGCAGCCACCAGAGAAATTGCACAAATCAGGGATACCAGAGGCACTTTAGGAACGGAACCAGAGAAATCAACAAAACCTTCAAGGCCTTCTACCGATGGCTGTACACCTCCGAGCCCCCAACGGGGAGTCCGGGATGAAATGGTTCCTTGATGGACTGGACATACCAGTCGTGGGGTAGGGCAGAAAACGGGGCCTCGAAACACCACAGCACTGGGAGAGATCATGGACAGCCGTAGCTCCATGCAGGCGGGGAAGGCGCCGAGACCGGACGGGTTCCCTGCAGACTTCTACAAAACATTTGTGACAACACTGGCTCCGCACCTGCAGGAGATGTTCACAGACTCGTGAGCTAGGGGCACACTGCCACCTACGCTAGCACAGGCCTCAATCTCGCTGATACCTAAGAAAGACAAAGACCCAACGGAATGTGGGTCATACAGACCCATCTCACTGCTGAATGCAGATGCCAGAATATTAGCCAACATCCTAGCCAAAAGGCTATAAGGCTGCGTGCCAGAGGTGGTCGCAGAGGACCAGACGGGGTTTGTCAAAGGTAGACAGCTAACCTCGAACATCAGGCACCTGCTGAACGGGATAATGCCCCATCCGGGGAGAGAATACTAGAGGTGATCATCTTCCTAGATGCAGAAAAGGCCTTCGACAGGGTCGATTGGAAATACCTCATAGAGGTAGTGGAGCTTGGAACAGGGTTCACCTCCTGGGTAAAGCTCCTATACAATACGCCCATGGTGAGTGTACGGACCAACAACACCAACTCCCGATACTTCCAGCTGCACAGGGGCACCAGACAAGGCTGCCCACTGTCCCCGCTGCTGTTCGTTCTCACGATCGGGCCATTAGCAATTGCTCTCAGAGCAGCAAAAGGCTGGTGCGGGATCCGAAGGGGAGGCAGAGAGCACAGAGTCTCACTCTGTGTGGATGACCTGCTCCTCTACATTTTGGACCCACAGAGCAGCATGGACGGAATCATTGCGCTCCTGAAAGAGTTTGGCGTCTTCTTGGGCTACAAACTCAACGAAGGAGAGCACGGGAAACGTGCAAACAAACTTGGCAAACAAAGGAACAGAGAGTAAGGAAAGTGCGTGCGAAAGATGGGACGAACAGCCGAAGTGGAGGTGAACGCGAAACGACAAAGGCAGCGATGACCGTCTGGGAGAAGCAAGTAACAACACCAAAACCAGATCCATTCCCGTATTGGATGTAACCTATGTAATTGTTTCTCCGGCACCCAAATGTATATGTACCACCCCAGGCCCCCCCAACCCCACAAACGGGTATGGCATGACAATAACCACATGATCATACTTCCTTTTTAACTTGTGTGTTAAATATAATATTACTAACTGTACAGAGTTGCTGCTGTTGCGCTTGTGCACATTATCCTACCAGTTTTTTTCTTTAGTTTTCTTCTCTTCTATATATATATATAATTATATATATTATTCGGTGTACATAACTGTAAATATACTTTGTTCAAAAACCCAATAAAAAACGTTTATACAAAAAAATGAATATAGAGCTATGGTATACAAATGTTATTCTTACCTCTGACTGTCCCTACCCTGGAATTAACTTGCACGTCCCCAACTGTGATCTACTTAGAATCAAAGATCAGTGTGTGACGTTTCAATTGGAATTGACCATTGGTCCATTCACCATAGAAGATTAATGAAGAAGTGTATTTGGTAAATAAATATTTTACAGCTAGATACTTTTTGAAGAAAATATTGATTCATTGAAAATACAGCCAGGGCCTGTCTACCCTTTTTGTCAAAGGCTCCTTTGCATGTAGCTCAAGTTTTTATTTGCAATTGAGAGAATCAATTTTTTATATCAACTTAAGCACCACAAATTGTATTTGGCATGTATTTAAATATTTGGGGATTGTTATAATCCAACAATCCAATTTACCTTGTGTTTCTGTTCTCAGGTTGGCAATGAAGGATTTAGTTCATTTTTCTTTCTATGTTTACATGTTTGTTTAATTGTCTCTTAATCTTTTGGACAAAAGTCTTGTTTGTTTATACGAATTGTTGAGTTTCACACAATTTTTAGTTCTTCCATATAATTTTCGTTAATGCATTCATTTTATTGCATTTAATTAATTTTAAGTGATTATTCCTTCACAGGAGTCATAGACCAATGCATTTTCCTTCCTGCTCTTAACAGTAGATATTGGCCCAGAATATTGCCATACCGCTGTAAGTCAAAATTAACAACAGTGTGAAAGGTTGTTGATAATTTCACATGTCTAGGCTCCACAATCACCAGCAATCTGTCACGTGATGCTGAAATCAGCATGCGTTGTGAGAGACCCGAGTTGCATGAGCAAAGCAGGAGAAAAGGTTGAACAGTTTGTGCTGTCACTGTATCAGTCATATCCCCAGTTGCTCTTGGCAGGACAGGGTCACTAGCTCAAGAGGCCCGAGCGCAAGCTGATTCCATCCATATACTCTTATAACTAAGCCATATTCATTGGATGAATGATGGATGTATACCCCATTACCTTCTGTGTGGGGAACTGGCCACTTGGCCACAACCTGCTAGATGCTCATACCTCTGCTATACAGAGACTTGCAAATGAGATTGAAGATAACAGATATTGACGGACACAGTCTTAACTAGCATTGTTATTAGTAATTATGAAAAACAACAAAGATAAGCTTAAAATGTAAAATTCTGTTTTGAAAACTGAAAGATAAAATTATTGTTAAGAAATTTACTAATACTGGTCAAATTTCACATGGTGTCAACATCAACAACTATTGTTGGCAAATACTGGATACAAGAGCCACCTAAAATTGAGCAGCTTTTCATCTTGGTTCCCTTTAAAAAAAAATCTATTTGATCAAGATGTAATTTAAGCATACTGAACGTTTATGCGTGGTGATGGTTGCTGACAGTTGCGACCTCTGGGGGCAGACTGTTTGGAGGGATACCCGGAAGAGGTGAGGAAAAAACGGAAAGCTTGGCTGGTCAAGAAGTGGGCCCAAAGAAAATGGACAGCAGCCAATCTTGCACCTTTTCAGCCTACTAATGTCAACAGCAGCAAATCTTTCAGAGACTGCCATGCCAAGTGAAGATGAGCATCGAGATGCAAACCATCATCTCTTGGACAGAAGACTGCCAAAGAAGGGACCTCACGAGGACAGAAGTACCAGTATAATTTGGAGTCAGGTTATAGTTGGACAGCGGAACACAAAGATTTCTCAAGTACGCCACATGCTGCTTATAACTTCACTGTAGTGTCAATTAAAACTTGATGTGGTCTATTGGATCTCCTGGGAATAAAATTAAAAGCATTTTTAAAAAATGCACTCCAAACATTGCTGTCAATACATCTCAAGATTTATTCACTGGAATGAAGCTCCATGCCACATGATCGAGTTGATTCCGGACTAGTATAAACGATGTGCATCAAATTACTTAAAATTTGGGGGGGGGGGGGGGGGAATTAACTTTATATGGAAAATTGTTAGGACATATGGAATATGATTTATGTTTGCTGAGTATTGTGGCAAATACATGTCAACATTGCTATTCCATTTGAACAATGCTAAAAAATTTAATGAGCATCAAAAACCTTTTCAGAAGTGAAAATCTAGGACGTTATCCTATTCTGAAATCAGCAAGAGCCAAGCTTCATGTGCTTGATATTTTAATCATGTTTCTTTCAATCTTTTCTTGCAAGAAAAAAATGAGCAACCAAGAATACAGCAATAGCCAGGAGTTTGCCGCAGATGTGAGATTAATGTTTTTGAATTGCTACAAGTATAATCCACCAGACCATGAAGTAGTGGTCATGGGTAAGAAACTTCAGGTAAGAGAATAGTGTATCCATTCACAAAATATAAATATTTTGAATCGATAATTAAGATTTGAATGGGTTGCAATAATTCATAGCAAACTGCATTGATAAATCCCATCTTCTACTATCAATAGAAAAATGCAGAATAAAGTAGTAGCCTGCTGTGCCTATCGTGCCTGTAGGTGATGATGTATATAGAAAATTGAAAGTTAACCAACAGAACTTGCATGCAAGTGGCCCCTCCCCCTCGTGTGCTCGCGCCTCCACCCCCTCGCGCCCCCACTCCCTCTCACATCCCCACCCCCTCGCGCCGCCTTCCCTCATGTAGACCCATCTAAGTTTGAATTCATATTGATGTATCTAAGCTAAAACCTGAAATTTCTATTGGTTTCAATAGAATCGAATTGTTCTTGGGGAATGATTATTTTGTATTGTATTGGACATTATTATTTTCACCCACTTTTTTTACCAATGGAGACGATGCAATTAAGAATAACTCTTGCGAAAATGATTGGGTTCATGATATTGTATATTTCATCCAAGAGTGAACTACCATGTAAAAAGATAGGAAGGTAATAATTTTCAATAAATCATACGCAACTGGTTCTCCAATTAATCTGGCGGACCCATGACCTTCTGTGTCCATTTTTTATAACAGGATGTTTTTGAGATGCATTTTGCAAAAATATCGGATCAGTCGGTTAAAACCGCGCCATCAGAACAATCTGCCACTCAATTCATTGAATCATCAAGTGAAGATAGTGATGGCACTTTCTCTGCTGAAAGTAGTTCCGACAGTTTAAGAAAAGAGCAGGAGGATCGCCTTGCTCAGCTTCAGAATCAGGTAATGAAGAATTTAGAATTTTTTTAAGATTTTACTTTACATAGAAACATACATAGAAAATAGAAGCAGAAGAAGGCCATTCAGCCCTTTGAGCCTGCTTCGCCATTCATTCTGATCATTAAATTTAATGCCCTAATCCTGCCTTCCTCCCCATATCTCTTGATCCCTTTAGCCCCAAGAACTATATCTAATTCCTTCTTGAGAAAACACAACATTTTGGCTTCAATTATCTTTTCCACGAACGAGAACATTCTGTATCTACCCTGAATAATCCTGTTAGAATTTTATAAGTTTCTATGCGATCCCCCTCACTTTTCTCAACTCCAATGAATATAATCCTAACTGATTTAGTCTCTCTGCATAAAATAATCCCGCCATCCCAGGAATCAGCCTGGTAAACCTTTGTTGCACTCCCTGTAGTGCAAGAACATCCTTCCTCAGCTAAGGACACCAAACTGCACACAATACTTCAGGTGTAGCCAAACTGAAGAAATCTACCCTTTGGTTAAGTGTAGCCTCGTACACACTTAGACTCAGTAGAAATTTGCACTGCACATCTCGGGTGCAAAATGAAATCTTTATTGGGTCTCTATTGATTATAATTGAGAGTTTGAAATCTTCTTGTGGTTACAAATCAAATGTTCTCAATAAAGCCCCTGCCAGCAGAAGACTTGAAGATATATAATTAAACTTAGTAGCATACAAACGATCTGAACTTTCAAAAGTAGAGTAATGGTTTCTTGCTCCAAGCAAAACAGCTTGCAGAGACTTTGAGTTCAGGATAGTAGACAGCTAGGCAAATAGTATAGAGTGATTCGAGAATGAAAATGAAAAAGACCTATTTATTCCAACTGTTTGCTTCCTGTCTGCTAACCACCTTTCTATCCATCTCAAGACACTAGCTGAAATCCCTTGAGCTTCAACTTTACATAGTAATTTGCTATCTGAGACCTCGTTGAAAGCCTTCTGAAAGTCTAAATAAACCATATCCATCGATTCTCTGTGGTCAGCTCTACTAGTTGCACCTTTAAAGAATTCTAGTAGATTTGTCAAGCATGATTTATCTTTTGTAAATGCATGCTGACTCTGTCTGATTATACCACTGCTTTCCAAATACTGTGCAATGAAATCCTTGATAATGGACTCCAGCAACTTCCCTACTACCGACATTAGGCTTGTAGGTCTATGGTTCCCAGTTTTCTTTCTCCCTCCATTTTTGAATAGTAGCTGCCCTCTAATCTGAAGGAATCAACCAGAGTCCAGAGAATTTTGGAAAGTGAACCCAAATGAATCTTCTACTTCTCAGGCCACTTCCATAAGTACACTGGGATGAAGATGATCAGGCCCTGGAGATCTACCCACCTTCAGCCCCATTAATTTCCCCAAAGCCATTTCTCCACCAGTACTGATTTCCTTCAACTCCTCACTAAAACTTGTGTTTCTCAGAATTTCTGATACATTATTCACGTCGTCTTTTGTGAAGACAGAAGCAAAGTACAAATTTAGTTCCTTAGCCATTTCTTCGTTCCTCGTTATAAATTCTCCTGTTTCTGACTGTAAGGGGCCTACATTCATTTTTGTTAAATCCTTTTCTCTTTACATACCTATAGAAACTTTTGCAGTCAGTTTTTATGCTCCCCACTAGCTTATTTTTAAACGCTATCTTCCCCTTAATCAATCCCTTGGTCTGCCTTTGCTAAATTTCAAACTGCTCCCAATCCTTAGCTCTATTGCTTTTACTTGTCAATTTGTATGCTCCTCCTTTGAATCTAATACTGTCTATAATTTCCTTTTTAAGCCATGGTTTGGCCACAGTTCCCTTTCCACTTTTATGCCACATAGGAATAAACAACTTTTGGAGTTCACCTATTCATTCCTTGAATACCTGCCATTGCCTGTCCACTGTCCGTCCTTTCAGTAATGTTTCCCAGTCCATCATAGCCAACTTGTGACTTGTGCCTCGTACTATCGTGAAGAGATTCGGGACCCTGGTCTCGGCATCAACTACCTCACTATCCACCTTGATAAAGAATTCTATCATATTATGGTCACTCATCCCCAAGGGTTCTCTCACAACTAGATTGCCAACTAACCCTTTCTCATTACACAATAGCCTGTTCCCTTGCTAGTTCCTTAATCTGTTAGTCCAGAAAACCATCCTGTTTACAATCCAGAGATTTCTCCTCTATTATACAGTGATTATTTTGACTCACCCAATCTATATGCAGTTTAAAGTCCTGCTGTTTCTCCTCTGACGAACACATAGCACTGGTAGTAATCCTGAGATCCAAGGGTCTTTGATGTCCTACTTTTCAACTTGTTTCCGAGCTTCCTATATTCTGCATGGAGGACCTCATCCTTTTCTGGTGTAGTTTGTACCAATGTGTACCATGACAACAAGCTTTTTAACCTCCCCCTTCAGGATGTCCTGCAACCGCTCTGAGACATCCTTGACCGTAGCACCAGGAAGGCAACATGCCATCCTGGAGTCTCTTTTGCGGCCATAGAAATGTCTATAAATCCCCCTCATAATTGAATCGCCTATGGCTACTGCACTTCTATGCCTTTTGCTCCTCCGCTGGGCAGCAGAGCCAACCATGGTGCTACGAATTTGGCTGTTGCTGTTATCCTCTGAGAGGCCATTTCCCTCAACAGTATCCTGGTGCTCATTCTGGGTGAGTGTGCTTAACACTCAATTTGGCTCTGTTTCTTGTTCTAAGCTCTGGAGTCGCCAGGTGCCGTTAAGACACCGCCACAGGCTTCAAGGTGAAGTTCAAAGCAATAAAACCCTACACCAATTAGTAAGTCCAAACAACTAGAGTTTATTATAATACAATTATAATAACTACCCATGCACACGCTAAAAGGATTAAACTTACTCCTACCGCTAAACAACAAATACTTATCTCGAAGGAACTGCTGGGTCAGGGAACAAGGCCTCTTTCTCTGCTCTGGTCTGCAGACTTCAGGTTGGTATCAATTAAAAAAGGAGTCAGGAGTGCCTATCTCTGGTAGCGATCGTTGGGAGGCACTTGTTGGTGGCTGCTGTCCGAAGGCTGGATCAGGAGACAGGAGACTGAACCATGTGTGGGACCTGCCTTTTATAGGTCCCAGGGGATCTGCGCCCCTTTGGGCGGACTCCCTTACCTGCTTGGAATCGATTGGGTCTCTTCCCAATCGATTATGTTTGAACCCCCCAATCATGGGGCAGTTCCTCGGTCACTGGGGCGGTTCTTGGGACTTATTGTTTTGGGCTTCTCTGGCGCCGAAAGTCTGGCCTTCCATAGAATGTATCGATCTGTGTTTAACTTGTTTCCATTGTATCTGGGGATCGCCCGGTATTGCCTCATTAGTATGTTAACTGGTTTCTTTTCACAGTGCTGTCTGGTTTCTGCAACAGTCAAAATTGGTTTCTGCAGTCGTCCCAATATACAATCGCTTTGCAAGCTGCTTGCTTTACAACATGTCCATTTTCCCTGCATTCCTTGCAATCTTCCATTTTGTGTTGGGCAGTAGCCACCCCAGGTGGCTACACTTTCCTCTTGCTCCTCCGCTGGGCAGCAGAGCCAACCATGGTGCTACGAATTTGGCTGTTGCTGTTATCCTCTGAGGCCATTTCCCTCAACAGTATCCAAAATGGTATATCTGTTTTGCAGGGGATTAGCCACAGGGGATTCTTGCCCTGCCTGTCCGGTCTTCTGTCTCTACCTGGTGGTCACCCATTCCCTTCCTGCCTGTGGAGTCTGAGCCTGCAGAGCGACCACCTGCCTATATGTGCTATCCACCGTAGTCTCCGCCTCGTGGATGCTCCGAAATCCGGGCTTCCAGAAGCTGCAGGTGGAGACATGTAGTAGTAATAATAATAATCTATTATTGTCATAAGTATGAAGTTACTGTGAAAAGCCTCTGGTTGCCACATTCTGGCGCCTGTTCAGGTAAGCTGGTACGGGAATTGAACCCGCGCTGCTTGCCTTGTTCTGCATTACAAACCTTTATCTAGCCCACTGAGCTAAACCAGCCCATTCCACCACATGTCCTGCACATATCCTGGTCCTGGGAACTGGAAACGTTCCTGGTCTCCCACACGGAGCAAGAAGAGCAGACCATGGCTTTGACCTGTCCTGCCATGTCTTACCCCTTTAAGTTAAATTAATCCTTTTAATGTTAAGCAATATCAACTACAATATCAACTAGGGCCCTTTTACTCTGCTCTTTATTATTATAGAATATATTTCTTACAAACGCTGAATCACAGAATGGTATCTTAACAATTATAACCAATAGTAGTCGTACGTACCTACTCAACTGTACTCGCCCAAACAATGTTCACATTGCCTTAGGAAATGTAACTTGCACTCCACTCTTCCTTGCAGTCTTTTAACCACCAGGTTCTGCTCTTAGATTCACTTTTTCTTTACTCCTTTATCCTCCTAGCTTTGTTCCCTAACTGTCACCTTTCTTAGTTGTTTAAGTTTCAGCTATTTAAATACTTGAAAACAATGTCCCTAGTGACTCACCAACTAATCAGCTTACCGCTTTCCTGTGACGCCATTCTTGGATTTTACAAACTCAGTGTGCTGTGTGGACAGTGGCCACAGGTCCGGTGCTCTCTGCAGCTCAGTGAGGACCCCAAGCCGCGTGTTTCTTTTATCCTCCATTCCCTGTCACTCGCAGGTCCGGTACGCTCTGTTACCCGACAGTGAGCCCCGAACCTCATGCTCCCTTTATCCTCTGCTCCCAGAAGTATGCCCCTCACTGGCCCGGTGCTCTCTACTGCCTTAACACAATCGGAAAAGTGGCCCAACCATAATTAACCAAAGAAATTGAGGAGACAAAGAGTGGGCATGTCAAATTGCTAGAAAAATATAGAAAGCCCAGGGACTGGGAGTGGTTTAGAATTCAGCAAGAAATTTACGAAGTGAAAGATAGAGTAACAGTAAACGGCCGCACCCAGTAAATCTCACAAGAGGCCTCTTGCGAGATTTACCTGGCTCGCCAAGCCTCGCAAGATCCCTTAGATATGCAGGATCCTCACAATGTATGGGATCCATATTTGGCAAGTTTTGAGAATTATGGGGCACAGGTGGGAAAATGGAGGAAAGGCCACATTCAGAACAGCCATAATCTTATTGAATGGCAAAACAGACTCCATGAGCTGGCTGTTTTTTTTCTTATGATCGTGAGAAAATAATTTGTCCTCTTCTAACTGAATTTGATCATCTTGGAAACTATGTTAACTAAATATGTGGAGAGTTTGATTTCTACACCAATATTTTCCCTGACAGCTGAAAGCAGTACATGATCAGCTTAAAGCCTTAGCCCAAGCACCACTATCTAGGCTGAAGAAAAAAAAACAAAATCAAAAAGGAAAAGAAGAGAAAAGATAAAAAGAAAGTGAAGAAAAGTTGTGAAAGGAAGAAAATCAAATCAAAGCAATTGCGGAAAAAAAAATTGAAGAAAGGCTTGTTGGAAACAAGGTACAATCATATTTTCTTACCAATTTTCTCCAACTGGTATTTGCCCGCCTCCTGAAGACACTAATATTCAAGAGTGTAGAAAAGATGGGAAGGAATGTTGGGCCAAACTATTTTTTCTGCTTTTGGCTGGTTAGTTGTCCCTTTCAATTCAGTAATACTTCAGCTGATGCAGTTTTTGTTTCAAAAGGCTGTTTGCTGCCAAGAAATCATTGCAAGTGACTGAGTCGACACAACCAGAAGCAGTGATACTTATCAAAGAGCAACTGAAGGCAGTGATTTTTTAAAAAGCCTCACCTTCTCCAAGTCAGCGGAGCTCTCCAGAATCCTGCAGATTTAAAACAGCTTCAATGTTCAGACCTGTCTGAAGTTTATTTTGGGCATCCTTCTGGTGTCCATTTATATTTACTGTGTTAATTCCCCTGCCCCGAGTTTTTCTTTGATAGTTGTGAACCTATTAATCTAATTCAAATTGTGTATAGTTTCCGACAAGCTGTGGAAATCGAGGATACGTATTTAAAGAGGAAATATCAAATGGTTGCATTGAGATTTTGAATGAACTTTTTTTTAATGAAAAATGTCGAAGTATTTTGTTTGAACAAATTTATTACATGCAAACTTTCGGAAAGCTGTTTAGTTAAGCTGTCAGTGCTCTGTAGGGAGAATGGGTTATTAGGGAGAATTATGGATGACATCATTCTAATATAGAAGGACATTTCTTCTGTATCCCGCGTTTGCAGCTCCAGTAATACTTCAGTTGGATCCTGATGAGGTTCACCCAGTTTCTGGCAGCCGGGTAGTTGGGTTGTGGCCTCCCTGCAGTTTCTATATCTCCCGTTCCCGAGCCTCTTCCCCTTTACCAGTATTAACAGGAAGAGGCTCCACAGCAGCAAAGGTGGCTGTATCAGAAGCTTCCCCTCCCTGCCTTTTTTTAAAAATTTGTTCAGAGGGCGTGGGCATCGCTGGCTGGGCCAGCATTTATTGCGTATCCCTAATTGTCTTTGAGGGGGAGTTAAGAGTCAACCCACATTGCTGTAGGCAAGATGGTAAGGATGGCAGATTTCCTTCCTGAAAGGACATTAGTATTTTTATGACAATCAGTAATGGTTTCATGGTCATCATTAGACTGTTTAATTCCAGATTTTTATTGAATTCAAATTTCACCACCTGCCGTGGCAGGATTCGATCAGGCCTCCAGATCATTAACCTGGGTTTCTGGTTAATAGTCCAGTGACAATACCACTGCACCATCCCCTATCCTTATAAACTGTCAGGAGGCCGCACCCTGGGTGCTTGTCTGTCGTAAGGCTCAAACTGGCTGAACAGATTCAGGATCCGAATAAGATCCACCGGGCACTGTCTCTCCTGCAAATTATGTAATTGGTTTTCTGCACATGCATTGGACAAGTGGATGGCCATCTTGTATTGGCAGGCGATGGCATGTATCAAAACAAATTGACCTAATTAGAAGTAACACAGGCTTCTGTTTAGTTTTCCTAGTGTCATCAGCTTATCTCAGGATAATGTTTTTTAAATTGTATTCAGGCAGCACCAATTGTATTCTGCACGACACCCCAAAATGCTCCACTGCCAATTGATAACTTTTGAAATGTGATTACTGTTAAGTAGTTAAACATGGAAGGTCATTTGTGCCCAGCAAGACCAAGAAACATGAATAAGATAAATGACCATTGGTCTGCTTCTGGTGGTGTTGGCTAAGTGACGAATGTTGATGGAAACATTGGGAGACTGTCCCTGTTCTTTACTAAGAAAACTTTGAGATCAGATGAGACCTCATTTTAACATCTTGCCAAAAGGTGCACCTCTGACAACTATGTAGGAGCTTCCCAGTAATGCATTGTCACTTTGTCCTTGTGTCCTGGCCACTATTATCCATCAGCCAACACCGCAAGAACTGACTGCTGTTTGTAGAATTTTAATGTGCAAATTAGCAGCTTTGTTTCACTACAACAGTGGCAACATTTTAAAAGTTCTTCATTGGTTGTGTACAGCCCTTTGGGGTATCCTAAGATTGTGAAAGGTGTTATATAAATGCATGTTGGGGCAGCATGGTGGCACAGTGGTTAGCATTGCTGCCTCATGGTGCTGAAGTCCCAGGTTCGATCCCAGCTCTGGGTCACTACGTGTTGAGTTTGCACATTCTCCTAGTTTCTGCGTTGGTTTCACCCCCACAACGCAAAGATGTGCAGGTTAGTTGGATTGGCCACACTAAATTGCCCCTTAATTGGAAAAAATGAATTGGGTACTCTAAATATATTTAAAAATATATGAATGCATGTTCTTGCCTTCTAATAAGACATTCTTCATTTTGTAATAATTGTGTGCCTCATACTTATATTAAGTATCATCTGCACCATGATTTTCTACTAATCCCGGGGACCTTTATCCTTTCAGTTGGAGCACCTGCCCAGAATGTGCAACTTCTATCTGATCAACCTCGACCTCTCACTGACCTACTCCAACTTCTATCTTCACTACTTTTTGTTTTCTATTCTTTAACAAATTTACACAGGAACAATCAGCACTTCGAGCCTGCTCCACTATTTGACTGGATTATGGCTGATCAACCTCACTGAGCTTTCCCTATGCTATCCGCATGTACCTTGATATCATTAGTAAATAGAAATCTATTGATCCCTTGTCTTGAACATAACCAATGATTGAGCTTCTACAGCCCTCTGCAGTAGAGAATTTGAGTGAAGATATTTCTCCTCATCTCAGTCCTAAATGGCTTCCTTGTCATTCTGAATATGTGTCCCCCTCCACAAAGCCTGTGGGAAACATCCTTTCTGCAACCATTCTGTCTAGTCCCTTAAGAATTCTGTAACTTTCAATGAGAACACCTCTCATTCTTCTGAACTCCAAAGAACACAGGCGCAGTTTCCTCAATCTCTCCTCATAGGATAGTCCTAACATCCCAGGAATTAGTTTGGTGAATGTTTGCTGCACTCCTCTATGACAAGTCTGTCCTTCCTTGGGTAAGGGAAATAAAATTATCCACAGTACTTCAGGTGTGGCCTAATCAAGGTTCGGTACAATTAAAGCAATATATCTTTACTGAAACGAAAGGGAAAATGCTGGAAAATCTCAGCAAGTCTGGCAGCATCTGTGGGGAGAGAAAAGCGCTAACGTTTTGAGTCCGATGACTCTTTGTCAAAGCTAACAGACAGAGAAAGTGGGAAATATTTATACTGTGGAGTGAGAATGAAAGATGAGTCATAGCCACAGAAACCCAGGGAAACTGCTGTGTGCTAATGGCCACAGATACCAAGGGGGAAGAGTATTAATGGCAGTCCCCAGAGAGGATAAAAGATGTGAACGGTCAAACAGCAGAGAAACTAACATCAGAGGATGAACTGTAGGTGTGGGGAGAGGGGAAGGGGGAAGCAAAGAGGAGAAAGGTGCAGGAAAGGTGGATAAAATGGGGGGGGGGGAATTAAATGTATATTAAGAAAGAAAGAAATGGTAAAAGACAGTGAAAGTGAAATGAAAACAAATGGGTCGAGGTGGGGCTGATCATCTGAAGTTATTGAATTCGATGTTCAGGCCAGAAGACTGTAGTGTGCCTAACCGGAAGAAGATGTTCCTCCAGTTTGCATTGAGCTTCACTGGAACATTGCAGCAGGCCAAGAACAGACATGGGCATGGGAGCAGGGTCTTTTGTTAAAATGCCCTTCCAGGAATATATCTTTACTCCTGTACTCAAATCCCTTTGTGATGAAGGGCAACATACTATTTGCCTTCCTAATTGTTCATTGCACCTGCATGCTAGCTTTCCGTGAAATATGAACAAGTGCACCTTTTGACATCAACACTTCCCAATCTTATCATTTAAGAAATAATCTGCACCTCTGTTCCTCCTACCAAAGTGAATATTTTCTTACTATACACACTATATTCCATTCATCATGTTCTTGCCCATTCATTAAGCCTGTCCAAAGATTCCTTAGTCTTTTTGCATCCTCCCCGCAGCTCACATTCCCACCTTGTTTTAAATCATCAACAAACTTAGAAATATCACATTTGCTCCTCAGATCCAAATTATTGAAATATATTGTGAACAGCTGGATCACAGATACTGATCCTTGCAATGCCCAGTAGTCACAGCCTGCCATCCTGAGAATTACCCATTTATCCCCACTATTTTCTGTCCATTGACTAATCCTCAATCCATGACAGATTATTACCCCAACCCATGTACTCTAATTTTGTTCATTAAACTCCTGTGTGAGACCTTTTATTGGAATGGCTTCTGAAACTCCAACAAAAACCACATCACTGGTTCCCCCTCACACAAAAACAGAAAATACCAGACAATCTCAGCAGGTGGCGAGAAAAGGGAGCTAACGTTTTGAGTCTGAATGACTCTGTCAAAACCTCCTGTTCTATTCTGCTGGTAAATAGGTTCATAAATCCTTGTTGACTCTGTCCAGTCTGATCATTATTTTATGTGTCCAGTTACCACATCCTTTATAACAGATTCTAGTATTTTCCCTACTACTGACATTAGGCTCCCCCTTTTCTCTCTTAAACAGTGGAGTTGTATTTGCTCCTTCCAATCAACAGGGAACATTCCAGAATCTACAGAATTTTGATAGACAAATATTTGGTCTGTCGGAGAATAGAGGGATATGTGGAGCAGGCAGGAAACTTGGGGTTGAGACAGTCGATCAGCCTGGGTTGTGTTAAATCGTGGAGTAGGCTTATGGGACCACATAGTCAATCCCTGATTATTACGATCCCAGGCCAAATTCCTACAGTGAACAGAAACCTCAATATTTTATTTTACTTTTGTTTGACTGTGAGGAAAGGAGTGATTGCACAAAGAAATAGGGATATGGTATATTTGAAACAAACTTTATTACTGACATAGTATTAAAATCTTTAACATCACAACTGAAAATAGCTTACAATTAGCCTTTAAAAATACTACTCAATACAGTGAATACAATACCCTTAATTTCTATCTTTATTCCCACTTAAACACAAGAAAACAACCATTGCGGCTCTCAATCCACCTTAAAAACTAATGGCACAGTTATTCTTTACGAAAGAGATCTTTTGAGAGATACGGTGAGAGATATAGGACAGATGTCAGAGGCAGTTTCTTTACTCAGAGAGTAGTAGGGGTGTGGAACGCCCTGCCTGCAATAGTAGTAGACTCGCCAACTTTAAGGGCATTTAAGTGGTCACTGGATAGACATATGGATGAAAATGGAATAGTGTAGGTCAGATAGGCTTCAGATGGTTTCACAGGTCGGCGCAACATCGAGGGCCGAAGGGCCCGTACTGCGCTGTAGTGTTCTATGTTCTATGTTCAATGTGTACAGAAAAGACTCCACTCAGACCCATGCAGAAACCTGGGCTGTGTCTTCAAAATCGGTTGTTTCACCATCACCACCCCCCCCCCCCCCGCCCCGCCCTTGTCCTCAGACAGGTCTGCACTGCTTTAAATACTGTTAATCTGTTTAAACTAACTTAGTGTGAGTAGATCTCCCTCACTTGTGCACTCAGCTTCACTCAGCTCAGAAATGAATTCAAAATGTTTTCTCAACAAGCCAGATGCCTTAACTCCACCCAGCAATGATCTCATCTCACCAAGCTGAAAAAGAATGAACTCCCCAAGGAATCACCTCATAAAATGCATTCGCCCGACCTGTTTACGATGGTTATTTGCACATCTGGCTCCTAAAAGCTTTGTCTTTCAAACCGAGATTCTTTTAAAACATGACTTCAGCTGTCAAACACACTCCAACCCAAGCTTTTAACCCTTACTTCACCAAATACTTATAATCAAAAGATCTGAAGTGCTTATATTCATCACATAATTTTGTGCAATGGTGTATCCATTTGTCCTGCACTGTTTTTTTGATCGTGATAGACAAAATTGTTAGTTCTATTTTTCATAGATCAGAACATTTGTGCGTTTTGCGTCTCTAGCTTGCAAATCACTCAGTAACTTCTCAAGGACCAATGCAGCAATTCCAAAGTGCAACTGGATTACCATGCCCCCTTCCTTCTCTTTGTCTCTTCTTTTAATTAATGTTTTTATTCTTCATTTTCACAATTTCCTCCAAAATTTACACCCCACCCACAAACAGTAAACGGTAACAAATACAAAATCAATCCCCTTAACAATACCAAAGATCCCATCCTCCCCCACCACCCCAAACAACGGCCCACCTGTCAATATCTGGATCCAATAAAACAAACCCTCCCACGGTGGAAACAAAAAGCAAAGGAGAAAAAGAAGAAAGGAGTCCGGGACCGCCCATGGTCACCATAGAGTCCCCCCTCCCCCCCCCCCCCCCACACAATGCCGTCCAACCTCTGAAAGAGTGCCGCACATGATACCCAACAGTTGTAAACCCCCTCCCCCCCCCCCCCCCCCCCCCTCCCCAACTCCTCCCTTTCACTGCCTCTTGTAAGACTCCTTCCCCCAACCTCTGTTCCTTCCCCCCCAACGTTCCACCCCGGCTAGACCACTCGGACCCTGTTCCGCCAGGCTCCGATGGCCGCAGCCCCTCCCGCCACCTCACTCCCGTTCACTGGCTGGCTTAGACCGGCCAGCGTGGAGGCCCCCGCCCGGGTCACTCTCCCCTTTGCCCGGCCCTAGGAAAGCCCAGAAACCCCCTTTTAGCACACAAACCCCGCATATCCACCTACACCCTAAAGAGCCCTCACTTCGAGTGAAAGTCCCATCACTTCCCTTGTCCAAATATATACACCATCGGCTCCTTTAGCCCATACAGCCGCACGCAGTGAAACAAACAAAAAAAAGAAGAAAATACAGTCATGAGGTTACATCGGCACATGGCCATTTCTCGCCAGCTCCACCGTAAAGTCCTGGTAAACATGTATACCAGCTCCAGCCCACTGCACCACCTGCTTCTGCTTGGCCCAGCACAGGACCTTCTCCTTCACACTGTACCTACAGAAGCACAGAGTCACTACCCTTGGCGGCTCACTCGCCTTTGGTACAGGCCTCCACGACCGATGAGCCCCATCCAGTTCATATCAGGAGGGATCCTCCCCCTCCCCCAATAGTTTTGCCAGCATCGCAGCAAAATACTCAGTCGGCCTCGGCCCTTCAACGTCTTCAGGCAGCCCCACAATCCTCAAATTTTGTCGCCTGGATCTTATTTCCAGGTCTTCTATTTTTCCTCGCAGATCCTTGTTAATCTCCATCACCTTCCGCATCTCCTTCCCCATCGAGGTAAGTTGATCACCGTGCTGCAATAATGTCTCCTCCACTTCCTTCAGCGCCTCCCCTTGCCTCCGCCACTGCGCTTGCCACCGCCGTCGTCACCGGGGAAATCGCCTCCTCCACCAGCACACTCAAAACCTCACTCATCTCCTTCCTCATTGTAAACTGCCTTTCGAATTCCGCAACCATCACCCTAGTTATTTCTTCAGCCGTAAGCAATGCGGCCTCCCCTGGTGCTCCAGCCTCCATTTTCCTTGGTGACCCCGCAGTGACCTTTCTACTCCCCGACCAACTTTCAGCTGTTTTCACAGCTGTTTTTTTACTGGCCCTTGACATATCCCTTCCCTGTGCTTTCTCCTGGTCTTCACTGCCTTCGCTGCCCCAAGGACCGGGCGTCAATCCCTGACAATGCCGTTCCTGAACGGGAGCCCTCCAACGCGCGGCTGCCTCCCGCCCGTCGTCACCGGAAATCCCCTTCTGTTTGTCTCTTTAAACAGTTTTTCTTTCTTTTCCTTTGTTGTTTTCTTCTCCCATAATCCCCTCTAACCTTCCTTCTATCCTTTTCTCTCTCCACTCCGGAAGGCGCCGGAATGTGGCGACTAGGGGCTTTTCACAGTAACTTCATTGAAGCCTACTCGTGACAATCAGCGATTTTCATTTTTCATTTTTTCATTTCCTCTTTATATATTTGGGCTCTAATTCATCTAATTTTCTCCTTGAGCATTCACTATATTTTTTTCTCTATCATTTTTATCACCTTGGCTAAAGAAAGAAGCTTTTGGAGACAACATTCATGAGATGTGATGATGGCATCACTGCATTACTATCTGATTAATTTACCACAATTTGTGGTGCAACTGTAGTACAATATCCATGTTGAACAGCAAACACCAGTTAGTATTGTTTCTGTCAAACCTACGGTTGCATAAATTTTTGATCTGATATCTCTATATTCAGCTCCCTTGCTCTCAATAAAGCAAAGATTCACAAGGAAGTTGTTTGCGCTCCCTGTTGAGAGAAAGAGTATAAACAAAATGATCCAAATTATAATGTTTTATCGTGGGTCTTGTAGCTGTAGTTTTCAAGTGAGATATTAAGGCAATTGCTTACAAATTACACTGCTGCCAATTACAGAACATGACATTCCGTATCTTGAGCACTTGTACAAAAATAGCTGCATACACAGGTTATATTTTAATTGCATTTTTAGTGGCAGGAAATTGTTTGAATGCTAATTAGCATAATTTTCATTTTGACTTGTACACAAAACCTGATTCCGTTACCACTTTGGACTATTGAAAATTTGCATTTGTATGTGGTAAACAACAGGTATTTATTGAACAGGACAATTTAAATACTCATGCTAATAAGTGCACTTTATAATGCAGGGAATCAAAGAAAAATAAGCAGCAAGTACCTGTGTGTGATTCAGAAGATGACGCCAAGCCAATGTCTTATGATGAAAAGAGACAATTGAGTCTTAACATAAATAAGCTTCCTGGTGACAAATTAGGACGTGTTGTCCACATAATACAGGCAAGAGAACCCTCCTTAAGAGACTCTAATCCAGACGAAATTGAAATTGACTTTGAAACTTTAAAACCCTCTACACTAAGAGACCTGGAAAGACACGTTATGACTTGTCTAAGGAAAAAACAAAGAAAACCTTTTTGTAAGTTTGAAATTCTATAATACATATATTCACTCATTTAGAATGATGGGTAGTCTAATGCATTTTTGGATGCCATATTGTGTAGCTAAAAAATCTTCCGGAAAATCTAAGGAAGAAATTCAACTGGAGAAAAGGCAAGAGCTGGAAAAAAGATTACAGGATGTGAGTGGACATCTGAACTCTGGAAAGAAACAAAACAAAAACTGTATGTACTCGGTATGCTCAATCTGTAATAGTGTGCTCTTTTTGTCTTCAAATTGAGTGTTCTAACTATTTTCTTTAAACAGCTCAGAAGAATAATCCAGCTCAAGAGATGGGTCGATGTTCCCGATTAAGCGAAAGCAGTAGCAGTTCCTCAGACTCTGGAAGCAGCAGTAGTGACTCTAGTTCATCAGATAGCAGTGACACTGAATCAGGTTAGGTATCAACCTCTGTACATACATTAATACAGCTGAGTTAACTTCTCCAAATGCTATCTCCCACCTCTGCTGTTCAAACCATCTTTTTTTACAACATTTGTCATGGAATAATTAAAGAAAACTGATCTAGTTATTAATGATGGGTCTTGGTATACTGCAATATTGGAAGCCCCGCCTTGTGAATTCATGACGTCTCCACCTTCTCAACCTTGTATCTTGCCTGAGGTGTGGCGACCCTCAAGTTAAATTATCACCAGTCAGCTCTTAAAGGGGAGAGCAGCCTATGATCCTCTGAGACTGTGAATTTACATTTTTGGAAGCAGAAGTATTCTTTGATATTTTGAATCCCTTCCTAATAAAAATTACCATTCATATATACATAGCTATATTGCTGAAGTGCTGTGTGTTTCATCTAAATGTAAAAAATTGGCAGCAGGAAAAGACTAGTTGGTCCTTCCAACCTGACCCAGAAATTCATCTTTCTTCATTAAAGAAGTCTGGAAATGTTACTCAGTTACTACAAGTATTTTGCTTAGGGTAGTAAATATCGAACAAAAGTATCTGTAAACTTAGAAGGCAAATTGACCTATCATGAAATTTGCAAAGTATACACAGCATGTCAGTCAGCATCAGTAAAGAGGAAACATTAACTGATCACAATTTGACATTTCTTTGCAGTTGCTAGCTCAAATGCTCTATATTTCCAGCATTTGCTGCTTTTTCCAGCCAATTTTGAATTGATCTGCTTTGAGTTAAACTTAGCTTGCCTGACTTATGTTTCATGTTTTTATCTACTCACTGCTTCACTGCAGCGCACCATGAGCCAATCCATATTTAGTGTAATGCTTCAGGTGTTCTGTTTGCCTATTTGGTGCGTAATGTGGATTGAGAGGCTGGTTACCGGGCGGCATGGTAGCACAATGGTTAGCACTGTTGCTTCACAGCGCCAGGGTCCTGGGTTTGATTCCCATTTGGGTTACTGTCTGTGCGGAGTCAGCACATTCTCCCCGTATCTGCGTGGGTTTCCTCCGGGTGCCCAGATTTCCTCCCACCAGTCCCGAAAGACGTGCTTGTCAGGTGAATTGGACACTCTGAATTCTCCCACTGTGTACCCAAACAGGCACTGGAATGTGGCGACGAGGAGCTTTTCACAGTGACTTCACTGCAGTGTCATTGTAAGCCTACTTGTGACAATAATAAAGATTATTATTAACCATGTTTTCTGAATTTGTGTTAGTTATAAGGGATACTTCTGATTTGGCTTTTGTAGTAGAGTTTTGATATTGCACAAGTTCTTGCAACAGTCACTGATTAATGTCGGGTCAGTATTGGGAATTAAATACATAATATATTGGAAATGCTTTATTTGTTCACTCTGTGATAGGAGAAATAATTTAAAACTGTCTCTGTAATATTTGTCATAAAATGAGTGTTTATTGTTCTGAGTTACATAGCCATATATAGACACAGCAGATGTCAGGCTGGTAGAAGGGGGTTGTGAGTGGGAAAAGGGTATTTCACTTTGTTGCCTGGGTACAAATGTGGTCAGGTTGTCACGGTTTCTGCCATGGTTTCTCAGAGATGGTGAACTGAGCATGAGTTTACAAAAGTCTTCACCTTGAACTGTTGTGTATGTTGCAATATGATGTAGTTAATCTGTTTTGTAACAGAATGTGATATTCCTTATGTCTGTCAGCATAAATCCTCACTGTGCCATTAAGAAGTATTCTTTTCCCCAGACTGAACTGTCGCTATTTGACCTTTCACCTCCTTTTCAACTACTGGTGGAATTTGGCTGTTATTCAGTGACTACAATTATTTCAAGAGTCTTGCTCTGTCGGGATGAATTCTTTATAGTTTGAATATGCTGGCTGAAATTGGAGCTCTATCCTTCTGTTTTTACAAATGGACTGAAGTTCAAATTAAAAAATCCTAACATGTCAAATGAAGTTTTGTAGTGACTGAAATGTACTTATTTTGTCAAAGGTTTGTTAAATCTTTTTGGTATTTTGTATCGGAGGCCTAACCCCTTAAAAATGGGGCCTTGTATTATTGCTACAGTGGAAAATTTGTTGATTTCAGTGGAACTGTTCTACATGTTGAGCAAACTTATCTTATAAGTTAGCACTGTTGCACCACAGAGCCAGGGTCTCAAGTTCGATTTGTGGCTTGGGTCACTGTCTGTGCGGCGTCTGCACGTTCCCCCCATTTCTCTGTGGGTTTCCTCCGGGTACTCTGGTTTCCTCCTGCAAGTCCCGAAAGACGTGCTTGTTTGGTGAATTGGCCATTCTGAATTCTCCCTCTGTGTACCCGAACAGGCACTGGAATGTGGCAACTAGGGGCTTTTCACAGTAACTTCATTGCAGTGTTAATGTAAGCCTACTTGTGACAATAATAATGATTATTATTATTTACATTTATAACTTGTCACATTACATTTTGAGACCTTCAATTTTTGTGTAATGTACAGCCAGCGGAAGTGGTATTTACTATGTAGGATAATGCTTTTCCATCAATTGTTTACATTTAAAGGGCGGCATGGTAGCACAGTGGTTAGCACTGTTGCTTCACAGCGCCAGGGTCCCAGGTTCGAATCCCAGCTTGGGTCACTGTCTGTGCGGAGTCTGCACGTTCTCCCCGTGTTGCGTGGGTTTCCTCCGGGTGCCCTGGTTTCCTCCCACAAGTCCCGAAAAGACCTGTTATTAGGTAATTTGGTAATTCTGAATTCTTTCTCCCCGTGTTCCCGAACAGGCACCGGAATGTGGCGAATCAGGGTTTTTCACAGTAACTTCATTACAGTGTTAATGTAAGCCTACTTGTGGCACAAAAGATTATTATTATATTCCTTTAAACACCTATATTTAAATCATTTTATCTTGTGTCAGATCTCATGTAAAAGGTGAGACATTTGAAGAAAATGGTCACTCGCAAGATAGATGATTTATTTTTTGCCACAAAGTTTATGTAGCATTCCTAATTGCATTAACATTCTGCTCTCTTTAAAGTAGCAGGGAGCATTTGTACCGGTTTAGTTCGTTTTTACTCTGCTTTCATAGTGACGGAAATAAAAAGGAAAATGCAGATTTACATGCAGTTATATATGCAATTTAAACATTGTTCCATTGTGTTAAATTGTTATTTGTCACACGTCAAACTAAATAACTGCATGTTTTAAATGTGACACTACAGAATAGTGACTCTCCACCTGTAAAATATACCGAAAGCTGTTTGCTCTATATTAGAAGCTTTTTGATTTCAAAACCAAATTAATTTTTAAATCTACTTGGGGATCAGCAGACGGTATCTCAACAAAATCCGATAGATATGTAATCAGGAATCAATTTTCTTTTGCCCCTCAATCTTTCTCTTGTTCTCCCTTATTTTCTCACTCACGCAACATCTCATCATAAAAGCTCATCATTAATTTCACCTTTTAAAAAATATTATTTCATTGAACGTGGGCGTCACTGACCAGGCTGGCATTTGTTGCCCATTCCTGCTTGCCCTTGAACTAAATGGCTTGCTAGGTCTTTTCAGAGGGCAGCTGAGGGTTAACCACATTGTTGTGGCACGGTGGCACAGTGGTTAGCACTGCTGCATCACAGCACCAGGGATCTTGGGTGACTGTCTTTGTGGAGTTTGCACGTTCGCCCCGTGTCTGTGTGGGTTTCCTCCGGGTGCTCTAGTTTCCTCCCACAGTCCAAAGATGTGCAGGGTAGGTGGATTGGACATGCTAAATTGCCCCTTAGTGTCCAGGGATGTGCAGGTTATGTGGGGTTACAGGGGTAGGGTGGGGGAGTGGGCCTTGGTAGGGTACTTTATCAGAGGGTCGGTGCAGACTCAATGGGCCAAATTACCGCCTCTTGCACTGCAGGAATTCTATGATTCTGTGTAACTGGAGTAACATGTAGCCCAGCCAAAGACTTCAGAATTCCTTCCTGAAAGGATATTGATGAACCAGATGGGTTTTTATGATTTAATCGTCTTGTGGTCACCATTACTGCAACTAGGTCAGACGTCCGGTGATGGGGATGTGCTGCTTAGTCACACACCAGGTGGCTCTCCTCCATAAGTCAGGAAAATAGGCACTTTTCACCGGGTTTAGCCCATAAAATCGGGCTAAAATATCCCCTCACCCTCAACGATAAGACAAAGTAGGAAGCAGCAGTTCAATAGGCCGCAGGGACAGCGGCAAGGGAGAAGAGTGGCGAGCAAGCGGGTCAGCGGACCCATGATGCGAGGGATCCTCGGCCCACCCGCGAGAGAGGGAGACCGGCAACCCGAAAAGTGCTCTCTCCATCACCCCCACCCCTGCCAGGCAATGGATGGAAGATGTTGCTCACCAGGGAACTGAAGGAGATGAGAGACGACATTAAGGTCGAAATAAAGGCGGCAGTCAAGGTTGAGGTGGAGGATGCGCTGGCCATTATGCAGTTGGCTCTCGCCGGCACAGGAAAGAGACTGGAAGCTTAGGGGGGAGCACAATAAAAAAGCTGGGAAAAGCAGTGACGGACCTAGAAAGAACATCTGCAGACCTGGTGAATGTGTAAGCTCCCAAATGGGACGACACAGAATTTGTAAAGAAGATCATGCCGTGATCAGTAGATACCTACCAACTGATCACGGGGGAGGGAGACTTCAACTGTGTACAGGACCCACTGATGGACAGATCAAACCCCAGAACGGGGAAAACAGCAAGCACAGCTCGAGAATTGGGAACATTTATGGAACAGACGGGGGCAGTGGATCCATGGAGGTTCATGCACCCAGGGGAGAAGGAATTTTTGTTTTTCTCACCAGTACACAGGGTCTATACCCACATTGACTTGCAGTGGCGAAATTGGTGCTTCCAGAGATAGTAAGAGCAGAATATTCCGTGTTTGTAATCTCCAATCAGGCCCCACATTACATAGATGTGAGGTTGGAGGCGGGCTGTGCCCAACACTCCACATTGAGGTTGGACATGCCTCTCCTGGCCAACAAGGTTTTCTGCCAGAAAACATCACAGGCCATAGGCAAATACGTTAATAACAATCGGAAGAGGGCAGCACGGTGGCTCAGTGGTTAGCATTGCTGCCTCACGGCGCTGAGGTCCCAGGTTCGATCCCGGCTCTGGGCCACTATCACACAGACAGTTTGCACATTCTCCCCGCGTTTGCGTGGGTTTCGCCCCCACAACCCAAAGATGTGGATTGGCTACGCTAAATTGCCCCGTAATTGGTTGAAATGAATTGGGTACTCTAAATTTATAAAAGAAATAACAACCGAAATGGGGAAGTATCACCTTCCACGATCTGTGATTAGAGGAGAAATTATTGCCTGTAAAGCACGCAGGCACAGGGAAGAGAAGGTGGCCAGGCAACAACTGATCAACTCCATTCTGGAGATTAACAGAAGGTACTCCAAACCCCGACCCGAGAGCTTCTGGCAGAGAGGACAAAACTACAAATGGACTTTAACAAGCAGTGACCCATGTCTGTCAGCCACTGGGGACCTTCTTCCCGCACGGAGTCAAGGCTAGCCGCCTGCTGGCTCACCAGCTGAGAAAACAGACAGCCATGAGGGAAATAGCACAGGTAAAGGATAGGCGAGGCGGACTGTTAGCCGAACCAAGCAAGGTTAGTGAAGCGTTTGAGGCCTTCTACTGGGGCTGTACACCTCTGTGCCCCCCGACAGGGATTTGGGGATGAAGTGTTTCCTCGATGGACTGGATATGCCAGTCGTTGGGGACGACAGACGGAGGGGGCTGAAAGCACCACTCGGACTGGGAGAGGCCATGGAGAGCATCAACTCCATGCAGGCAGGGAAGGCGCCGGGACCCAGTCTTCTACAAAATATTTGTCACAGTATTGGCCCTGCACCTGCAAGAGATATTCTCAGACTCACTGGCGAGGCGTACCCTGCCTCCAATGCTAACACAAGCCGCCATATTGCTGATAGCCAAAAAGGTTTAAGACCCAACAGAATGTGGATCATCGTTGCTCAATATGGATGCAAAAATACTCGCAAAAATCCTAGCTAAGTGGCTGCAGAATTGCATACTAGAGGTGGTCGCAGAGGACCAGATGGGCTTTAAGGGTAGACAGCTAACAGCAAACATCAGATGACTGTTGAACGTGACAATGACCCATCCGGGGAGAGAACACCAGAGGTGATCATCTCCCTGGACGCAGAGAAGGCCTTCAACAGAGTCAAGTAGCAGTACCTCATTGAGGTACTAGAGCAGCTTGGGCTAGGGACAGGGTTCAACTAGGTGAAATTCCTAAACAACGCTCCAAGGTGAGCGTGCAGTACAACACCACCAGCTCTGAATACTTCCAGCTGCACAGAGGCACAAGACAAGGATGCCTGTTGTCCCCGCTCTTAGTTGCCCTGGCAATTGAATCATTGGCGATCACCCTCAGAGCAACGAAAGACTGGAAGGGAATCCGAAGAGGAGACATAGAGCACAGAGTCCACTCCATGCGGATGACCTGCTCCTATACATCGTGGACCCGCAAAGCGGCATGGAAGGAATCATGAAGCTCCTGAGAGAGTTTGGAGCCTTCTCGGGATACAAACTCAATTTGAGGAAGAGTGATGTATTCCCTGTGAACCCGAGAGGGGGAGGGGCAGATCTGGAGAGACCACCATTCAAACTAGCCCAAAGCAAATTCTGCTACCTGGGGATCCACATTGCCCATGACTGGACACGGAAGCACAAGTCTGGTGGAGGAAGTAAAAAGGACTTGCAAAGGTGGGACATACTCCCCTGACGGGAGGGTACATGATCAAGATGAACATACTGCCCAGGTTCCTTTTCCTGTTCAGGTCCATACTGATCTACATCCCCAAGGCCTTCAACTCGATAGGGGCTGGTTTAGCTCACTGGGCTAAATTGCTAGCTTTTAAAGCAGACCAAGCAGGCCAGCAGCATGGTTCGATTCCCGTACCAGCCTCCCCGGACAGGCGCTGGAATGTGGCGACTAGGGGCTTTTCACAGTGACTTCATTGAAGCCTACTCGTGACAATAAAGCGATTTTCATTTTCATTTTATGGCGTTTGTGGATGAGTGTGTATGGAAGGGTGGGGGGTGGGGGTGGGGGAGAGAGAGAACCCAAGGATCCCAAAAGAAAAGTCCAACAAAGAAGAAGAAACCTGGGAGGAGTGGTGGTTATAGACTTTTGCACAGAAGACAGACTAGTGACCCGAGAGGAACTGACCGAGAGACTGGAACAAACAAGCAGAAACAAACTCTGATATCTGCAGATTAAGAACTCTCTCTGCAAAGAGACGACAGCATACCCACGATACCCATGGACCCCGGGACACACAATGCCAGAGGAGCCACTGGACGCGGGTAATCGATGGGGGGAGGGGGCTGCAGAGACTTGTATGGTTGACTATTAGAAAGGACACACTGGACCTCCGGTGGCGGCCATGGAGGAGTGGGTTGCATATTTGATAGCTCCCGCCTGTGATGAACTTTTGGACCTCTTTTCCCCAAATTTTATGGGATAAATCGGTGAAGAGCGAGACAGTAAGGAGAAATCCCCCTCCAGTGTATGGAGAATTGGACCAGAAGTGGTCGTGTGAGAAGACAAAGTCACATAAGGAAGACGTAAGCAGAGCTGGCAACGCGGGAAAGCATGGCGGAGAGCAAGGGAGACGGCACAATGGTCGACGGAGCAGCTGGTGAAGTTTTTTGAAGATTGCTTCGCCAAGCTGAACCCGATTGAGGTTTCGATTGATCAAGTTGAGCAGAATCAAGAGACCCACGGAAGAGCGATCCAGGAGCTGGAGAGAAAGGTATCTGAGCACGAGGAATATATAACCGTGCTGGAGACCAAGGTGGAGATGATGAACGATCGCCAGAAAAGGATGCAGGAGAAGCTGGAGAACAAATCCAGGAGGCAGAATCTTAGAATTGTCGGCCTCCCTGAAGGCAGTGAGTGATTGGATGCGAGGGCTTATGTGATGGACATGTTGAAGAAGTTGATTGTGGCTGAAGCGTTCCCTCGGCCCCTGGAAGTGAATAGAGCGCACAGAGCCCTGGCGACGAAGCCCCAAGCCAACGAGCCGCCGAGGGCGATGGTGGTATGCTTTCACCGATTCCTGGACAAGGAACACGTTCTGCGGTGGGCCAAGAAGGAACGGAGCAGCAAGTGGGAGAATTGTGAGCTGTGTATTTTTCAGGACCTGAGTGCAGATTTGGCCAAGAGGCGAGCTGGGTTTAATCGGGCAAAACGGTCCTCTTTAAGAAGGCGGTGAAGTTTGGGATGTTGTACCCAGCCCGTCTGTGGGTCACACATGAGGAACGGGACTTCTACTTTGAAACACCAGATGAAGTATGGACTTTTATGAAAGAAAAAAGGCTGGAGGCAAACCAAAGCCTTGGCGAGTACTGCGGTGGTGATTTGTTGTGCTGGGCTGTATAAGTATGTGTAATAAGAGGCTGTTTTGATGGCTAAAATTCACTTTATCTTACAGGGAGTTGTCTTGCAGGGAGCTGGTTGGGGGGGGTCTTTGGAGCGGATTCTGTTTTTGTGGGGGGTTTTTCTAAAGTGGCTGTTTCTTCACTGTTTTTTCTGATGTTTGTTTACTGGGGAATGTGATGCTTTTAATATGTTTGTCCAAGTAGGGGGAGAGAACAATGGGGAGAAAGACTGCTTGGTGCCATGGCCGGCACTATTAAGTCCGCATGGGTTAGCTGACTCACGGAAGCACAGTGGGGGGCGAGCAGGTTTTAAGTTGGAGCTTGACTTGGGGGGTGGTTGGGTTTCTAGTGCTGTTGCTGGGGGCGAGGGGGGAGGTAGTGGGGGGAACTGTTTTTCTGACAGGGTAGGAACTGGGGCTGGTTTAGCTCACTGGGCTAAATCGCTGGCTTTTAAAGCAAACCAAGCAGGCAGGAGCATGGTTTGATTCCCGTACCAGCCTCCCCGGACAGGCGCTGGAATGTGGCGACTAGGGGCTTTTCACAGAAACTTCATTGAAGCCTACTCGTGACAATAAACGATTTTCATTTTTAATTTTTAATTTTTCAACTGTTACGAGGGGACAAAGGGGAGGTCGGGAACGGCCCGAGGGGGTCTTGAGAAGGCGGAGGACGCGAGCTAGAGGCTGGCCTAAAAAGGATGATGGCAAGTCAGCAAGGGAGTGGTGGGTTGCCAAATATTCCACTTGGCTGGACTCAAAGCCCAGGGCGGTAGCGATCTTGATCAATAAACGAGTGGCATTCGAGGCAGGGGGAATCTTGTCAGACAACGGGGGTAGGTACATAATGGTGAATGGGAAGCTGGAGCGGGTGCGGGTGGTACTCGTGAACATATATGCTCCGAATTGGGACGATGTGGAATTTATCAGGTGGGTGTTCGGTAAGATCCCAGACTTAGTCACATAACCTGATTATGGGAGGAGATTTTAACAGTCATTGATCCGGAATTGGACCGGTCAAAATCCAGGACAGGGAGGAGATGGGGGGAGTAGACCAATGGAGGTTTGCACAGCCAAGGGCAAAAGAGTTTTCTTTTTTTCTCACATGTCCACAAGGTATATACTCGCATCGCCTGTTTTGTTCTGAGCAGGGCTCTGATACCGGGGGTGGTGGATACTGAGTACTCGGCAATCGTAGTGTCGGATCATGCCCCACATTGGGTGGATATATGGGTTAGTGTGGAGAGAGGGCAACGCCTGCTGTGGAGACTGGATGTGGGATTGTTAGCAGACAAAGCAATCTGTGGGCGGGTTAACAAGTCCTTACAGAACTACAAATAACATGCCAGCGACTGATAGAAATGAGGCTATGACAGGTGAGGACCTTGAGAGGATTGTTATCACTAAGGAGGGAGTGATGGGCAAGCTAATGGGGCTAAAGGTAGACAAGTCTCCTGGCCCTGATGGAATGCATCCCAGAGTGCTAAAAGAGATGGCTAGGGAAATTGCAGATGCACTAGTGATAATTTACCGAAATTCACTAGACTCTGGGGTGGTCCCGGTGGATTGGAAATTAGCAAACGTGACGCCACTGTTTAAAAAAGGAGGTAGGCAGCAAGCAGGAAATTATAGGCCAGTGAGCTTAACTTCGGTAGTAGGGAAGATGCTGGAATCTATCATTAAGGAAGAAATTGCGAGGCATCTGGATAGAAATTGTCCCATTGGGCAGACGCAGCATGGGTTCGTAAAGGGCAGGTCATGCCTAACTAATTTAGTGGAATGTTTTGAGGACATTACCAGTGCAGTAGATAACGGGGAGCCGATGGATGTGGTATATCTGGATTTCCAGAAAGCCTTTGACAAGGTGCCACACCAAAGGTTGCTGCATAAGATAAAGATGCATGGCATTAAGGGTAAAGTAGTAGCATGGATAGAGGATTGGTTAATTAATAGAAAGCAAAGAGTTGGGATTAATGGGTGTTTCTCTGGTTGGCAATCAGTAGCTAGTGGTGTCCCTCAGGGATCCGTGTTGGGCCCACAATTGTTCACAATTTACATAGATGATTTGGAGTTGGGGACCAAGGGCAATGTGTCCAAGTTTGCAGATGACACTAAGATGAGTGGTAAAGCAAAAAGTGCAGAGGATACTGGAAGTCTGCAGAGGGATTTGGATAGGTTAAGTGAATGGGCTAGGGTCTGGCAGATGGAATACAATGTTGACAAACAGCGCCGGCCCTAGGGTTGCTGGCGCCCCGGGCAAGCTGAACTTCGGCGCCCTTGGGGGGGGGGGGGGGCCGAGGGGGGGGGCCGGGGGGGGCGGACGGAGGGGGGGGCGGCGGACGGAGGGGGGGTCGGATGGAGGGGGGGCGGAAAGGGCCGCCCTGGGGGAGGGCGGCCACCGCGCATGCGCTGGTTGGCACCGGCCCAACTGCGCATGGGCGGACCCGAGTCTCTGGCGCCCCCTAGCACATGGCGCCCCGGGCGACTGCCCGAGTTGCCGGTACCTTGGGCCGGCCCTGTTGACAAATGTGAGGTTATCCATTTTGGTAGGAATAACAGCAAACGGGATTATTATTTAAACGATAAAATATTAAAGCATGCCGCTGTTCAGAGAGACTTGGGTGTGCTAGTGCATGAGTCACAGAAGGTTGGTTTACAAGTGCAACAGGTGATTAAGAAGGCAAATGGAATTTTGTCCTTCATTGCTAGAGGGATGGAGTTTAAGACTAGGGAGGTTATGTTGCAATTGTATAAGGTGTTAGTGCGGCCACACCTGGAGTATTGTGTTCAGTTTTGGTCTCCTTACTTGAGAAAGGACGTACTGGCGCTGGAGGGTATGCAGAGGAGATTCACTAGGTTAATCCCAGAGCTGAAGGGGTTGGATTATGAGGAGAGGTTGAGTAGACTGGGACTGTACTCGTTGGAATTTAGAAGGATGAGGGGGGATCTTATAGAAACATTTAAAATTATGAAGAGAATAGATAGGATAGATGCGGGCAGGTTGTTTCCACTGGCGGGTGACAGCAGAACTAGGGGACATAGCTTCAAAATAAGGGGAAGTAGATTTAGGACTGAGTTTAGGAGGAACTTCTTCACCCAAAGGGTTGTGAATCTATGGAATTCCTTGCCCAGTGAAGCAGTTGAGGCTCCTTCATTACATGTTTTTAAGGTAAAGATAGATAGTTTTTTGAAGAATAAAGGGATTAAGGGTTATGGTGTTCGGGCCGGAAAGTGGATCTGAGTCCACAAAAGATCAGCCATGATCTAATTGAATGGCGGAGCAGGCTTGAGGGGCCAGATGGCCTACTCCTGCTCCTAGTTCTTATGTTCTTATGTACCTGGAAACAAATGATACGGGAGAGGTCTCTGCAGCAACGGTCTGGGAAGCTTTGAAGGTAGTGGTCAGAGGGGAATTAATCTCTATACAGGCCCACAGAGAAAAGGCGGAACTGGCTGAGAGGGATAGGTTAGTGGAGGAGATACTCAGAGGCCCCGGACACGGGGCTACTGAGGGAGCGGCAGAGGTTACAGGCGGAGTTTGGGCTGCTGACTACAGGGAAAGCGGTGGAACAGCTGAGGAAGGCAAGGGGGGGGGATTTATGAGTACAGGGAAAAGGCTAACAGAATGTTAGCGCAACCAGCTCAGGAAAAGGGAGGCGGCCAGGGAGATGGGGAAAGTGAAGAGTTGAGGCGGGCATAGTGTCCTGGACCCAGTGGGGGTGAATGAGGTGTTTAAGGACTTTTATAGTAAATTATATGAGAGGATGAGGCAGTTTTTGGATCAGTTGAGGTTCCCGAGGGTGGATGAGGATCTGGTGGAAGGGCTGGGAGCCCCAATTGAGATTGAGGAAACAATGGAGGGCTGGAGGGCATGCAGTCGGGAAAGGCCCCAGGGCCTGATGGCTATCCGGTGGAATTCTGAGGTTTTAAGAGATATTGAGCCCACTGCTGGTGAGGACATTTACTGAAGCAAGAGAGAAGGGAGTCCTTCCCTCAACAATGTTGCAGGCCTCGATTTCATTGATCCTGAAATGGGAGAAGGATCCGGAGCAATGTGGGTCATACAGGCCAATTTCTCTGCTGACTCTGGACGCCAAACTGCTGGCTAAGGTACTGGCCACCGGGGGTGAAAGGGGAAGACCAGATGGGGTTTGTAAAGGGCAGGCAACTCAAGGCAATGTTTGAAGGCTTTTAAATGTTATTATGATGCCCTCGAAAGGAGAGGAGGTGGAGGTGGTGGTAGCGATGGATGCGGAGAAGGCTTTTGATCGGGTGGAGTGGAATTAACTGTGGGAGGCGCTTGGAAGGTTTGGGTTTGGTGAGGGCTTTATTGACTGGGTGCGGTTGCTCTATCAGGCACCAGTAGCGAGTGTGCGTACAAACCATCTGAAGTCAGGGTATTTTAAACTACACCGAGGGACGAGGCAAGGGTGCCCCCTCCCCGATACTGTTTGCTCTGGCCATAGAGCCATTGGCGTTAAGGGCCTCTAGGAACTGGAAAGGGCTACTTTGGGAGGGGCAGGGGGTGGAGCACCGGGTCTCGCTTTACGCAGGTGACCTGCTCTTGTATGTTTCAGACCTGTTGGAGGGGATGGGGGAAGTAATGCGAATCCTGGGGGAGTTTGGTAATTTCTCGGGGTATAAATTGAACATGGGGAAAAGCGAAATGTTCGCGATCCAGGCAAGAGGACGGGAGAGGAGACTGGGAGAGCTGCCGCTTAGAATGGTAGGAAAGAGCTTTCGGTATCTATGAATCCAGGTGGCCCGGGAATGGGAGGCATTGCACAAGTTAAACCTATCCCGGCTGGACTTTAAGAGATGGGACATGCTTCCACTATCGCTGGCGGGGAGGGTACAGACCGTGAAAATGACAGTCCTCCCCAGATCTCTGTTTGTCTTTCAGTGCCTCGCCATCTTCATCCCTAAGGCCTTTTTCAAGCGGGTGAATAAGATTATTTTGGGCTTTGTGTGGGCAGGTAAAATCCTGCGAGTGAGGAAAGTGATGCTGGAGCGCAGTCGGGAGGAGGGTGGGTTGGCGCTGCCGAACTTTAGCAATTACTACTGGGTGGCTAATATAGCCATGATTAGGAAGTGGGTAGTGGGTGGGTGGGAAGGGGGGGGGGGGGGGAGGCAGCGTCATGCAAAGACACCAGTTTGGGAGCACTGATAACGGCACCTCTTCTGTTCTCGCCGACCCAATACTCCACAAGTTCAGTGGTGGTGGGCAAAGGAGGGGATATAAGAGAGTGGAGGGAGCATGGGTTTGGACCCCGATTTATAACCATCATCGGTTTGTACCGGGTAGGCTGGGTGGTGGGTTCCGGAGATGGCAAGGGGCAGGAATTAGAAGGATGGGGGATCTATTTATAGACTGGAGCTTTCCCAGCTTGAAAGCCTTGGAGGATAAATTTGAATTGACAGCAGGGAATGGGTTTATGTATTTGCAGGTGCAAGACTTCCTGAGAAAGCAGGTTCCGGCCTTTCCGCTGCTGCTGCCACGGGGATACAGGATAGAGTCGTTTCCAGTACCTGGGTGGGAAAGGGGAAGTATCGGGTTTCTCTGTCTCGAAGATAAAGTTCGCCTTAAGAGGATCAATGGTTGGGTTCACCCGGAGGTGGCAGCCGTTCGTCGACTCGGGGGAAATTAAAATGTCAGCAGATGCAATATTCCGGGGAGCAGGAGGGCCGGATTGTTGTTTTATGGTTGGCATGTGTGAAGATTGGGATGGGGGTGGAAATGTTTATTGTACCATGTTTATGTCATTGTTATTATTATAAAATACTTTCAAATACCATAATAAAAATATTTATTTAAAAAAAAAGAAAGGACATACTCCCCACGAGACGAAACACGGGAAAAATGGAAGGAAGAAGTAGGGTGGGCACTCTGGAACAAAGCACTGAGCGGGGCCAACTCGTCCACCTCATGCGCAAAGCTAAGCATCATTCAGCCGAAAGTGGTGCACGGAGCACACCTGACCAGAACCCAAATGAGCAGGTTCTTCCCGGAGGTGGAGGACAAATGTGAATGGTGCCATGGAGGTCTGGCCAACCACACCCACATGTTCTGGGCACTCCCCAAACTTGGGCTTGGGCAGCCTTCTTTGAGGCAATGTCCAAGGTTTTGGGGGAGAGGGTAGAACCATGCCCGAGCATGGCAATCTTCGAGGTATCGGACGACCCAGAACTATTCACGGGGAAAGGGTCGACGCCCTTGCCTTTTCCTCCCCATTTGCCTACTGGAGAATCCTGCTCGGCCGGCGATCAGCAGCACCACCCACAGCTGCGGACTGGCTGGCAGACTTGTCGGAATTTCTCCACCTGGAGAAGATCACATTCACTGTCCGAGGGTTAGAGGATGGCTTCCACAAACGTGTAGGTCATTGATCACCTTGATCCAGGACCTGTTTGAGGCCAACAGCCAATAGAGAGAAGGGAGGGAGGGGCACATGGGAGCCAATAAGACTGCAGGGAACAGATAGGGAAGAGAGCGACCCAAGAAAGGATTGTGAAACAAAACAAGGAGGGGGGTGGGATCGTACAAAAGAAATGTCATGCATATTGTAACCGATGCATATACCTTTGCTGAATCTGCAGTGTAAAAAATGTAAAGCTTCAATAAAAACATTTTCAATTCTATGTTTTGTTAATTGAATTTTGCTTCCAGTTGCTACCTTATGGGATTTGAACCCATGTCCCCAGAGCAGTAACGTGGGCTTCTGGATTGCTACTCCAGTGGCATTACCGCTGCGCCATTCAGCTCTACCTCGCCGCCGTCTCGACCTCGCCGCCGTCTCGACCTCGCCGCCGTCTCGACCTCCCCGCCGTCTCGACCTCCCCGCCGTCTCGACCTCGACCTCGCCACCGTTGTCCATCTCGACCTCGCCACCGTCTCGACCTCGCCGCCGTCTCGACCTCGCCGCCGTCTCGACCTCGCCGCCGCCTCGACCTCGCCGCCGTCTCGACCTCGCCGCCGTCTCGACCTCGCCGCCGTCTCGACCTCGCCGCCGTCTCGACCTCGCCGCCGTCTCGACCTCGCCGCCGTCTCGACCTCGCCGCCGTCTCGACCTCGCCGCCGTCTCGACCTCGCCGCCGTCTCGACCTCGCCGCCGTCTCGACCTCGCCGCCGTCTCGACCTCGCCGCCGTCTCGACCTCGCCGCCGTCTCGACCTCGCCGCCGTCTCGACCTCGCCGCCGTCTCGACCTCGCCACCGTTGTCCATCTCTACCTCGCCGCCGTCTCGACCTCGCCGCCGTCTCAACCTCGCCGCCGTCTCAACCTCGACCTCGCCACCGTTGTCCATCTCGACCTCGCCGCCGTCTCGACCTCGACCTCGCCACCGTTGTCCATCTCGACCTCGCCGCCGTCTCGACCTCGCCACCGTTGTCCGTCTCGACCTCGCCGCCGTCTCTACCTCGCCACCGTTGTCCGTCTCGACCTCGCCGCCGTCTCGACCTCGACCTCGCCGCCGTCTCGACCTCGCCGCCGTCTCGACCTCGCCGCCGTCTCGACCTCGCTGCCGTTGTCCGTCTCGACCTCGCCGCCGTCTCGACCTCGCCGCCGTCTCCGTCTCGACCTCGCCGCCGTCTCCGTCTCGACCTCGCCGCCGTTGTCCGTCTCGACCTCGCCGCCGTTGTCCGTCTCGACCTCGCCGCCGTCTCGACCTCGCCGCCGTCTCCGTCTCGACCTCGCCGCCGTCTCCGTCTCGACCTCGCCACCGTTGTCCGTCTCGACCTCGCCGCCGTCTCGACCCTCGCCACCGTTGTCCGTCTCGACCTCGCCGCCGTTGTCCGTCTCGACCTCGCCGCCGTCTCGACCTCGCCGCCGTCTCCATCTCGACCTCGCCGCCGTCTCCGTCTCGACCTCGCCGCCGTCTCCGTCTCGACCTCGCCGCCGTCTCCGTCTCGACCTCGCCACCGTTGTCCGTCTCGACCTCGCCGCCGTCTCGACCTCGCCACCGTTGTCCCTCTCGACCTCGCCGCCGTCTCCGTCTCGACCTCGCCGCCGTCTCCGTCTCGACCTCGCCGCCGTTGTCCGTCTCGACCTCGCCGCCGTTGTCCGTCTCGACCTCGCCGCCGTCTCCGTCTCGACCTCGCCGCCGTCTCCGTCTCGACCTCGCCGCCGTCTCCGTCTCGACCTCGCCGCCGTCTCGACCTCGCCACCATTGTCCGTCTTTACCTCGCCGCCATCTCCAACTCGACCTCGCCACCATTGTCCGTCTTTACCTCGCCGCCGTCTCCATCTCGACCTCGCCACCATCTCTCTTGACTCCACTGTTCCTAAATTATCAAATTGCTTATCTGATATCCAGTGCTGGGTGAGCATAAATTTCCTTCAATTAACTGTTGAGAATACTGAATCCATTGTTTTATTCCCTGCTCCAAACTCCATCCCCCAAATACCAAAGACATCTCTTGCCATGGCAACAGATGAAAATTGATCAGTCTGTTCACAACCTTGGTGCCATATTTAACTCTGCGATGAACATCCGATCTCGCATTGTACCATCATTAAGACTGCCTAGTTTCATCTTGATAATATTGCTTGACTTCACCCCGTCTCAGGGCTGAAACCCTCATACAAATCTGGAATGAAAAGTCTAATGGTAACCATGAATGAATTGTCATAACCTATCACGTTCACTAATGTCCTTCAGGGAAGGAAATCTGCCCTCCTTACCTGGTCTGGCCTACATGTGACTCCAGACCCACAGCAATGTGTTTCACATGGGTAATAAATGCTGGCACAGCCTGAGATGCCCACGTCCGTGAACGACTAAAATAAAATTCATACTTTGCTACCTAGACTTGACTTTTCTAATATACTCCTAGCTGGACGTCCAGATAAAAATGCCAAAAGGAGGGACTTCCAATGTTGGCCATGGAGTGAGTGGTCACACATTTGGTGGCTCCCACTCGAGGTTAATTTTGTTGGTCCTTTCCCACCCATAGAGGGGTCTTTTTGAGGGTGAAAGGTGTGTGAGCATGTGTGTCCAGGGGCGGTAATACTCCTCTGGTGAGTCTGATGCAGGGATCAGCGGACAAGAAGTGCTACAAGAAAGAGAGAGCAACTGGAGCAGGGTAGTTTTCTTGCCGTACCACAGATCAAGATGGCGGAGGGCAAGGGGGCAGCACTGCATGCCCAGTGGTCGACGGAGCAACTGGTGGAGTTTTTAATTTCCAGCAGCAGCGGAAGGAGGCTTCGGAGGACCCAGCAGTGGTGGCGGAGCTGCTTTTGGTGGTGATTGAGGAAGTGGGACAGAGGCTGGAGGCTCAGGGCCTGGCGATTCAGAAGGTGGAGGAGGCAGTGGGGGAACATGAGGAGCGGATGGCCTCGCTGGCGGCGGAGTTGGGGGTGGTGGTGGATAGCCAGAAGAGGCTGAGAGAGAAGTTTGAGGACCTGTAGAATCGTTCCAGGTGACTGAATTTGAGGATAGTCGGGATGCCCAAGGATAGCCGCCAAGTATATGGCGAGGATGTTGGAGCAGTTGCTGGGGCCTTTGATCAGACCTCGAGGTGGATCAGGTGTGTGGTGATATGCATGTATACCTCAATGTATATAGTTGTCTATCAGTACACATAGTTATCGGTACGACCTCTGACCAACAGGTGGCATTAGAGATCTGTCGCGTGTCTTGGGACACTCGCCAGTTGATAGTAAGTCGTACAAGAAGATAGTCACACTTAGAGTAGCTCCAGGAGAATTCACTGAATTAATTTAGGAGCCATCATCTGTATTTTTGTTAATTTGTTATCTTTTCCACTTGTTAATAAATCATCTTTATGGTTAACCAACTATATTTTCTGTGTACATCATTACAACGGTTATATCACAGAACACAATAGGACGCACAGGGCGCTGAAGAGGAGGCCGCAGGTGGGGGAGTTGCCGGGGGGGACGGTGCGGCAGACCAGGAGGTGCACATGTGAAGGGAATGAGCTGTGGGTCTACCAGGACCTGGGTGCAGAGCTGGCGAAGAGGAGAGCCGGGTTCAACCAGCTAAAGGCTGCCCTCTTCAAGAAGGGAGTGGTTTGGGGTTCTGTACCCCGCCTGCTTGTGGGTAACTCATCAGAAACAGGAATTTTATTGTGACTCGCTGGAGGCGATGGACTTTGAGAGACCATGGACTGGGAGGAGTGTGAAGACGCTGAGCTTCGGAGAGGAGCTTTGTGTGTTTGGTAAAATGTATGGGGTGGATATTTTGAGGTGGGTTTTGCCGGGGGAGCAGTGATGGCGAGTGTGCTTTTTGTTCTGTGTTGGTGGTTGGGAGGAGGGGGGGTGGATTGGAGGGAGATGGGAGGATACAGGCCTTGGACCGGGGGGTCACCATGCTAGCTAGGCGGGCTAGTTAACGGAAGTGAAGTGAGGGCTTTCCAGGGGTAAGGTGTGGGGAGATGGGGTTTTGTTTTGTTTGGGGGAGGGTGGGGAGGAGGGTTGCTGATATGGGTGTGATTGGAGTGGCGCTGTTGGGAAGGGAGAGATGGCTGTCGACAGCAGAGGGTTGGCTTGGAGGGGCACGTAATGCGAACCAGCAGCTGGCCCAAGAAGGGGTGTGGTTAATCGGCAGGGGAGGGGGTGGGGAGCGCCCCCCCCCCCAACATCAGAGTGGGCACATGGAATGTGCGAGGGTTGAATGGGCCAGTTAAACAGTCGTGTATGTCCATGTACCTGAGGAATCTGAAGGCGGACGTGGTGTTTCTACAGGAGACTAACCTGAAGTTGGGGGATCAGACGAGGCTGAGGAAGGGATGAATGGGCAGGTATTCCACCGGGGTCCGGATATGAAGACGAGGGGAGTGGCGGTATTGGTCAATAAGAGGGAGAGATGGAGGTTTGAGGTGGAAAGCATTGTGGCCGATCTGGGAGGTAGGTATGTGGTGGTCAGTGGAAAGCTGGAGATGTTTACCCGAATTGGGATAGAACATAGAACATAGAACAGTACAGCACAGAACAGGCCCTTCGGCCCTTGATGTTGTGCCGAGCAATGATCACCCTACTTAAACCCACGTAACCCGTATACCCGTAACCCAACAATCCCCCCATTAACCTTACACTACGGGCAATTTAGCATGGCCAATCCACCTAACCCGCACATCTTTGGAATGTGGGAGGAAACCGGAGCACCCGGAGGAAACCCACGCACACACGGGGAGGATGATGGTGATTTTATGAGGCGAATTTGGATATGGATCGGCTGAATATAGATCATAGAATTTACAGTGCAGAAGGAGGCCATTCGGCCCATCGAGTCTGCACCGGCTCCTGGAAAGAGCACCCTACCCAAGGTTAACACCTCCACCCTATCCCCATAACCCAGTAACCCCACCCAATACTAAGGCCAATTTTGGACACTAAGGGCAATTTATCATGTCCAATCCACCTAACTTGCACATCTTTGGACTGTGGGAGGAAACCGGAGCACCCGGAGGAAACCCACGCACACACGGGGAGAATGTGCAGACTCCGCACAGACAGTGACCCAAGCTGGAATCGAACCTGGAACCCTGGAGCTGTGAAGCGATTGTGCTATCCACAATGCTACCATGCTGCCCATATGGAGGGGATGTTAAAAAAATTTAGAGTACCCAATTCATTTTTTCCAGTTAAGGGACACTTTAGTGTGGCCAATGTGGTAGTCACCACTGTTGTATTGTGTATACTGCATATGAGGGTATTACGGTAAGGCCCCTGTACTACAGGTATGGGAGTAGATCCCTGCCTGCTGGCTCCACCCAGTAGGCGGAGTATAAATGTGTGGGCTCTCCGAGCTGCAGCTATTTCGGCAGCAGCTGCGGGAGGCTCCACATCTCTGCGTAATAAAGCTCAATTACTCAATTTGGGCAGCACGGTAGCATGGTGGTTAGCATAAATGCTTCACAGCTCCAGGGTCCCAGGTTCGGTTCCCGGCTGGGTCACTGTCTGTGCGGAGTCTGCACGTCCTCCCCGTGTGTGCGTGGGTTTCCTCCGGGTGCTCCGGTTTCCTCCCACAGTCCAAAGATGTGCGGGTTAGGTGGATTGGCCATGCTAAATTGCCCGTAGTGTCTTAAAAAAGTAAGGTTAAGGGGGGGGTTTATTGGGTGGATACCTGGGTTTGAGTAGGGTGATCATTGCTCGGCACAACATCAAGGGCCGAAGGGCCTGTTCTGTGCTGTACTGTTCTATTTTCTTCTATGTTCTACTCTCTACTCTAGTCTCGTCGTAATTGATAGTGCATGAATTTATTACGCAGAGATTTTAAAACGATGGATCTCTGCATCAAGCCTGATCGCCAGCAGTTGCACCTCAAGCAGACAACGCCAAGTCGGCCTTCGCACATTGGCTAGCCTGCTTCGAGGCATACATCGGATCTACGACTGAACCACCCTCAGAGACACAGAAGCTCCAGATCCTCTACACGCAGCTGAGCTCAGACATCTTCCCCCTCATCCGGGACACGCCAACATACACTGAGGCCATGGCGCTATTGAAGGAGAACTACACGCAGCAGACCAACAAAATCTACGCCAGGCACCTCCTCTCCACGCGGCATCAACTCCCCGGTGAGTCTGTGCAGGATTTCTGGCGTGCCCTTCAACTCCTAGTGAGAGACTGCGATTGCCAGGCTGTTTCGACCGCTGAACATTCTGACCTACTTAGAGGCGTGTTCGTTACAGGTATAGGGTCGGCTTACATCCGCCAGTGACTGTTAGAAGGGGCTACCCTCGACCTCGCGGTGACCAAGAAACTAGCGCTCTCGCTCACAGTCGCCTCACGGAATATACAGGCGTATGCCACCGACCACACGGCGCACCCCTCCTGGACATCGTGGACCCCGCCAGCGAACACCCTACCGTGCACCCCACCAGCAACCTCCCCCACGCCTGCACCGTGTGGCAACCAAACAACCCCAGGGGACCCAAGTGCTTCTTCTGTCGACAGTCAAAACACCCCCCGACAACGCTGCCCGGCACGGAGCGCACTCTGCAAAGCCTGCAGTAAGAAAGGACATTTTGCGGCTGTGTGCCAGGCCCGCTCGGTCACCGCGGTTACCCCGGCACGACCCCATGTGCGACCCGCAGGCGCCGCCATCTTCCTTGCCTCAGACCTCGTGCGGCCCGTTGGCGCCACCATCTTCCTCGCCTGAGACCATGTATGGTCCCTGGGCACCGCCACCTTGCTCTCCTCACACCACGTGCAGCCCATGGGCACCGCCATCTTGCCTGCCATCTTGCTCGCCTCACACCTGCGGCCCGTGGGCGACGCCATCTTGCCTGCCTCAGGACACGTGCAGCCCGTGGGCGACGCCATCTTCCCCGCCTCAGGACCCCTGCTCGTCGGACACCCCATCGGGCTGCTCATCACCTGCGACCGCCGCCGACCAGCCACATCTGGCATCAGCCACGATCGACCAGTCACGACCGCACAAACTCACGACCACGCCGACGACAGTAAAGGTCGACGGGCGCAAGGTTTCCTGCCTTATGGACTCCGGGAGCACTGAGAGCTTCATCCACCTCTATACGGGAAGGCGCTGCTCCCTCACTGTCCACCCCACCAACCAAAGAATCTCCCTGGCCTCCAGATCCCACTCCGTGGCGATCCGGGGGTACAGCACCGCCACCCTCACCATCCAGGGCGTAGAGTTCAGTGACTTCCGGCTCTACGTCCCCCCCCCAACCTCAGCGCTGCCTTGCTACTCTGCCTGCACTTCCAGTGCAACCTCAGAGACTAACCCTGAAATTTGGCGGGCCCCTACCACCCCTTCCTGTATGCGGCCTCACGACCCGCAAGGTCGACCCACCTTCACTGTTTGCAAACCTCACCCCGGATTGCAAACCCGTCGTCACCAGGAGCAGAGCCCAGGACAGGACCTTCATCAGGTCTGAGGTCCAGCAACAGCCCCTGGAGAGCCCAAGTGGTGGTGGTGAAAACTGGGGATAAAAACAGGATGGTCGTTGACTACAGTCAGACCATCAATCGGTGCACGCAGCTCGACGCTTACCCCCTCCTTCGCATATCTGATATGGTCAATCAGATTGCACAGTACTGGGTCTTCTCGACAGTGGACCTGAAATCTGTCTACTACCAGCCCCCCATTCGCAAGGCGGACCGCCAGTACACCGCATTTGAAGTGGACGGCCGCCTTTACCATTTCCTTCGGGTTCCCTTCGGCGCCACTAACGGGGTCTCGGCCTTCCAACGGAAGTTGGACCGAATGGTTGACCGGTACGGACTGCGGGCCACTTTCTCCTACGTGGATAACATCACCACCTGCGGCCATGGCCAGCAGGACCTCGACGCTAACCTTTCCAAATTCCTCCACACCGCCAAACTCCTCAACCTAACCTACAACAAGGAGAAGTGCGTGTTCAGCACGGACCGATTAGCCATCCTTGGCTATGTGGTCCAGAACGGAGTACTAGGGCCCAACCCCAACACATGCGCCCCCTCATGGAACTCCCCCTCCCCAGGTGCCCTAAGGCCCTCAAACGATGCATGGGGTTCTTCTCGTACTACACCCAGTGGGTCCCTAACTATGCGGACAAGGCCCGCCCACTCATTCAATCCACCGTTTTCCCCCTGATGGCCGAGGCTCACCAGACCTTCAACCGTATCCAGGCCGACATTGCCAAAGCCGCAATGCACGTGGTTGACGAGACGCTGCCCTTCCAAGTCAAGAGCGATGTATCAGACGTCGCTCTGGCCGCCGCCCTCAACCAGGCAGGCAGGCCCGTGGCATTCTTTTCCCACACCCTCCATGCCTTTGAAATTTGGCACTCCTCTGTTGAAAAGGAGGCCCAAGCTATCGTTGAAGCTGTGCGGCATTGGAGGTATTACCTGGCCGGCCGGAGATTCACTCTCCTCACTGACCAATGGTCGGTTGCCTTCATGTTCAATAACACACAGCGGGGAAGATCAAAAATGATAAATTTTTGAGGTGGAGGATCAAACTCTCCACCTACAATTACGAGATTTTGTATCACCCCGGTAAGCTCAACGAGCCCCCCCGATGTCCTATCCCAGCGCACAAATGGACCGACTCCGCACCCTGCACGACGATCTCGGTCACCCGGGGTCACCCGCTTTTATCACTTCATAAATGCCCGCAACCTGCCCTACTCCATCGAGGAAGTCAGGGCTATCACCAGAGACTGCCAGGTCTGCGCGGAGTGTAAACCGCACTTCTACCGGCCAGACCGTGCATGCCTGGTGAAGGCCTCCTGCCCCTTTGAACGCGTGGACTTCAAAGGGCCCCTCCCCACCGACCGCAACACATACTTTCTCAATGTGGTCGACGAGTACTCGAGATTCCCCTTCGCCGTCCCATGCCCCGACATGACGTCTGCCACCGTCATCAAAGCCCTCAACACGATCTTCGCTCTGTTTGGTTTCCCCGCCTACATCCACAGTGACCGGGATCCTCATTTATGAGCGACGAGCTGCGCCAGTACCTGCTCAACAGGGGCATTGCCTCGACAGGACGACCAGCTGCAACCCCCGGGGAAACGGGCAGGTGGAACGGAAGAATGGGACGGTCTGGAAGGCCGGCCAGCTGGCCCTATGGTCCAGAAATCTCCTGGCCTCCCGCTGGCAGGAGGTCCTCCCCGCGCCCTTCACTCCATTCGGTCGCTCCTGTGTACTGCGACTAACAAAACTCCCCATGAACGTCTCTTTGCCTTCCCCAGGAAGTCCACCTCCGGGGTTTCGCTCTCAACATGGCTGGCAGCTCCAGGACCCGTTCTCTCCTCCGTAAGCACGTGCGGTTGGACAAGGCGGACCCATTGGTTGAGAGGGTACAGTTACTCCACGTAAACCCGCCTGCATAGCGTACCCCGACGGCCGCCAAGACACAATCTCCCTCTGGGACCTGGCACCAGCTGGGTCTCCCCCCGCCCCCCCCCGCCCCAGCGCCCCCCACTACAGGACGAACCGCCCTCCCCTTGGTCCCACCCGTGGATGAAGATGAGGCCAGCACCCTCCCGGAGTCACCGACGACCGAACCGACACCTGAATCAACACCACAACTGCGGCACACGCAACAACGGATCAAGGCGCTCGACTGTCAAATTTGGAAACTCTTTCTTAAATTTTAAACAACCTGTATTTTTTAAATAACCTGTATGTAAATAGTTTCCACCACCCCCCAGGGGATGAATGTGGTAGTCACCACTGTTGTATTGTGTATACTGCATCCGAGGGTATTATGGTAAGGCCCCTGTACTGCAGGTACGGGGGTAGATCCCTGCCTGCTGGCTCCGCCCAGTAGGCGGAGTATAAATGTGTGGGCTCTCTGAGCTGCAGCCATTTCGGCAGCAGCTGCGGGAGGCTCCACATCTCTGCTTAATAAAGCCTCGATTACTCTCTACTCTCGTCTCGTCGTAATTGATAGTGCATTAGCCAATCCACCTCCCCTGCACATCTTTGGGTTGTGGGGGCGAAACGCACGCAAGCACGGGGAGAATGTACAAACTCCACACGGGCAGTGACCCAGAGCCGGGATCGAACCTGGGACCTCGGCGCCGTGAGGCAGCAGTGCTAACCACTGTGCTGACCTTGGAGGGGGATTTTAATATGGTCTTGGTTCCAAGCCCGGATCGATCAAGCCCAAAGTCGTTGCAGAGGTTGGCAGTGGCTAGGGAGCTCATTGAGCACATGGAGAGGGAGGTTGACCCGTGCAGATTTAGAGATTTTTAGAGGCCGAGAATGAAGGCGTTTTCATACTTTTCCCGTGAGCACCGGGTGTATTCCCAGATTGATTTTTTTCGTAATGGACAAGGCGCTGCTGGTGGGGTGGCCGACTCGTGGTATTCGGCAATCGTGGTTTCTGACCACGTGCCATATTTGGTGGATTTGCAGGTGGTTTAGGGGGAGGCCCAGCAGCCACAGTGGGAGTTGGATGTGGGGTTGTTGGTGGATGAGGGATCTGTGAGCGGGTGAGGGCTGCCATTTGGGGCCACGTGGAGGTGAATGATACGGGGAGGTCACAACACCATGTTGTGGGAGCAACTCAAGACTGTGGTTGGGAGTTTATTTCGATTTGGACGTACAGGGAGAGGGTGGAGCAGGAGGAGAGGGCAAGGTTGGTTGATGAAATCTTGAGGGTGGGTAGGAGGTGGCTCTAGAGGAGGGGTTATTGAAGGAGAGACCGAGGCTCCAGATGGAGTTTGTGAGTGTCGACGGGGAAGGCGATGGGGCAGTTGGAGAGGGCCAGAGGTGCAGTGTATGAATATGGGGAGAAGGCAAGTAGGATGCAGGCCCATCAGTTGTGGAAGCAAGCAGCAGCCAGGGAGATTGGTAGAGTGAGGGACAAGGGAGGTACGTGGTGATGGTTCTGGAGGGGTTGATTGGGGTATTTAAGGCTTCTATATGAGACTTTGAGTCGGAGGCCCTGAGGGGGGGGGGGGGGAGGAGAGAGGGGATGAGGCTGTTCCTGGATGGGTTGGAGTTTCCTAAAGTGGAAGAGGGGTGGGAGCAGGGTCTGGAGGCCCCGATTGGGCTGGGGGAGTTGATGGATGGCATGGGGGCGATGCTGGTGGGGAAGGCCCCAGGTACGGTCGAGTTCCCAGTGGAATTTTAGAAGAAGTTTGGGGCGGAGCTGGGGCCACTGCTAGTGAGGGCGTATAATAAGGCGAGGGAAAGGGGGATCTCTTTCCCCCCCCCCCCCCCCCCCCCCCTCCTACATTGCCGCAGGCTTCAATCTCCCTGATTCTTAAAAAGGATAAGGACCGGGACCAGTGTGGGTCATACTGCCCAATATTGTTGTTGAATGTCGATGCCAAGCAATTGGCAAAGGTGCTTGCATCGCCGATCGAGATCAGCATGCCAGGGTTAATTGGGGAGGATCGGACGGGTTTTGTGAAAGGAAGACGGTTGTCGGCAAATGTCCGGAGGTTACTTAACGTGATTATGATGCCCTCGGGTGGGGAGTGAGAAGACAGGAGGTTGAGGGAGTGGTGGTGATGGATGCAGAGAAGGCTTTTGATTGGGTGGAGTGGGTGTATTTGTTTGAGGTGTTGGGAGATTTGGTTCAGACGGGTTTGTGGATTGGGTCCGGCTGCTGCATAATATGCTGATGGTGAGTGTGCAGACAAACCAAGTCAGCTCGGGGTACTTTGAGTTGCACCACAGGATGAGATGGGTGCCCGCTCTCCATGTTGCTTTCCACCTTGGCAATAGAGCCACAGGAAATGGTGCCTAGGGCGTAGAGAGATTGGAGAAGGATTGAGGCGTGGGGGTGGTCGAGCATTGGGTTTCGCTATATGCAGATAATCTGTTATATATTTCAGACCCATTGGGTTGCATTGGAGGGGTTTTTGCGATTCTGGAGAATTTGGCTAGTTTTCGGGATATAAATTGAATATGGGAAAGTGAGGCATTCCCGATCAATGCTAGGGGGCAGGAAAGGTGGTTAGGGGGATTTCAGTGGATAATGGGGACAAGCTTTAGATACCCTTGTATCCAGATGGCACAAAGCTGGGACCAGCTGCATAGGTTGAATTTGGCTCGATTGGTGGAGGGAATGAAGATAGATTTTAAGAGGTGGGATGTTTTGTCGTTGTTGTTGGCCGGGTGGGTGCAGACAGTAAAACTGACAGTGCTGCCTAGGTTTCCATTTGTGTTTCAGAATATCCCGATCTTTATCCCTAAGTCGCTTTTCCGGAAAGCTAATGGGTTGATCTTGGGATTTGTGTGGACGGAGAAGGCCCCACGGCTGCAGCGCACTTTTCTGGAGTGGGGGTGAGGGGGGGTGCCGGTGTTGCCGAATTTTATTATTGGGCTGCAAACGTTGTGATGGTGAGGAATTAGGCCGGAGAGGGGTGGTCAGTTTGGGTTGAGCTTGAGGGCTTTGTTGTTGCCGCCTTTGCCATTCTCGCTGACCAGGTATTCAGTTAGTCCAGTGTTGGTGTTGGCTTCAATGGTGTGGGGGGAGTGTAGGCAGGGGTTAGAGGGTATATTGTTGTGGGAGCCTATTTGTGATAATCATAGGTTTGTGCCGGCGAGACTGGATGCAAGGTTCCGGGGCTGTTGAAGGACGGGGATTGAGTACATCAAGGACTTGTTTATAGGGGGTAGATTTGCGGGTCTGGAGGAGTTGGAGGAATTGTTTGAGTTGCTTAAAGGGAATGGGTTTAGGTACCTGCAGGTTCGGGACTTTGAGAGGAGAGGGGTGCCGTCTTTCCCGGGGTTGCCGACTCCGGTGTTGCAAGATGTACTCAATGCCGATGTATTGGCCACTGCCTCCCTGATAGGAGACGGATTTTGTTATGTTGGAGGGACTTGGAGCTGCTGAAGACAGGGAGGGGTGTGAGTCAGCGTCCTGGCAGAACTCCTGAGATTAGAGAAGATCAAGTTTGCTCTGCAAGGTCTGTAGAAGGGTTCCCCCGGAGGTGGAAACCATTCAATTACTTCAAGGAGGATTGAGGAGTCAGCGAAGGGAGGGGTTGCTTTCAGGAGGGGTGGGGTGTAAGGGGGGTTAAAAGGGGGAAGGCGGGATGTGGTTGGGGGTCAGTGTCAGAGGGGCTGGAGTGTTAGGGTTGTTTGTTGGGTTGATGTGATATTCTTCTGATTCTCTTTGCTCTTTGATTGTTCTTTTGATATTTTGTATATTTATATTTTGTTGAAAAGCCTTTAATCAAACTTTTTTTAAATCCCAAAAGAAACAAGAGCATCAAAATGTCCTTCGAACAATGTATTTTCCTTTAAAATGATAATTCTCAGAACCATGCTGGCTATCAGAGAGACTGATCTGAGATTTATTTGTAAAGGCAACTCTCTCCACCCTTCATAAACTTGAGGTCCTCCAAACTTCAATGTTAATGTCTTAACTGACACCAAGGCCTGCTCATGTATCCCATCCCTATCTCTCTCGTATCCTCCAGCCCCAGAACCCTCCCAGATATCTGCGCTCCTCTGATTCCAGCCTCTTGAGCATGGTCAGTTTTTAATGCTCCTTCATCAGTGGCCATATCTTCAGCTGGCTCGGCTTTGAACTTAACTGTTTGACCAAGCTTTTGGTCATCAGATCTTTATACCTCATGTGGCCCTGCATTTTCTTTTATAATGCTGTAAGGGTCCTCCTGTTAATCTCTTTATTTTCTTTTGTTTTGGCTTTTATAATTCTTGTGCCTGGACAATTACTGGGACCAACATCTTTAAGATGGTCTTTACCTTTAATTTGAAAAAGAAAGAAATCCAGCAGGATGTGCTGGCATCAGTGATGCCTCATCTTGATGGACTTGGCTGTCAGCTAATGAGCTATTTACATTGCCGGGCTCTTGGCTGGTAGTCTGTGCTGATTGGTGCTGCCCATTCTGGAATGTTCTGACGGGGACAGGAAGGCTTAACCTGGTTTTAAATTTTAGTTTGATCAAGAAGCTGGAGGATCAAAGTCCTGATCTCTCTCTTTCTTACCTGATGGACTCTGTCTAAAGGTTCAAAGTCAGACTGACCTGCAAGAAAGGCCAGTCCAGCACCAGCTGCAGGAAAGGCCAGTTGTTTAAATAAACCCCTTTAAAATCTCATGAGGGGAACTGTTTTGCCACAGTAAACCTGGGGGGAATTCTGGTGAAGTTGAAAACAAATAAGAATTACACAGGCCTGAGGCAGATCTTCTGAGTGAAGGCCAAGATTAAGAAAAGTAACAGTGACTCCACAGAGGGAATCCTACAGTTTGGGGATTTGGATTGAATGTTCCTGCCAGAAGATCCTCGTTAGCCATCCAATTGAGTGGTTCTCAATCACTCTGCACTGTGGAAGGACAGTCAGCTGAAAAAACTTCAACATCTGAAGCAAGGACACTCATCTTCCATCTCACATTAATCATCTTTTATTTTTTCCCTTCTGTGTGTGTGTGGTTATGTCTTGTGTGGATTTAGGTAGAGGGTGGAGTGGTAAAAGGGGTGGAGTGGTAGATTAGCTAGCTGCAATTCTAGTATAATCATTGCATGTCTTTATCGTTGTTATAAATAAACAGTTGTTGTGTTTCACTTACAAATCTGGTGCTTGTAAGTCATTGGAGCAGTCAAGGGCCAAAGCTCTCAGAACCTTTATATAAATTATTGGTTCATTCACTTGTGTTGGGACTTTGGGGCCTGTGGGGCTGCAATTGACCGGGCACTATCCCAGGGTGTCGTAACATGCTCCTGGGATTCGATTTTGTAAAAAGACTTGTTGCGGTACTGACTTGAAGCAAATATAATCAGTTGATATCGGTCGCTACTTCCTTCAGAGTGTTACTCTTTTTATTATTAAATTCCTTGCAGAAGGGTTGCTCAATAAGCATGACTTTTGCATAACTGTTTAGCATGTCAAAGAATTTATGTTTGGAACAGTACTAATACAAGCCATTCATTGTTGATCATTTAAACCAACTGGTTTCCACTAAGTTGCCCAACCTTATCACGTGGTGGCACCAGACTAAATTTAGAACTTGGAAAAGGTCAAGCCATAGACAGAGTAATGACAAGGTCACTGTTACTTAAGAATTGCTCACTTGACTAGCAATAGTGGGAAACTGATCAATCACAGCTGGTACATGGGGAATATTTAATTTTTAAGTACCTCCTAGTTTCACAAAATTCCTTTTTTTTCTCTGAAGTGTAGATTCAATGTTGCTATCAACAAACTTCCTATCCCCTGGCTAAACTTGGCTGAAGAACAGAATTCCACTTTGCTTTTCAGGTCCAAATGTCCTGCGCAACCTGGACTCCCAGCCAGTTGTTGTTTTTTTTTGTATAGCAGCTAGGGTGATCATTTCTTTATTTTTTTTTCTTTAGTTGCTTTTAGGAAAATAATTGATGGCCCAACAGTTGTGTTGTTCCTCGTGACTTAATAAAGCTCGTAGTCTCAAATGTGGAGAAGATGCTTTATTGTGAATTCGTTCTGTCTTCAGAGCGTTACCTACGGCTACCTCAAGTGCTACTAGCTGGCGTGTTTGTGTCCTGCTCCAAGTTCTGCCCTCTGTGAAGTGTGTCCTCACTTCCTGTCCCGGTCTATTTATATGGCTCTCCCGTGCTCCCTCTAGTGTTTGCTCAGTTGTATTGCATCTAGTTAACTTGTGATCACCACATCCCCCTTTTTCTCTTTACATATTTTCTGTACATCGTTAAAGAAAATTGTACATCCTGTCCCAGTGTATTTATAGCTCTCCCTCTAGTGTTTGCTCAATTGTATTGTATCTAGTCAATCTACGATCACCACATCCCCCTTTTTCGCTTTACATATTTTCTGTACATCGTTAAAGAAAATTATACAAAACAGTTACTTATGATACGCGTATCTATACAAATGATGGTGCTATTGCATATTTTAACAAAGCCAATGTATTTATGAGTCCAATCTTAATAAAACATTTATGAGTCCAAACTTGATGAATTTGTTCAGTTTTTTTTTCTTTTTTTTTTGTTGATGACGTGGTGATATTGATATTGCAGCTCCGTTGTGAATGTTGTTGGTGTTCCTTGTTATTTTTAAGCACCCAATGCGTCATCCCGAGGTGTTTGCATTGTCACATCACTGACATTGACTGACATGGACTTTTTTCTGTGCTTGTGGTATCGATGTATGGTCGAACCACTGATATTGACTGACATGGACTTTTTTCTGTGCTTGTGGTATCGATGTATTATCTCATCTGCCTTGAATGCTGGCGTGCTTGCTTGTTCTGGAGCAGATGTGAGTTTGTGCGATTCGTTGTCATCCCGTGGCATGTTTGTAGTCTTGTCATCGTTTTGCAGTGTGCTGTGGCATTGTCCTTCCTGTGCCGAGTAGTACCATTGTGTACAAGTCGTTGTTTCATTGCTGTTGTTTCTGTCGTTCCTGTCTTTGTTGTTTTTGTTGTCGTTTCTGTCTTTGGTGTTGTCGCCGTCGTTGTTCCTGACTTTGTTGTTTTCGTTGCCGTTCTTGTTGCTGTTCTTGTCGTTTCTGTCTTTGGTGTTGTCGCTATCTTTGTTCCTGACTTTGTTGTTTGTCTTGTCGCGCTTCATGTTGCTTTTGTTCTTGCTGTTGTTGTTCTCGTTTCTGCTGTGCTTCTTGCTATTGTTGTTGGTCTTGTCGCGCTTCATGTTGCTTTTGTTCTTGCTGTTGTTGTTCTCGTTTCTGCTGTGCTTCTTGGTATTGTTGTTGGTCTTGTTGCGCTTCATGTTGCTTTTGTTCTTGCTGTTGTTGTTCTCGTTTCTGCTGTGCTTCTTTTGACTTTTGTTTTTCTTGTTATACTCTATGAGTGTCCCGTGTGGATAATTTGAGTCATTGAGCATTTCGTCTCGAGAGTGGTGCGAATGATCTGATGTTGCATCGGTGCTGGTGACATCAATCATTTGTGGAGGATTTGATTCCTCATCTTTGCTGTCTTGGTGCTCCTCTTCTGGAGTCAAATTCTTCTCGATTTCATTTGACGCGGTGTCTCTGGATTCTTGGCGCTCCTCTTCTGGAGTCAAAAACTTCATGATGAAAATTGACGTGGTGTCTGTGGACTCTTGGCGCTCCTCTTCTGGAGTCCAAATCTGCATGATTTCAGTTGACGTGGTGTCTCTGGACTCTTGGTGCTCCGCTTCTGGAGTTAAAATCTTCACGATTTCTGTTGATGTTGTCTCACTGGACTCCAGGTGCTCCTCTTCTGGAGTCAAAATCTGCATGGTTTCTTTTGGCGTGGTCTCTCTGGACTCCAGGTGCTCCTCTTCTGGAGTCAAAATCTGCATGGTTTCTGTTGGCGTGGTCTCTCTGGACTCCAGGTGCTCCTCTTCTGGAGTCAAAATCTGCATGTTTTCTTTCGGCGTTGTCTCTCTGGACTGTTGGGTGGCCCGACTCTGTGCTTCTGTACAGACAAGCTGAGAACTGTCAGTCTCACTGTGATCCTGTACGTCGAGTGCGATCACCTTGTCACTGTTTTCGCATGCAGTAGGTAGAGGTACATTGTCGTCTTCTTGTTCATGTGAGCTTGTTAGACTTTCATAGTCTGCTTGTGGTTGCTCAGATACGGCGGGTTGACCTTCATGGTCTTGTTCATGCATAGTGTCAGTGGTTAGATGTACGTTGTCTTCTTCTTGTTCATGTGAGCTTGGTAGACTTTCATAGTCTGCTTGCGGTTGCTCAGATACAGCGGGTGTACCTTCATGGTCTTGTTCATGCATGGTGTTCGCCAGGGAGTGTTTTGCATCCCTGTTGGAGTCTTTCATCACTTGCACTGTGGAGCCTGTCATCGCTCGCTCTGTGGAGTCTTTCTGTGCTCCCTGTGTGGCGTCGTCTTCGTCTTGGGTATTGCTGTCATCCAATGTATCGACGAGCTGCCATGGCATCATGGTGTTGGATTCATCTACCACGAGTAGATTCGTGTTGAGCTTTGCAACGGTGTCGCTGATGCTGTGATCAGCGTATCCAAATAACTCAGCCATCTCTGAGTAGTATTCTTTGAAACCCAAATCATCTTGGTTGGCTTCTTCTACCACGAGTTGATTCGTGTTGAACTTTGCGACCGTGTCGCTGATGCTGTGATAAGCATATCCGACTGACTCAGCTATGTCTGAGTAGTGTTCTTCGAAAACCAAATCATCTTGGTTGGATTCATCTACCACGAGTTGGTTCGTGTTGTACTTTGCGACTGTGTCGCTGATGCTGTGATAAGCATATCCGACTGACTCAGCCATGTCTGAGGGGTAATCTTCGAAAAACAAATCATCTTTTGTTGTTTCGGAATTCTTTTTGTTCTCTTCACTTTGGGTGGTGCAGACTGCTTTTTACAGGGTGTTGTGCAAGTTGTTTTTAACTGTTGGTTTAAGTTCAGGCGTTTTTCTGTGTTCTGAGGCAAGAAAATTTGTGTTTACCACTTTAAGTGTCTTGTTTTCAATTTTCGGGCATTTCCCTTTTAAGTGGGCGTGGTCGGGATGCTCAGACGTCATGACGTCACGCGTAGGAATGAATTGCGTATGCGCAAATCGGTCTTCCTCCTTCACTGTGCGGTTTTGTGTCCATTGCGCATGCGCGGCGTGCGCATGCGCATAACGATCCGCGACCAAAACTTTTTTAGACTGCGCATGCGCGGCGCGCGCATGCGCATAACGATCGGCAACGCAACCTTTTTTTAACTGCGCATGCGCGGCTTCCGGTTCCGGCGCATGCGCAGACACAATTTGTAGTTCTTTGCTTGCCCGAGACTGCAAAATGTGCTCCGACGCCATTTTTTCGCAGATTTCAGCGATTCTTTTTTCTAAAAATTGTGAGTTACCTTTTCTTTCCGATCTGGACTGGATTTCAGCGTTTTGGCTTTGTGAAAAATTCATGTTATTTCTTCTTTTTGATCTGTACTTTTCATTCGCGATTTCTTGTTCTTTTCGTGATTTTTAAAGTTTTGCATCACTCAGTCTCTGTGCAGTTTGGCCTCTGAGCATGCCTTGCTGTACAAATTCCTTACAGTACTCTTCAAATTTGTGTAGTATCGTTTGTAAGCTGTTTCTGTCTTCACCTTTTGAGTATTTAAATCCATTATAAACTTTCGTAGCTTCATGTCCTTCGATGAGAATTGCTATTTTAATTTCGTCTGAGGCTGCTTCTGCATCAAATGCTATGATACCGTAATCGAACCATTGTTTAAACCTTTCCCAGACACTTTTTACATTTCCAGTCGTGTCCAGCAGAAGTGGGAATCCAAGGCACTTCCTCCCATCAGCGATGTCTTCCCAAGTCGAATGTCCAGTAGGAGATTTCCATGCCATTTTGTTCTTTCTGTGTCTGCCACTGAGTTGTCCTGTAGTAAGCGTCTGAAGCCACTCCTTGATACCATGTGTTGTTCCTCGTGACTTAATAAAGCTCGTAGTCTCAAATGTGGAGAAGATGCTTTATTGTGAATTCGTTCTGTCTTCAGAGCGTTACCTACGGCTACCTCAAGTGCTACTAGCTGGCGTGTGTGTGTCCTGCTCCAAGTTCTGCCCTCTGTGAAGTGTGTCCTCACTTCCTGTCCCGGTCTATTTATATGGCTCTCCCGTGCTCCCTCTAGTGTTTGCTCAGTTGTATTGCATCTAGTTAACTTGTGATCACCACAACAGTCAAGCTCAGTATCTGACACACACAAAGATGATCACATGCAACAATGGCTTAGTATCACATTCTTACCCATATCAAATTCTTCTCCTGTTGACCAGAGTGGTATGTGCATATGTTCTTATTCTGTTAATGTGTATCTTGTATGTTGATCTGATCATGATCTTCAATTTGAAAAAGACACGGACAACAACACCCCAGCCCACAAGAAATATACCAATATCCAGGATTGATATGTACTCCCAGCTTTGAAACAGTACAGATTGCAACATCCTTTATCCTTCCTCAAATTCTCAATTCTGTTTGATTCTCTCTTTGCTCATTGCTGTCTAGCATATTGTGGGATTCCAAATGCATGCCAAAGAAAAATAAGATATTTTGGAAATATACTTTCTTAGGTATATTTCAAGTTTATTTTTAAATATGGATTTATTGCACACTTGTGACATTGATAATGGGAAATGAAATTCTTCATACTTCAGGCATCCAGAGTCGGGATCAAACTCTTGGATTAGGTATCTAGAACTAACTGTAAAGGAAAGCTCGGCTGCAATCCCAATGCAGAAGCACACCCCCGATTTGGCCAGCCTGACATTCTTCTTCCCACTTCCCCACAGCATCCATCCAAGGGGACAGTTGTGTGTTCAGTACTCTTGCTGACTATAAAGTGGATTGTGATTGCTTCAGCACATTCCATGTAAATCCCCCACACCCACAGGATGGGGGGGTGGGAAACAATTAACCTAATGATCTGGACTGGATTTGAACATGGGACTTGGATGCAGGTGATGGTATATTTCAGGTTTACCATGTCTTCAAGAACGTGGCTAAATTCTCTTTTTGTTTGTGGTCACAGTTTTCTATGTGTGCCAGTATCTTTGGTTCTTTGCAGAGCATTGGCAATTGAACTATCTGTTAACACTGACAATTCAAATTATTGAAGATATCATCGAATTTACAGTGCAGAAGGAGGCCATTCGGCCCATCGTGTCTGCACCAGCTCTTGGAAAGAGCACCCTACTTAAGCCCATACCTCCACCCTATCCCTGTAACCCCACCTCACCTTTTTCGGACACTAAGGGCAATTTAGCGTGGCCAATCCACCTAACGTGCACATCTTTAGACTGTGGGAGGAAACCGGAGCACCCGGAGGAAGCCAACGCAGGCACGGGGAGAACATGTAGACTCCACACAGACAGTGACCCAAGCCGGGAATCGAACCTGGGACCCTGGAGCTGTGAAATAACTGTGCTAACCACTATGCCATTGTGCTGCCCTAATTCTGTTTGAAACCATATAATTCAGTTGAATCCATAAGTGACAGTATCTCTGTCAGTATAGCAGGCTGTTCAATTACTGTGGACTTTCTGTCAGTCCTTCCACATTAGAGAAAAGTACAAATGATTGCAAGTATAGGAATTTCTTGCAAATAAAGGGTTAGGGAAGGGAACAATCCTCTGTACAACATCTACTTATTCAAATGTAAATTGTTTTTTTATTGGCACCTCCTCCACACCACATCACCACAATCTATATCTTAAAGTATTGAATTATGTTCTGCCTCTGGGAGGTAGTTTAAATGGCAAAACGGGTTCAGAAATATATGGGTAGCCACCACTGGAAACATGAAAGCTGAGAGCACTTGATTTGGAACATTAATAAAATAACTTAAATTTTGCAAGGTGACAGAGATTTTATGCTAGACACCGCTGTTGGCTTCAAAGGAATCAGAAAAACACAAAATTCTCAACATCGACATCAACTCGTAATCTGCCTGGGTTCCTGCACGAAATGCAGAGCTATGCTGTTAGTGGAAGAGCTTTATGGTGAGCAATGAGGGCCCATGGGGTGGCTGCAGATTGCATCAAAACACCTAACTGAGCTGTTACCGTGACTTCAAAACCAGACGTGTCCACCGGGGGTGGCATTAGTAACATTTGTGACGCTTTTGTAGTTCAAGACCTGTGTACCACTGTGGCATAACTCTGATCTCAGACTAAGGGATCTTCTGTGGTTAGAGGCCTCACTAACCATTCTTAAAAACCACAATGAATCCAACTTCACCGGGATGTGGGTTTACCTAGTGCAGTAGATTATGCCAGTAGATTACAACTAATTACTTAGTTAAACCTTTATGCCAGATTCCAATTATTTGTTGGATTCTCAACTGATAGTAGTGGTAGCGATCGGGGTAGCCTAAAATGACCTTGTTACCTCACTGACTGCTGCCCACGATATTTTTGTGGTCTTTTAAAGCAGAGAAATGTTTTAATCGGACAGCTGATCCAGTGTGTGCCAACAACATGGAATATGTGCTAACTCTGAGCAGACGAAGCTCTGGAACCAATGGAATTGAATGATCCTCAATGGGACACAGAATCTAAACCAGGAAGAGATAAATTACAAAGCAAATTAAAGATCAGAGAAGACAATGGGACTCGGGGATGTAATGATATGTATATATGTAGACAAGTAAAGGTTTAATTATTACATCTCTGCATAACGCAACCACCAGAGGTTCCCACTATAAATATGAGAACTCAAAGGATCTTGGGTCTCTTCCAACCAGGAATGACTAGACAGTAAGAGAGATAGATCGCGGCATAGTTTAGCACGTGTAGTTTAAATTTGTTATTACTTTAATATAGATTACTAGTTATAGTTCTGTGGAGTGTGCAAACTCAATACTAATCAATCGTTACACAATAAGTCAGTTTTGCTTTAAGTTAAAGATTGGTGGTTTCTTCAGAATCACACCATCAGACCATTCTGGATTACGAAGCAAACAGTAATGATATATTACCAAAGAGTAATATAACAAGGGACAGAGAATTTATAAACTTTCACCGCTTATGGACATGAAGGAATGAAATGTCACACATTTAAAAGTTCATTTTGTGGTCATGCAGATTGTTAGGTAGCAATTATCACTGATCACACCATAAATTTATTGACTCCTGCACGTACCAGCCTACTTTATCTGACATCTTTATGGAGGAGTTATTGAGTCAGTATCCTAATTTCACGCCATTGCATTGACTTCAGAGTGACTACAGAGCCTACCGGTAAGGTTTGCCGCTGCGCATCTGTCTAGGAGCAGTGTATCCCAACAACCACTTCTGATTTCTATGTCCATTTGCAGATGCTGTAATTTTCTCTCCATTTACTCCATTATAATGGTGAACGTTGTTGGCCTCACCGTTATTATCTATGTACAACCCAGACCAATAACATTCCTAGGCCAGGAAATGTGTAAATTTTTCTTAATGTTTTGAGCTTTATAAATCTGTGGATTGCAACTAATTTGGCTTCTAAACCACTGAAGTTGCCAAATGAGGTTTTCATAATGTTATAGAATTGGAGAAACTGACCATTCGATTAAAGCAATTCACATTAATGTTGACCCACTTGTGACCACAAGTGTCAAACCCCTTGTTCTCACTTTGTCCTGTTGCCTTTTTGTCCCTTTTCCTTTATTTTAAATTTAAAGTATCCAATTTTTTTTCCAATTGAGGGGCAATTTAGCATAGCCAATCCACGTACACTGTACATCATTTGGGTTGTGGGGGTGAGAGCCACACAGACACGGGGAGAATGTGCAAACTCCACACGGACAGTGTCCCAGGGCCAGGATTGATTCCGGGTCCTCGGCGCCATGAAACATTGTCCCTTTTCCTTCAATAAACTGTTTCTGGCATGGTCTCTGTTTTAATCACTAACTTTGTTAGTGCACTGAGCGTTCTTGCATCCTTCTCTATTAATAAAGTTTCTCCTAATCTGAGTTAAATCACTCTACATTTAATCATGGGATGGGCCTATGTCCCTTTGTTCTTGATCCCTCAACCACAGTAAATGATTTGTTTCTATTTACTGTGTCCAATCCCTTCAGAATTTTAAACACTACAATCAAATCATACACTCCTAATGAAAACAACTCATGTTTTACTAGCGAGTCTTTTTAATTTGATTTCCCCATCCCAAGCAGTATCCTACACAACCTGCATCACATCTTCTTAGTGCCTCAGCATCTTTTCCAATATGTGTTGGCAAAATTGCAGTGATAAAATATATTTAGGTGCCAGAATCATAAACTACGCCAAATATTAATCCCCTCCACTTTTAGGATGTAAACAATTTTATACTTTGCATTCATAGTTGGGATTAATCTGTTCTGTCACAAATCTTCCCGTACATCCATCTTCCTTGTGATAAAATGATCCATTAACTTGGTGGAAACTTAACATTTAGAATTTACTTAATTTGTTTTTAAATCGCAGTGCCCGTATTGTCCTGTAATTTCTAGTTTATTGTTAATTGATTTTCATTTATATAGCACATTCTACAGTTCTTTACAGTAGTGATGACACATCATATTACTTCAATGTATTTGTAATGTAGAAAATGTGACAACCAAGTTATGTGCAGCGAGCTTCACAAACGGCAATGAAATGAATCACTGCAGCATCTGTGTTCAGTGTTGGGAAGGACACTGAGAACTGCCCCACTCTTCTGCCAATCGTGCGTTTTACGTGGCCTCAGTTTAATGATTGAGCTGAAAGACAGCACCCAGTATTCTGTTCAACCTAGATGATGTGTTTGAGTCTTTTGGAATGGGATTTGAACCTACAAGGAAGCAAATCCGACACTCCGGGTCCCATGAGCCCAAAGATCTGCGGGTTGAGAATCGGCATGCTTCAATCACTTGAAGACTCTGGGCAGAAACCCACAGCCCCGAGTAGATAACATCCTCGAATCAAGGGACAGCCGACGACACCGAAGCCACACTAACTCTGAAGTAGGAGTGCTGTCACTGAACCACACTGATGTAAACATGTGTAAGTTACGCACAGTTGTTGATATTTGGTTGATACATTTGCATCCTTTGCTATAAGCTCATGGTTGGTCATGTTAACCTTTGTTCTGTTGTCAAATATTAGTTTTGCAACAAGTGTACAACTTATCATCTAACAGATAAATAGGATTTATCATGTTTAAGATACAGAGTGTTCCATAATAATGTCATCATTATGTCTGAAAAAATATCTATTAAAGTGTTTTAAAACTGCCAATCTGAACCAGTGATTTGTACACTAATTGCCTGGATGTATTTAATACCAAGTCAGTTGAATAATTGTATTGCGTATATTCAAGTAGTTTCCTTAAGCAGGGTTACCATCTATGGTAACTTGTGGTAGGAGTTAAAACTGGCTACATGTGGTTTGTAAACTCTATACCCATGAAGCTGTAGAGATTTGGATTCTATACTAAACCCTTATGTAATAAAATTCTTGTCGGGAATAACCATATTGGCAAAAACCATAATGACTCATTTAGAATACAAACTAACTTAACATTTCATCAGTCAAGGCATGGCACGATGCCCAATTTCAACACGTTGGTCTGTCTTTCCTGTGGATCCTGTGACTTCTGGCTCTTGTCTTCTCTTGGTTCTTTGAACCTGGTCCCTTGACTCACAAAGTACTTAAGGTTTTAGCTTGGCCAAATTAATTCTAAGATGCATAAAAAATACTGTTGCAGCTTTAGAACTTCAGCTCCAGTGGATCTTTTTCCTACTTCCGAGCCTATCTTTACTGCTGAAACGATACACTTCACAACTGTCTGCTCCAGAATGTTTTCTTGCTCCCATGCTTTCTCACACATGCGTGCTCTCTTCGCATGTACACTTTTTCACACGTGCGCCACCTTGGCACTCTTGCATGTGTGCCTTCTTGTGCTCTCACACGTGCACCTTCTTGAGCTTTCACACGTGCACCTTCTTGAGCTTTCACACGTACACCTTCTTGTGCTCTCACGTGCGCCTTCTTGTGCTCTCTCACATGCGCCTTCTTGTGAACACACGTGCGCCTTCTTGTGCTCTCTCACACGTGCACCTTGTGCTCTCTCACACTTGCACCTTGTTGTGCTCTCACATGTGCGCCTTCTCTCAAGTGTCCTCGAACGCCGGCCCTCTCGCGTCCCCGCGCGCCATCCCCCTCGGGGCCTCAATTGCTCATTCCCACCCTCCCTCATGTGACACCAGCCGGCATCCCTCACTCGCCCTAGAAAGCCTGTCTATACTGGATTTGGTGATCTCTCATACTGGTTTCCTATGACAGCCCTTTAAGCGATGACAAAGACAAAGTGCAAATACTGAATTCCTAGTAAGTGTTCTAATTGTAATTCTTCTCTACCAAAAACTAGGGTGGACTAAGCCCGCTTGACTTTTCAGGCCCTCGCGCGCTTGACCTCTCAGGCCCTCGCGCGATTGACCTCTTGTGCCCTCGTGTGTTTGACCTCGCGCACTTGACTTCTCTCCCCTTGCGCGCTTGACCTCTCCCCTCGCCGCTTGACCTCTTGTGTCCTTGCTGCTTGACCGCTTGACCTCTCATGCCCTCGCTGCTTGACCTCTCATGCCCTCGCCGCTTGACCCCTCGTGCCCTCGCCGCTTGACCTCTTGTGCCCTCGCCGCTTGACTTCTCGTGCCCTCGCCGCTTGACCTCTCGTGCCCTCGCCGCTTGACCTCTCGTGCCCTCGCCGCTTGACCTCTCGTGCCCTCGCCGCTTGACCTCTCGTGCCCTCGCCGCTTGACCTCTCGTGCCCTCGCCGCTTGACCTCTCGTGCCCTCGCCGCTTGACCTCTCGTGCCCTTGCCGCTTGACCTCTCGTGCCCTTGCCGCTTGACCCCTCGTGCCCTCGCCGCTTGACCTCTCGTGCCCTCGCCGCTTGACCCCTCGTGCCCTCGCCGCTTGACCTCGTCCCTGACCTCCCTCGCGTACCACCAGCTGCCGTCCCTCATGTGCCCTGGAAATCCTGTCGATATTGGATTTGCAGGATAGCGCAGTGGTTAGCATTGCTGCCTCACAGCGCTGAGGTCCCAAGTTTGACCCTGGCTCTGGTCACTGTCCGCGTGGAGTTTGCACATTCTCCCCATGTTTGCATTGGTTTCGCCCCCACAATCCAAAGATGTGCAGGGTAGGTGAATTGGCCACTCTGGGGCAGCATGGTGGTTAGCATAAATGCTTCACAGCTCCAGGGTCCCAGGTTCGATTCCCGGCTGGGTCACTGTCTGTGTGGAGTCTGCACGTCCTCCCCGTGTGTGCGTGGGTTTCCTCCGGGTGCTCCGGTTTCCTCCCACAGTCCAAAGATATGCGGGTTAGGTGGATTGGCCATGCTAAATTGCCCGTAGTGTCCTAAAAAGTAAGGTTAAGGGGGGGGGGTTGTTGGGTTATGGGTATAGGGTGGATACGTGAGTTTGAGTAGGGTGATCATTGCTCGGCACAACATCGAGGGCCGAAGGGCCTGTTCTGTGCTGTACTGTTCTATGTTCTATGTTCTAAATTGTCCCTTAATTGGAAAAAAATTAATTGGGTACACTAAATTTATATTTAAAAAAAGGATACTGGATTCGCCGATCTCTCATAATGTGTTCCTATGGCAGCCCCTTAAGCAATGACAAAGTCTCCTATGCAAATACTGAATTCCTGGCAAATGTTCTAATTGTAATTCTTCCCTTCCGAAAACTAGAGTGGAATGATGGCACAGTGGTTAGTACTGCTTCCCCACAGCACCGGGGACTCTGGCTCAATTCCAGCCTTGGGTGACTGTCTGTGTGGAGTCTGCATGTTCTCCCCGTGTCAGCGTGGGTTTCCTCTGGGTGCTCCGATTTCCTCCCACAGTCCAAAGATGTGCAGGTTAGGTGGATTGGCCATGCTAAATTGCCCCTTAGGGTGGGGCTGCAGATATCGGGTGAGGGGCCCTAGTAGGGTGGTCTTTCGAATGATCGGTGCAGACTAGATGGGCCAAATGGCCTCCTCCTGTAGGGATACTATGGAAAAAATGACCCCAACAAACATCTTGTGACAGGTGTTAACCTTTGGCAAGTACAAAAATCTCAGTGAGGCACATCTATTTTTATACCTTTCTTTGCAGGCAGCTTTTCAGCATTTTGCCCAAGTATGTCCACCTTTGTCAACACAACTAACAACCTCTAGACCAATACTTTGCAATGTTTAAGCAATTGAAAGCACATTCCTAGCTTCCCCATAACAATCTCACCAGATGTCTTGAGGACATTTTAGGGCCAAGGCCAATCTTCTAGGCAGTCAGCTTTGCTACATTGGCTTTCTTTCTAACTGCTAAATCGCTGCAACATCTACTACACGGCCATCTTTCTGGCCAATCAGCATTGTAGCTATGGTATCCTTCTACTGTTCAGCTAGACATGCAGGAGCCCAAATGTGTCCTAGTTGCAGTCCATTCCCAAAGGTACATGTGTGTTCTTTGTTAATGCTGCATCACAGTACTTGGCAGCTAAGCAACGCCAATTTGAAGACTGACTTAACAGCCCCAAAATTCATGAATCATTCCAATAATACATATAAATTAAGACTTTTTATTGCTCAGCTCATGTACTGTACAATTGAATTAAACCTTATTACACAAATATGCCATGGTGTGAAGTCTACCAAGGGTTTCAGTATCTAAAATGGCTAAGATAACTTCTATATTGTTTCCACTGCTTTTGTTTGTTTATATTATAAGGTACTATTCCTTAAATATTGCATTTTATGGCTCTAGTGCCTTTGCACTACTTTTCCTGTCCTTTGTCCATGTATTATTTTTACTGTATGTTCTTGAGAAATCAGGCATAGACATGTGTAGGAAACAAAATGTAGAGAAACTCCCCCTCCATTCACGTAGGGGAAGAATTAGAAACAATTGCTCAGTTTTTATCAATTTTTTGTAGAATTTACAGTGCAGAAAGAGGCCATTCGGCCCATTGAGTCTGCACTGGCCCGATAGCACAGTGGGGGCAGTATTATAATGGTTGAATTCTGTTGCATCATTGAATTATGTACCGTGCTATTCTATTTACAAATATACTTTGGGAAGTTGGGCCCCCGGGAGGCCATATTCGGGGTGTCGGACCAGCCAGGGTTGGAAACAGGTGTGAAGGGGGATGTTGTAGCCTTCGCCTTGTTGATCGCCCAAAGGCGGATCCTGATGGGTTGGAGAGCAGCCTCTCCACCCTGTGCCCTGGCGTGGCAGGGGGGATCTGTTGGAATTCTTGACTCTTGAGAAGGTTAAGTTTGAACTGAGGGGAAGGACAGAGGGGTTCGACAATTCATGGACATTATTCATTATACACTTTCAAGAACTGGATAACATCGAACATTAGTTGAGGGGGCGATGGGTGTTAATGGTGGCTATGGGGGATACTTGATTCCTATTTGTCAGTTGTTTATGTGAACATGTGGGTGAATGTTTTGGGTTTAGTGGGAGGATGGGATCGTTATTATTGATATGGGGATTGACATATTTGTTACTGATTATTGTTTATTGTTGGGTGTAAATTGGGGAGAAAATGCGAAAAAAGAGCAGAATAAAGAAATATATATATTTTTAAAATTATATATATATATATATATATATATATATACTTTGGGAATCTGTAAGGGAGAAAGAGAAGAGAAATAAGAACCCTTTGCTTTCTCCCCACCCCACCTCCAGAAAATTGTTCATTTAAATCTGGTTAACAAATGCATTATATTTTTTCTCAGTCATTTCTTCCCTCTGCTTCACCTCTCCTAATGGCATTGACTTCTTGTCTGTATGACAGTTCAGTGAGCACATTTTATTCAGTTCCTTGTCCAATTGGCCATTATGACATATTCGCCTCGACCAGTCAAACCACCAGGGATACATAACCTTGTGACACTCGAGCGGGATCCCTCGCTGATTCCAGTCCCTTGTTACACAACAGGGATCTCACGGGTACCTTCCTTCCACGTGATGAGAGAGAGCCACTGTCTTGGCCAAACACATTTTCAAATAATTCCAGTAATCGCCTAACCAGTTAGATATTCTGAAGGACTATTGGGGCTTAATTTTGTTTTTCAGTGTTGTAAATGTAGAAATGGCCTTCTATAACTTTGTCTTGTGCGTTATGTATTTTACTCTTCCATTTCACAATTTTAATGTTCAGTGTTATTTTTAACTTTATTTCTGCAGAAAAAACACCAAACTCGAAATGGAGCCAATGCAACAATGTTCTTTCTAGTGAAGAAAGAAAGGTAACTGTTAAACCTTTAGCATCAGTGTGCGGAATTCTGCCATTTCATTTTTTGGTTTGCTCAAAAGATTTCTTCCCTTCCCCAAAGCACAACAGCCTAAATTACAAGATGCATCAACCAGCAAGGAATCCTGTTCCTCTAATGCAGTCACTGCCTGGTAGCAAAGTACCACAGTCGCAACAGACGCATAGTCAACCTATTTTGTTCATTAATCCCCAAAGAAAGATGCAGAATTCTGAGCCGTGGCAGTTTGTACCATTAAAGGAACCAGCACGGATTATTATTTCACCCCCAGGTAATGATCTCACTTGGTTCAGTAAGTTTGAGCTCAATTATTGAGTAAGTTTAAATAGGATGTACGTGGAGAACATGTATTTTGCAGCATAGAAACATTATTGCATGTTCGGTTTGCAAAGTATATACAAATACAATTATCACAACCGTGTAAAAGGCATTTTGTTAAAGTAGTCTGAGAACTAAGAATTTGTGTGCACACGTAGGCAGCCCTATTTTTAATTTGCGAATGATTCGCATTAAAAACAACCAATAGCAAAACTTTAATCTTAAACTGGCTAAAGGTTATTTTATTACAAAAATGCTACTGTAAGTTACCTAAGTAAAAGTAATAAAGTTATGAAATAAATATATGCAAAGATTAAAAATAGAAGATACTTATGAAGATGAGATTTAGTTCAGTCCTTTAAAATATTGTTGTGGGCCTTTATCCTCCAGGTGAATAGTTGGTTGTCTGGAGTAGTCAATACAGTTGACGAGCTCTGTTCATCAGCTGTGATGGCTTCTGTGGTTGATTATTTGGAGGTTTGCCTTTGCAGACTCAGTAAGATTTTGAAAGGGAGAGAAGGTTTCCCATTCCTCAGTAATCCTGTGGTTATGACACTTGCAGATTGCATAGACACTTTGAGCAGAACAGCAGTTGATTGCTAAATATCTTCCTCTTTGCTCTCTCTTGGCCAAGAACCCCCTCTGTTGTTGTCTCTTGGAGTTCTTACTTAGGGTTCTGCAACCTGCCACCCAAGGTGGCTTCTTAATGCCTCCTTTAAACAGTTCAAAACAACAAAAATGGCTGATTGTTAATTTTCAATTAGTCATTGTTTGAAACACCCAAGGAATTAATTACATTGAAGTCCTTTTGAAGTCCCTTCCTGTCTCCTGTTCCCTTGGAAGCCAATGCATGTTTATATCATTTTAAAAGCTAGAATTGTTATCCTTGGAAGGGTATTTGGATTTTAAGGACTCTTTGTAGCCAACACTAGAGATAAGATCTGGCCAGGTTTGAACAAACACAGAAAGGTGCACAGTTGTGTGTCCATGAGTTTGAAAACAAAAATGTACCTTTAAAATAAATTGTCCTTAAAATCTGTAACATCATAATTACACATTTGTGACGCAACTTTATGACAACAAAGTGTAGATAATTACAAATTTCACAAGCCATATTAGAGACACACAACTACCAATTATCTATTTTCATGAGCAATGATAAAGTTTAAATAACTTTAACTTTCATAACATCAGAGGAAATTATGTTGCCCAATTAATTTGAATTTAGCACTGATTCACTTTAGTGGAATAGTTTAAAGGCTATTAATGAGACTATTGCCACCCACGCACAATTCTGTCTGTTAATGGCCCCATTATTCATGGTGTCCTCTAATGTTTGCTATCTTGGGTGGTGTTACAGACCATGTCAGTATCCTTAGTTGTTTAATGTGGCCTGTTCACTTACCATCAACGGGGACCCTGGTTTCTTCTGACTTGTGTGATTGCAATTAATAGATGTTGGTGCAACCCAATGACTTTTACAGCTTTTCTTTTCTCAAGTGGGCAATCCTCCAAATTAATCACAGTCGCATCACGGATATCACGTGACAGTATATTCAAATGACTTTGCATGTGGAATTTGGAGTTTGTTGTGTGTCTGTGTTATATATTACAGCTTTTTTTTATCTATTGGTAACCTCCAACAGGAATGGCAATGGAATAACCTGCTCTGGTTCTGGAACAGTGAACTTCAGCTATGGTCTGGCATATAGGAATATTATTTTGTATTTTATTGCTTCTTTTACTTGGAATTTAAGTCCTATCTTTTCCAAAGGACTCCAAGCATATATTCTATAAACAGCAGTGTGCACCATAACTGTTTAGGTGCTAATTTCTTAAAGATAATGTGCGTTTCCCCATATGATGTTAAATTAGTAATTAATAAAATAAGTTAAGTCAAAATTCTTGCCATGTAGAGTCTGCGAATGTTGAATATGAAGGCAGATTTTTTAATTCTTTCATGGGATGTGGCCTTCACTGGCAAGGCCTGCATTTATTGTCCACCCCTAATTGCCTTTGCAAATGTTGTGGTGAGTCAGTAGTCCAGCTAGTCCCATAGTGCTGTTAGGAAGGGGGTTCTTTGGAATGAACTATCAATCTTTAACATCAATTGGAGATTGGCATTTTTCCAACTGTAGATACAACGAACTGTAATATAACCAGAATATGGTGCATTTGCTAGTATTGCTCGGGATAAAGATACTTGAAAATGAAGGAAGGAAAAGTAACCATATAGAAATCTATTCTGCTCATGTGATATTGTTGGATATTTGAATAATCTGTTGTCTAGAATGCTGTTTGCAAAGCTAATCTTTTTGTTAAAATTTCAAAAGGAAACATGTCGGTCATGTCTGAATTAACATTTAATTTCCTGTTTTTAAGGACTTCCTGCAGTTCTGTCCCCATTGCATTCGCCACCTTTGTCAAGACTTAAATTTCTGTCAGCCACCCACGTAAAGTAAAATCTATCCTGACTTTTAATGCAATTTAGACCAGAATAAATCGGAAAGAAAATATTTGACTGAATGTTATTTCCTAGGAATCAAAGTTGTCACAGAATATGGAAGAGGAATGTAAGAGCTTCCCCATTAAACAGGCCAAGTCACCTCTCAAAACATGCAGTGACCCGATGCCTGTCATGCTACAACAAAGTAAGTTTATAGCATTAGGCATTTATCATTTTTAAATGTATATTTGCACTTATCCACTCAATGAAATTGAAATTTGGCAGGTTGATCAGGAAACAATATTGTGTGGAGAGATCAGTGGCTGGGCCTCCTTATCCCCTGGCCAGCATAGAAAACATAACAAAAATTGTGCATTTGATGGGATTCAGGACTTCTTTCTATGACAGGAGTTTGAATCTGGAGTGATTACCCCAAGTTTATCTAGCAGAAATACAGGTCAGCCATTAGGATTTAGAAACAAATTGAAAAGTTAATAGAAAATTACTAAATTTAGAATAGATTTCAGTCTGCCTTTTTAAAAAGCCATTGATAAATGCAATTGTACCATTGGACTCAGATGAGCTGCTTTTATCTGGTGAAGCATAGCAGTACAAAAATGAAGTTTAAAGTTAATTCACACACTTTGGAAATCCTATTCCTGCTCTAAGAAATTGTCTTTGGAATGCTGCTGCTGGGTCAGATAGAAAAGCACCACCCAGTGTTGAACTATAATACTGTTTGTATAATGCCATATTACATCATTAACATAGAACATAGAACAGTACAGCACAAAACAGGCCCTTCGGCCCTCAATGTTGTGCCGAGCCATGATCACCCTACTCAAACCCACGTATCCACCCTATACCCATAACCCAACAACCCCCCCTTAACCTTACTTTTTATTAGGACACTATGGGCAATTTAGCATGGCCAATCCACCTAACCCGCACATCTTTGGACTGTGGGAGGAAACCGGAGCACCCGGAGGAAACCCACGCACACAGGGGGAGGACGTGCAGACTCCACACAGACAGTGACCCAGCCGGGAATCGAACCTGGGACCCTGGAGCTGTGAAGCATTTATGTTAACCACCATGCTACCCTGCTGCCCCAACATCTTGGCATAATTCACTTAATGACATAAATGTGAGGTAATTTTGGTGAACTTCCATTCTCATGCTGTTTGTCTTGTTGTAAAAGCCCTTAAAGGTACACTTTGTTGAATGAGTTGTAATCGAGTTTATAATGGCATACAGAGTTCATAATTATTCCTAAGCAGCCTTTTAGGCCCAGAGAAGCTGATGTTACATTTATAGAATGTCAGATTTATCCATCATTAATTCCTCATTGTAAATTATGTTTTGTAAAGGTGATCTTTGTTTTATGCCAGTTTCTATCATAATCCAATCATTTGTTATCTGAAAATTTAAATTTTAAAGCAAAGGATATTAACTATTTTAGCTTCCGGGTTTGTTGTTTGTGAAGATTTCAGAGTGTTGACTGCTTGATGGTTTGTTTGTTTGTTGGCATCACTGCTGCTGCATATCAATTCATTCCCTAAATTGGTGACAGACTAAACTGCTATCAAGAAAGGGGGAACCATACCACAGACATTGCTGGATGGGCAGCCAACTTCAGAGCCACAGGCAAATGCATCACCACAAAATGGCCACAAAATCCAGTTCCTTATATTCTGTGTATTGTATATTTTGTTGTTTTAGTATATCTAATAGTTGAAACCTTTCTAAATATTTCAGATGTGGAAGTTGCTCATCCTGATGAAATGAAAGCAAGTGGTGACAGTAAACGAACCCTGGAGACTAAAATCTCATTTGTTCCCAAGAAGGTGGTATTTATTATTATTGTTTATGACAGAAATGTTGATGTTAATTTTTCCTCTTACAAGTATGGAATTATAATTTCTCTTGGCATGCGGACTTTATCTGTAGTGTTAAACTAAAATGTTTCCCCAACAAGACTTTGGAAGCAATAGTCTTTCGACTAGTTTCAGTCATGCCAGTTTTTGAGAGAAGTACCAAGTGACTTAACTTCTTTCAAATAAACCCTTGTTTACGAAGCCGGTTAGATTGTTGGATTAAGATCCATGAGCAGAGGTGGCCAATCTTTCAAAGCTTAAAACAATAGACAAAAATTGTATCTGACAAAGGTTTAAGTTCAGTCCTTTCCGTATTAGGTTCCATTCAGCTCTGCAGAAGTTAATTAAGTTGGGTTGAGGACTGCAATTGATGTGAAAACCATACAAACTACAGCCTGATATTTCATTCTTCAGGTGATTTAATTTAAGGAGTTTGTTAAGACAATGGAGATGACATCATGGGGAATTATGCAGAGAAGCTACAAAAACTTGGACCCCTTAGCTACAACACTGTGGGTTGTGGCGATCTAAAAGAGATGTTCAAATTGTGAGGGATTCTGAGAAGGTTAAGCTCTGTGAAAGCAATTCCTGCTGGCCGGTTAGCTGCTAGATGGGGGCCATGCATTTAGAATCATTGACAAATGATGCAGTTAAGAGATTTTTGTGCTTTGAGTTCTTTTGCAAAGATATTTTTCATCAAAATCTGGGATAATTTCAGCTTATCAACTATGTATTTCCACAAAGTGCTGAAACCTTATTCTCCAAAAAAAGAGGTTGTTTGCCTAAGATGGTTTTGTGTATGCTGTGGGATTTGGACTCTACACTGCACATTCACATTTTTCTGCTTTCAGTCGTCTTCACTTGACCCATTTCAATGATCAGTTTTTTAAAAACTTGTATTTGCCCCCAGACTATAACCTCCCATAAAGGCATGGTCCTGATTGCATGTCCAGCCATTTGAAACATTAACTTGCAGGACTAGTTGAAGCCAAATGTTAAGACTCCGAAACCCCTTTGCAATGAATCAAGCTAACTGAATAATTGATAGCAGCCTGCAAAATGCAGCACTTCCTTACTCTCAGGTTGGATTACTAAGTCTTCTTCCAGATCCTAGGCAACCACAAATATTTAAAGCCATCTTCTGACTCCCACCTTATTTGAAACAAGTGAGCGTTTGTGCTCCAGGCCTAGTTTATTGCCGCCACTTTATCTATTTTCATCAGAGTGAATAGTTTCCACATCTGAAATATTTAGAAAGGTTTCAACTACTGGTTCTACGAAAAGGACGATTAATTATTGAATGGAAAAGGAACGGATGTGCAACTTGATGCTAAATTCTACTAAATTGGACTTCTAACTTTGAGCATCCACACCAAGCCTTGTCATATAATTCTGGATTTTTAAAAAATTCTACTAAATTTAGAACATTACTAACCACTCACCCCTCATCATCAACAGCTAAATGTAATGCAAGTAATCCTACAGCAAAGTGTACATTAAATAAGAGCTTTCCAGGGGCAACTCACTCGCCTTTCCCCTCTCCCATTCCCAGACGTTTGCTCTTATGCTCTCCACTATCTCTCTCATTACTCCCTGTACTCTGGCAACTGGTGACCTTGTGCTTCTGCACATTAGAAATGGTATCTGACACTGTTCCATCATTAATGGCAGATTCTTGTTCATCTCAATCCAAGAAATGTCAGTGTGACTATGAAACCCTATTGGTATGATGCTGAAAAGATCAAAGCAAAACAATTGGTGTTAGAGTCCGTTGCTGTAAAGTTTCTTCTTTTTATTGACCTGCAGTTTCACAAGCTGTTTAATTTTTGACATGTTAGGAAATTGAAGTCAAGAATGCAAATTCTTGGGCAAGTTTGGGTAAAATGATGACCACAACTCCCTTAATACAATCTTCTACTGAGAGCTTCAAGTTGTTCAGAAAAGCAGCTTTAGAGAAAGAACAACGGGAAAAAGCTTTAAAAGCTCAGGAAGAAATGAAAAGAAGCCATCTTGTGCAAACTGAGAGTGATCAGAAGAAACTGGCGTCAGAGCATCTCAGGTAACAATTATACCAAAGGAATGGGTTTAGGCGCTATTAAAAAAACAACCGTCTTGTGAATGTTCTTTCCCCTCGAGGAGGCCATTCACTGCCCAGCTGTGCATCCAGGCACACTAGTAGATTTAAAATGCCTTTCTAAGTGACCATTTATTATGTACAAAATTAGATGTCAAGCATTGACCAACTTCTTTCTCATAAGAAATGCCAGAGTTGAAGGTCAATTAAGTCCCTACCCAATGTCTATGTATATGATTCCCACAAGCCCCAGGTGAAATCACCATTCATCAGGTCAAAATCCGGAATTTTACAAAGCTTTGACAAAGGGATATCTGGACTCGAAACATTAGCTGTTTTTTCTCCCTACAGATGCTGCCAGACCTGCTGAGATTTTCCAGCAATTACCCTTCGCTAATTCCTGACCCATTACACCAAATGACCAAGAATTTAGTTTTGTTAGAATACTGGCAATTTCATTTGGACCGCAACGATGATAAATATGGTTTTAGATGTTATGCCTATTGTTCTATAACACCTGCCCCTTTACCTCCTCCCTCCTCACTGTTCAAGACCCCAAGCACTCCTTTCAAGTGAAGCAACATTACACTTGTACCTCCTTCAATTTGATTTACTGTTTTACCACACCCAATGTGGTGGTCTCTGCAATGGGGAGACTAAACACAGGCACGGACTGGGTGACTGCTTTGCAGGACACCGTCGCTCAACCTGCAAATATAGCCCAACCTTCCAGTATAGCCCAACCTTCCAGTTGCTTGTCATTTCAACTCACCGTCCTGCTCTCATGACTACTTGACCGTCCTTGGCCTGCTGCAATGTTCCAATGTGCAGTAGCACCTCATCTTCCGATTGGGCATGTTACAGCCCTCAGGACGCAACATTGAGTTCAACAACTTTAGATTTTGATCTTTCTCCTCTATCGTAGCCTTTTTTTTTTTACATATCCCAAATATTATTAGTCTCAGTGCAAAAAATCTCCCTCTCCCTCTCCTTTCCCCACCAGACCACCTGTGACTTGTTCTTAAAGTTTGCTACATTGTTGTTGCAATCTCCTAGTTCCCACCAATCACTGATCTTCTGCTCTGTTCCAGCTAGTCCACCACTTCTTGTACATTACATAATCCAGCATGTCTCCCTCTCTTTAGCTCTGAAGAAGAGTCATCAGGATTCGAAACGTAAACTCAGACCAGAATTACCTGGGTTGGTTTCTAGGTGGGTTTCTCTAGTGGCAGTGAGGGGGGGGCTTCAATGAGAAATCCCATTAACAGCAACGGGGGCAGCGAATGGCGTACTGCCTCCTGCCGCAGAGAAGCACAGAGAATCCCGGCCTCTGTTTTCTCTCCCTCCCAATGCTGCCAGACCTGTTGAGTTTTTCCAGCATTTCGGCATCTGCAATATTTTTCTTTTATTCTGGTTAGATTGTTGTTTCAAGTTAGGATTTTAGGTAATTTTACTCAACTAAATTTATAATAACTTGCCCTGAAATATCTAGTGCCAGAAGTGGAAGATGTTCCATTCATGATGCTGATGAATCTTTTTGTGCAATTGTAACGATTTAAAAGTTGATATTATATGACAGTAAAATGTTCTATATTCTATAAGTGAAGTGCTCAGATTCTTCTCTTTTACTCATTGGTTGCATTCTAAAGTTCATCAGTTGTCATTCTTTTGCAAGCAAATTACCAGTGCCTCTTTCATACTACATTGCTTCTGGATTCCAATATATGTACTATACCAAACTTTGAACGCCCATATATACAGCATATAGAACATAGAACAGTACAGCACAGAACAGGCCCTTCGGCCCTTGATGTTGTGCCGAGCAATGATCACCCTACTCAAACCCACGTATCCACCCTATACCCGTAACCCAACAACCCCCCCCCACCCCCCCCCCCCCCCCACCCCCCCCCCCCCCCACCCATTTGGGTTTGCCATTTTTGTTTGGTACTTCCACTTACATTGAATAGGCACAAGAAAATTCCTTCCAAGCATATGTCCTGTAACTCATTGCTGACCACATGGTGTTTATATCTTTTAACTGTTCAAAGTATTTGTGTTATCACTGTTGCTCAGGATCCCAGCCTGTAGTTAAAAATCAGGGCTTGTACACATCAAAAGTCACCAAAGACCACTAGGTGCAGGCATTGCACAAAGTTCCTAAGGCACATTTCCTAGATTATTATTTTCTATCCCCAAAGTTCCTGTTGAAACCTGATATATTAATAACGGTACGGTAGCACAGTGGTTAGCACTGTTGATTCATAGCGCTAGGGACCCGGGTTCAATTCCGGGCTTGGGTCACTGCCTGTGTGGAGTTTGCACGTTCTCCCCGTGTCTGCGTGGGTTTCCTCCAGGTGCTCTGGTTTACTCCCATAGTCTAAAGATATGCAGTTTACGTGGATTGGCCATGATAAATTATCCCTTAGTGCCCAAAATGGTTAGGTGGGGTTACTGGGTTATGGGGATAGGGTGGACGCATGGGCTTAAGTAGGTTGCTCTTTCCAAGGGCCGGTACAGACTCGATGGGCCGAATGACCTCCTTCTGCACTGTACATTCTAAGAATCTATGATTAAGGAAAAGCTGTATCGAAAATTGTTAATGTAGCATTTCCCTTTAATTATTTGGAGGTTATTTTATGGGAGGATATGATGAGATGGTCATCAGTTTGCCTAATATGCAAACATCTTTCTTTGGCAACATGAAGTTTTTAGCTATTGGCTTCTATTTCAGCAGCCACACCCAATTTGATGAAGGATATGTAAAATCTAGTTGCAAGATTGAAACCAATTGTATTTCGGAAAGAGCAGGTATGGCAGTGATCTCATTTCAAAAATCCACAAGCAGTTCTTATAACCTGTCAGCTAATAATCACTTCTGGTCACCAATTTATTTGTGTATTGTATGCAAGCATGACATTTCCTTTCAAGAGGCCACACTGAAGCAACACTTGTGTTGCAGAGAAAAAGAGAAGGAAACTGTCCTGGAAGGGAATCAAAGAGCTCAAGTTGAGGCTGGTGAGAAATGGGCAGAGCAGAAGATGCCAGAGGAGCATGAGGCACAGCAAGAATCAGTAGAAAAAGAGAGAGAGCTGGCCAGGAAAAAGGAGCAAGAACGTAGAAGAAGAGAAGCAGTAAGTAGCCCAAGACAATACGTTCCAAGAAACTAAGATTGTGTCGCTGTTCTGCACATAACGTTGTCTAAACAATGTGAATGTACTGTGCTCAAGGTGGTAGTTTTTGTGATAACTTTTCCATTTCTAAGAAGCTGCTTCCACCCACTATTAAAAGCCGCACACAGAAAGTTCCTCATTCACAGTAAGAACCTTACTAAATGTATTTGTCCAAGCAGTTAAGTCTGTAATTTAAGAGTTGCACCTTTGTAGTTAAGAAATGCCCCAATTTTGATGGTGGTACAATACAATGTAATGGATTGGGAGTCAACAGAGTGAGTTTTATTTTTTAGAAACTATTTGTCTTGAGCAATTTTGATAATTTAAATACACCTACCCATATTTTACCCAATTTCCTGGCTCTCTATATATCCATACAGTTGTCTCTTGAAAGTAACCATGTCTTCTGCTTCAGTTGCCTTTTCCAGCAGCTTGTTTTATATCTTTGTTACCCAAAGAGGCCCGGGGAAGCAAGGGTGGAATGTTTCAAATATTCAACTCTGATCAACTTTCCTTCAAGGACTGGTCACTATTTGTTATGTTCAGACAATCCTATGATGACTCCCTTTTTTACCAGATATTTTGCTCCCAGGCAGGCACCTTTGTTAATCTTTTGGATCTTTTCGAACCTTACCTCAGATTATTTTGGCTGCCATATCTTCGAATGTGGTTAATATGATTATCCATCCTTCCCAGAGATTTAAATAAGGTTTTGACAACATGCCCAGGAAATCCGAATGAATAGCACTACCCGGAAATTCCTTTTAGTTACTAGGCGTAATCTATCCAATGATGATTGCAAAAGTCCTTCCTCCAGTGGCTGAAGATCATCTTCCAGAGTCCGTATGCATTTTGCCCATCAATGGACATCGGAGACCTAACTTCAAAGGGCAGCAAACTCAAGGAAAATGCAAGCAAAATGCTGCACATGGCCTTTTTTGACCTCCGAAAAGCCTTTGATCCTGTCAACCATGATGGCTTATAGAATATCCTCCTCAAATTTGGCTGCCTCAGATATTTGTAACCATCCTCCCCTGACTCCACAATAACATTCAAGCTGTGATCCTCGCCAGTGAGACCATCATAGACCCTATCTCAGTGAAGACTGGGATCAAAGACTGCTGTGCCATCGCGTCAACTCTCTCCATCTTACTACAATACTGTACCTGACCTTCAAATTGTCCATAGATGTGATAATCAACAGAACAGACAAGAAATAATTCCATCTACACCACCTTCAAACAAAAATCACTCCAAGCTCTGACATTGCGTTTCAGTTTGCATATAATGTTTGTTTGTGCTCACTCAGCAACGGAGCTACAGATTACAATTGACTTCTTCGAAGCATAGAAGAAAATGGGTCTTTCACTAAATATGTGTAAAACTAAGGTCCTCTTCCAACCATCTCTGATAACACAGCAATGTTACCCAACCCCCGCATGTCGATTTAGGTCAGTGGCGAGATCTTGGAAAATGTGGACCATTTTTCTGTAACTTGGGAGCCTCCTCTCGGTCATGGCAGGCATTAGATGGTGAGATTCATCATTGTTTGTTCCCAATGTGCCAGCTCAGCTGAGGATTAGGATCTCAAACCCAACACTGAGACCATTGTGTTCCTCTATTCTTCAGAGACTTCGACAACCTTCAGCAGGTACCTCAAGCACTGGGGAAATATCACCCCACTGGGGAAATATCAAGCACTGGGGAAATTGCACGCTCATCCAAATCCTCTGACAGCAGCAGCATCCTCCCCCAAGTCAACGTGCTCAGCGTCAGGGTACTAGTCACTGAAGCTCATACCTGACCCTTCAAGTGTCTCCCGCTCCACATCTGGCAGAGTCTGCAGATCGCACATTGGACTTAGCAGCCATCTTCGAACCCATCAAACTGGAGTAGAGGAAAATCGTCCTCAATCCCAAGGGGTTGCTAAAAAGGACGGTATTTTATTTCTTCAAAAGATCATCTTCCAGCATTTGTGGTAGAGAAATCCCATAAACTTTGAGTTTACAGTTTAAAACACAAGCATTTTACAGAAGACAAGCCAGTATGAGTAACAGCAATTTAGAAATGTATTTACCATAGACATCCTTTTGTACAACAGTGAACAAAATACTATGGCAACTGAGAATTCAGCTGATGCTTTGTAATGAGCACCTAAAGTTTATTTTACTAGAACATTTTGACCACTTAACCTTTCTTGAAAATTCAAATTGTTTTTCTCTCTTACAGGAGTTTCAACCTAATTATATTCTCCCCTGAGATTTTAGAAATAATTAATTGTTTTAAATAGAACAGCTCTCAAGTACAAGTCAGGAATGTGATGGAATTTCTCCACTTGCCTGGATGAGCACAGCTCAAACACTCAAACCTGACACCATCCAGGATAAAGCAGCCCACCTGATCTGGACCCCACCCACCACCTTCAGCATTCACTCCCTTCACCATTGCACACTGTACTATCGACAGGATGCACAGTAACAATTTGCCTAGCCTGCTTGTGCCCCCCCCCAAAAAACCTGAAAACTCTACCACCTAAAAGGATGAGGGCAGCAGATGCATGGATGCACCACCATCTGCAAGTTCTTCAAGACACATATGATTCTGGCATGGAACTATAATGGTGTTCCTTCGCTGTCACAAACCTTATACTCCCTGTATAAAGTCACTACAATTGCACCTACATCATGTGGACTGCAGCAGTTCAAGAAGGTAGCTCACCACCACTTTCTTCAGGACAATTTAGGATGGGCAGTAAATGCTGGCTTTGCCAGGAGTACTCTCATCTCACCAATAAATTGAAAAAGTAACATTTATCTCCATTTTCTTTACAGATGGCGACTACCTTTGACATGAATTTACAGAGTGATATTATGGAAACATTTGAAAAATATCTTTATTAGAAATCTTGGCAATAACTTGGACTCTGGTCATACAAAAGTAAATATCTGCATGATGACAGCGATGACCTGAAATGATAGTTCTGAATTTTGCAGTTGTTTAAGCATATTCTGGACACTGGTTATTAAAAGACCCTGACATAAGCTTGACCACCAAATGCTTCCTGCAGTGTTCCTCGCACACAGAGGAAGATGGATGAACTTGCAATTGTACAGCACCTTTTTTCTTACATTTTTCAAATGGTCCAAAGCTTTCCAAAGAAAGAAAATATATTGTGCATTTACCATTATGGGAAAACTGTTTGGACTCTATAGTTCTCGCTGGATGAAGCAAACTTGTAAATGGGATAACAATATCCCTCAATTCTGTCCTTTGAAAACCAGAAATTAAAAGAAAATGTGATCTATGTTTTGAGTACTTGGGAATAACTGGTTTATAACATTAAAAACAAATTTAGAAAAATGAAAATTTCTTCATTTTGCTCAAATGGCTTTTGACTCGCTGTAGGTGTAAAACTTTAATTTTACAATTAACTGCTTTACTGCAATGATGTACTTTCAAATGCTTCTATTAGAAAAGAATTGAGACAAGGAATAATATTTCAAGTTAATTTGGAGAATCATACTTTTCAAAGTTGATGGTTAACAATTGGGAAAAAGATGTGATGCAATTTTTTTTTCTAACCTAACATTTTGACTTGGCATTAAAATTATTTAGAGTTAATAAATAAATATACAACTTGTGATTTTCTTTAGCACTTGGCATCAGATATGTAATGAGCAGTGTCTGTTAATGGATCATACCATTTTATGTAATTAGATTGTTTCTACAGTTTGCACTTTCCTAATTTCACTGCTTTAGAACTAGCAACTTATTTGCAGCAAATAGGTAAACAGAAATGCAGAAATGTCCCTTTCAAAAAGAATCTGCAGCTGTCCTTTGTTAAGGCATTGTTGGAGCCTGTTCATCAGCGTCACGTTTCAGTATGCGATCAATGCTTATTGGAAGGAGATATATATTTTTATGACCTTTTCTCCATTGTTGTTCCTCTTCCCTCCAGTTCCACCACACCTAACTCTGGTTATTCTTGATTAATGTCTCTTCCCATTTGCAGGACTTGCTTTGAATGGGGGAATTTATGTGCAATCGATATTATGGATATGAAAGTTCTGTACACAAATGTAGATAAACTCAGAAGAAAAAATTTGGAGATCTCTGGTATTATGAGGCTTGTGAGAGAATTATATGCAGTCAAACTTTAGTTGCACGAGCATTTTTTTAAGTCTATTTCTTTCCTATGACTGACTACTGTTCTGGTTTTGTCAGTATTTCTGTGCATTCATTTGTATTACTACTTCACATTGTTGGCTGTTTGTAATCGAGCATTTATTATATGAAGTTGATCCACATGCATTAAAAAAAACTCAGTAAATGTACGCATTTCATAAGTTTAGCATATTATTTTATACTACGCTATAGAATGAAACACTGAGCATGTTGCACTGATGACTTTAAGAATGAGCTCATCATGTTTGGAGTCAAATTTCTCAACAACATTTTTTTTTAAGGAAAAACAACTTCAGCTATATTATCATATTTCAGTCCCATTTAGAATTTCAATTTTGTTTTGGAGATGATGCCACTATTCTATTACTGAATGTTTTGTTACATTCATTCTATAATAAACTAGTGTTGTCAATAAAACCTCAGACACTTCAACCAGTTTATTACTCAAACATTATACCCAGGTGCCCTTATTAGTGAGATGAACAAAGGACAAATACAAGTTTATGATTCAACCAAATTTATTATAAAGTATAGTAAAACAGTCACCCCCTTAAATTATCCCAAACATTAATAAGAATCACAAGATTATTGATAATATCCCAAGATGGACGGCGACACAATGGTTAGCACTGCTGCCTCACAGCGCCAGTGACCCAGCTCAATCTCGCCCTTGGGTGACTGTGAATTTGCACTTTATCCCCGTGTCAGCGTGGGTTTCCTCCAGGTGTTTTGGTTTCCTCCCACAGTCCAAAGATGTGAGGTTAGGTGGATTGGCCATGCTAAATTGCCGATTAGCATCCAAAGATGTGCAGGTTAGGTGGATTGGCCATGCTAAATTGCCTATTAGCATCCAAAGATGTACAGGTTAGGTGGGATAGGGCAGGGGAGTGGATCTAGCTAGGGTGCTCCTTTAGAGTATCAGTCCAGAATTAAACTGTCCAGTTTTATCATGCTTAAAATTCATGCCTCTCTCCATTTTAGCACATCACAAAATTTAAGGTCTTTCAATATGTCTGATTATTGCTGGTAGGTGTTATTCCTTGAGCTGTTTTTTTTGTTGACTGTTTATATTTACTTATATACCTTAATCTTAAGGTTGATATTGTCCAGCCAAGCCAAGCAATGGGCGGCACGGTAGCACAGTGGTTAGCACTTGCTTCACCACCAGGGCCCCAGATTCGATTCCCGGCCTGGGTCACTATCTGTGCGGAGTCTGTACATTCTCCCATGTCTGCGTGGGTTTCCTCCGGGTGCTCCGGTTTCCTCCCACAAGTCCCGAAAGACGGCTGTTAGGTGAATTAGACATGCTGAATTCTCCCACTGTGTACCCGGAGTGTGGCGGCTAGGGGCTTTCCGCAATAACTTCATTGCGGTGTTAATGGAAACCTACTTGTGACAATAATAAAGATTATTTGATTATGTGATGTATTGATGAGCTGAGATGGATAGAGTGTCAAGTTGCTGACCTGTGAGTAAAACTAACAATATGGACCATGTAAATTAAATACTGGTTGCTGTGACTCTAGAAATAATGTGTTTAGGCCTTTGTTTCAGGCTTGACTACAGATGACATACATTAAAATCAGTGTAAGTTTGATTTGTGACAGATGTCAAAGTTCATAAGCACCATTTCATCATAATCTGAGGATATGTTGCTACTTTCTGCTTTGAGGCAACCTTACCGGACACAGCTCAGCATCACAATGAGCCACATTGTCCAGTGGACTATGCCAACTGAAATCTCTGCATGTAGCATTCCACAGTTCGCAGCCTTGATAAATAGGAACAATAATAAAATATGTAAAATAACTATTTAAACACACAGCAGTAGTCTCTGTTCCATAATCTTTTGATAAAAGTGTCAACTTAGACATTTCTCTTCCTGGAACCTCTCACTTTACAACCAATCAATAATTAAGAATTACAAAGCCCAAGCACGTTATTCCCAATGGAAATTCTTGTGTAGCTGGTTACTTGTGTATTTCTTGGAAACTGGCAGACCTGAAGTCTCTTAATCATGTATTGCTGTTGGCATCCACATGTCTGTTATTAAATCTCCAAATCTATATTCTGCCTGGTTCTCGGGAAGGGGATTGAAGAAGCAAGAAAGAAAAGGAAAGAGTGTGTGTATGGGAAGAGACTGGCAGCTAATGTTAAAGGGACTCCAAAAATATTTCTTTAGGTATACAAATAATAAAAGGATGGGAAGAGGAGGAGTGGAGTCAATTAGGGGCTGAAAGGGGAATTTCTCGAAGCAGGGAGCATAGTTGAAGTATTAAATTAATACTTTACACCTGCCTTTACCGAGGAAGATGCTGCTGCCCAGACCATGGTGGAAGAGAAGGTGGTTCAGACAATAGAAGAGTTTAAAATTTATAAGGAGAAGGAATTAGGCTGTATGTACTTAATGATGAAAAAGTGCCAGGGCAACAGGCACTGGAATGCAGTTTGGAAAGCTAAGAGTTTTCCGAGTTGGGAAGTTTGGTGAAGGGGAAAGGAGGTGCTCCTTTTTCACCCTCCAATATTTGGTTCTTCCATTGGTGGAGCAGACAGTGATTAGTGAGGAACTGGTAAGTTATTCTACTTATAAATTTCAGGTTTGGCAGGGCAGCTTGGCTGAGTGGAACGTTGCCTCCTGCCGTATGTGGAAAATCATGAATGCAACATGTGTCCTAGACAAACACATCTGCAGGAAGTGTCACCAGCTGCAAAAACATGAGCTCTGAGAGTGTCTGGGACTCATGCACCAGCTGGAATCACTGGGTGCATCCATGAAGCTGGAATGATAGGGATAGCACATTTAAGTAAGTGGTATACTGTAGCTTAGGAGCATTCAGGCAGAGGGGGAATGGGTGACCAACTGCCAGATAGTCTGGGAATCAGGCAGGCACTGCAAGAGTCCCCAAGTCGATGTAATTTGTTAACTGGTTTTCCATTTTGGATGCTGTTGGAGGTGATTTGGTTCTTCAGAAGAGGAACAAGAGCCAGGTCCGTGACACCCCTGGTGATGAAGCTGCACAGGAGCGAAGGAAGGGCACTAGAGATAAGGGATAATAGTTAGGGGATTAGACAGGTGTTTCTGCCGTAGATTTTTTTTAAAATTTAGAATACCCAATACATTTTTTCAATTACATAGAACATTACAGCGCAGTACGGGCCCTTTGGCCCTCGATGTTGCGCCGACCTGTGAAACCATCTGAAGCCTATCTGACCTACACTATTCCATTTTCATCCATATGTCTATCCAGTGACCACTTAAATGCCCTTAAAGTTGGCGAGTCTACTACTGTTGCAGGCAGGGCGTTCCACACCCCCACCACTCTCTGAGTAAAGAAACTGCCTCTGATATCTGTCCTATATCTATCACCCCTCAATTTAAAGCTATGTCCCCTCGTGTTGGTCATCACCATCCGAGGAAAAAGACTCTCACTGTCCACCCTATCTAACCCTCTGACTATCTTATATGTCTCTATTAAGTCACCTATAGAACATAGAACAAATTAAGGGGCAATTTACCGTGGCCAATCCACCTACCCTGCACATCTTTGGGTTGTTGGGCGAAACCCACACACACACGTGGTAAATGTGCAAACTCCACACGGACAGTGACCCAGAGCTGGGATCGAACCTGGGACCTCGGCGCCGTGTGACAGCAGTGCTAACCATTGTGCCACCATGCTGCCCTTCTGCATTAGATATAATTCATAGATATGTTGTCTCCCTGATGCCAAGGTCAACAATGTCACAGAACGATTGCAGGATATTCTTCCAGATGAAGGTGAACAGCCAGAAGCCATAGTCCACATTGTTGCCAATGACATGGGCTGGAAGGTATAAGATCCTGAAAGTAATTTTTAGGAAATTTGGAAATAAATTAAAAAGCAGGACTTCAAAAGGCATAATCTCAGGATTACTCCCTGTGCCACATGCTAGTGAGCATAGGAATGGGAGGATTAAATGATTGAATATGTGGCTAAAGAATTGGTGTAGGATGGAGGGCATCAAATCTCTCAGTCATTGGCACTGGTTCTGGAGCAAATGGGAGACAAGATAGACAATTTGCACCTCAGCAGTACTGGGGCTAACATCTTCAGGGGGAGATTTGCTGATGCTGTTGGGGAGGATTTAAACTAGATTGTCAGGTGGGTGGGAGCCTGTAGGGAACTGTGGTTGGGGGAAGCAAAAACTGGTAACTGGAAATTTAAAAAAAGTAATAAGCAGAATTAGAAGGCAGATGAAACAAAGGCAATCATCAAATAGGATCAGAATGCTGAATAATAGTTAAAAAGACAGCTTCCGGGCACTCTATGTGAATGTGTGCAGCAGTTGCAACAAGGTGACTTGTTGACAAGATAGCTCCATGACCCTAAGGTATATAATTTGAATGGGTATTGACAGGCTGGAAGTGGACAGGATGTTTCCTCTTGTCGGATTTGGGTGGAGTTAAGAAACAGCGAGGGACAGCAAGCATTAGTGGGAGTTGTATGTAGGCTTCCAAGCTGTAGTGGTAATGTGGGGCACAGCGTAAATCAGGAAATTGGCATGTAACATAACAAATACAGTAATAATGGGTGACTTCTATTTACATAGACTGCGTAAACCCTAATTAGCACTGATGCTGAGAAGGATGAACTAGAGTGTGTATGAGATTGGTTTCTGGATGGGGCCGAGTTCGGAGGTAGCGATCTTTGGAGTGTCGGAAGAGCCGAGAGTTCAGGGGGCGAAAGAGGCTGACGACTTGGCCTTTGCCTCCCTGGTTGCTCGGAGACGGATCTTGCTAATGTGGAGGAACTCAAAGCCCCCGAGTGTAGAGACCTGGGTTAGTGACATGGTTGGGTTTCACAGTCTCGAGAAAATGAAGTTCGCTTTAAGAGGGTCAATGGTCGGGTTCACCCGGAGTTGGCAGCCGTTCGTCGACTTTCTCTGAGAAAATTAAAATATTAGCAGAAGTAGTATTCCAAGGGGAGAGAGGGCCGGATTGTTGTTTTATGGTTAGGATGTGTGAAGATTGGGTTGGGGGTGGTAATGTTTATTAAGCTATGTTTATGTTCTTACTATAAAAATTTTCAAATACCTTAATAAAAATATATTTTTTAAAAGATTAATAATTACCATAAGATGATAGTTTTGCATTAAGTTTGGAAAGTACTTAGGACCCTGATTCTCAGAATTGACTAACTCCAATAAAATAAATTGTGAAGGTATTGGGGGCAAGCTAGCCATGGTGGATTGGGAAAACATTAAAAGAGTTAACGATAGACAGGCAATAGTGAATACTTAAAGGAATATTACATGGTCCACAAGAAATATACATCCCTCTAAGACACACAAACCTAACTGAAAAGTTGAATCAACCTTGCCTAGCAAAAGAAGTTAAAGATTTCATTAGATCAAAGTAAAGGGCTTAGAAGGTTGCCAGAAACAATGGCAAGCCTGAGGATTGGGGAAAATTAGAATTCAGCAAAGGATGACCAAGGAACTGATAAAGAAAGGAAAAGGGAATGTGAACACAAGCTAGCGAGTAACACAATAGCAGACTATAAAAGCTCTTTAGGTATGTGAGAAAGGAAAGATTAGCAAGGTCAAATGTGCTTTACCTCTGATAGCTGGACACTTAAAAAATGAAACTATGATTTGGCAGAATCCACGTGGATTTATGAAAAGGAAATCATGTTTAGCAAACCTGTTTGAGTTTTTTGCGGCATAGATAAAGGAGAACCAGTGAATATGATGTACTTAGATTTTCAGAAGGCTTTCAATAAGGCCCCACACAGGAGGTTAGTAAAACAAAGTTAGAGCACATGGGACTGGGGACAATAGATTGAGGGTCATAGATTGAGAATTGGTTAATAGACAGAAAACAGAGTGTAGGAATGAATGGGTCATTCTCAGAGTGTCAGGCTGTTACTAGTGGGATACTGCAAGGAGCAGTGCTGGGGCCACAGCTGTGCACAACCTATATAAATCATTTGGATGTGCGGACCAAATGTCATATTTCCAAACTTGTTGATGACACAAACTTTAGTGGGAATGAGTCATGAGGGGGCTACGAGGAGGCTTCAATGGGATTTGGACAGGTTAAGTGAAGGGACAGATTGAACATAATGTGAAAGTGTTCTAGATTCTCCAACAAGAGGAAACATTTGCTTCACATTCACCCTGTCAATACACCTCAGGATCGTGAAGGTTTTGATCAAGTCACCACTTACTCATCTAAGCTCTGATGGATACAAAGCTAACCTCTCCAACCTTTTCTCTCCTCATAACCACCCGGGTGATTCCAGAGGACCGGAGATTGCAAATGTCACATCCTTGTTCGAAAAACATGTAAAGTTGGGCCCAGAACTTACAGCCAGTCAGTTTCACCTCCGTGATGGGGAACCTTTTTGAAATGATAATTCCGGACAAAATTAACCGTCATTTGGGAAAATGCAGATTAATTAAGGAAAGTTGTCACAGATTTCTAAAGGACAAATTGCCTTTCACTAACTTCTTACAGTTTTTTTGATGGTGCAACCAAATGGGTTGAGTAGGTTAATGCTGCTGATGTGGTGTACATCGACTTCCAAAACACATTTGATAAAGTACCACACAACAGACTTGTGAAGAATATTAGAACTCATGGAGTAAAAGGGACAGTAGCCAACATGGGTACAAAGATATCTAAGTGACAAGAACCTGCAGTGGTTAACTGATGTTACTTAGACTGGAGGAAAGTCTATAATGGAGCTCACCAGGGATCAGTGTTAGGGCCCCTGCTGCTCTTGAGGTATATTAATGACCTTGGTGTAGAGGGCACAATTTCAAGTATTGTACACTGTGATGAGGACAGCGTAGAACGTCAAAAAGAAATGGACAGCTTGATGGAATGGTCAGACACTGGGCAGATGAAATTTAACGCAGAGAAGTGTAAAATGATTTATTTTGGAAGAAAGAACATGGAGAGAGAGTGGAATATTAAGGATACAATTCTAAAGGTGTTCCAGGAGCAGAGTGACCTGGCTATATGTGCATAAATCATTTAAGGTGACAGGACAGGTTAAGATAACGGTTAATAAAAGCTCCTGGCACCTTGGGCATTATCTGTAGGAACGTAGGATACAAACGTAAACCCGCATAAAACATTGGTTTGGTCTCAAATGGAGCACTGTGGCCTATTCTGGGCACCACACTTTAGAGAGGATGTGAAAGCATTTGTGAGGGTGCAGCAAAGATTCCTGAGAATTGTTCTCGGCATGACCACTTCCAGTTACTTAGATTGGAGAAATTGGGACTCTAACTATTCTATAATTCTTTCATCCTTTCAATGCTGGATTTACCTGGCTATTCTCACAGGCAGTAGATCATTTGTGCCTGTACACTGGTCCTGAACCTTCAAACATTTGTGTGCAAAGACACTTGAAAACAATAGAACCGGGCGAGGATTAAAGTGATGGGAATGAGTGACTTTAGTTTAGAGCATGCACAGCATGATGTGGATGAGATGCAATTTGTATTGCGCCATCCAAAAGTCTCATAGAATTTCAGAATTTACAGTGCAGACGGAGGCCATTCAGCCCATCGAGTCTGCACCGGCTCTTGGAAAGAATACCCCACTTCAACTCACACCTCCACCCTATCCCTGTAACCCAACATAACTTAAGGGCAATTTAGTATGGCCAATCCACCTAACCCTGCACATCTCTTGACTGTGAAAGGAAACCAGAACACCCGGAGGAAACCTACATACCAGCCTCCCCAAACAGGTGCCGGAATGTGGCGACTAGGGGCTTTTCACAGTAACTTAATTGAAGCCTACTCGTGACAATAAGCGATTTTCATTTTCATTTCATTTCAAACACGGGGAGAATGTGCAGACTCCACACAGACAGTGACCCAAGCCGGGAATTGAACCTGGGACCCTGGAGCTGTGAAGCAACTGTGCTAGCCACTGTGCTACCATGCTGCCCAATAGAACCTGGCGAGGATTAAAGTGATGGGAATGAGTGACTTTAGTTTAGAGCATGCACAGCATAATGTGGATGACATGCAATTTGTACTACGCCATCCAAAAGTACATTTGAAAAGCCAATCTTTGGAGTAGCAAAAGTAAGCTCACTGCCCATCTTTCCACCTCCCTCTCCCTTGTCAAAGCATTGAAAGTAGAATAAGGTAATTTTAGTGACTGAAAAGGAAGAGAAAGTGGCTCAAGATTGAGCAGAATGCAATCCTGGTTTGTATCAGGGCCCTGCAGTTAATATAGCTGCTGCTTTATTTAAATCAGCCCATGTCCGGTGCTGAACATGGCTTCAGAGTGCATTTAAAACATTGTTCTCTTGTTATGGTTCCATAGAGAGGTTGCAAAGGAAGGGCCACCAGAAATGGGGTGGTGAAGAATGAGCAAGAGAACATTAAGGAAGTAATTCATTTTCTTGAAATCAGAGGAGGGCAATTATGCTTGCTCTGGAGCTTAAACTTTGAATGGCAAAAATAATAGGAAATTAATTTGTGGGTAGCGCAGTGGTTAGCACTGTTGCTTCACCGCTCCAGGGTCCCAGGTTCGATTCCCGGCTTCGGTCGCTATCTGTACGGAGTCTGCATGTTCTCTCCATGTCTACGTGGGTTTCCTCCGGATGCTCCGATTTCCCCCCACAATCTAAAGATATGCAGGTTAGGTGGATTGGCCATGCTAAATTGCCCTTAGTGTCCAGAAAGGTTAGGGTGGGGTTACTGGGTTACGGGGATAGGCTGCTCTTTCCAGGGGCCAGTGCAGACTCCGTGGGCTGAATGACCTCCTTCTCCACAGTAAATTCTATGATTCTATGATCTGCTGGATGTAATTACTAATGGAATGGAGTGTGAGGATAAATAGGACACTGGCTGTCCATGGTTTTGGCATTAAATGATTTCTATGCTTAGCACTGTCACTGATTATTCCGAATATCTAAGCAAAGATCCAGAGATGGCAACGGCAAGCCATTACTCCATCTGACCAATGGAATGTATCACATGTAGCCAAAGAGTGACTAAATACACATTATAAGGCCACAACTCAGGCTCTAAAACAACAGATGGTTTATTAATAAGGAATAAATGAACAGAATATCACAAAACTGTGATTCATACTTGTCACTATTATCTTTGCCTAAAATAGCATAGCAGTCACCTGTCTAACTATACATGAACTTGGAATGAGCTTGCTACATCTGTGAAATGTGCTGCAGTTTTAGGATTGATCCACCTTTTCTGCTGATTAAAATTAAATTTCCATGGTTGGAAAGGTGAAAACTGATTGTTTTCTGGCATAAAGTCAACATCCTTTTGAAGGTTTGCTGAGACTTAAAGCAATAAGGCAATTGCATCCCTAATAATTACATTAGATCAACAGTTATTCTTAGGTTATCTTATTTGTACCGAAGTGCAATTCCTCCTTTGAGTGCTGTATAGAAGCAGATATCGGAATAACGGCAAGCTGAATAAATTCAATAGCATGACACCAAAATAACAATGGTCACTAAGTGCTTCTTAAACAATGTAACTAAATGACTTGACAAAAAAAAAATTTGATTCAAGGAATTCGACATTGCTGACAAGGTCACCAATTATTGCCGATCCCTATTGTCCTTGAGAAAATGGTGTTAAGTCACTGCCTTGAACCACTGCAGTTTGGATGGTGAAGATAAACCAACAGTGTTCTTGAGGAGGGTGTTGTGGGGTTATGACCCATTGCATATGAAGGATTGATGATATATTTCCAAGTCAGGGTGATATGTGACTTGGAGGGGGACTAGCAGGTAGCGGTACTTCTGCGTACCTGCTGCCGTGGAAATCAGGGATGGGATTCTCCGTTGGCTGACGCCAAAATTGCGAAACGCGATTGGGCGGAGCACGGTAGCATTGTGGATAGCACAATCGCTTCACAGCTCTAGGGTCCCAGGTTCGATTCCAGCTTGGGTCACTGTCTGTGCGGAGTCTGCACATCCGCCCCGTGTGTGCGTGGGTTTCCTCCGGGTGCTCCGGTTTCCTCCCACAGTCCAAAGATGTGCAGGTTAGGTGGATTGGCCATGATAAATTTCCCTTAGTGTTGGGTGGGGTTACTGGGTTATGGGGATAGGGTGGAGGTGTTAACTTTGGGTAGGGTGCTCTTTCTAGGAGCCGGTGCAGACTCGATGGGCCGAATGGCCTCCTTCTGCACTGTAAATTCTATGTCTAAATTCTATTCTATGTCTAATGCCAAAATCGCAGCGGGGGGCGATTTGACTCCAAATTGCAATTCTCCGTCACCTCAGTGGCAGCGTCAATGCAATCCGGAACGCACATACAGTAAACACCGTTTGCATGTCATTAGCGGGCCCGACCCAATATTCTCCCGGGCCTCCGCAATGCTCCGCCTCTGATGGGCTGAGTTGCCGATGGACTGGTTCGCTTGTGCTTTTAAAAATCGTAAAACCAGCGTCTTGGCTGCTGAGGGAGATAGACGGGTACGGAAAGAGTCCAATATCACCATAGTTTGCTGAAAGTTGTGCCGCTGGCTGGGGGGCTTCTGCCAGGGCTGGAGGGAATATTGGTGGGGGGGGTGGCCAGGATGTGAGCTGTGGGGTGGTGGTGGATGGGCAAGGAACCCCATTGCCACAGCAGGCAAGGCAGCCATGCAACTGTACACGCCCCTGACGGCCCACTGTGAACTTCGGGTTACAGGTTATATAGGTTCTCCCCCCCCCCCCCCCCCCCCCCCCCAGAGCACTGCCCTCAGTGCCCTCTGACCCATCAGCTGTATGGTCGCACTCCAGCACAACCAGTGCCATCTTGTTGGCTGGTGTGTGTGTGAGGACTGAAGTGTGTATGTGCGGCTGCAGCTTGTCAGCCCCCTGAGTGTCAATCACAGACCCGGCGAATCCTGCACCGTTTTTCATTGGAATCGATTGTGTTCCACGTGGTGCTGGTGCAAGCCCCTCCACAGCTGCTGAATCGATACAGGTTCAGCGCCAGTTTTGCTGTCGTGAAAGTCCACGAATTCTGTCCCGGCATCAACACTTAGTCTCAGAAACGGAGAATCCCGCCCCACAGCTTTGACAAATTGCTACAGCACATCTGCTGGATAATATACACCCTGCAGCCATGGTACACCGGTGGTGAAGGAAGTGATTGTTTAAGGTGGTGGATGGGGTGTCAATCAGATGGGCTGCTTTGACTTGGGAGGTGTAGAGCCTCTTGCTGGTGTTGGAACTGTATTCATTCAGGCAAGTGGGCAATATTCCATCAAACTCCTGATTTCTTCATTGTGGACCATGGAAGATTTTGGAGAGACAGTGGTGAGTCAGTCACCACTGAAGACACAAACTTCTGACCTGCTCCTGTAGCCGCACTATTTATGCAACTGATCCAGTTACGTTTCTGTCAGCGGTAACCCGCAAAGTATTCACGACGAGAGAAATCATTGATGTCAATTCCATTGGATATCAAGAGGAGGCAGCTGAACTCTTTTGTTGGAGATGATTATCACCTACTACTTATGTGAGGAGTAAAATTCACACCCACCTAGCAGCTGACGTGTGGAAATCAACCAGGATTGAGCATAGACTATAGGAGTGTCTGGAGTGTCCAGGAATTAACAATTAATATCTTGCACATTGCTTCCAGCAATCCTAGAGAAGAGTATCACTGAAAAAATAATCTTATTTGAACACTTATTTTTCTAACCAATAAACAAATTAGAGAGAATAGGAAAACGCTTTTAACAATGAAGAATCATCCAATCTGGTCATGGAGTATCTGTCCATTTGTTAACGAGTGGCGATGGTCATGTGACAGGTTTTGCAACTGGATCAGGGTTTGTAGAAAAGACAAAATACAGGAATCTCTGGACTGTATATCTAACATCCAGTGCACAATGGACGGAAATTTACCCCAATTTAAATATTGGGAAGATCTGCCTTTGGCTTCAGTTCCTGTAACAATCTCTCTTCCCTAACCACCGATTCCAACCTTCTCCTTGGCAACTACCTGAAATAGACAATTTTCAACCTTGTTGCCACACTTGAGCACCTGGCTACATATCCCTTTCACATTTTCACCTCCATAGCATTGCCTGACTCCATCACTGCCTCAGCCTCATCTGATGCTGGAGCCCTCACCCATGCTTTGTTACCTTGAGACTTGACTATTCCAACCCACTCCCGGCTAGCCTCGCACGTTCTATCAATCCTCCTTCTGTGGTCTCGACCCATCGTATATCCTTTTCAAAATAAATTTTGAGTACCCAATTCTTTTTTCCAATTCGGGGCAATTTAGCGTGGCCAATCCACCTACTCTGCACATCTTTTTGGATTGTGAGTGTGAGACCCACGCAGACACGGGGAGAATGTGCAAACTCCACACAGACAGTGACCCGGGGCCAGGATTGAACCATAAGCCTCTCCACCTCCTTATCCTCCTTTTAAACGCTCTTTAAAACCTACTTCTGCAACCAAGCTTTTTCCCGCCCACACAAATATCTTTTTGTCATCTTCTTCTTCCTCTTCCCACACCCAGTGATACACTAACGCAGATTTTTGTCTGTTTCCATAACTAGTAATTCTCAGAACAGGTCGCTAGTCTGTCACTTGTGGCTGATTGCTTGAGAGGCGCCACTCCACATCAATTATGTCTGACCAGGAGTCAGTCCCACTCTTATCCCAGCTATTGTCATGTTTGGAAGGACTTTGCAGGTTGGCACTCAACCTGTTTGGCTGCATTATAAACGCACCTTCCTTGACCATCAAGGCATAGAATCATAGAAAAGTTACGGCACAGAAGGAGGCTATTCAGCCCAACTTGTCCATGCCAGCCCAAGGACATCCAGGTTTACTTTCAAATCCCACCTTCCTGTACCCGGTACATAGCCCTGTAGTTTCATAGAATCATAGAATTTACAGTGCAGAAGGAGGCCATTTGGCCCATCGAGTCTGCACCGGCCCTTACAAAGAGCACCCTACTCAAGCCCATGTCTCTACCCAATCCCCATAACCCAGTAACCCTCACTTAACCTTCTTAGACACTTAAGGGCAATTTAGCATGGCCAATCCACCTAACCAGCACATCTATGGACTGTGGGAGGAAACCGGAGCACCCGGAGGAAACCCACACAGACACAGGGAGAATGTGCAGACTCCACACAGACAGTGACCCAGCAGGGAATCGAACCTGGGTCCATGGAGCTGTGAAGCAATTGTGCTAACCACTATGCTACCGTGCTGCCCTTTACGGCACTTAAGGTGTAGATCCAGGTACCTTTGAAACGAAGACCTTTTAGGGTCTCTGTGTCTACCACTAACTCAGTGAATTCCATACAATCCACTACCCTCCGTGTAAAAATGTTATTCCTCGTGTCTACTCTACACCTTCTACCATTTATCGTGAATCTATGTCCCCTAGGTGTAGAATTCTCCACCAACGGAAACTATTTTATCCTATCCACCCTATCTCTTCCCTTCATAATTTTATACACCTCAATTAAGTCACCCCTCAGCCTTCTTTGTTCCAAGGAAAATAACTACAACCTGTCCTGGTAGCTGCAAGTCCTGGGGCGGGACTCAAACCCAGAGCTGCTGGCTGAGAGGGAGGGGTGCTACCCATTGCTCCTCAGGGCTGCCTTCTCTGTGTGTGTAGCTTGGTGTTAAATTTCGCTTTGTAACTCTCCTGTTGAAGTGCCTTGAGATGTTTTATTCCATCAGCAGTGCTACAGAAATACATGTTGCTGTTGTTGCTGAAACTCAGCTGGGCAGGCAGCATCTGTGGAAATCCAGCCAAACAAACCTGTCCTCTCCGCAGCCCAGAGTGTTGTCAAAATGCTGGCGTCCCCAGAGGAGCAGGGTTCATGTCCCAGCTTGGTATTCTTCCACATGGCTAAACCTGCCAAAGGGACATTTCCCAGGAATACTCCCCAGGTCCCAGAAGTCATTAATGAAAAATAATGCAGAATAAAGCCCACCTCTGCAGCCCCACCCCCTCCCCGTGACTATTTATGTCCACATGATGACTAATGTTATTTTGAAGGAAGTATAACAGGGGGTTGATTGTTTCTGGGGAATAAGGGTGGTTTTTCCATATATTTGTGAATTGGGACCTGGCTCCTTTGCGATCTGATCCTGAAGGGGCTGGTTTAGCTCACTGAGCTAGATCGCTGGCTTTTAAAGCAGACCAAGCAGGCCAGCAGCACGGTTCGATTCCCGTACCAGCCTCCCCGGACAGGCGCTGGAATGTGGCGACTAGGGGCTTTTCACAGTAACTTCATTGAAGCCTACTCGTGACAATAAAGCGATTTTCATTTTTTTGTCATTTTCAAAACGAGCTCTGACATGACAGCCATTCAGCCCAGTTTGTTATCCTATTTGTGGGATGGGATTGTTTTTATATTTGAGCTGATTTATTGATGGTGTCTGTACCTGGCTATGGGATGGTCCCCCGCCGCCTTTGTGTGACTGTCTGGCTCTTTGGGGAGCAGTTTCCGATTGCAGACAGCGATCCGACCAATGAGACCGGTGAGAAATGTTTGAAAAGACAGTCGCTTTACGTCGGCGCAATGCCTGACGTTGCCATCAGCGCTGGTTTCCATGACTTCAGTTTAAAGGGGATCTTCCTTGGCACCCGCTCGCTGGAGGTGGATCTGCTGGAGTGAGAGGGGAGGGAGGGAGATTGGAGGGAGGGGGTGAGTGGGGAGGGAGAGGGGGGGAGGAGGAGGGGGGAGAGAGGGAGGGTGTGTGTGTGTGTGTGTGTGGGGGTCGCTCCCACTCCCAGCCGGACTATGGTCAACCCTCTCTGCGACCCCCTGGTGTTGACAACTCGGCTGCTGGTCAAATGCAAGCTGCTGCTCTTCTGGGCTCTTGTCTACACTTTCTGCGGGTTCACTGCCTGGCTGGCCTCGCTCAAACTTTTGTGGCACATCATCAGGAATCCAGCGGGGACCTTCCAGCGGGTGGACCGGCAAACCTCACCCCCCTGCTTAAACGACACGTCCCTGGGAACACACTGCTATGTGAGAATCAAGGTGAGTGAGATCCCTTCACTGGCTGCTCAGTGCAGGCGGGAGCCTTACAGCCAAATGGTGCTTCCTCTGAATGTATTTGTCATTAACTCTCTCCCCATGTTTACTGTGGAGCGGCTGGAGGCCTGAATCTGCTTCATTAACAGTGGGGGGAGGTTGAAATGTTCTGGACTCCTAACGCGGACAAGCGTCTGATCTTTGGTTTAAGCAAGCACGTTCCTTTCGCAACTAAATCCTAGTGTGTTGTGAAATGACAAACAGACACTGCAGTCTTTCCGACATCTCCATGTCTCTCCCGTTTGCAAATGGGGCTGACAATTGGCCAGTCCTTGTTTAGCATCCTCCAGCTCAGAGTGCTGAAACCCGGGACAGCTCCTCCGTGGACTCGGGTTTAGACACTGCAGAAATTAAACAAGCGACAGGAGGGGTTGGGGGTGTTGGGGGGGGGGGGGGGGGGGGGGGGGGGGGACGCACCGATTCATCAGCTAATGGTTGCAGAGGAGATATTTCCACCTGCATCATTTTCAGTGTCCATTGTCTTGTAATTGAAAGTAATGCTGGATGTCCCTCCCGCAGTGATGGACCTTAAATGTGTGTGTGTGGGTTTCACAAAAACCTTTTCTTTTTACCTGCCAGTCTGACTGTAGGTCACCTCTAACTGTGCCTTGGCTAACACGCTGCTGGAATAGTAATTTCAGAAATGCCTCAAATCAAACATGTGGCACAAACATTATTCCACTTCTGGGGATTTCTGTTAGAGCCCAAACACCGAATCCTGGAACCTGTTTAGTCCCCCCCCCCCCCCCCCTCCATAGCGAACTCCCCCTAGCAAAAAAATCACATTGAAGATTTTAATATACACATTTATAGTTGCTTCCGCATGTAAAATATGACATCTAATATTAGCAAGGACAATTTGAAGCTTAATGATGCTACGGTAGATTTGCTGCCAAACGTGTTGCAATGGGATCTTTTGATTTAACAGTGTTGAAAATGTAGATCTCGTTTAATGAATTCGTGCCTCTTCAAAATTAAGTGCCTTGCAGTATATGGTTGTTTGAAATCGGATTAATTGTGGTTCAAACTGTTAAAATGCAAAGGTCCTGTACTGATGATGCGGTGATAATTCACGTCTCGACAGTCTCAAAGCACTTTTCCAAATCCGCTGTGTCTGACAACCGGGTTCCCGCTGAATTGCCGCTCTCAATATCTAATCCTGCAGCTAACAGTCAACATTGTACAGATCTGTTAATTTAAACGATGCTCGCAGTTATTTGTGTCATTTAATTACTTCGTGTTTAAATCTCGAGTTAGTAAAATACGTTGAGAAATTTAGAATAATTTAATATTGGTTATCTTCTCTGTCGTTTAATCCATGTTTTGCTATTGTTGGGTATCCTGTACACATTTTGCTTGATTGTGAGGTTGGTAAGTTATTGTATTTTACTGCCCAAATACACTGCAATGATCATTTTTACAATGATCAATACACAATTGCAGAACAGAGCAATGGCTGCAAAGTCTGTGATGGTCACTGTTATTCTGTCTTAATCTTCTACATCTCGTACATATTTTGCTCTATGCCTCCTTCTTAATCAATGGCATTTTTGATTTCTAATGGCTGAATCAATCTGCCATGATCTTTGCTTTGCTGTTTTCCCATTCCGGCACTGTGTATCTAATTCAGATAGCCTCCCCTCTCCACAGCTGCTCCAGGTGACCCTATCCTTTCTGTCCATTTCAAACCCTCCCTCAGTTATTGCAGCTGCTGCAGTCTCTCTGCTTTTTACCGAGTTTGCCACCAGTGAGAATTGCTGGGAATTCTGAGCTCTGCCGTCAGTATTGATGCTGTGTATAGTAGACCGACTTTAGAGTGGCATCGAGGATGTTTGGAGAACCCATGCCGAAGATTGAGAGGTGGCAGCATTAGTGTTGGGCAGGGTTATAATGATCCAGTGGGTCAGAATGAGTCAAGTAACTTGTAGAAGGAGGGTTGGAGACACAACGTCAGCAATTGTTTGAGGTGAGGAGGGGAGAGCATTTTTTTAAGTGGAGGGGGGGGGTTTGAAAGCAGGAAAAATTTTAGAGGTGCCAAATGAGCAAGGTGTAGCTAAGGAAACCAATTGGGCAAAAGGAAGAACAGATCTTTGAAACCCACTCCTGGCACAGGGGCAGCATGGTAGCACAGTGGTTAGCATTGTTGTTTCACAGCGCCAGGGTCCCAGGTTCGATTCCCACTTAGGTCACTGTCTGTACGGAGTCTGCACGTTCTCCCCGTGTCTGCGTGGGTTTCCTCCGGGTGCTCCGGTTTGCTCCCACAAGTCCCGAACGACGGGCTTGTTAGGTGAATTGGACATTCTAAATTCTCCCTCTGTGTACCCGAACGGGCGCCGGAATGTGGCGACTAGGGGATTTTCACAGTAACTTCATTGCAGTGTTAATGTCAGCCTACTTGTGACGATAATAAAGAGGATTATATTATTGAAAAAGATCTCCCAACGGTGGGCTCCGTGAGAACAGAAAGCAGCAGTAGAAATAGCAAGTGGAAGATGAAAATAAATATTTGAAATGCATGGAAATGAGAATATTGGAGAAAAGGAACAAGAACAAGGCAGAAATAAACTGAGGCCCACGTTGTTTTCAGGTTAGCTGAGGGTTTCCGCAGCTCTTCAGGAAATATCAGCGTTTAAAAGATACTGTCCGACACTGTAATCTTATTATAGCTTGTCACCTTCCACACTGCTGTAGCTGAAAGAGTGAGGAAGAAAATATGTTCGTGTGGGAAGGATGTGGGCGTAAGTGATGAAGGGGCTAGAAATGTGGGGGAGGACACTAGAATCTGGGGTCACCTGTACTTTCCCAGTTACCATGGTGTATAATAATTTTAAGTACAGATTCAATGCGTATCACATTTTGCTAATGTATCTACTACTATTATTATAATCTATTTAAAGCTTTAATTGTAGTAAATGACTTTGGTTTGCTAACTACAAGTTCTTGCATATTCCATTCCTGACTCTTAAAACAGCAAAAATTGATGGGATTATGGACAATGATCGTGTTCTAATGGTAATTAATTTTAATTTGCCACTGTTTAACTTTGATGACAGCGAGATAGTGCCATATTCAATTAGTAAATTTAATTGAAGGTTAAAATTCTAATAATGCTTTAATGTTATTAGAAGTAACACTGGGCGGCACGGTGGCGCAGTGCTTAGCACTGCTACCTCATGGTGCCGAGGACCCGGGTTCGATCCCGGTCCCGGGTCACTGTCCATGTGGAGTCTGCACATTTTCCCTGAGTTTGCTTGTGTCTCATCCCCACAACCTACAAATATGCAAGGTAGGTGGATTGACCACACTAAATTGCCCCTTAATTGAAATGTGGTCGCGAGCGAGACTCCCGAAAGGTATGTTGCCTCTCGGGTGCCAGGGCCAGGAATGTCTCGGATCGTGTCTTCAGGATCCTGAAGGGGGAGGGTGAGCAGCCAGAAGTCGTGGTGCACATTGGTACCAACGACGTAGGTAGGAAAAAGGGTGTGGAGGTAATAAACAAGTTTAGGGAGTTAGGTTGGAAGTTAAAGGCCAGGACAGACAGAGTTGTCATCTCTGGTTTGTTGCCGGTGCCACGTGATAGCGAGGCTAGGAATAGGGAGAGAGTGCAGTTGAACACGTGGCTGCAGGAATGGTGTAGGAGGGAGGGCTTCAGGTATTTGGATAATTGGAGCGCATTCTGGGGAAGGTGGGACCTGTACAAGCAGGACGGGTTGCATCTGAACCAGAGGGGCACCAATATCCTGGGGGGGAGGTTTTCTAGTACTCTTCGGGAGGGTTTAAACTAATTTGGCAGGGGAATGGGAACCGGATCTGTCGTCCAGCAACTAAGGAAGCCGATATTCAGGACGCCAAAGCACGTAGTGATGCAGTGGGGAAGGTAACACTGACAAAGGAGAGTACTTGCAGGCAAGGAGATGGGTTGAAGTGTGTATACTTTAACGCAAGAAGCATCAGGAATAAGGTGGGTGAACTTAAGGCATGGATCGGTACTTGGGACTACGATGTGGTGGCCATCACGGAAACTTGGATAGAAGAGGGGCAGAAATGGTTGTTGAAGGTCCCTGGTTATAGATGTTTCAACAAGATTAGGGAGGATGGTAAAAGAGGTGGGGGGGGGGGGGGGGTGGCATTGTTAATCAGAGATAGTATAACAGCTGCAGAAAGGCAGTTCGAGGGGGATCTGCCTACTGAGGTAATATGGGTTGAAGTCAGAAATAGGAAAGGAGCAGTCACCTTGTTGGGAGTTTTCTATAGGCCCTCCAATAGCAGCAGAGATGTGGAGGAACAGATTGGGAAACAGATTTTGGAAAGGTGCAGAAGTCACAGGGTAGTAGTCATGGGTGACTTCAACTTCCCAAACATTGAGTGAAAACCCTTTAGATCAAATAGTTTGGATGGGGTAGTTTGGATGGGCACACACATATGTGCAGTGTGTCCAGGAAGCTTTTCTAACACAGTATGTAGATTGTCCGACCAGAGGGGAGGCCATATTGGATTTAGTACTTGGTAATGAACCAGGGCAGGTGATAGATTTGTTAGTGGGGGAGCATTTTGGAGGTAGTGACCACAATTCTGTGACTTTCACTTTAGTAATGGAGAGGGATAGGTGCATGCAACAGGGCAAGGTTTACAATTGGGGGAAGGGTAAATACAATGCTGTCAGACAAGAATTGAAGTGCAGAAGTTGGGAAACATAGGCTGTCAGGGAAGGACACAAGTGAAATGTGGAACTTGTTCAAGGAACAGGTACTGCGTGTCTTTGATATGTATGTCCCTGTCAGGCAGGGAAGAGATGGTCGAGTGAGGGAACCATGGTTGACAAGAGAGGTTGAATGTCTTGTTAAGAGGAAGAAGGAGACTTATGTAAGGCTGAAGAAACAAGGTTCAGACAGGGCGCTGGAGGGATACAAGATAGCCAGGAGGGAACTGAAGAAAGGGATTAGGAGAGCTAAGAGAGGGCATGAAAAATCTTTGGCAGGTAGGATCAAGGAAAACCCCAAGGCCTTTTACACATATGTGAGAAATATGAGAATGACTAGAGCGAGGGTAGGTCCGATCAAGGACAGTAGCGGGAGATTGTGTATTGAGTCTGAAGAGATAGGAGAGGTCTTGAACAAGTATTTTTCTTCAGTATTTACAAATGAGAGGGGGCATATTGTTGGAGAGGACAGTGTGAAACAGACTGATAAGCTCGAGGAGATACTTGTCAGGAAGGAAGATGTGTTGTGCGTTTTGAAAAACTTGGGGATAGACAAGTCCCCCGGGCCTGACGGGATATATCCAAGGATTCTATGGGAAGCAAGAAATGAAATTGCAGAGCCGTTGGCAATGATCTTTTCGTCCTCGCTGTCAACAGGGGTGGTACCAGAGGATTGGAGAGTGGCGAATGTCGTGCCCCTGTTCAAAAAAGGGAATAGGAATAACCCTGGGAATTACAGGCCAGTTAGTCTTACTTCGGTGGTAGGCAAAGTAATGGAAAGAGTACTGAGGGATAGGATTTCTGAGCATCTGGAAAGACACTGCTTGATTAGGGATAGTCAGCACGGATTTGTGAGGGGTAGGTCTTGCCTTACAAGTCTTATTGAATTCTTTGAGGAGGTGACCAAGCATGTGGATAAAAGTAAAGCAGTGGGTGTAGTGTACATGGATTTTAGTAAGGCATTTGATAAGGTTCCCCATTGTAGGCTTGTGCAGAAAGTAAGGAGGCATGGGATAGTGGGAAATTTGGCCAGTTGGATAACAAACTGGCTAACCGATAGAAGACAGAGAGTGGTGGTGGATGGCAAATATTTAGCCTGGAGCCCAGTTATCAGTGGCGTACCGCAGGAATCAGTTCTGGGTCCTCTGCTGTTTGTGATTTTCATTAATGACTTGGATGAGGGAGTTGAAGGGTGGGTCAGTAAATTTGCAGATGATACGAAGATTGGTGGAGTTGTGGATAGTGAGGAGGGCTGTTGTCGGCTTCAAAGAGACATAGATAGGATGCAGAGCTGGGCTGAGAAGTGGCAGATGGAGTTTAACCCTGACAAGTGTGAGGTTGCCCATTTTGGAAGGACAAATATGAATGCGGAATACAGGGTTAACGGTAGGGTTCTTGGCAATGTGGAGGAGCAGAGAGATCTTGGGGTCTATATTCATAGATCTTTGAAAGTTGCCACTCAAGTGGATAGAGCTGTGAAGAAGGCCTATGGTGTGCTAGCGTTCATTAGCAGAGGGATTGAATTTAAGAGCCGTGAGGTGATGATGCAGCTGTAGAAAACCTTGGTCAGGCCACATTTGG